>NC_135308.1:83319180-84013347 GCF_048772815.1 Callospermophilus lateralis
GTTGCGTTTTAGGAAAGCACATTTATAATTTTTCTGCCTTTCTGATTAACTGTGTTCACTAAAGCAAAAAAGTCATTTTGAAGCAACTTCTCCAGCTTCTCCAGTATACTTCAAGAGCATGCCTTTTGTGCTGATTTTTCTCACCAAATGTTCACAGCATGGGTTAATGCTGATCTCCAGGATCATTTTTTCTGCAGTGGTGGAGGCTGAGATGACATTTGTACCCCAAACTGCTTCCGTACCACCAACCCACTTTTGAAGGTGCCATTATGATGACAGAGAGCTCATTCTTCTCACAGGGCTGCTCACCTGCCTTGCTTGTAAGATGTGGTTCTCTCGAAGGAGATCATATGTAGCAGCTCATTTTCTTTTTCTCCTTTCATTTCTAACAACTGGGTGGAGTTGAATGGGTAGCTGTGCATAGCAAGAATTTAAAATAATCAGATTTCTAACGCTTGGCCCTGCTTCCTACCTGCTCCAAGTTATAGTACAGATACTTGATTACTTCAGGCTTTCTTCCTGGCCAAAACACTAATATAACACGATGATTATGGGTATGAATTCTGGAGCCAAATTGCCTCAGTTTGAATTCGTGGCTTCTGTTTTCTAGCACTATCAACTTGATCAAAATATTTAGTTTCTCAATGCATCTTTCTCAATATTTTTAATCCATGAGATAAAAATTATAACAAATGTCTATTTTCTTGGGTGGTTTTGAGAAATTCAAATGATTACACATGCTTTTAAAAAAAAGTCCTAAGCAGAAAGGAAGAATGAAAATTTTTGTATAGTTGTGGTTAAAGTTCTATATTTTAGTTTAATAATTTTTTTTTACTACAGAAAATTTACTATAACACAGACCAATTACAATTGCCAAAACTTCAAATGAACATCAACAAGCTTGTGCATATTTGATGATTAAAAAATTCACCTCATTATAGTCATCCCATTTTGTAATTGTGCCAGTTTTACATTTCTGTGAACAGTGCCCTTTTCTTTGGCTACCATGTAAAATGCATTCTCTACTGATCACAAAGACTTGCTTTGTATTAGGACTTTATGTGTTTTACCTGCTTCCTCATTTGCTAAGGAGGGAGAGAAAATAAAGGATTCTCCCTTCCCTCCAACCTGTCTTCACACACAGACACATATAGGCAATGACTTATAATGTTAAGCTTTAACAAAACACAAATAAGGACTTTTAGTCTTCCACATTTAAACCTTTTGGACATAACTTTAAACAAATTTGGCATATGTTAGCCATATGTATAAATGTCAGCCAAGTGGTTAGATGTCTAATATTCAAACCTAAGTTTCAAAGTTTAATTACAGTAGAAAATTACAGTAGAAAATTCCTCTTTTCTTCAGAGCAAGGATCACACAGTGGAATTCTATGCCATATGATTTGGTGGGTACCAGACAGTTTTTCCTCTGTCCAAAGAACATTCCTTTCTGCCTTCTTCTTCTAGATGTCCTTTTTACTACATTATTTACTTATTTTTTGCTGAGGGGATGAGAAAGATTTGCATGCAAAGGAAATAAGATTACTTTCTTTCTGAGACAATTGGAAAATATGAAAATAGCCAGTGTATTAGAACTCTTCAGTTAAGCAAGAGGAAACATGGGGAAGGAATAGGACCCAAATTAATTTTGTCTTTATGATTCTCTTGCTTAAGGAGTTTCTGTTTTCACTCATTTCTATAATTTTTTGAAGCAGATTGGGTCATTGTAGGCTTTCCTGTTATTAGGCAGGTAACAGTTACCTCTTAGGAAATGGAACCATCAAGACCATCAAAGAGCAAGAGATAGAACCAAAGACTATTTTAATTTAAGCAAGACAGGAATGTTTACCTTTGATAAATGGTCCAATATTCAGTATTCGTAATATGAAATGAAAAAAAAATCCCTTAATGGAAAGCAAGTATAGAGTAACTCTGTACTGTTTAAGCTTAACTTACCCCTTTATTTCTTCAGAAATGATAATATTAGTTTTCTTCTTCTGTTGTTTCACCCATTTGCAAGTGTAGAAGGAAATTGTTAAATTATCTGCAAACCCCTGGAGGCCCATCTCATATCCAGCTATGAGAGACTGCCTCTGGAAACCATCTGTATTTTGGTCATTAATTCACCAGTTAGTTTCAGTATTCTTACCTCTAATTTTATATATATATATATATATATATATATGCCAGGGAAGGGAGAAGTACCTCAGTAACACTCTCTCTCTCTCTCTCTCTCTCTCTCTCTCTATATATATATATATATATATATATATATATATATATATATATGGTAATATATATATTACCTTAGAACATTTGAATTTAAAATAACTTCAAGCTAAGGCTGTCCTGATTAGAAAGACAGGCCAATACATTTTTGAATCATTCTATTTACTTGCAGGTAGAAGAGATTTTTATTTATCTGACTATAAAATATTCTTCAGCCCACTAAGAACAACGACCACACACAGGTGAGTGAATCTGTCAGGGCTGGATCAGCTGAGGTGCCAAAGGTTGGCTTTGCTAGGGAGATATGAATGGGTTATGGAATTGAGAAAGTAATAGACCACAAACACTGAAGGCCAAAAAATACAATTTATTGTGCATTATTGATAAAGATAGCAAACCATGGGCCTTTAAGTTTGACCTAAGTTAAAATTTCTCCACTGAAATTAATAGTTATATAACTTTTGGCAAATTATTTAAAATTTGAATGCTAGTTTCTTTTCTATAAGTAAAGATATGAAAGTATTCCAAAAGGGCTAGTATAAGAAGATAATAAAATAAAATATGCAAAATATGGATGGATTGTAGGCCATCAATAAATAGTAAGTGCTAATTTTAACATCATAGATTTTTAACTTTTCTTTGACTCACTTATGTCCATTATGATGAATATATACATTCTTGTTTTTTTTCCATGCACCTGGGGACTTAGACCTTAAGAATTAGTAACAAGCTAATAATAGTTGACACCCAGTTATATAAGTGGGCTCTTAGTAGCCTCAAAGGCAAAGTTATATTCCCCATGAGCTTGTGTGGGTGTAATCAACCTTTCATGCTATGAAGATGTCTTCAACCTGTTTTCATTTTGAAAGAAGAATCTGTACTTTTATTTATTGCCTGTACACAAACCTATGCCTTAGCACATTTCTGAAAATATATAAAAGAAGACTCAAGCTATTTTATCATCTTTTTTCTAAGTTATGATATATTACCAACATGAGACTATTTAATATTCAAATGGAATTCTCCAGAATACCTTGTTCTGTAAGACACTTATTAGAGATATCGTCTTCTTGACTTTGGGTATTTTTCAGTCATTTATCTTATTTTAATGTCATAAATTGGCTTGTATTTCTGTTGAAATCCTTATTAACTGGCTCCACTATCCTAAATTCACAGGATATCCTGTGAGCAACACTGCTACCATTTTGGAAGACAAAATTTATGCATCAGTTATATGAAACCACAGAGTTATCACTTGCATTTACTTTAGAAATGTTTAATAAGAAGAAAGCAAGGGAAGGCCAAGAAAGGGAGAAGTACCTCAGTAACTCTATTTCTCATGTTTAAAATAGATTCTGCCTCTATCACTGCTTCATTCCTTATCAAAATTATTCACTGTATTTCTCAGAATTCAAATTCAAAAGGAAAAGGGTATTCCTTAACATAAGACTGACAAAGTTATGTGATAAAACTATTTGATAAATTTAACTTAGATCTCAAGTTTTGGGGCATTTATGAAATGTTTTTAGAATGGTGTGGGGCTTTTTTCTAGTGTTTAAGGCATTTTCTTTGATATTCTAATTAAGATTCAGAGTCAAGTGGAAATAGCTACATAAAGGACTCAATTCTATGAGGTATGGATTTAACCACTGATTTTATAACTTCATACAATTTTAAAGTAGAAAATAATTATTCCTATTAAGAAAATGACACAATTTAATTATTAGACATATGGTATGCATTTAAAATGAGTGATAATAGAACTGGTCTATTTTAATCTTGGTTTTACCTCCAGGTTTTGTTTGGAATGTTCTCTACTGATTCACTTGGGGTCAACTATTCTATTGCAGGGATTTAAATTCTTGATCTTTAGGCTTTTGATATTAAAGGCTTTTAGGTTTGCTATTTCCCTTGGCAACCAGTTTAATTGCACAAATAGAGTCCTTTCTGTGATCATAAACATAAAGGGTTGTTTTTAGTTTGCTTTTTAAAATATTCCCTCTCATCTAAGATCTCTCATTTCCTTTCATGTAAAAAACAGCACAAGTGGTCACTGCTATAAAGGTTGTCCCTCTATTTTTGAAGCCCTAAGTATATCATGTTGTTTTTTTCCCCTGTGAAGTGGTTTCTGTTTCTTGACTCCGTAACAAATCATAACAGTTGTATACTGTCTCATAATTTATAAATCACTTTTATATTCCCATTTAAACTTTATAATAAGCCCATTAAGTTCAGAGTCATTTATTGAACCCTTGGCATGTAGTAGGTTGTTCAAGATTAACAGAATGAAGTGTACATATTAACATCTAATAAGATTTATAAGATTTATTTATAAAAAAGGATTTGAAATGCTGAAAGTTCAAATGTTTGTCTAAGATTGCTTGGTGGAGTTGGATTCATTTTCAGCTTTTCTAGATCATGGGACAAGGTTTTTTCCTACCATTCCAGACCATACTGATCATATTTGTGGTTTTAATTTTTGTTGCTTTTTAAGGTAAGAATTTACACAGATTCAAACATTTAGGTAGTAAGTATATAATTCAAGTTTAGAAAAATGCATTCACCTATGCCACCAACACACCTCCTAAGATAAAGCATTTCCACTTCCCCACCTTTCTCTAGGGATTTTGCCCTTACTCTTCATCCTGGGCAATCACTGTTACAATTTCATTTCCTACTATAATTTAATTTTACCTGCGCTAAAAGTTCTTTTTTAAAATTTATTATTTTTTAAAATTTTTTATTCTAATTTGTTATATATGATAGCAGAATACATTAAAATTCTTGTTATATATATAGAACACAATTTTTCATCTCTCTGCTTGTATACAAAGTATATTTATACCATTTGTGTCTTCTTCATACAAGTACCTAAGGTAGTGATGTTCATCTTTTTTTACCCCTTTGCCCCCTCCCTCTACTTCCCTCCCATTTGCCCTATCTACAGTTTGTCTAAACTTCCCATGCTCCCCTTCCCAACTCCACTATGAATCAGCCTCCTTATATCAGAGAAAACATTCAGCATTTGGTTTTTTGGGATTGGCTAACTTCACTTAGCATTATATTCTCCAACTTCATCCATTTGCCTGCAAATACCATAATTTTATTCTATTTTATCACTGAGTTATATTCCATTGTGCATATATACCACATTTTCTTTATCCATTCATCTACTGAAGGGCATCTAGGTTGGTTCCATGCTTTAGCTATTGTGAATTGTGCTGTAATAAACATTGATGTGGCTGTGTCTCTGTAATATGCTGTTTTTAAGTCTTTTGGTGTATAGACCAAGGAGAGGGATAGCTGGGTCAAAGGTGCTTGCGTTCCCAGTTTTCCAAGGAATCTCCATACTACTTTAAAGATTGGATGCACCATTTTGCAGTCCCACCAGCAATGTATGAGTGTGTCTTTTCCCCCACATCCTCTCCAACACATTGTTGTTTGTATTCTTAATAGCTGCCATTCTGACTGGAGTGAGATCTTAAGAGTTTTGATTTGCATTTCTTTAATTGCTAGAGATGTTGAACATTTTTTCATATATTTGTTGATTGATTGTATATCACCTTCTGAGAAGTGTCTGCTCAGTTCCTTGGCCCATTTATTGATTGAGTTATTTGTTTTTCTGGTGTTTAGCTTTTTGAGTTCTTCATACACCCTAGAAATTAGTGCTGTATATGATGTGCAAGTGGTCAAAATTTGCTCCTAAGCTGTAGGTTCTCTATTCACCTCACCGATTATTTCTTTTGCTGAGAAGCTTTATAGTTTGAATACATCCCATTTATTGATTCTTGGTTTTAATTCTTGTGCTATAGAACTCTAATTTAGAAGTAGGGGCCTAATTGGATATGATAGAGATTTGGGCCTACTTTTTTTTCTATTAGATGCAGGGTCTCTGGTTTAATTCCTAGACCCTTGATATACTTTGAGTTGAGTTTTATGTATGGTAAGAGATAGGGATTCAATTTCATTTTGTTGCATATGAACTTCCAGATTTCCGAGCACCACTTGTTGAAGAGGCTATCTTTTCTCCAGTATATGCTTTTGGCGCCTTTGTCTAATATAAGATAACTGTAATTATGTGGGTTAGTCTCTGTGTCCTCTATTCTATACCATTGGTCTACCGTCTATTTTGGTGCCAATACCATGCTGTTTTTGTTACTATTGCTCTGTATATAGTTTAAGGCCTGGTATAGTGATGCCACCTGCTTCATTCTTCTTGCTTTAACTATTCTGGATCTCTTATTGCTTTAGCTATTCTGGATCTCTTATTTTCCAGATGAATTTCATGACTACTTTTTCTATTTTTATGAAGAATGTCTTTGGGATTTTGATTGGAATTGTATTAAATCTGAATAATGCTTTTGGTATTATGGTAATTTTGACAATATTAATTCTGCCTATCCAGGAACAAGGGAGATCTTTCCATCTTCTAAGGTCTTCTTTATTTTCTTTCTTTAGCATTCTGTAGTTTTCATTGTAGAAGTCTTTCACCTCTTTTGTTAGATTGATTCTCAAGTATTTTATTTGTTTATTTATTTATTTTTGAGTATATTGTAATTGGGGTAGTTTTCCTTGTTTCCCTTTCAGAGGATTTGTCACTGATATACAGAAATGCCTTTGATTTATGGGTGTTGATTTGATATCCTGCTACTTTGCTGAATTCATTAACTAGTTCTATTGGAATTTTTGTTTTCTAGTGCAATTTTTGGGGTTTTCTAGGTATAGAATCATATCATCAGCAAATAGCACTAATTTGAGTTCTTCTTTTCCTATCTGTATCCCTTTAATTTCTTTCATCTGTGTAATTGCTCTGGCCAGGGTTTCAAGAAGTGGTGTTAAATAGAAATGGTGAAAGAGGGTACCCTATCTTGTTCCAGTTTTTAGAGGGAATGCTTTAAATTTTTCTCCATTTAGAATGATGTTGGCCTAGAGCTTAGCATAGATATCTTTTACAATGTTGAGATGTGTTCTTTTTATCCCTAGTTTTTCTAGTGTTTTGAACATGAAGGGGTGCTGTATTTTGTCAAATGCTTTTTCAGCATCTATCGAGATGATCATATGGTTCTTATCTTTAAGTCTATTGATGGGGGATTTAAATTTTATTAATCTTTCCGAAGAAATAAATTTGGATTTAAGTTTTATGTTATTTGCCTTTTAAAAAAATGATTTAACACTCTTATTCCCTTCTTCCTAATTCCTGGATAAGAAAATTAAACCTAAAATATTTTGAGCAATTTTACATTTTTTTGAATTTTAATTTAATTCTGTTGTATTTAGAGTATGTACTACATGAGAAAATCCTTTAAAATGTACTTAAATTTATTCTATGGCACAACATATGATCCATCTTGGTAATTCTCTCTTATATAGTCTGTCTGTCTATCTTTCTATCTATCTATCTATAATTCAGTTGTTGCATGTAATGTTCAAAATACATATGAATTAGGTCAAGTTGGTTTTCTGTTTTAGTCAGCTATTTTGCTGCTATGACTAAAAGATCTGACCAGAACAACTGTAAAGAAGGAAGAGTTTATTTTAGGGCTTACATTTTCAGAGGTCTTGGTCCATAGAAGCCCAGCCTCATTTCACAGGGCTTGAGGTGAGGCAGAATATCCTGGTGGAAGAGTGTGGCAGAGGGAAGCAGCTCACTCATGATCAGGAAGCAGAGAGGGGGTCTACTTGCCAAACACAAATATATACCCAAAGCCCATCCCCCAATTCCACCTCCTGCCACACCCTGCCACTTCAGTTACCCCTCAGTTAATCCCTATCAGGGGATTAATTCACCGATTGTGTTAAGACTCTTATAACCCAATCATTTCTCCTCTAAACCTTCTTGCATTGTCTCACATGTGTGAGCTTTGGTGGGGGACACCTCACTTCCAAACCATACAATTATAGTGTTAAATCTTTTTTTCTCTTTACTGCCTGATTTTGTGTAATTGTTCTATTAATGTTGAGAAAGGGGTATTGATATCAAAGTATCGTTGTGGATTTCTCTGTCTTTGGTTGTGTTGATTTATTGCTTCATGTATTTTGAAGTTCAGTTATTGGGTCTAAGCATATTTATAATTATTATTCTTTCTGTTGAGTTGGCTATTTTGTCATTACGAAGTAACTTTGGGGTAATGCTCTTTATCTTCAAGTGAGTTTACCCCACCTGCTGTTAATATAGCTGCTCTAGGCTTCTGTTGTCTCTCTTTGTGGTGCATTGTTTCCACCTCTTTACTTCCAATTCAAGGTCTTTATTTTGAAAATATTTTAGTATGCTTCTTATATACAGATGAAGTTGAGCATTTCTTTTTCACTCAATTGGAGTACCTCTATGTTTTTTTGGAGAGTTTAGACCATCACATATAATTATAATGACTGATATAGTTGGATTTGGTACTATTATATATTTTTAAATTTTTTTCATACAAATTTTTTTCAAAATACTTAACTTTCTCTTTTCTTGATTTTTTTAAAAGCTAAATCTCTGTGTTTGGCTATGTGCATGCATGTGGCATATGTGTGTGTGTTCTAAGTTAACTCTTTGGATATTTAGCTATGCATTTTTTGTATTTTTTTTTTTTAGTGGTTGATTCCAAAGGCTTCAGCATGCATTCTTAGCTTATGAAAGTCCACTTCAAGGTGATATTTAAAGCCTCTATATATGAAACTTTTAATATTCTATTTACCATATCCATTTTACTATTGTTGCTATATGTTTTACATATATAAACTAAGAACCCCACAGTATAAACTTATTTTTGCTTCAAAGACTTATCTTTTCACAACATTAAAAGGAGAAAATGACATTTATTTACACACATACTTTAGTACTTTTGGCACTCTTCATTTTTCCTGCAGATTCAAATTTATATTCAATATAAATATCACACATCAAAAAGAATTTCCTTTAGGATTTCTTGTTTTCCTATATTACTATTATATATCAA
The DNA here is from genome assembly GCF_048772815.1 of Callospermophilus lateralis. Taxonomy (NCBI): domain Eukaryota; kingdom Metazoa; phylum Chordata; class Mammalia; order Rodentia; family Sciuridae; genus Callospermophilus; species Callospermophilus lateralis. Next base: position 83,328,353 of record NC_135308.1, read on the forward strand.
TATAGGTAATTATTAAGATGATTGATGTAATACTTTAATATATATATTATATATGATATTAATGTTTGTATATCCCCCAAATACATGGAAATTCTAACACTGAGGTGATGATATTAGGAGGTAAGGACTTTGAGAGGTGATTGGGGCTCTTCCTTCATGAATAGGATTAGTGCCCTTATAAAAGAGGGACCCTGGAGGCCCAACCTCCTGCCTAGTGAGACACTTACCTCTTCTACCACGTAGGGCATGTCAAGAAGGTCCTGTGTGTGAATCAGGAAAAATATCCTTATCAGACACTGAATCTTCCAGTATTTTGATCTTGGACTTCCCAGCCTCTGGGGCTGTAAGAAATAAATTTTGTTATAAATTGCACAGACACATATATACTATTATAGCAACACAAAAATATCTAATAGAAAATTGGTACCTAGAAGGGTGCTGTTTCTATAACAAATATTTATAAATGTGGAGATGGTTTTGTAACTGAGTAATGTGTAGAATTTGAAGTAGCAGATGAATTTGGAGAAACAGGCTAGAAAAAGCCTATATGGCCATGAATGGAACATGATAAGCAATTCTAGTAAGGGCTCAGAAGAGTTTCAGAGAAAGTCTGAAACTTCTCAGGGATTAATTATGTAGTCATGATCAGAACACTGCAGAAATATGCACAGTAAACACCATCTTGCTTAAGTCTGAGATGGAAGTGAAAAATAAGATATCGGAAACCAGAGTCAGGACTATTCTTCTTATAAAGTTGCAAAGATCTTGGCTGAATTCTGTAACTACCCTGAGACTTCACAGAAGGTGGGATTTTAGAGTCATGAGCTAAAGCATCTGGCAGAAGATATGTCTAAGCAAAATTTTGAAAGGGCTCTAGAATGCTTTAACCGTATACAGTATGCTGTGAGTGGAGGGTAATTATTAATCATTTAAAGACAATGTATAAGAGGGACGCAGAATAGAAAGATTTAGAAAATTCACAGCCCAACCATGTTAAGAGTATAAAGACATGTTTAGTAGAGCAAATCAAGACTGTGGCCAAGTGACTGTTTGCCAAATAGGTTAGTTTGTATAGAAGGGAGCCAAGTGCTACTGATTAAGACCATGAGAGACAGTTCAGAGATCTTCCAGGCCCAAAGTAGGGCCTTGAGGGCAAGGCTTTCAGGGAGATGGTGGTTGAATCTCAGCATTTGCTGCCCAAGGCCGCTCCAGGTTCCTGTTTTCTTCAGTCCCACTCAGTGCTCCTCAGCTTGTGCAGATGTGGCTCAAGTGGCGTAGGTGTGACTCATGCCATTGCTCCAGAAGGTTCAGGCTGTTAACTTTAGTAGTGTCCATGTGGTGCTGACTCATGCCTTATCCAAGATTTGTGAGGACATGGAAATCTCCACTAATATTTTTTAGGATGTCCTGGACAGCCCAAGGGCCCAGGCAGGGTTTTATCACAGGGGTGAGCCCCCTCCCCCTCGAAGAGCAATGCCTACTGGAACTGTAGAAATGAGACAGTCCCTGAGATTATACAACCTGTAGAACCACCAATATGCAAAGTGCAGGAGTAGAGCGCAATCTGTAAGAGGTGCTGGGTGGACACTGCCCAGCAAAGCTAGAGGGTTGGGGTTGTGTGAGGCTCTGGAGACCCAACCTCCTGCCCAGTGGGCACAGGATGTGGCACATGGAGTCGAAGAAGATATTCTCCAGCTTTAAGACTTAATGTTTTCCTTTGGGGTTTGGACATACTTGGGAAGAGTCAAAGCTTTCTTCTTGACTGTTTCTTTTGGAGTGGGAAAGTCTCTCCTGTGCTTCTCCCACTATTGTATTTGGGGACTACATAACTTGTTGATTTCACAGGCCCTGGTGAGAAATTTGCCTCAGGATGAACTATTCCTGAGTCTTTTCTGATTCAGATGAGACTCTGAATATGGAACTTTTGAGTGTGTGCTATGAAGCTTCTGGAGTTTTGGAGATGGAAAGAATGTATTTTGCATGTGAGAAAGACATAGATTTGTCTGGGGGTTGTAGGGGAAGGATGCTGTGGTTTGAATGCCCCACCCCCAACCATGTTTGTTTAGAAAACAAATCCCTGGGCTAGGATTGTGGCTCAGCAGTAGAGCGTTCTCCTAGCACGGGCGGGACCCAGGTTTGATGCTCAGCACCACATAAAAATAAAGGCATTGTGTTGTGTCCATCTACAAAAAAGAATTCTTTCTCTCTCTCTGTCTCTCTCTTAAAAAAAATCCTACCGTAACACTGTTGACAGGTGGGACTTTAAACAGATGCTTCATTAAGAATGAATTAAGACTGTTAACTTGGGAGTAGTTTAGGAATTGCAGGAGTGGTTTCCTGGTAAAAGAGTAAGTGAGGTCTCTAATCAATTGTGTTCTCTTTCCCACGTGCTCTCCTCCTCCATCTTAAGCCATGGGATGCCCCACCTTGAAGGCCCTTGTGAGATGTGGGCTCCTCAACTGTGGACTTCCCAGTCACATATTCTTTCTTGTGTCAGTTTCTTTACTTACTAATGAAGGCTATTGAAGCAGATGATGCATGATTCTTTCTGGTATGTAATTTAATAACTATAAGAAATAAATCTCTGTTCTTTGTCAATTACCCAGTCTACAGTATTCTATTATAGAAACACAAAACAGACTAAGGAACTCTTATTTGTGATTTAATATGATAGAAAGCACAGTCCAATAAGGGCTATGTGGAGAAGGTTCTAAGGCCCATTTCTGCCACTAAACTAAATTACTATGAGGAAGTTACAGAGCCTTTTGACTTCAGTTTCATTAACTGTAAGATAAACATGATGTTCTGTGTCCCTTCTATACAAAAATCGTTTTCTGTCAGTTTTGGTGGGGGGGCAGCTTTTTTCTCTCTTCTGATCATAAAGTTTCTTCTTTACTAAAGTATTCTTGTGAGCTAACAGATTGTTCAATATATCTGTTTTTTTCTTCCCTCTTTTAGATCATATTCCCCTCTCATTCCAAAAAATAGACAATTTTCCTTTAAAATTCTGCTCTACCAAGCATTCTATTGAAACTTACTTAAAAGAGGAAGGGGATGGGACTCTTTGAATCTATAGGGTAAATTTTATGTATTGTAAAGTAGCTCTAAGTAGTAGCATTTAGTATTCGTCTACTAACCTCAAACCTGCCTGCCATTATTTGTCCTTCCAAATTTATTTGGAAGCCTTTGTTTTATACATATTTTCATACAAACTTGCTTCTAAAATCAGCAGATTTATATGTATAGTTGAGATAATTATTTGAAAATTTTATATTTTTTAATTTAATTCATGCCATTTACTGCATTGAAAAACTACCCACAATTTTCATGGTTATGAGTATGCAATATTGCTTTCATCAATTCTGGTTGTTGGAACAAAAATACCATAGACTGGCTGACTTAACAGCAAACACTAGTCTTCTTAGTTTTGGAAACTGGAAAAATCAAACTCAAACTTCCACCAGATCTGGTGTCGATAAGAGCCCATTTTCTGGGTTGTAGATTAATTTATCCTGACAGCATAAAAAGTGAGTTTGAGTCTTTTTTCTTGTAAAGATTTAAATCCCACCATGGAGGCCCCTGTCTCATGACTTCATTTAAACCTAATTATCTCTCAAAGTCCCCACCTCTTAATACTGTCCTGTTGGGAATTACGTTTCAACATATAAATTTGGGGGAGATTAAAAACATGTAGTCCATAAACAATATTTAATCAAATGTTCTTTACTGGTAGAAACATTCTAAGTATCATTTTATTAACAGAAAATATTGCAAGTGTTAAAACCAAATGATTGTTTATGACTCACTTTTGTCTTCTGTGGAATTCAGCCTGTATGAATAAAATGAGGGCTTTTGCTTTCTTGGGCAAATGTGTTTTCAGTAAAGTTACAGAGAAATCAGTTACCATGACTACAAGATTAGTTGCCCATTCATTCACTTATTAAATTACTGTCTAACAATAGTCATTCCTACTTTCTAGCCCAGGGACATGATCTGACCTTTCATTTTGAATTGCTAAGTAAAATTATAAATTCATGTATTCATTTTCCTATCTGAGAAAACTGGTTTTAATGTTTTTGGTTATCAAGATTAATTTTCTGGATTGACTTGACTCAATCTTATTAAATGAACTCGTAGGGTGGACTCACGTTTTATTGGTATCACAAGGACTCATAAAAAATAATTGCCTACAATGAAAAATAATTTTTTTCTTTTCTGTGAAAATTATAGCATGCTGATGAGTATCTGATACTGGGATTACTAATGCTTACATATGGGATTTTATATGTTTCTTGAAATGCATTCAATCAAATAAGCCAGCCATAACCAGAAACATTCTACATATTGCTTAAAGGAATTTTCTCAAATTAAGTTTGAGGTAGGATCACATTAGTTATTGATTTTTGCTCTGATGGTTAAAAAGTTTATTTTATAAACAATGCTTTTAGGCATAAGAGAGGTCTATTTTTTACATGATTTTCATTACTTAATACTTTCACTCTCCTGTATGGAGTCCTGGGAGGTATGTAAAAACAGGCTTTGGAAACTTTTGAGCCTCTGGGGGAAACTATGAAATTAATTCACGAAAATGTATTGTAATGTACTCTAACCCTTTATAAACACTGAGGGAAAGATTGGAATGGAGTTGATTTAGGAGATTGGCGTCAGGAGAAGTTAACAAACAGTTGGTATGGTTGCCTTCATATGAATTAAGAATTTTCCCTCTCAGTATGTGCTAAGCTTCTTTTACAAAATGGCTGTGAATGGCATTGGACCTTCCTGATGGAGTGAAATGGAAAGATGAATGCAAAAATGTAGTGCTAAGCATTACTCTTCACTACTGGTAGTCTAATATGCTAATACTACAGCACACTGACTTGAAGATGAGCTATAGAATCATCCTGTGTTATATTTCAGCTACTGCAACCCTAAGAACAGTCACATATCCTTTCTGCCCTCAGTGTTATTAGAAATAAACTAAAGATCTTGAAGTAGATGACCTAGGATTCTTTCTGGCATCTAATATCATATTCTGGGTTTTACTGATAAGCTGTAAATTACCTTTCTGGCTAAAGCTGAAATCATTTGAATTTATATAGATTTTCATGAGCATTGGCTTCATAAACTCCAAGAATGTTTGAATAAATACACCAACTATGTTAGACTTCAAATAAATCGTGTTACTTTCCTAATTTTGTTTTCAAACTAGAAAGGCAAAATGTTTCAACTCCAAAAGTGGTTTTGTCATTTTTTTGTGTGTTGGACAGTTAATTTTGGATATGAAAAGAACTCAGATCTTGGTTCTGCCTGTATCTGGTAAATATGTTAGTGAAACTTACAGAGAAAAGAAGTAAGTTATTTTAATCCCCAACAATGATGTCTCTTTCATGCCAAAAATGAACTACCCAATAGTAGGATTCTATTTTTCTTTTTTAAATGGAAGTGCTTGATTATCTTTAAGCATAAAATTCCTCTTACTTCATTGTCCCTCTATTATTTACCTATTCTGTGTTAACTCTTTTACTTGACTAATGAGTAAGTTGAGACTGAAATAAGAATGTGAGGGGATTGGTGTTGAAGTCATTATGAATAAAATAAAAATGTCTGGTAGATTATACTGTTTCTTATTATTTTAAGAAATCAATGTTTATCTTCTCCTCAATGTTTAGGAACAAAATAGCTTCTGGATAAATACTAAAGTACTTACATGACCCAAATACAAGCCATACAGAGATTGGTTTGGGCCATAGAAAGAGTCTGTGTTAGTTGCACACAGTGCTGTTTAGTAGCCAAACCAAATGGAACTATGTTAGCACTCAGGAAGACCCCAGGAGAAATTGGTAGCCCATTGGCTCCCAACAGGTACAGCTCTAATGACTGTCAACAGATAGTAGTGATGAGTACTTCCTCCTATAAACCTATAATCTTCAATATTAGTATTTAATTTGCCATGGTAAGTCTGACATTTACAATTCTATTACTTCATGAAGAGGTATAATTATGTGTAAATAGATGAAAGGAGCATTTACCATGATTTAAGAACAAAAACATAGTCACAGGTTTTTGAAAGAAAATACATCGGAGCAAATTTCCAAAGCATTTGCAAGTTTCATTAATCTTGAAGTATTATGCTATAATCATATTATGCTAGACACGTGATTTTGTGAACCAGTGTAGATAATGAACATACATCATTTCATAAATAACAGTTTACATTTAACAGTGGCAAAATTCAACACAGAGCCAGCTTGGCTTATCTGTACCCATTCTTTGTGTCTAACTCATACAATTTGATAGGTGAACTGCTGTTCTCATTTTATCTTCTTTTTCTGTTTTTTTTTAAAAATATTTATAGTTTTAGTTGTAGTTGAACACAACACCTTTATTCAATTCATTTATTTTTATGTGGTGCCGAGGACCAAACCCAGGACCCCATGCATACTAGGTGAGCACTCTACCCCTGAACCACAATCCCATCCCCTTCCTTTTCTGTTTTTATTTCTTTCTTCTCATACACCCACATGGAGCTGGCTTTAGCTCAGCCTTCCAGATGCAGTTCTGGCATTCATTCTCTGCCGCAAGGCTCTGAGACCCTCCTCACCCATTCTGCTTTCTGGATCAGGTGTTTTATCTATAATTACCTCTATCAGAGCACAGTATTGTACCAATATCAGTATAATGTTTTAACTTGTCTTCATTCTCCAGTAGACTCTGAACTCTGAGGTCAGATCATTGTCTTATTAATTTTTGTGGCTTGTATAGCATTGAGGTCAACTTAACATAGTAAGCCTGTAAACAAAGTGAATAAAATATCTGAAATATCACTTCTGCCTGGATAGAACATCAGAATTGTGAAATTATTTGGCATTAGAGTGACACTAGATTCATAGAATGAGTTTGGAAGTGTTTCCTCCTTTTCTATTTCATGGAATAATTTGAGGAGGATTGGTATAAGTTCTTTGAAGTTCTGGTAGAACTCAGCTGAGAAACTGTCTGGTTCTGGGCTTTTCATTGTTGGTAGGCTTTTGATGGCATTTCAGTTTCATTGCTTGAAACTGATTTGTTTAAATTTTCTATGTGCTCCTGATTCAATTTGGATAGGTCATATGTCTCTAGAAATTTATCAATGTCTTCATGATTTTCTATTTTATTACAGTATAGATTTTCAAAATAGTTTCTGATTATCAAAGAAAGAAAACTTCAGACCAATAAGCCTAATGAACATAGATAAAAAAAAATTCTTAATAAAATACTGGCAAATCAAGACTTGGCACAGTGACACATGCCTGTAATCCCAGTGGCTCAGGAGGCTGAGGCAGGAAGATCATGACTTCAAAGCCAGCCTCAGAAAAAATAAGGTGCTAAGCACCCTTAGTATGACCCTGCCTCTAAATAAAATATAAAATAGTACTGGGGATGTAGCTCAGTGGTTGAATGCCCCTGAGTTTAATCTCTGGTACCCCTTTTCCCCAAATACTGACAAATCATAAACAAAAACATATTTAAAAGATAGTGCACCATGATTAAGCTGGGTTCATACCAAGGTTGCAAGGTTGGTTTAGCATGGAAATTAATAAACATAATTTATCACATCAATAGACTTAAAGACAAGAATCACTGGATTATCTCAATACATGCAGAAAAAGCATTTGACGAAACTTAGCATCCATTCATTATCAAGACACTAGAAAAACTAGGGATAATTAGAACATACCTCAACATTGTAAAAGCTATATATGCTAAACCCAAGGTGAATAGCATTCTAAGTGGAGGAAAATTGGAAGCATTCCCTTTAAGAACTGGAACAAGACAAGGATGCCCTCTTTCACCACTTCTATTCAAGATAGTCTTCGAAACGTTAGCCAGAGCAAATAGATGAAAGAAATTAAAGAGATATTAATAGGAAAAGAAGAGCTCAGACTATCCTGATTTGCTGAAAACATAATTGCACATTTACAGGCCCCCCCCAAAAAAACTTCACCAGGAACCTTCTAGAACACATAAACAAATTCAGCAAAGTAACAGGAGGATCATGACTTCAAAGTCATTGACACCCATAAATCAATTGCATTCCTATACACCAATGATGAATCAGCTGAAAGAGAAATTAGGAAAACTATCCCAATCACAGAGCTTTGAAAAAAATAAAACACTTAGAAAATAATCTAACAAAAGAAGTGAAAGACCTCTACCCAGCACTAAAGAAAGAAATTGAAGAAGACCTTAGAAGATGGAAAGATCTCCCATGTCCTTGGATAGGCAGAATTAATATTGTAAAAATGGCCATATTACCAAAAGTGCTATATGAATTTAATGCCATTCCTATTAAAATTCTAATGACATTCTTCATATAAATAAAAAAGGCAGTCATGAAACTCATTTGGAAAAACAAGAGGCCCAGAATAGCCAAAGCAATCCTTAGTGAGAAAAGTGAAGCAGGAGGCATCACAATACCAGACCTTAAATTATACTTCAGAGCTGTAGTACAAAAAAGTGGCATCGTATTGGCACCAAATACAGACATGAAGACCCCAATGGAACAGAATAGAAGAGACAGAGGTAAATGTAATACCTCATATTAGACAAAGGCACCAAAAACATCCATTGGAGAAGAGATACGCCTCTTCGACTAATGGTTCTGGGAAAACTGGAAATCCATATGTAGCAGAATGAAAATGAACCCCTATCTCTCACTCTGTACAAAACCCAACTCAAAGTAGATCAAGGACTTAGACATTAGATCAGACACCCTATGCTTACTAGAAGAAAATTCAGGCCTAAATCTACATCATGTTGTCTTAGGAAACAACTTCTTCAACAAGCACAAGAATTAAAATCAAGAATAAATAAATGGGATGGTAACAAACTAGAAAGCTTCTTCACAGCAAAGGAAACAATCAAGAATGTGAAGAGAGAGCCTACAGAATGGAAGAGAAATTTTTGCCACCCCCATCTCAAATAGAGTATTAATCTCCAGGATATATAAACTTAACACCAAAAAGAAAAAAAATAAATGGGCAAAGGAACTGAACAGGCACTTTACAGAAGAAGAAATATGAATAGTCAAAAAATACGTTAAAAAATGTTCAACATATCTAGCAATTAGAGAAATGCAAACTACAACTATACTGAGATTTCATCTTACTTCAGTTAAAATGGCAATGATCAAGAATACAAGTAACAGTAAATGATAGCGAGATGGATGTTGGAGAAAAGGCTCACTTATACATTGCTGGTGGACTGCAAATTGATGCAACCATTATGGAAAGCAGTATGGAGATTTCTTAGAAAACTTGGAATGGAACCACCATTTGAACCAGTTTTCCCACTCCTTTGCATATACCAAAGGATTTAAAGTCTGTGTACTACAGTGATGCAGCCATATCAATGTTTACAGCAGTTCAGTTTACAATAGCTAAACTATGGAACCAACCTAGGTGCCCTTACAGATGAATGGATAAAGAAAATGTGGTACATATACCCAAAGGAATATTACTCAGCCATAAAGAGAATGAAATTATGGCATTTGCTAGTAAATGTATGGAATTGGAGACTATCGTGCTAAATAAAAGAGGCCTGTCCCCCCAAACAAAAGGCTGAATGTTCTCTCTGATATGTGGATGCTAACACACAATAAGGAGTGGTGGTGGTAACAATAGAAGTTCAATGGGTTAGACAAAGGGGAATTAAGGGAAGGGAATGGGGATGGTAATAGGAAAGACAGTAGAATGAATCGAATATAACTTTCCTAGGTTCAATGTATATAACTGGTGAAACTCCATATAATGGGATGAATGGGATCCACATGAATGGGATCTTAGAATAAGTTATAATCCATGTATTTATAATATGTTAAAATACACCCTACTGTCATGTATATATAAAAAGAACAAATAAAAAAATTAGAAAAAGTTATGAAAATATGGAAAATATCAAATTTTGATATCATTTGTTATATAGCTCTGGTTCCTTAAAAGTACCTTAAGTGTCTTCAAACAGACACATCTTATTTAGATCAATTCTTTAGGATTATCAGAGAAGCAATACAATTAACAATATGTCAACAACATGGCTATGATGGCATCAATTTTTAATTTTTAAAATTTGTATAACTTAGGCAAGGCAGGGAATATTACTTTAGCTTTATAGTAAAAGGTGATTGCCGCAGTCTGGCTGGGCACAAAATAACCAAGCCGCCACGAGGCACTTATAGGTTCAAACAGGAACTCCTTTATTGCCCGAAAGCCACCGGCACTCCATGCGCACTCCCCGGGAACTCTCCCAGCTCTCAACGGGGCTCTGCGAGAACTCAATGGGAACTCAACGGGAACTCTGGGAGAACTCAAAAGTAGCGGGCGCCCGAGGCAGCAGGAGCCGCCCTATTGCCAGACAGTAGGGGTCTATATACAACTGAATACACAGCCTGTTTCAACCCAGCATCATCCAGTCACAGCAATTATACACGGCTTAACTTAATTATCATCATCTTAATGGCTCGCTGGCATCACTTCTCAACCACTCCTTCTGGCAATGCTAGGCACCATCCCTACTCGGTTGGGCTCTCAACATCTCCCCCCTTCTGTTTAATTAAACAACAAGCATGTGGCTTGGGGACCGGGCCTGTCTTAGGTTGTCCAATACTACATATGGTTCTTACCTGTCATCGGATGAGCTGACCTCAAGGCGTCAGCCTCCTGTCTTAGGTTGGTACCATTGCAATTGGATCTTACCCATCATTGACTACTGGTCCAGCATACAGCCATACTTGTGGATAGGCCTTTGCACCAGTGGGGGGTGAGATTCTTTTCCTCACCTCTTTTGGGCCCCAAATTTTAGCTGAATAACCATCACAAGCAGAAGGGAGGAGGATACAAAAATGCCATGACACCAAGCCAATTGACAGCTCCTTTTGGAAAAATTGTACCACCGATGATACCATCAGCAAAGATACCCCAGCACTACCACAATTCGCTGCACCAACAGATAGTTCACAATGCATACAAGTGATACATAGTCCAGGCAAGTTTTGCAAGCAATTCAAAGCAGAGGAATCCATCAATATGTCCATTTCCTCCCAAAGCAAATCGACTTCTTGATTGAGCATCACTTGTTGAGTTACATTATTCATTGATGCATCAGTTTATACAGTTTATTGTGATAGCTATCACAGAAGCTGTAGTTAGTTTGGTTTTATCTTTGTCTTCACTGGCACTGGGATGAAGATAGGAATTCTGGCAATGATGGCTAAAAAAAAAAAAATCATGTAACATTCCAGCAGGCACTAAAAAAAAAAGCAATTTCTAAACAATTTAGTATCTTGAATAGAATTAGATATAATGAAAAGGAAAGGTGAAAGTAAACAAACAGATCTGTTAACTTCCTTTTTTGTTCACACATTAAAACAATCCTCAACAGCTGTTCACCCAAATTAAATTAAACCATTTAAATCACGTGAATAATAAAAAAATATTTGGATCCATTTTTTCATGAGCACTCCTCATATATGATATATGGACATACGCACATACAGACATACAACACAAAACACAAGTGTGCACACATAACATACAACACATAAGACATTGTCGCGCTTGGAGCCCCTCAGCGCAGGCGGCCTAGGCGGAGCCAGCAGCGGCAGGATGGCGGATGCTGACAAGCCGGAGGTGGTCGAGGCCACTGGCGACAACAGCCCTCATCAACTGCCAGCAGAGTCTCAGGGAGAACCGCAGCAAGAATCCGGAGAAGCAGCCTCCGTAGCACAGCAGTAGCTCCAATGGCGTTAAAATGGAGAATGATGAATCAGTGAAAGAAGAAAAATCTGACTTAAAAGAAAAATCTTCAGGAAATAAGAAGGCCAATAGATTTCATCCTTATTCAAAAGACAAGAATTTGGGCACTGGAGAAAAGAAGGGTCCAAATCGTAACGGAGTTTTCATTAGCAACATCCCTTATGACATGAAATGGCAAAATGCCAGGCGCCATCCCGACTCAGCTGTGGCTCTCAACAGGTGATCTTGGGCAAATATCTACAAAATCATGCTATAGCTAAAGCAGGGTCACTTTCAGACATTTGGATCAGTTTACTTTCTTTAGCAGCATGAGGATTTGTGTTTGTAATTGGGGTTACCCTATTTCAGAGAGACCCTGTGACTATTGATCAGACGAGTGCCACTACAAACTATTGTACTATTACCAAGTTCATTGATACTCCTCTTCAATATTCCTGACACTTCTGTTTAACTGTTTTAAGATCGTCATTCCATATTATATTTTCTGGTGATGCCTTGTCAACCTTTATTGTTTGAGGGCAACATCAAAGAGATTATAATACTGTGTGTAGCATTTTAATTAAAAATTACACTCTTAAAAAAAAACTCAAGACTGTTCCTTGCCATATGATTTGACTTACTATGTGAAAGAAAATTTCAAATACAAGGGAATAGACCTAGAAAATAATTTTTCGTTCTTAAAATTTGATTGTCCCAAAGGATAAATTATAAAAACATGCTTTATAAAAAGAAATTAATTATATAAGTTTTTTAGGTGCCTAAAGAAAAATAAGACAAATTTCCATAACAGGCAAATATTTTATTAGGAATCTTGATTTCTTGCTCTAATAAGTCTTTCTGAATTGGCTTATATTTAGTTTAATAATATACTACTGATTTACTATAGTTTTCATTTTTGGTCAATTAGACTAATTTTGAATTTTATCACTTTGCTCATAATTTATAGTTTGATTGGACTCCTCTTCACACTGTCTTAGGCATTGGATTAACTGTCATGAACAAAATATCCTGGACATGATGTTTGCCTCTGTGGAGCTTACAGCAATCCTGACAGCAATTTTGGCCCAGGATCAATATATGGTCCTATATTAGGGCTGTCACACTATTGGCCTATGGTGATCTACTCTTAATTCTTATCCAATGAATTCATTTCAGATATATTTCAGATACTGAAAGCTGAAGTTCTAGAATACCCACTGGGAATTTCTTTTTAGCTTCCATGTTTACACTTAAATATTACTTTCCAGTTTGTTCATCTTTTCCCTTTATTTTCTTTATCATATTAACTAATCATTTTCAGCTGTTTCTTTGGTCTGTTCATCTTTCTTTCTATCCACATTTTGACAAAACATTTAAAACATGGTCTGGAGGAGGCCAAACATTATCAGCTTTGCCCTTGAAAGGAGGGGGGCTTGCCAACCTGTCCAGTGTATGAGATAGAGGGAAAGAGCACAAGAGGGATAAGTCAGTCTCAAAATCCCTTTAAAGTACTATGCCTCTCTTCCTCCAGTTGTTTTCAAAATTTTCTCTTTGAGGTCTTTAGTTTTCAGCAATCAGTGAGGAGGTATGGGTTTCTTGGTATTTTTCCTGTGTTAGAGCTCAGTGTTAGTTGCTATTGCTCATTAGATCTGAAAAATTCTGTCATTATTTCTCAAATATACCTTCAATCTCCTCCTCTCCCCTCTTCTTTTGGAACAAGAATGAAAGGCTTTAGACTTTTACAGAATGTCTTATCTGTTTTATTCTATCCATTCTTTTTTCTCTCTATGCTTCAGTTTTGATAATTCCTTCTGAACTATCTTTGCATCTACTAATCCTATGTTCTGTGTTTGTCTACTATTAAATCTATACATTGAGTTCATTCCCCATATATTTCAGATACTGAAAGTTGCAGTTCTAAAAAGTTTACTTAACTTCTATTTAGATTTCATTTCTACATTTAAATATATTTTTTCCAATTTGCCTATCTTTTCCCTTTATTTTCTTTATCATATGAATTAATCATTTTAGTCTGGCTTTTATTGCTATAGCTGAATACCACAGATTGGGTAATTCATAAGGAATAAAGGTTTATTCAGCTCATGATTCTGGAGATTGGGAAGCCTAAAGTCAATGTACTTGTGGGACAGTCTGCAGGAGGTAAAAAAAAAATCACATGGCATGTTTTAGTCAGCTTTTTCTTTGCTGTGACTAAAATACCTGACAGGAAACCATTTTAGAGAAGGAAAAGTTATTTTGGAGCTCATGTTTTCAGAGGTCTGAGTCCATAGATAGCTGGCTCCATTCCTCAGAGCTCATTGATGCTGAACATCATGGCAGAAGAGCATGGTGGAGGGAAGCAGCTCATATGATCAGAAAGCAGAGAGAGACAGAGACTCCACTCACCAGATACAAAATATATACCCTAAAAGTCATGCCCCCAATGCCCATTTCCTCCAGCCATGCCCTACCTACCTTCAGTTACCAGTCAGTTAAAAATTCTGTCGGGGATAAGTTCTCTGATTGGGTTAAGGCTTTCATAACCCTATCATTTCTCCTCTTGCATTGTCTCACACATGAGCTTTGAGGGGATACCTTACATCCAAACCATAACATGGCAATATATAATAAACTTGCTTCCCTGTTCTCTCTTTTCTTACAGACACTTCACAACCTCATGTAATACTAATTACCTCTTAAGGATTATATGTTAAAATACCATAGTTATTTGGTAAATAAGTTTTCAATACATAAAATTTGGGGGATATATTTGAATTATGACATTTTCCTCATGGCTCTGCAAATTCATGTCTTTCTTACGTGTGAATTACATTCATTCTATTCCAATAGCCCCAGAACTTTAACTTACTCCAGCGTCATAACAAAATCCAAAGTCAAATGTTTCATCTGAATCAGACATAGAGAAAACTCAAAACATGCCTGAGGTAAATGACTCCAACCATGAATGCGTAAACTCCAAAACAACAGGGTGAACAATGTGAAATTTTGAGGTTCCAAAATGACCTTTTTGAATTCCATGTCTTAGTTCCCAGGCACACAGTTTATGAGTTGGTCTCCAAGATCCTCATGCAGGACCGCTCCTATGGACCTTCCTAGGTTCAGCCCACACTTCAATTCTCATAGACTGGGGTCTCATATCTGGCTTTGCATGCTGGTAGCTCTACGGTTTTGGGGTCTTGGTGGTGGCTCCCATTCTGCAACTCTACACTGCAACAGGCCTAACCTCACATTTCTACCAGGAATTGCCCTGAGGGAGGTTCTTTGCAGTGTATTCTCCCTGGCAACAAGTCTTTACCTAGGACCGGGTTGTTTCAGACAACCTTTGAAATCTAGATTCAGCAAAAAATAGTCCTACCTGGGGTGGTTGAGGCATGCTGCATTGGAATGTGGGAGGTAAGACTTTGAGGAGCACCATAGGTCCATCCACTGCAAGTGTTTGGCTTTTCTGGAGTCTTGGACCTGTGATGGGAGTGGCAGCCTTGGAGATCTCTAACATGCTTAAGAGGTCTTCCTCCCATTGTCTTGAGGAGCTCTTCTATCAGTAATCATCTCCTTATAGTTTCCTTTCCTGAAAACGCCCTTTCATTTTCTACCACATAGTCAGGCTGAGAGTTTTCCAAATATTTCCACTCTGCTTCCCTTTTGATTATAAATTTTTGTCATTGAGTCATTGTTTTCCCTTTTACAGATTAATAGAAGCAGTTAAAAGTAGCCATGCAGCAGCCTGAATGTTTTGCTATTGAGATGTTGCTTCTGACAGATACCCTAATTCATTGTTCCTAAGTTGTGTTTTCCACAAAACACAGCTAGGGCATAAAGTCCAGCCAAGTTCTTTGTTTATAACAAGGTTTGTCTTTATACCAGTTTCCAATACTTTCATCTCCATCTCCGTCTGAAACTTCAGCAGAATGTTCTTCACTGTCCATCCTTCTATCATCTGTCATCATCACAATCATTTAATAATTTTAATAAGTTCCAGCCTTCACCTAGTCTTCTTTTCTTCTGAGCTGTTATCAGATTCACTCTTAATGCTCAATTTATGGCAACACAAATTTTTCCTAGCCTAGGCTTTCAAATTCTTTCAGCCTCTACCCATTACCCAGTGCTAAAGCTACTTCCACACTCCCAGAGATCAACAGCCCCACTTTTTTGTTCCATTTTCTTAGTCAGTTTTCTGTTGCTGTAATCAAATACCATAGACTACAAAAGAATAAAAGTTGATTTGCATCATTGTTCTGAAGGCTGGGAAGGAATGGGCACATCTGGCATAGTCCATTAGGTTAGTAGAAACTCTTTAGAAGTGGTACAGATAATCACACGATGAGACAGAATGTCTTAACTCAGGTCTCTTTTCCTTTTCTTGGAAATCTACACCCTTCTGGTGTCTTAGAATTTTGCCTCATGGATACAGAGCTTAGAGTTAGCTAAAGACTCAAAAGAAATTTTTACCATAAACTTTAAAGTTCCTATTCTGTGGTCCTTGTCTCCAAGAACCTGTTCTGTGATCCTACCTGCCTTCATACCCCCATACAATGACTGTGTCTTCCTGTCAGAAAGACCACTTCTATTTGCCTGGACTCTATATCCTTGCACTGGGGTTTGGAAGATACTCTCAATGAGAGCAAAGGGAATCTAAGGCTCACCTTGTCTTTTCCCTTCTCTCAAGGAAAGTAGCTATTCTCTAGTTGCTGTTCATTGCCTACAAAGACTGCTTATATGTTGTAATGGTTAATTTGAATGGTCAACTTGATTGGATTAAGAGATGCCAAGGATTAATAGGTTTATGGGTGTGTCTATGAGGTGTGTCCGGGAATGATGGGCATATGGGATAGCCAACTGAAATGGAGACCTTTCTTAAGAATGGTCCAATAGAATGATGGCTTGGATGCAATAAAAGTTGGAAGAACAAGGAAGCAGGAGCAGATGCAAGCTCATTCTTCTTGAGCAGGTTCTTGATTGCTGCTGCGATCTCTGAGGAAATCGGATTCTCACTTCTTCACTCTTTCAAAGCAAACTCTGCCAGTGATTCTCTGGAAGCCTTTGGTCTCAGACTAGGGTAGCACTGTTGATTCCCTCTTTCTGGGGCTTCAGTTTCTTGGACTGTGCAGCTACTGATTCTTCTAGCTCTTTGTCCTCCAGAGGTCATTGTGGACTATCCGGCTTCTGGATAGTCATGTAAGCCCACCTGATAAATCCCCTTTTTATAATCATACTTCCTGTTGATTGGGTTCCTCTAGAGAACCTTGACTGATATATATGTCTTCTATAGCTTTTAACTATTTATAGTAAATGGATAAGTACAATACTAGTTAATCCCAATTTGTCTTTGATAGCATGGATTTTTTAAAATTTTTATCAAATTAGTTCTCTTCATGTGCAGTCTATCACTTCTTCCAGGAATGCTGAAATGGGGAGTAGGGAGGATAGTTTAAACTCACTGACTTTTGAGTTTTTATTTCTGGCCCTGCCAATGTGATTTTTGACAACTTTTCCTGTGGAATGTCTGGTCCTTTCCTTTCCTTTTTTCTTCTTCTTCCTTCATTTCTTTCGTCTTTCTTTGTACCAGTGATTGAAGCCAGGGGCACTTAACCACTGAACCACAACCCAGCCCTTCTTATTTTTTATTTAAAAAAAACAGGGTTTTTCTAAGTTGCTTTGGGCCTCACTAAATTGCTGAGGCTGACTTTGAACTTGTGATTCTCCTGCGTTAGCCTCCTAACCCACTGGGATTTCCGGCATGTGCCACCATGCCCAGCTGTGAAATATTCTTTATAAGTTCAATGGCTTTTTAATTTTTTGAAATATAAGGCATACTTGATCTTCCATCTCCCTGACCTCTGTAGCACTTGTCATTAGTAAAAATTATGCGATTCTTAATAGTTTCTTCTTGAAATTATTTTATTTTTATGTCTCTGACTTCAGTAGACTAAATGTTTATGTCCCTCCAATTCCATGTTAAAATCCTGACTCCCAAGGTGACGGTGCTGGGAAGTGGGGCCTTTGGGATGCTTTGTCCTCATGAATGGTGTGAGTGCCCTTATAAAAGAGACCCCAGGTATCTTCCTTATCCTGTCTGTAGTGTGAAATTATTTTGAGAGGCTTGCCCTCGGTGGGGAATGGGACCCTCACCAAACACTGGACTTTCTGGAATTTTGAACTTCATGCTGTAGTTTGGACCTTCAGTGTTCCCCGACATCCATGTGTTAAAGGCTTGGTCCCCAACATGATGCTATTGGAAAGTGATGGAACCTTTAAGAAGTGGAGCCAAGTAGGAGGCCTGGAGTTCTCTGGGGCATGGCCTTGAAGGGATAATGAAACCCTGGCTTTCCCCTCTTCTGTCTTTATTATCTTGGCCACAAGGTGAGTGGCTTTGCTTTACCATGAAGTTCTTGCCAAGATGTGCTGCCGTTCCACAGGCCCAAGAGCAACTGGCCAACTGATCACTGAGAGCTCTCTAAACTTCCAAAACTGTGTCCCCAAACAAAAAGTTTGTTCTTTATATGTATTTTATAGGTATTTGTCATAGTGATAAAAAGCTGTTTAATACATTTCAGAATGTTGAGAAATAAATTTTTCTTTTGTTTATAAACCATGAAGTTTATGGCATTTTGTTTTAGCAGCCTAGACATACTGCAATATTGACAGTACTTCATTAAAATCTCTAGTTCATGTTTCCTGTATATAATTAAAAGGTTTGCCTCCTGAAAACATATTCTTCTTATTCTCCTTAGCCATTCTCATTGATTTCTGTGGCTTCCACCATAGCCACTAAGTACATGACATTTTTGGCTTACAGTTGTAGCCTTAAACTTTCTCCCAGGAATATGACTTCAATTATCTATTTTTTTGAGGATATGGAGTTATTGAAATGACATTGGTCTGAGCATCTCTGCTATTGTTTTGTAGAAAATTAAAAACAATTTATCTAACATCTGTGGAAATCCCTCTTTTCATCCCAAATACTTCTCCAATGATTATCTACTGGTAATAAGCTCTGAAAAGACAAAGACAGAATCCTATTCATCTGTGTAGATTTCCTTAGTGCTTTGGAAACAGTTGGAAAACATTTTATTGAATAAACATCTGTCATTCAAGCCCATTTGAAGGGACTGCTTATATTTTCAGCACAATTGTCCTACTAGTCACCAACTAGATTTTGAGTGTGTAATTTTTAAGGTAATTTGAGGTGAACATTTTATTATAAACATTTAGCACAAATAAATATATTTTAGAGAAGATTTATTAGTTTATATGAAAGATAATCAGATTTAGGGTTTGGAAAAGCTGGTCACTGTTATGCTCGAATTCAGGACCCCCAAAGACCACCAGAGACCCAAGATCGATGTAAGCAGCAAAGAGGTGTTTATTGCGAACTAGCTCGGTCCTCCACGCGCACACATAGCAACTGGTGACGCTGAGAGGCCCCAGCCCAGGGTTTGCAGCATTTTTATACATTCTTTGGAGAGGGCAGGGACTTCACATACATCATAGCCTCTTTTAGCAAATCATCACACATCGCGGGAAAATCAAATAACAACTCTAAAACATGATTAGCAAATTCACTGGCGGGAACAAGTTGGGTAGGGGTGATTGGTCAGTACGAAAGGGGTATTTGTTTGAACTGATTGGTTTAAGCCAAGAGGGGTGTACATGCTGAACTACATGGTTTCCCAACATGTTATCAACCACCATAAACTACTGGGAGGGTCATCTGGCATCCCAGGTATTTCCCTGTCTCATGCTGATTGGTGGCTGCTAGGGGGTTGCTATGGATCCCCACCTAGCCCGACTGAGTCAGGGACACCTGGCACAGCAGATCTCTCCTGTTATTTGTAGATAAACAACTTAGCAGGGTGGGAATGTGCTTAGGAGTCCTCTGTGAGTTTTTCCAAAGACAAAGGCCATGTCCCTTCCTTGGACAGGCTTTGCTCTGAGATAGAGGCTGGTTTTTCAGTCACGTTGGGAGGCAGGAAGGTAAGCAGCAAATGAGACCTAAACTGTAGAAGGAGGTAAAGGATGAGAGGAAAGGAATGAGGAGACATGAAGTCTGGATGCTGGGGAAGGATAAAGTCAGAGGGAAACCGTAAAGGCATTTTAGGTATAGGGAAATCTAATCCATGATTGGAATCTGCTTTCAGTATAGAAAACTTTTCATCACCCTCAAATCTCCAGTGAAACTAACTACATTCATGGATAGTTTGGGCAAATGTTTTGTGTTTTACTTTGATCCTTAGAATTTGGAAAAGACTATGTTTCATATCCAGACCAAAAGATCAAGGATCAGTGATATCAGGTATCAGGAGACAGATGTGGCCACAGGAATAATTTGTAGAAATCTTTAGAATAGCTTATATAATCTGTGGGGATTCTAAAACATTTCCCTAGATCTTGGTGGGCAGGGAGGACTTCATTTAATTCCTAAATAATGATAGCATTAAGTCCTATTTTAAAAAATCTTCAAATATATTTTCAAATTTTTCTTGATATAGTTAAGTTCCTTGTTTTAATAAGTTTTTCATCGCTGTGATGGAAAAATCTGACAAGAACAACTCAGAGGAGGAAAAGTTTATTTTGTCTTATGGTTTTGGAGATTCAGACTTTGACTGATGGTCTCCAAAGCTCTGGGACCCAGGTGAGGCAGAACATCATGGCGGAAGGGCATGGGGCAGGAAATCAGCTCAATTTATGACAGCCAGGAGGCAGAAAGAAAACTCCATTCCACTGGCTAGGTACAAATTATAGATCTCAGAGGCATTCCCCCAGTGGCCTACTTCCTCCAGTCACACTCTACCTGCCTACAGTTACTACCCAGATAACCCTTATCAGTGGATTAATCTACTGATTAAGTTAAGGGTATCATAATAATTTCATCTTTGAAAATTCTTGCATTGTTGTGGGGCATGTTGCCTCGGAAAAGAGGAAACCTAACTTGCTGGCTGCTACCCGTTTCCCAGTCCTGAGGCCACATGTGGCTAAGATAGCGCCTGGCGATTAGCCAGAAGGCATTGCCCTGTGTTGTGATGAAAAATTGGACCACCTCTAGGATAGGCTCAGAACCCTTCTGCCTTCATTGACAGCTCGTGTCTCCCATTACTGCCTGTAGGATGGGTGTACACGTGAACTCTCCCCACCCTGCGACCTTTATCCTGATTGGCTCCTGTACATTATATTAGCTGTGTGTGTTTTCTCAATGAAGGAGCTCCTGCTTTGACTGGTCTCCCTGGCGTGTCTGATTGTCTTCCTGTGAGGGAGGGCTGGGTGCGGGTGGCCAGTGGGTCCTCTCCTTTCTTGGCTCGTCCTGGTCGGGGCATGATTTCCCCATCTCTACCGCAGGTCAGGAGGAAACAAGGGGAGGGGGACACATTGTCTCACACCTGAGCTTTGGGTGGATACTTCATATATAAACCACAACACTCTTCAAGTGTTCTTTTCTTTTTTTCATTTCTATTTTTCCCATCTCTAAAACACAGACCACTGACTTATATGATAAAGTATACAATTGATAAGTTTGAATGAGGAAAGTAAATTCATTAATTAATTTAAGCTCTTTTCTCACTGTTTAAGTTTAACAAATGATCAGATTGACTTGATTTCAAAGCATCTAAAAAACAAAACTGGGGGGTGGGGTTTCTTCTATATGTTTAACCAATCAGAGATTTTAGGAAGCAACAAGATCAAAGGTTCTCAGATTTTGACATACCTGAGAATGAGCTATAGGGTTTATTAAAATGGACTTTAGGAGCTCCACACAGAGTTTCTGATTCAGTAGTTCTGGGCAGGGCCAGGACTATGTTTCTAACGAGTTCCCAGGTGATGTGGTTGCTGTTGATCTGAAGACCATGCTTTGCGAACCACTGATCAAGGTGACATCATTAAGTCACACAGAATTCTCTTCACAGAAAACACTGCAGAAGCACTCTGTTCCTGAAATGTTTAAAATATCCTTCACTGCCCTGTAGCATAAAAAAGCAGGAGTTACTCACATTGTGCACCCTTAGCTCTGCCACCCACTCAGGGGTGACCAGAGAGGAATCAAATCATCTCTGCCTACTTTGGCTTCTTCTTATGAAAAGGTTTATGGTCACCTTCTTATTTTGCAAGCTGTTTCTAGTGTTTATGAAATGTAAATTCTCACTATGGAACTGAAAGTACGTAAACCTTTTATGAAAAGCATTATCTAAGCTGTAGTAATTCAGTTACATTTTTCCTCTAGAAACTTTTGTTATGATATTCTTATCATTAGCCAGACCTGGAAAAGTGGTTTACTAATATTCAGTCTAATTAAATCCAGAAAGTGACCTTGGTCAATATTTCATACTTTCTGTGGTTATAAGGATATTGAATGCTCCTGATTTGCACTGGGGTCTAGTCTTTGAGGGGAAGGACAGGCTGCACAGGGGAATGGGGGCAGTTGCCTTCTTTGTGTCCCAGGAATACTTGAGCTATTGAGTACATGCACAGTAATTTGAATAAGACAGTCACCCAAAATGAACAAGACAATAATAACTTTCCTTTTTCATATTCTTTAGAATCAGAATGCCTTTTTGGTTTTGGTACATATTTGACCAAAATGGATGGATGTTACATAATTTGACAGCATAGGGTTAGGGTTAATGTGAATGATGGGCTTCTAGATATCATAATAGGTACCCAACTTGATTGTGAGCACTTCATATTTACTGGCCATTAGTCACTGTGCTTCTTTTTTCCATGGTTGACATTGACTGATACTGTCTAGATGAAACAATTGATTGTATTTCTTGTTCTTTCCAAGAGAAGACGTGCAACATCAGGGAGTCACTAGATGCTAAAACATTGGGGTTTTCTGCTCTGCATCCCTGAAGTTCTGCATACTAGACCAACGTTTGGATTCTGGTAGAAAGGAGAAAAGTGATATAGATAGCAACAGATTGAACACTTTTAATGAAAATCAAGGTACTCTTAGAATAATACTATATTTAGACATCAGTTGCCTTTCCTTGATATTACAGTGTTTTAATCAGCTTTCTTATGATCAAAAGATCTGACGAGAACAATTACAGGAGAAAAAGTTTATTTGGCTCACAGTTTCAGAGGCCCCAGACAGATGGTCAACTCTATTGCTCTGGGCTCCAGATGAGGCAGAAAATCATTGCGCAAGGATGTGACAGAGGAAAACAGTTCAGGACAAAGCAACAGGATATAGATAGAGAGCTCTGCTCACCACGGTAAAGATATAAACCCCAAATATAAAACCCCAGTAACATACCTCCTCCAACTACACGCTAAACTTACCACCCAGTTAATCCATATCAGTGGATTAAACCATTGATTAGATTACACCTCTTGTACCCTGACCATTTTGCCTCTGAAAATTCTTACATCCTGTCACACGTGAGGTTTCTGGGGACATCACATATCCAAACCATAACATATAGCAAAAGGATTTGCCAGTGGGATGGCCATAGATGCCATGTTATTTGGGAAAGTCCTGCTTTATATCTGTTTTCTACTAATATTTCTACTAATATTTCTCTCTTTTGTTCCCAAGTGCTTTAGTCTGTATGGTAAACATGGTCACCTTATTTATTAGGAAGGGCAAACCACACTAAATATACAATGTTTAGGTATTTGTTGAAGAGGTAAACATTTTCTGATTTATCATACACATATTGTTTCTCAAACACTGGGATGAAAACAGGCATTTACTTCAAATAATTAGCCTTTGATCTGGAGTGGAGGGTCCCCAAAATACACGTGGATGTACAATGCGATGAAATACAAGATGAGGCCTCTGGGGGACACAGTCCTTTCATCAGTGGTGCCTCAAAATTTGTAACGAATTATTTGCATATCTGAAAAAAATGGCTAGATATCATGTTAAATGTGTTCTGAATTATTGTGATTGGTCTATATAGTGCCAATAGATCTAGCAACTATTTTAAAAAATTTTTCAGGAAATAGTAAAGAATTGTAACAGGTGATATTTACAGATGGGAGGGTCCATGATGTATGGAGGGGTGGAAAGTTTCCTAGGAAAAGAGGTTTTTCCCTGTGCTAGTCATTCCCAAATTATGCTGAAGTATAGGTTCTATTTCATAATATCAATAAACATCACAAGTTTATCATAAAAATTATGTTCTGATAAGTGTTTTTGGCTTCAAGTAAATGAAATATTTAGCACCAACTTTGTTTTTAGTATTATGTTTGGTCCTGGAGAACATAAAGACATAATTCAAGGTTTAGTAAAGAACCACAAGATAATTACACAAATATAAGATCTTAACAAATAGGATATAGAATCATGAGACAAAATGTCTGACTTATAAAATTTTAAAGGCATTTTAGAGGTGGCAGCTAGAATTTCCTTGTTATTTGGGACTTCAAATAATGTATGAAATGTCCATGCTTTTAACACACACCAAACATCGACCCTTCAGCAGCAACCCATGCCAAGTGCATGAAAATGTTACTGCCAGATTTGCAGTGCAGTTAAAGAAATGCACAATAAAGAACTTTCTTTGCATTCTCGAGTCTGTTATTCAGACTTAGGAGACATTTTCTCATGGAATAAAGTTGCTTTTTGGATATTTGGGCACAGGGACAGAAGGGGAAAGAGAGATTGAATTATCTGATGCTCTGAGAACATTAGATGCAATGGTGATTGATATGATTGACATTAAATAATACCATTTTGAAAAAGCCAAGTGGTTATAAATTTTACAGTTTTCTTTATTAGGGTTAAATGTTCAATTGGAGAGCATGTCAGTACATTCTGGGACATTTTAAAATTCTATTTTTTCCTTGGAAAGTTACTAAAGTGAAGAAGGGCTTAGAACTATTGGAATCTTTGCCTGAGTCTCTGTTCATGGCAGAATGAAGTCAGTTAGCTTTGACCAAGCAAAAACTTGGTATTGCAGAGTGGTGACCTCTGGCTTCCTCACCCTCTCCTCCTAAAAGTAGTAGTTCTTCATTTTCTACTTACCCAGTCTAAGGAGGCAAGTAGCACATTTTATAATCCAGCTGTCAAAAAGCTACCAAAATAATGATTTTGCTTGAAATGTTGAAGATCTAATCCTTGAGAAAAAGGATGCCTACTTGTACAATTTTAGACAAGAAAGAGAAATAGAAAGTGGTCATTTTCTTAATCAAGGAAGCAAGCTTTCCTTGAGAAATTCAAGATGAGAAAGTTTGAGGTTTCTTTTCTTTTTCTTTTTTATTTTTAAAGAGAAAATGTGGTCACAAGGTGGTTCCTAACCTAACAACGCTGATGTCCTATCTAAGAAAAGGAGATTAGGACACAGACAACACAAAGGGAGGGACCATCAAGGAGGACACAGCCACAGAAGCCTAATACTAACCCTCTTTCCCTCTAAAGTCTCAAGAAAAAGTGGGGGTATAAATACTGGAGGAAATAAAGATCAGGGGAAAGGGTGTTGACAACAGCTCCCCATGATAGGAAAAAGTCATAAAACTCAACCTGAACTCTCACCTCTTAAGCTGCACACTCCTGTGTCTGTGCTTTCCATAGCTGAGATACAGAACAATTTCAGTAGGAATTCTTGCAGGGAAATTAGGTAAAGCCAGTTTCCCATTGTTTCAAAAACGACCTACATAAAATTCAAAAGAGCATTTGGAAATACCTCTGAAGTCTTGGAGATTATGCTTCTCCATCTGTTAAAAATCTTACTCATTTATAAAGGAACAGCTGTGTATTCTCCACAAACAGAACTGATTTAAATTAAAACATAGATTTAAAAAAAATCCAACATACAAATCTCACCCAGACCAATTAAAGCCGCCTCTGGAGGAGGAGGAGGATTGGCCTTGTTATAGGGAAGGCATTTTCATCAGTTTGGTAGGGGTGCCACAATCAAGTACAAAACAAGGTGGCTTAAACAACAGAAGGGCATTTCTCACAGTTCTCCAGGCGAGATCAAGGGTGCCAGCAGGTTTGGCCCCTCTGAGGCCTCTCTCCTTGGCTCACAGATGGCAGCAATTCTCACTGTGTCCCTTGGCTATGTTGTATGTATGTCCTCATCTCTTCTTATAAGGACACTAGTTCTATTGGACGAGGTTCCACCAACATGATGTCATTTTATCTTAATTACCTCTTTAAAGGGCTCATCTCCAAATGCAGTCCACATTCTCAGGCACTTGTTGTTAGGGCTTCATCATGTAAGTTTGGATGAAAACAGTTGAGCTCATAACATCATACTTAGATTTGAAGTCCTATTTAGAGGGCCTCTGGGCTGCTTAAAGGCATTGTACACCTGAGAATATTTAGTAAAAACTTCACGTGGTTTATAATTTTCCTAATAACAGGCTGAGTCTTCAAGGTAGTCTCTGAAGTCAAAAGCCTCGGCTTCTGCAGAGCAGTGTGGGAGGCTAGAAATGTGCTGAATTTGTCAATAGCCAAATTATTTGTCTTATAGCTACTGGTAGCTATAAGAATTTAGGTGAGTAATTTAATCATTCAAAGCTTTACTTTTCTTATTCGAGCAATAATGCCTCATAGGTTATTTTATAGGCTGTGAGAACATTTGAAATGATTAATATAGTGAGAGATAGATAACAGAACTCAAATATTAGTAAAAAAGGATTCTGGTCTTTTCCCTGCCACTGATCATCTGTGCATCTGTATCATTTTTCTATTGCTGTATAACACATTACCACAAATCTAGTGGTTTAAAATTGCAGTAATTTATCATGCTGTAGTTCTGGAGGTCAGAAATCTGATGCAGGTCTCAGTAGGATGATATTAATGTTGGCAGAGCTGCGTTCCTTTCTGGGGGGATCCAGGAGCTGTTTCTTGTTTCCTGGCTTCTAGGGACCACTCGCCATTTCTTGGTTCATGATCCCCTTCCTCTGTCTTCAAAGCTAACAACTGTGGGTCTAGTTCTTGTTTCTCTGACCCTACCTTGGTCATTGTCACATAGCCAGGAAACTTTCTCTGATGTTAAGGATCCACGTGGTTAGATTGAATTCCGTTTAACAATCCAGGTTAGTGTTCTCATCTTGAGGTTCTCAGCACAATCACATCTACAAAGTCCTCTTTGCCAAGGATGGTGGCAAAGTCGCAGGCTCACAATAATGGGGC
Organism: Callospermophilus lateralis; assembly: GCF_048772815.1. NCBI lineage: Eukaryota > Metazoa > Chordata > Mammalia > Rodentia > Sciuridae > Callospermophilus > Callospermophilus lateralis. The sequence continues at coordinate 83,355,221 of NC_135308.1, forward strand.
CGTTGCTCTGCCTACCACAGTCTCTTGGACACATTTTCCTGAGCCAATTCTTTAACGGTAAAATAGACACCTCCCTTGAGAGGCTTATTGTGAAAATTTGTTTCCTATTTGAGAATAATAGTACTATAATGAATAAAATATCTTATCTTTACAAATGAGAAAAGAAGACTGATTATCAAAGCCATTCATAGAAATTCTATCAATTCTCCTTACATAGTGCTGATTTCTTACCTTTACTTTTTCTTTTTTCCCTCCTGTCCCTGACTCACCCTAGCCCTACTGATTCCCTTTTACTCTGGTGATAGTACTTTCTTATCTTCCACCTTCAAGTCCCTGTTCCTACTTTGTCCTTGCACCACAAAGGCTACCACATCATTTACATGATTAGAATGTCTCATTTTCCAACTATTCTCCAAACAAAAACCTGAAACTTGGACATGATCCATGTCTATTTAATATTAACCTTGATACTGAGCTTTATACTAGATCCTAAGATTCTGAAAGCCTTAATTTACTGAGCTGATTCTAAGATAAACTGATGAAGTAGTCAGGAGAACACATGACTTTTTCCCTTGGTATGCTTCTCTTCTCCAACCAGTATTCGGAGGCCAGTGCTCCTAGGTGCATGGGAGATAAAGGAATATAAGGCACATGTTCTACTTTAATCTGTTATATCCATACAATATAAAGCAGTACTTTAAAATTTGGATTTTAAAATAAAATATATTTGATTAGCTCTTGGTTTGTTATTTACTAGCTGAGTGACCTTGTGAAATTTTTACTTTATTTAAACCTTTATTCATATATCGAACATAGTAACATCAAACCTATAGGCTATAGGCTCCATTGGGTATTAAATTAAATAAAGCAAGAAGTAAATTAATCACAATGTTTAATACTATAGTAAGAAATCAATATTTTATTAACTTTTGTTATATTTTATCTTCAGTGTCCCAGATGGTTGCTCAGTAGAAAATGGGAAAAGAAAGCAACATTAATTTGTAATGATTAATGAAAATAAGTCTTTCCTTTCTTATATGAAGATTCAAAGGCATTTATTGGAAGGAAATATGGTGAGCCAATTAAAAGTTGTAAACACTTCTCAGATGAAAACTTTCCCTTCCCAACAAAGATGATCTTAGCTTTTCTCTATCAGTTTCTTCCTCTTTACTGTCCATTGAAATAAATTTCTGTCACTTTTAGATTTATCCTTTGAGTTTTTATAATGCACAATCTGGAAAAAATGGTTGGATGGGAGAAGAGGAAAGGGTGGGAAAGTATTTTCGGTGCTATTGGATAAAAAAATGTTCATTTGGCTGACCACAGATTTGATGTGAAAATTTAACTGGCTTTGCTGGGCATGTTGATGCACTCCTGTAATCCCAGAGGCTGAGGTAGGAATATCGCAAGTTCAAAGCCAGCCTCTGCAACAGTGAGGCACTAAGCAACTTAGTGAGACCCTGTCTCTAAATGGAATACAAAATAGGGCAGGGGATGTGGCTCAGTGGTTGAGTGCCCCTGGGTTCAATACCCAGTACCTTCCCTCCCCGCACCAAAAATAAATAAATAAATAAATAAATAAAGATTTAACTGGCTTTCATTTGTGATTCTAGAATCAATGCCTCATTCTGTAAAATAGAATGAATTGGGGCAATTAAAAGTTGGTTTTTGTAAGGTGAGAATAAGAAAACTGAACAAGAAAAAAAAGCACATTGGTAAACATCAGATTACTACAGGTGACTTCTCTTTATAAAAGTTGAAGTAGAGGGGACTTCTTACTATGCTATTTAAGGTAGACTTAGTTGTTTCTGATTGGTTTCTGTGAATATCCTGTTTTCAAGTAAAATTTCTTTAAATTTTCAGTTTGATTAAATGGCATTTAGCATAAGTGACTCCATTTTGATTTGGTCTGATGGGACCTAGTGTAAGAGGCATTCACAACAATACACTTTCATAAACATTTTTAACAGAGTAAAAAGAAAAAAGGGATGTTAGTCAGCTTTGCATCTCTGTAACAAATATACCAGACAAGAACAACTTAGAGGAGAAAAAGTGTAATTTGGCTCACAGTTTCAGGGTTCAGTCCATGGTCAGCTGACTCCATTGCTCTGGGCCCAATGTGAGACAGAACAGCATGGCAGAAGGGCATGGCAAAGGAGTGCTGCTTCACTCCCATAGCTAGGAATCTGAGAGCTTGAGTGCCATGAGCCAGGGGTAACATGATTCCCAAGGACACTTGTTATGGTTTACATGTGGTATCCCCCAAAAGCTCAATGGGAGACAATGCAAGAAGGTTCAGAGGAGAAATGATTGGGTTGTAAGAGTCTTAACCCATTCAATGAATTAATCCCCTGATAGGGATTAACCGAGTGGTAACTGAAGTGGTAGGGTGTGGCTGGAGGAGAATTGGGGTGTGGCTTGGGGGTATTTATTTGTATCTGGTCGGTGGCGTCTCTCTTTCTGCTTCCTAAACACCATGTGATCTGCTTTCTTTTGCCACACACTTCGATGTGATGCTCAGCTTCACTCAAGCCCCAAGGAATGGAACCTGCTGTCTGTGGATGGGGATCTCTGAAACCATGAGCCCCTAAATAAACCTTTCCTCCTCTACAATTGTTCTGGTCAGATCCTTTAGTCATAGCAATGAGAAAGCTGACTAAAACAACACTCCTCCAGTCACCTACTTCCTCTTGCCATGCCCCATCTTCCTAGAGTTACCACCTATTATCCATTCATATTATTAATCCAATGAATGGATTAATCCACAGGTTAGGTTACAGCTCTCATATTCTAATTACTCAACCTTTGAACATTTGTCTCACATGTGAGTTTTCCAGGAGACACCTCATATCTAAACCATAAGGGGACTGAAAAAACAGGTGTGAACTATGTGTTTACTTCAATTTGTTAAGAAATGGAGTAAAGAGATTATTATTTTGAATGTAGGTTTTACTTATGAAAGTATTTATTTTCTTCACAGCTCTGAATTTGGACCACATGAATCATAGCCTTAATAGCATTATACCAAGACAGGCTGGGGTCATCAAACAGCAATGCTAAGTTTTGGATGTAGTTTGTGTGTGTCTCCTCAAGGTTCACATGCTTGGAGCTTGGTCCTCAGCATGGTGATACTGAAAAGGGGAAACCTTTAAAAGGTGGGGCATAATGCAAGGTACTTAGGCCATAGGTTACCACCTTCTAAAGGAATTAATACTGGTCTCATGGAGTGAGTAGTTCTTACAAAAATGAGTGGTTATAAAAAGAGTAAACCTATCCCTAAATCTCTATGGCTCCCTGTCTCATGTTATCTTTTCCATTATCATATAATTTCATCATGATGCTATCACAATGTTGTGATTTGGTTTGAAGGGCTGGTATCATGTTCTTGAATCTCCAGACTTGTGAATTAAATAATCATTTTTCTTTATAAAATATCCAGCCTCAGGTTTTGTATTATAGTAAGAGACTATGACTAAGATAAGCAGATATTGAAAGAAAGAGAGAGAGGAAGGGAGGGAGGGAGGGAGAGAGAGAGAAAAACAGAGAGAGAGAGAGAAACAGAGAAAAAAAGAAGTAGAAATAAAGAATGGATATAAATAATGAAAGGGAGGGAGACTGCAGACAAACTGTTAATTTAAAAATTCTGACTGAGGTAGAGCCCTGCAATATGGGTTGTTTGTATCTAAATTCAACTCAAAGTTCACATTTAAGTCCCATTTTAGGCAAGGCAATACCACAGATCAATTTGCTAACCTCAGATTTTAAAAGTCTTAACAAGAAGCTTATTTTAGGTCCTATGGATACAATAACTGGCTTTACTAACTTCACATTTTTAAGCTGGTGGTTTTGGCTCTGGGTAGTCACAGCTAGAATCAGGGATCAAAACCAAGCCTTGATTGTAACTGAGTAAATGCTGAGATGTTAAATAACAAGCAACATTTTCATCTTGGACAAAGATCACAGATTACATGATCCTGAAATTTAAAGTCTGGCTCTGCCTTTGGGCTATAATTATAATGCTGGTATGGCATCCCATTTTGTTCTCACTCCTTTCTGGAAACAAGAGCAATTTTCATCCAGAAATGAATCTTGTGTCCAGGTAGCTGATGTCTCATATTTATGGGCAGATGCTGGTTTTATTTGTTTATTTTTATTTTATTTTATTTTTTTAGTTTTTAGTCACATCCTCTGAAGCTTATTTATATGGAAGAAAGGAACTATAGTAACTGAACATTAGAATAATAACTCTTGCACTTTCATAGTAATACAACAAACTATGGCTGAGTGCCACAATTCAGGCTACAGAAACCAAAGTCAAAACAAGGCATGTGTGGTTTTTCCAATTAAGTGCATAATTATCTGGTTCAAGAGAACAACAAAGACAGAAATCACTACAATGCAAGTCAGAAAGAAGTCATTAAACTAATCTATGAGTGCAAAGGAGAAAAAAATAAAGGTCAGGAAAAGGATCATTTAAAAAGTGATGTTTAACCTGAATCTTCAAGTTAGGTAGGATTTGTTTTAAAAATGTTTTTATTAGTGCATTAGAGTTCTACATAGTAGTGGGGTTCATTTTGACATAATCATACAGGGCATGCATTTTAATATCCTCTAGAGCTATTTTCTTATCCTAAAATTATACATGTGCAAGTCACTGGGAAAAGACCAAAACTAGTCCTCTGTAATCTAGTAAAAGATTACCACACTGGCATTTTATTCTTTCAGTATTTATTCTTTTTATGCATGTTTTTTACTTGAGTTTTTCATCTCATAATTTGTATCCTATTATGCTTCTTAAAGAATCTCATAAGTACTGTCCAATATTTAAATTTTTTTAAAAATAATATTGCAATGTTTATATAACACTTATTTACCTAGACTATGTCTTTTAACAAACCCCTTATCACTGAATGTGTGTTCTAATTTTTTTCCTTGTTTGAATTTTGTTGTTATGGGAATTAACAATACCTTTAATATGAAGTATTCGCTGCATTATTTTATTTTTTAAAGATAGTTTTCTAAAAATGAACTTGGGTAGAAACACTCGAGTCTCTAAAGGCGCAGATTTAGAAATAGTGTTCTAGGCACAGGTAATAGAATAATCACTGCCAGGCTATTTCCCTAATCATAAAAATAGCACAATTCATAATAGCTAAACTGTAGAGCCAACGTAGATGCCCTTCAGTGGATGAATGGATAAAAAATGTGGCATATATACACAATGGAATTTAACTCAGCACTAAAAGAGAATAAAATCATGGCATTTGAAGGTAAATAAATGGATGGCACTGAAGAAGACAATGCTAAGTGAAGTTAGCCAACACCTAAAAAATAAATGCCGAATGTTTTCTCTGATATAAGGAGGCTGACTCATAGTGGAGTAGGGAGGGGGAGCAAGGGAGGATTAAATGAATTCTAGATAGAAAAGAGGGGTGGGAGGGAAAGGGAGGGGGCAGGGGATTAGCAAGGATGATGGAATTTGATGGACATCATTATCCAAAGTACATGTATGAAGACACGAATTGGGTGTCAACATACTTTATATATAAACAGAGATATGAAAAATTGTGGTATATATGTGTAATAAGAATTGTAATGCAAAAAAAAAACACAAAGTACATGTATAAAGGCATGAGTTGGCATGAACATACTCTATATACAAAGATATGAAAAATTATACTCTATATGTGTAATAAGAATTGCAATACATCTGCTATTGTGTATTTAAAAAATAAAATCAATAAAACTAAAAAAATAGTTTTGAAATAACAAATATCATCCAAGAAGATGATTTTAAATATAGAGATGATTTTCCCATGAAGCATCATTAAGGTTGTTTGGCTGGTTTTCTATCTACAGCTGCTGGGAGAAGCTGACCTCTTTAGAAATTAATCAGAAATTAGTGTATTAATCTCCTTCCTCTTATACCTTCAATGTGGTTATGCCCAATTGACATGAGGATTTACCATTAAAGGAATCTGACAAATTAATGCCAAGGTTATTTAAAAGAAATATCTGTTCTGGAATACAAAATAGCAAGAAGACTAAGGAGACTTTGGCATTCTCAAATGAATGATGATGGCCAGAGTTCTTTATACCTTTTTTTAGTTAAACAGGTATGTAAGTATGAAGCTGAAGAAGAGAAGCTTTGTTTTAAACTTAATTTCATTCCACCTCTAGGATCTATACTGATTAACCATATATTTCATCAAACCTCTTCTAAATTTAAGAGCCTTGGAGAATCCTGGCTGTGGCATGGGAATGTGAAGGTTTGTTGGATGGCCAAAAAATGTTACAATTTAGAGATGATTCCAATCCTATTAAGAACCATACGTTTTTCAGAAAATAGGGTTGACAAAGGTTTCTCTTTCTGTCTCTTTGGCTCTACTGCAGAAGCGGTCACACTCTGATGTCCATAATCATCACCTAGCTTGTTGGAGTGCCAGTTTCCAGATTTCACACCTGAATATTCTGATTTAGTGGTTCTGGAGTGAAACTGGGATTCAAGTATTATACAAGCTTCCCAGATGACTATGGAAAATGTTCCATGGACTGGATTTTGAGACACATTGCCACAGGAAACAGAGCAGCCAGTTTCAACAGAACCAAGAGGCAGTCTTACGGTCCTCTGGTCATACATAAGCTTGGAGTAGAGATGGGATACAATGATTTACTCTTAATGTCTTCCCCAAAGATTTTATCCACCATAGTCTAGTCCTCTGTAATCTAGTAAAAGATTACCACACTGGCAATAAGGACTACTTATTCGTAGGTTCAGTTTTTCCACCTTACTCTTTGGTAAGGACACAAACTGCCACATGGAGGAAACACCTGGCAGGTTTGCAGTGTGGTGTGTAACCTAGTTTTATGCTAAGCAGCATTCAGAGACAGCAGTATGGTTTGTGGTTTATGGTTGGTGCCTAGTAATTACAGTGGGTGGAAGAAGAGTTTTATTTTGTTCTAATTGCTCATAGTGTTTTATGATCACAATTAGATCATTTAGCAGCATCATATATTTGTCTAGCATAATTTCTGTTCTCCACTTTAACTGTGATTTTAATGGATTGTTTATAGCCAAGGTGGTAGCTAAAGACAGGATGTTGATTCACTGTTAATTTATGTCAACTGGGAAAATTACCAAACAAGCATATTTCTTGTTTGCTTATTTGTCATTGTCTGTGAAAAATAGAGCTTCCCCTGCCTTGTTCTCACCTATCCTTTGATTGTATGGCGTTTCTAACCAAAATAGCTTTCATTTGGTACACACTTGGATGCATAATATTTATTACTGCTAGAATTTAGAGTAATAGATCTAAACTAGCAAATTAGAGACCTACTTTTAGCAAAAAGTCAAAACACATGTGAAATATTCCAATCTTCTCTGGGAAAGTGGTTTTAATAAATGTGTAGCTAATTAAATCTTAATTAGCTTATTCATCTACTAGCATTTTAATATTTTAATATTTATATTTTTCCCAAGGTCCTAATGGGTTTAATGGAAAAATTTTTTAAAAATTGAATTTTACAATTCAAGTTGTAAGTGATATCATTGGGCTTCGGGGTGAAAGCTAAGCAGATAAATTGAACGTGGACCCCAATTCTCTTGAGAGAAATGAAGAACTAGTATGTCACTAATTTTGTTGAAGAACCTGAATTTATTATATGTTTGTGCTGCATTTTCATACAATGTAAATATAGCAGTAGACAAGAATTGCTTTTAGCTGTGTATGGTAGCACATGGCTATAATCCTAGCAGCTTGGGAGGCCTCAGGCAGGAGGATGACAAGTTCAAATCCAGCCTCAGCAACTTAGGAAAGCCCTGAGCAACTTAGTGAGACCCTGTCTGAAAAATAAAAAATAAAAATGGGTTGTGGATGTGGTTCAATAGTTACACACCCCTGGGTTCCATCCCTGGAATCCGTCCCCTGCCTCCGCCACCGCCAAAAAAAGAATTGCTATTTAATCTACAAAATATGCCCTGATTTTATGTTGGCACTAAAAAACAAGAATGTGGCATCACTTTCTGCTGTGGATATAGTCTGAAAAATGTGTTTGCAAGTTGAATTTTTGTAAAGCTCCTGTGTTCAGTTTTCTGGAAGTATTCGATTTTTAAGAGTAATTCTCTAGTAATCATTTTTAAAATAAAGTTAGAAATTCTTCTTATAAATTCAGATTTTAATGAAAAAATTTTAAACAGTATGGTATATCAGGGCCAGGTGCATATAACCTAGCCATCAAGAGACCTGTATCCCAATTCTATCGCTATTTCATTATATTGTTATAGAATTCAGAGAATTGTATTATGTGATTTCTAAGAATACTGTAAAATTCCCAGATTCAAATTTAAAATTTTTAGTGACTGGATTTGTTTAAAATAAAAGATAATGTCTCAGTATATGGTATAATAGTCTAAAGCTGCACCAGCCAGTGCGGTAACTACTAGCCACACATAGGAGCATTTGAAATATGCATGGTTGAAATTGAAACGTGTTTTAAGTCTACCTAAAACTAAAAAAAAAATAAATATTAAAAAAAATAAAATAAAATAAATAAAATAAAATCAATTTTTTAAAAAAGGGAAAAAAAAGAATGAAGTACACATTGGATTTCAAAAATTCGATGCAAAAGAATGTGAAATAGCTCATGAATTAATAATTTTTATACTTCTTATGTTTTATAGTGATAATATTTTGAGATAGTAGGTTAAATAAAACATACTAAAATAAATTCACTGTTTCTTTTATTTTCCAATGTAGACATTTTAAATTTAAGTAATTTTTTTTTTTTTTTTTTTGGTGGTACTAGGGGATTGAACCCAGGGCCTTATGCATGCTTGGTAAGCACTCTACAAACTGACCTATATACCCAGCCCCTAAATTTAAGTAATTTAAATTTAAGCAGTTAATAGTCATTTGATGGTCTAATAAATAGAAAATTTTAATTTCCATACATGGCTTATGTTATTGGAGTAGAGCAGCAGCATTCTAAATGGACAGCACATGGTACAAAAGAAACTTCCTGAGGACCAGATAATTCTCCATATCTGGTATTTTTCAAGAAAAACCTTCATGATGTGGAAGAGATTATCATCATTTTCTGTTGCTTGCCAGAATACCTGAAACTGGGTAATTTATGAAGAAAAGCGATCTATTTAGCTCACAGTTTTGAGGGCTGAAAACTCAAGATCAGGTGGCCCTATCTGTTCAGCCTCAGGTGAGGGCCTCTGACCACATCCCAATATGGCAGATGGCATCATGGGGGAGTGTGTGAAAGGATTTCATGGCTAAACAAGGAGCAAGAGAGATACAGGGGCCAGGTTCTGTCTCTCTCTCTTTACAACAATTTACTTTTTCAGGGACTAAACTGGGTCCCCTGAGAAATATAAATCCCTTCTGAGGTGCTCCACCAATGACCTAATGACCTTTCATTAGGTCTCACCTCTTAAAGGTTCCAGAACCTCTCTATATTGCCACATGGAGGATTTAGCCTCCAGCACATGAACCTCTGGAGATACACTCAAATCATGTCCAAATCATAGCAGAGACCCTTTGAAGATAAGATGAAAGTATTATCCCCAAAACATAGTTCATAGTCCACTAGTCCTGCAGAGGCACCACCATAGTCAAGTAAGTATAGGCAATACTATACTAACTGAGCCCCTCTTACTGACCACATTCATTAACCTAGTGAAGTCAAAGTTTAGAAACTTGCTTTACTTGAGTCAATCCAGTCCTTTCCAAATTTATTTAAGAATCTTGTCTTTCCCTATCACTGCACCACCTTTTATTTTTTAATAGTAAAATAAAAAATAAGAAAGTCACTAAGACAAATGCTGGTGAATTAAATAATCATTATTTCCCATTTTTCTGTTGTTTGTTTATGGGCAGTACATAGGAATATATCTGAGGGGTTAGGTGTGCTTGCTTTGTTTATGTACTAAAACCCCTCCTATTATGCATAAAATGTTTTCCTTAATGTTTGAAATATTGCCAGCTAGATGTGTTTATTTTAAATCCCTAATTTGACTTATACTGTTAAGAAGATTTATAGCCAGGGATTCACGGAAGGGCTACCAGAATATGTGGGATAGATACAGAAGAACAGGTGAGGAAATGTTGACAGGATATTTGCACTTTCTGAAATGTTATGTTTATTGTATTCCCCAAAGAAATATGCTGTTAGATGCAATAGACTGCCATGGACTGGCAGGGACGCTTAGATATGATTTACAACTTTGCTTTCCAGGGAAACTGCATCCAGCATTCCAATTTAGCAGTGAATGTTAGGAGCATAAATTTTAAGTTGAACACTACTGGTACAAAGATTGACTCCAAAGCCCAGGAAGTAGATGCAATCAGCATCCTTTATTTGTTTCAATGAACTACCTTGCTTTTGCTGGTAAGCCTTTTACTTCCCCAAACTCAGAGAAGATGGAGATAATGATAGAACAAAATTTTCCATGACAATGTTCATAGGATCTCACAAATCGTAAAGGAATATTAAGAAGCCCTCATCAAGAATTTCCCTAGGTTACAATGAGGCTTTCAGCCTTAAAAAAAATACTCATTCACAGAGTAAACCAAGTTATTTTCTTTTCTCATATGACATGTATAGAATAAATGTATACATATATATGAAAACAGCCCAAACTCAAAAAGCTTCCTACACTCACCTGTAGTTTCTTAAGGAAAAATATTTTTTTTCTTTAACTCACAGGGAACAAAATGACAGATTTCATTTGTAATGGCTGGATGTACTTCAGCCTGAAGTGAAACAAAAGCAAAGATAATTTAAGTAAAACTAGTATTTTAAAGTAAAATATTGATACTTCATGAATACTGGAAAGATGCAAAATGAAAACTTATGCTTAGACATTGAACATTTGTTTTAAGTAGGTTTCAGGAGGCTTACCCATCCAAATGGCTTCATAGCAGGTGTCCTATGAGAGCCCACTGGGCTGCCAGTTTCTGGTTAGGACAGCTATTATATTTCAAGTACTATTCATTCTGTGTGTAGATTTATATTTCCACCTGGTATAATTTCTTTCTGCCTAAAAAATCCTTTAACCTTTCTAGCAGTACAAATCTGCTGGCATTTGGCAGATCTTTTTATCATATAAAATGGTCTTAATTTTACATTTATTATTGAAAGATATTTTCACTTGAAATAGCACAGTAAGGTATTTTCCCAATAATTGAAATATGTTTTTCCAATGCATTCTGGCTTGCATAGTTTTGGGAGAGAAATCAGCCTTATCTTTGTTCTACTGGATGTGATGTGTACTTTTCCCCTTACATTGCTTTTAAAACTTTCTCTTTATCAATATCTTTCAGCAATTTGATTTTGATGTACCATATTGTTTTCTTTCTGTTTTACTCTTTGGGTGTTTTTTGAGTTTTTTGGGTTTGAGGGCTTATGGATTTGGAATGATTTTTAGTAATTACTTTTTTCTTAAAGTTTTTTTTTTTTTTGGTCCTACTATCATCTCCTCTACTTCTTGTAGTTCAATTATCTATGCATTAGACTGTTCAATTTTATCCCAGAAATCACCGATGCTGTGCTCATTTTTGTCTTTTTAAATTTTTTTTTGTTTGTTTCTTGTAGCCTTTGGATGATTTCTATTGCTGTTTCATCAGGCTGACTGGTCATTTTCTCAGGATATAATCTGATGTTCATCATACTCAGTGTATTATCATTTCATACAGAAGTTATATTTGGGACATGTTTATATCTTTCATTTATATCCTGACTATGTTCATGTCTTTCCTTACTTTCTTGAACATATGGAATATATTTGTAATAGCTATTTCATTTTCCTTCTTTGGTAATGACATCATCTGCCATTCATAATCTGATTCTATTGATTGACTATTATCCTACTTATGGGACATATTTTCCTGTTTCTTTGTGTGCATAATAATTTTTGACTGGAGGCCAACCATCATAATTTTTAACCTTGTTGGGTACAGAATTTATTTTGTATAATTTTATATAGTATGTTGGATTTTTTTTTCTAGCTTGAAATCAAGTTACTTGAACTCAGCTTCATCAATTTCAGGCTTTTTAAAACTTTGTTAATACTTAGCATCTTGATCTAGGGAAAGTATACACTCAAATACTTACAATATCCCTTTGAATGTCATGTGTACTACTTATATATTACAAGGTCTTTTCAGTGTGGCTGGTAAACTATTCCCAGTCCTATGTATGGTTTACCTGAAATTTGACCTACTACTTTTCTATGTTTCTTATTTCAACCTTAAGTAATTTCCTCTCATCATGCATTCATCCATATTTAGTCAAAGGCTGAAGGAACCCTTTCACACATCTGTAGGGTTTTTTTCTCTGTTAAGATCCCTTCCTTCAGACATGATATCCTACAGATCTTAAGACCTTGGCCTCCTGAAGTTCTAATTTTTGTTTCTTCAACTCAGTGAGACCACCATGATCTATTTGAGTATTTCTTCACAATATTGCTTTCTAGAACCTGCTACTTGGCTACTGGTGAAATCAGAGGTATTTTTCTCAGTTCTTTATTGCTTATTATTCAATGTTTAAATACCATTGTTACATATATTTCATCTGTTTGTCCTAGTTGTTTGATACGTAAGAGTAAATGTGGCACCTATTATACCATCATGTCTAGTATGATATGCTTTTAATGCTGAAAATAAACCCTATCCCTACTCTTTACTAGATGAATCTTCTTGCATCATTGGCACTCATGAAAATGTGACTCAGTTTCCAAATTACTAATAATATTAACCTCTTTGTGACCTTTCTCTGTGGAGAAGCCTGGGCATGAGGGAAATAGCTAATTTATGTTTATGTAATCTCATGTTCTTCTATAATCACCAGTTGGAACTTATGTCAGTGGTTCTAGGATTTTTAACAGGTCTGGATTTGAATTCATATGTCTAGGGTAATTACTGGTGTTGCTGGCTGTGTATTTAACTTTCTTAGATTTTTTTTTACTGGAAGATGACACACAAGTATTTTACTGTCTCCCTAGGAGCTTGATTTTAATAGGAGCTGAGAGAGCTATATTTCCAAACATAAATATGAGAGAATGGAAGAGATTATAAATATAGAAGGTACCAAATTTTCAAAGTAATTTTTCTGCATCCTTTCCCTTTACATTGTCTAAATGGACATTACTAAAAATGAATCACAGCTGAGTTTTCTAACTTAGTCCTTTAATAGGTAATTGCTTGCAAGAATATGAATTTTTGGCATTTTATTCTTATTTCCTATTCCTTTACTCCTTTTCTTTCTATTCTTCTCTTCTGATATCCTCTCTTTTTCCCCCTAAAAATTACATATGTGGCCATATAAATTCCTTTAAATTCTCACACTTACCATCAACTTTCATGTCTCCATGAAATGTGCCTACAATATTCTTTGCCTACGATATTTTCACCATTTTTCTTTCTTAAATTTTTCTTATATATTCCTTAAAGTTCAGGTCTGACACCATCCAGTTGACAAACTTGTATTGAATTGTGTATATGATATATATATATATATATTCCTTTATCTTCATACCTACAGTTCAATGGTAAGAACTACATAGTGGGTAGTAGTGTGGACTGTACAGTCTGAGTCTTTGACCCTCTGAGTTCAAATCCTGGTTCTACCCACTAAATTCTGTGTAGATGCAGCTGCATTACTTTGTTCCCCTTATGACTCTTTGTCTTTAACTGTGATCATTGTAATACTCTTTCATAGGGTGATTGTCATGATTTGGGGGAATAATATATAACATGCCTAAAATAGCACCTAAGCACTCTAAAAGTAGCAGCTATAATTATCAACAGGAGCTAAATTTTAAAAATAGGGCTTACTTGATTTTTCAAGTCTCAATTCAATTGCTCCCTCAAGTGTCTCCTAAAATTACAAAATGTTTCATGTTTTTATTATAAGAAAGACTGCCAAAATTTGAAAATTATGCTTTTTATTATAGTCACATAAAATAAAGTCAGTTACACCAAGTTGTCCAAATACATGGTGAACTAAAGCTTCCAACACTTACAAATTTTATACATATATCTATGCATTTACAAATACATACATATGTAAAAGATATATATTTTCTTCTAAAATAAAGTGCCCAAATGTTGATATATGGGGGCATAAGAGGGAGAAGAGAGTTATAAAGCCTTGTTAGTTATAGGCTGTACTTTTATAATATAAGAATCTGTTTTATGCACATTTATTCAGATATAATGAACTCAAATCATCTGTTCTTTTCTGAATTCTTCTAAGTGAATTAATTTACCTAAAATTTTAAAGAAGTCATGTGGTCATCTTAATGAAGCAGATGCTTCTTTTTCTGATGTGGCTGGCACAGAGCCTTGGCTTCCCTACAGAGGGGTGTTTAAGCTCCATTCCTAATTACCCTGTTGTTTGGATTATTGTCTTTCTGCTAAGGTGATAAACAGAGTGAGAAACAATCAGGTATCTCTAAGACTAACTCCTACATGCATGCAATGAAATTAGAATTTGGTGAAAAGATTGCTAATGTTTTACATCACCTTGGGTTTGAGGAGAAAGCTTTATCAAGATTTGAATAGTGGGTCTTGCTGCCTCTGTTATTACAGAGGTGTATAAGCCAAGCAAGAAGAATCAGGGCATAATGGTTAATATGTCATTGAGAGAATCAACTCAAATTGAAATGAACTCTATTACAGTGAAAAACCTTCATAAGTTCATGTTTCAAGGTAAGAACAAATTGCAGGGTTAAAGAAAAACTCAGTGATTTAAGATAATTCAGAAAATCCTCACTTCAAAAAGGAACTGGAGTTCTAGTCTTAGCTCCAACAGTTCAGCTGTCCTTCTGGTGTTTTTTACTTTATTTTCTGCTATCTTAGACATTTATGATGATCATTGGTAATCTTTGACAAGAAATGGAATTTAAAATTTAATTTAAAATGCCTCTGAAAAGACTAACTTGTTTAAGCAATGTGGAGATGCCAAAAAATAGCTGAATACGAGCCCAGCCATTTCTCAATTTCTGGTAGCTACATCTTCAAGCTGTAGCGGAGTGGATCCTATGCAAGCAGGAAAGGGAATAATTGTCAGCTTTGAAACTGCACAAGACACTCTAAAACCCCCAACATATGGAAGGTGGGGAATAATGAGAAGCCAGACAATTCCCATAGTCAAAACAAGGAGTGGGGTATTTCATTTCATTTTTGGAAGGAAAAAAGAAGGGCACAATTTCCAATGACCCAACCCACCTCTGCAGTGCTTCTGAAAGACCAGAGCGGCCTAACTACTGATTTTGGTGAGCATCTTGTTGATGGCCTGCTTGACATGTGTGGTGGAGCTGCGTCTCCTCGTCTTGCCCTGCACCATCCTCCGGCGACGTACCTCTCGACATAACTCATAGAAGATCTCTGTGATGTTCCCTTCTCCAGTGCAGGCAGAACACTCATAGAAAGCACATGCTAATTCTGTGGCCAGCTTCTCCCCTTCTTCTGTACTCACTTGTCTGGAGTGGTCCAAATCAGCTTTGTTTCCAACCAAGATTAAAGTCACATTCTTGGGCTTTTTGATCTCGTCTAGGATGTTCTTCAGTGGTAGCACTTCCTCAAAACTTCCTCGGTCAGTAATATCATAGACCAGCACAAAGCCTTCCCCCCATCGCATGTGCCCTTCTCTCTGAATGGTATCTTCCTGTAGGCCAAGAAAAAAACAGCAGCTCAGAAACTTGAAGGTGATCACAATGTATAGACACTGCTGATGCTGATAATAACCCCTTGATCACTTGCTTTTGTTAAATGTCTTGGTTGTCTGCCTTCCCAAGTTTACTTTCTCACTGAGTTTGGACTAGGAGCATTCCTTACTCATATCAAGATACTTCAGGCAATTGAAAAGTTTCTAACTCATAGACTAAATTTCTACTTTTAAATTTTTCTTGCTATATTCTTACTTTTATAATCACAAGAGCTATTAATAAATTATACCCTTGGTTGAGCATATTGCTATTGAGACTTTTTCTCATCACAATTGAAAATTAATAAATTAATAATAGACAAGTGGTTGTTACCCCAATATTTAGGTATCAGAATTAGAGCCAAAATTCAGCAAGATGTACCCTCTCCCTTTTTTGGTTTCTTTGTGTGTTTTAATCTCCTTTCTCATTGAAGACAATTATGGAAAGAAAGAGTCCAACTTTAAGGTGGGCCTTTGTTTCCCCCCTATGCCAATACCCCAAATATGTCACATAGTACCAATAATGATGGAAACTTATTGAAGTGATTCTTCAGGGGAAGGTATACCTATAATTTGAGAAAGCATTGCCTTTTAAGGTTCAAGTGGTTTCTGGAGGCTGTGGCCTCTCTCAGTAGGCTCAGAGTGTAAAGGTCAGAGCATAAGGAGGTGGAGATGATAAGTAAATGTGTGAAATTTATTTCAAGAACATTTCATGGATTAAACTCTTCAATTCAAGTCTTGTTGGAGCCACAGATTATTGACAAAGGACCATGGAAAACTCCAGTTTCTTAACTCATCCCACTGGTCATTTCTATACAAAGATATGAAAAATTGTGCTCTATATGTGTAATAAGAATTGTAATGCATTCCGCTCTCATGTATTTAAAAAACTAAAATCAATTTTTAAAAAGCATTAAACCTATCTATGAATCATTTCATCATTTCAGATCAAACTGACCTCAAATTAGATTTACAAAGAAAATATTTCAGGAGAGAGTTCCAAAATAAAGCATTTTGAAGCATACAGTCAAATTTATATATGGCCAGAGAAGTCAATATATACTATATACTTTCTCTTAAAGGGTTACCTTGCATATTAGCATATAAAACCTCTGCAAACTGTCAGTAAAGGCACTTGTTTAAGTATATCTAAGCATTTCAAAATACATTTGACCATGAAAACTTCTTATTATCCTGCTAAGCCACCAAACAGGTGGGAGATTCCAACCTGGACAATATATGAATATTACAGTATTTTCAAAACCTTCTTGAAGCACAGGGAAGTTTACATAAACATTATACACAGGCTCCTAGAAATGTGTTAACATATAAAATTGTAGAAATAAGTTTTTAGTTATGCAAAAGTTACTTGAATGACATGCCTCAATTTTGTGCACATTATGCTTGCATTTTTTTTATCTGATGCAGAAAATATTTTAGTTCAATTTCTATTCACCTGACCAGCAGTATCAAGGATCTCCATGGAAACAACTTCGTCATCGATGGTTGCTTGGTGTCGGTAGGTTGATTCTGAGAGAATGAGCAAATAAAGAAGACAAACAGGTAAATAAATACAAGATTTAATTTGATCCTTAAAATGAGAAATTAGGCATGGAACAGCATATCTGTCTTGTAGTACAGGGGATTGTGCAGGCTAGAGAAGCAAAGAATTAATGTGCAAGAATGTAGCATCTTTGTACTCACAGAGCTCCAGCATAATTTCTAATGAGCCACTACTTCAGGGCATAGAATGTGGGAGCTCTCTTTGTTTCTTTGATCCTCTGCTCCTCTTAAGGTTCCATTTTATTCCATTTTGAGGTCATTTCTCTATAGTGCTCTTCCTATCTCAATAAACTGAGGCTTCTATTTTCTAGAATGACAAGGTGGTTTTCCACAAAATGGATTTGGTCATGATGCCCCTAAATGTCCAGTTTCTGTAAAGCTCTGTTAATTTATTTTCCTAACAAAGTTACATACAATCAGAAACTAATATTTTCTTTCTAAACCTCAACCCAATAGATATTAGAAGGAGGTGGCTAGATCTTACCAAATGATGTAAAACATGGCAAACACTTGGGGCAGCAATAGACAGGTGGGACCCCGTGTTGGTAGTTGACAAGGAACAGTAACCCAAATTAAAGGAGGGCTGGGAAGCTTGGAAGAGAAAAGGAACAATGCCGATTTCTCTCATTTGTGTTGCCTTTTCAAAGCAGGATACAGTAGCTACTCAGTATCAGCTGAGGTGGGTCAAGAGCAGAGTGGTACCCAAGCTGTGAGGGGGGGTGAAGAGAACTTAGCAGGTGTAAGAAGATTAGGTAAGCTTGAATGTAACCCTCATCACATAAGTGAAAACCAAAGGTAAAAACCAAGCGCTCTATAGGAAAACTAGAACCACTGAAATAAAGGAATCAGTAAATAATTGGCAGCTGATGAAAATCAGAAGGAGGAAATCTCCCAGGAAGTCTCAGGAAGTGATAATAAGAAGTGATAATAAGAAAACTGGAAGCTGAAAACTTAATAGGAAGTATGGTCAATACAATTAGAAATTCCGTTCTTTATAAAATAAACCTCAAAGACAGAAGAACAAAATACACAGAGATGTGGAAATATTCAAAGTTGTAATGACTAAGAATTTCCCTGGATGAGAGTCATTGAAACACTTCAGATCAGAATGACTAATGGAATACGTGAGGAAAAAGTTTTCAATCTAAATTTCAGTGAAATTTAAGATATAAATGGAAAAGAAAAAAAAATCTAAAGAGATTTAGAGAATAAAAGCTCTTCACCTACAAAAGGATATGACTCAAATTTGACATTGGACTTCTTAGCAGTGACACTGGATTTATGACATCTATGGCATAAAAGAAAATAACAAAACTATACCAAAAGCAGTCCACAGTTACAATTCTATGTGACTCTAATATATCAGGGTGGAGGTGAGAAGACCTGGGAGGCAGGTGTGAGTAAACACACTTATTTCAGAAGACAATAAAATATAGAAAAAGTGAGCTAAATATTCAACTCAATAAAGCAAAAAAAAAAAAAAAAGGAAAAGAGAATAATTTTTAAAAGATATACAAAATATCATGAGAGAAAAAGTATAACCTTTTATGAGAAATTATTCTGACTCCATTAACTAGTAGTAGGAAAGTAACAAGAATAAAACAAAATAATAATATATATTTGAACATAGATTCAAAAATTATAAATAAAATATTATCCAATTGAGTTCAACAGGTTTAATAAATATATTATGAAAATAGCATTTATTTCAGGAATGAAAATAGTGTTTAAATATTATCAACATAATTTCATACATTAATGAACTAAAAAAGACAAATCACATGACTGACTCTATCAAGAAGTAAAATACTTTCCTCCCTATATCTCATTATCAATTTAAGATTTTTAAAAATATTCAGAAAACTAATAATAAAAGGAATTCCCTGACATGAAAAATGTTGCATATAAAACCTCACAGAACACATAAAATAAATGAACTAAGTATACAGGTCTTCAAACTCTTAAGCAAGGAAAGTATGTGCTATACAAAAATATAATCCAACATGGACTACAAACACTGGATAATTCTTTTTTTTTTTTTTTGTGGTGCTGGAATTGAACCCAGTGCTTTGCACATGTGAAGCAAGCACTCTACCAACTGAGCTATATCCCATTGTAAGGCATTCTGCTGTCATATAAAACAAATTAAAATAAAAATACACACAAAATTTAAAAAAAACACTAGACAGTATAAGATAGGAAAAAATAAATAAGAGACATAAGTGTAATGGGAATCCACTTTATGCTTTGGGTACAAACCTTGATGCTTGATCAGGATTGACTTATTTTAAACCTGTCATGATTGTTTTTCCTTTTCTTCCTCTTCTCCTTACCCTCCCTAACAGTGGGGGAAAGGGAAATGAGATGAACATTTTTCTTGTCCCAAGCTAAGCTGTCATGTCCTTTACTGCCTGGAAGAATGTCACTGCCCACAAGAACAAACAAACTCTAGACAGGGGAACTGGAACAATGGCTTTCTCAAGGACAGCAGATTGACACTAATTAATTCTATCTACTCATAATATTTGGATCCCAACCTTTTATTCCTCCTTTAAAATCCCTGCATTCCCTCTAGCAGGGAGAATCACAGCTTCTGGGACAGGAGTCCTCTGCTTCTCCTTTGCTAGCAAAACAACAAAACTTTTTTCTTTATATCAAAACTTGTTCTCATTTTGGATTGGAAATGGAAACAAGGACTGAGCTTTCAGTATCATAAGGGTGGGAAAGGAATTTAAAGATCAAGCCTATGAATTTGAGGTCTATACAGAATGAATCACCTAAAATTCTTCTATATCAGCAAAAACCACATAGGAAATATAAATGACAAGTAACCATTCCCAAGAGCAGTAAAATAAATGACAATATCTAAGAAACAATAAAGAACAAGCACAACCAGCAAAGTTCAGAATTTCATGAAAAGGCCCCAAAGATACTCAAATAAATAGGAAAATTGCCAAGAAAAGGGCATGAGCAACAATTTTTAAAAGATGTTAAACTTCCCTCAGAGTGATCTCAAATTTAATGCAATTCAAACTCAAAGTCTGGTCAGACTTTTTGAGGAACTAAATAAGCTTATCTAAAATGATGTAATGCAAAGTAAATAATACTACCCCAAACCGTGTGGTACTAGTGTCAGAATGTGCAAATTCATAAAGCCTTAAATAGATGCTCATTTATATAGGAATTTAGTATATGACTGAGGTGGCGCCACAAACTACAGTGTGGGGGGGAAGAATACATTGTTCCATAGATGGTAGTGGGAACAACCAATAAAGAATAGGTCACTCTATGGACCCCCTGGAGCATACACTAAAAGTAAATCCAGATGGATTAAATATTTAAATCAACTAGACTTGAAAAGTAAACTTAAAACAATAATAAATTTTAAATATGAAAACACACACAAAACCATCTAAAAATAAACAAGTTGACTATATTTAAAAAATTTATGCAATACAAAATAAGCTAAAACCTGGAGAAAGTATTTGCCACATCAAAACCCAGAATTGACAAATACCTAAACTATAGAGGAGCATTTAGAAATTAAAAATTAAAAAGATGGATGAGGAGAAAATAAATATAGGCAAAATATACAAAGAGGAAATTTGCAGAGGAGAAAGACCAAGTGTATATAAAATGATGCTGTACCTGGTTACTTATCAGAGGGAAGCTTATAAAATTATATTACAACCATAGGGGAGGCCCAAATTAGAAAGTTAGATAATGAAATGCTTGGTTAGATTCTAGAGAGGTTTCCATATATCAGCAATTGGAGTGACTGGCTCAGCATTTTGGAGGGCAATTTAACAATATTAAATATGCATATACCCTAAGATCCTGCAATACAATAAAACATGTAAATTTAAATGAATAGACAAAAATGTATTTTTTATAGATATAATAGCACAAACTGAATGTTTGAACAAAAATTGTTCTCAATGCTTTATTTATGTTAACTCATTTACTCTTCACAAACATCTCATAAAGTGTTTATTACTATTAGCTCCATTTTAGAAAAAGAAACTGAGACATAACAGGAGTAAATAATTTGCTGAAGGCCACAAAGGTGATAAGTGGTAGTAGTCAGATTTTGGACCAGGAAGACTGGCTTTGGAGTGGCTTTGGAATGTAATAGAAAACCTACATTTAGTATTAAACACACTAGAATATACTTATGGGAAAGAGGAGCACAAGGGTGTCAGAATAAGGTATACAGGGACAAATAAAACAATAATATAAAGGCTTCATATATACAAGAATGGCAAAGTGCAATGAAAAGAGAATTTAACTAACATAATTACTATCTTGATCAAACTACATAAATGACCAACCAACCAAGCAAAAGTTTCTGCTTCCACAGGGATAGGCTATGAACAAGTGCTCCTATTATTATTATTATCATTATTATTATTATTTTGTCTATCTACCTTTCTTCCATTTCATCCACTATTTTGCAGCATTTTGACCATAATTTTACCATAAATATAAATTCCTACCCAAAATACAAACTGTAGAAAGGAAGCTGAGTGAAGTAGCATGAACTTAGCCTCAAACATAACGTATGTGCCATCTGCACTGTGCCATGATGGTTACCACAGGCATGTACCTTGCCATAGTATTTTCCAAAAGTAGTATTTTAAAATGAGATTAGGTGAATTTTGTACTATTTTAATTCTCCTAGAACTTGCAATCTGTACACAGTATGAATGCTGATTCTCAGTTCTAGAATATTCCATTCCTATCATGAGAGATTATTAGTTTTGTATGATGGAATGCTCTAAAATTCCGTTTACAGCAGCTACTTGTCTCTAACTGTTCTCTCAATGATCCCCTTCTTCCATCTTTGGTGCCCAAGCTCAGGGAGAAGTCTGGGCAGCGTCACACGCCCTTTGGTTTTCGGCTTCACTGTTCTTTATACTGACTTTCCTTTTCAAAAGACTGGCATCAGCCCTGGAGCCTGGAAAACAGAATTCTGGGCTCTAGTCCATCTTTTTTTGCACCAAAAATTGTCTGAGAGACAGGGCAAATTTTCTCTGTTGCTTCCATGATAAATAGGATATGTATTTCAACCACAGAAGGCCGCAGCAGGGGGGCAAATAGGATAGAATGAAAATTGTATGAAGTCCTGTGACTCTTTGGCTGTTTGTTATTGAAACAAAAAGGATGAAATGCAGGAAATGAGAGAATGTCTGCCACAGGCTTAGCAGTGGGTGGCAGTGGGGATTTCATCTAAGACCAATACCAGTTTCACACCATTTTGAACATATTTTCTTTAAGTGTCTTTCATTAGGAACCCATTTTCTCTATATGTGAAACTCTGAAAGTACTTGCCACAGAGTCGAAACAATGTACGTGTATGTGCTAGCTTCTCTGAGATAGTTTTGAAAAAATGCACCAAGTTATTTTTTTTTTTTTTTGTAATAAATGCTGATGTTCATTTTAAAACACATGAGAAAATGTGAATGTGTCTGGATGGTGAACAGACTTTTTATTTTCTTCCTACTAACAAAAATGATAATTTGAGTCTCTGTTTTTATTTTTTATTTTTGAAGGGTAGGGGATTATTGTTTAGGAGGTACTTCTAAAATGAATCAAAATGTTGTTTACTGTAAAACAAATATTAGCTTCAAAATGGATTTAGGCATATTAAAAAATCTTAGTTTCACTGTGTATGTGAGATATATGATTTAAAACCTGCATTCAGTCACATTTTTATAAGTAGAAGTATATTTTGTATACTCCGAGAGGAGTTGGTGCTCAAAGGGATGTTGAGTGTGGTTAACTCTTACAGTAACTTAGTTGGTACTTTTTTTTT
Source organism: Callospermophilus lateralis (assembly GCF_048772815.1). Taxonomy (NCBI): domain Eukaryota; kingdom Metazoa; phylum Chordata; class Mammalia; order Rodentia; family Sciuridae; genus Callospermophilus; species Callospermophilus lateralis. The sequence goes on from NC_135308.1 coordinate 83,378,316, forward strand.
TTTTTTTTCCAAATTTCAGCACCTTAGTATGGACACTAAGCAGCACAGAAACAACAGCAGTTAATAATGTTATTTATTTTGGAGTGGAAATTGCATTGACTTCAGTTCTACTGCTGGTCTGACTAAGTAATCTTGGATAAAAATTTACTTCTTTGGACCTGCTTCCTTATTTGTCAAAGAACAGTCTCCAAGTTCCCTGCAGTGCTGTATTATATAGTGCTCTGAGTTGGCTGAGCACTTCTGCTTTGGTATCCAGTTGAGAGAATTTGTTCTGGGTGTGTATCTCTCTTTGTATAAATCTTTCCAAGCAGAAGGAGCTGTAAGGCAGGCAACAAGAACCACATAGGGAATCCAAATACCAGTGGGTCTGAATCCTACCCTTTGACTAAGCAGATACAGAGAGCCTCCATCCATTCAAACACAATGCAATGTGCCTCCTATGCACCAGCATAGAAGTGTGTGTACCAAGATGCAGTCTCTCTCCAATCTAAATGCCTCCAACACACATGCAAACACATATGCGCACACACACACACACACACACACACACACTCACTCACTCACTCATGGGCACATATACAATTGAAGACAATCTAAGCCTCTGTTTGTATTCTCTTCTATGACTCACATTCTTAGAGGGCAATTTAGCTATTGGAGGTAGAAATTCAGTTCTTGGTTGAGATTGTACAATATGGATTCTGTTTGTCTACAACCGGAATATTGCAGCCATCCCCATTTAGGGGTTTTCTTGGTTAGATGGGCCACATCCCAAATATTGAGTGGTGGTTTGTTCATAAACAATTACTGGCCTTTGACAAAGATTTTATTGGTCTGCTGTGAAATGCAAAAAAAAAAAAAAAAAAAAAAAAAAAAAAGGGGAAACTAAAATCATTCAATGAAAAGGATTAAATGGTTTATTTATTTTTTTTTAAAAAAAAAACTCCCATTTTTGTGAAACAGAAGTTTAAATATGTGTAGATTTAGTTCCCTTCACTTTCTACCCCTTACATCTCTAATTGAAATTCTTATGATAGACCCTCTTCATAAAAAATCGAAACAAAATAAAACAAAAACGAACAAACAAAAGCCAGTGGGCTTGACATCTAGAAGTTTGGGACTACTACAGTAGCAAGCAATTTCTTTCTAGAATTATTTTGTAACAGTAAATATTGAAGTTTTGTTAATATGTAGAATGGTATTTATGGGTTCCAACTACATGGAGCAACAATTCTGTTACAAGTTTAAAATGCTGTCCCTTGTTTCTGAGAAAGACACTGAATTCGGAATGCAAGACTGTTTTTTCCCCTAGCTATGTCAGTTTGCTTTGTAATATAGCCATTGCTGTTGGTGGTTGTCTTGGACTTTTAAAATAGCCATGACTTCAACAAAGGATCTGGTCTTCTCTATAGTATTGTGAAGTTAAGCCCAGGAAATGCTAATTTCTCTTGAATCAAATGAACTGGAGTCTCCGTTATGGGAGAACATTAGTGGTTTCTAGTGGTGTGCACACCCACACAAATCCCAGTCTCCAGAGTGAAATCTAAAGGAAACCATCATCTGGGAGTGAGTCATGCACCTGTTACTCCTGAAGTCCTAGGACAGAGCGCTCTTGTTGCTTAGCAGCCACAGTACTCTCCTAGCAGAGCTGAGCGAGGGCACTCAGAGAAATCTCGCCATTCTCATTGATGAAGCCTGCATTGCCAGCAATGGAAGCAGGCTGGTTCTATTAATAGCAGTTGTTTTTCAGAATGAATAAAACAAAAGGAAAATGGTCCACCTAAGACTAATTAAAAATAATAGTGTTAGTTACTGGAACATATTCAGAGCAAGAGCAAAAAATGATTATGAGATCCTTTTTAGAGCATTTCATCTTCATTGAGATGTGTGAGAATAAAAAATAATTAGTATTTTTTAAAACTCCTATAGATCATTGAGATTCTCAGATAATCTCTGTAAACTTATATAAATAATGAAAATATAAGAAGACAACAGGTATCTACTTAAGTGAAGAAAACAATTAAAAAATAAATTTTAAAAAATCAGGTGCATTCTTAGATCCAAATAGATAATCTTAAATTTAGTGTGTCTATATTTAAAAAATATGTTGAAAACTTTTGATGAACAAAATATTTAAAAGAAAAATCCTAGAAGAAGAATAAATGCAGAGAGATATGTTAGGTTAAAAACTTGAATAGCATAAAGATATGAATCTTCTAAAAATAATTTATAGTTTTATTGCAATTCCAATCAAAATCATATCATATTATGACAGTTTTGAAAACTGACCTGAAAAAAATACACTGGAGAAAGTAGCCAAGATGATTTTATAAAACACAGTAAGGAAATAAAATTACTTAGTAATGCTGAGTAGTAAAATATTGCATACAAATATCAAGAGTGTAGTATTGAATGTGATGTGAAAAGCGAATCTAAATTGTGTCCTATCATAAATGATTTACTACATGAAGACAATACTGAAAGTAATGTGGGAAAGATAGGAGTTATTTAACTATGGGAAAATTGCTCAAATATTTGGAAAAAAATGTTTGGTCTTCACCTTGTACTTCTCATTCAAGTAAGTACTGAATAGACTTAAAAATTAAATATTAAAAACAAACTGCAGAAGCATTCATTATTTCCTGTTCAGTCCTCCTTTACAGCATTATCTGATATATATCTATTTACTTACTGATTCTTTTCTTTACTGGACTGTTAGCAGGAAAAAAAAAACAGAGGTTTTTTTTCTTTTTCTTCTTTTTGCCAATGAATTTATCTGCAGTATCTGAACATGACTGACACACAGAAGGCAGTTCATAAATATTTGTCAAATGAATGAAGGAAAATAATAAGGCACAAGAGAGATAGAAGGCTCCCCTTTAAGCTGAGCATATGTAACCTTGGAGTGACAACAAAAACCAAACCAAAACAAAAGAGCTCAGAAATAGTCTGCCCACACTTTATGCATAAACATGGTTGTTACTTTCAAGATCCACAGACCACACATTTTGCATCTTTATTTAGACACATTTTAGTCTGATTCATAGGAGAGAAGAATTGGTGGGAGGACATAGTTCATTCTTACACTTTCCCCAAATTGGTATTTAGAACTTTGGGTTTTCTGTTAAACTGCCTTCAGCTTGCCATTCTACCCCACACCAAATTTGCTTTGCCTGTTTTTTTCTCCCATTGGAGTGGGGCTCTTTTTTGATGGGGGGGCATCATATTGCCACTTCCTTGTGTCTTAGGTTTAACTTAGTCTCTTCATTTTCACGTTAAAATCTTGCAGGGTTCTAAGCATATACAACATGAAACACAGCTCTTGCCTCTTAGAGAGATTCTTTGCATGATATGATAACTATCCCACTTCCAAAGCAGCTGCAAGGGGCTTTAAAATGTCATAATGGAAGATGATAGAAGGAAACAAAATTTGACCTACCGAGGGTGGGATCATATTCCCAGATGAATCGTTTGGTCAGAAATCTCACTACAAGAGCTGTGGGGGGGAGAAAAGAACAGCATGTCAATCAAATTTGCATGTTTGATAGAGTTCTTAATCTTCTAAAGAAAGGGAAAAGGTTTATACAACTTTATATGCATTTAATATTTCTGTAGTGTATATAATCCCAATAAATTTATGTTTATTTGAATACTTTTTCAATTTCATATTGAGGCCTAAAACTGAAATCATGTTTTAATGTGTTTATTATGCATTAATCAACAGCTTAGATGTGTACCTTCAGTCAAAGGGTTAAAAACAAAAATATCACCATGTGACAATGCTCATCATACAAAATTTTTAGGAATACAATGATTTCAGGTAAAAAGAATCAAAATAGAGGTGTCCAAAGTTTAAATACCAATAAAGAGTGAACAAAATTATGTCGTTTGCAGGAAAATGGATGGAACTAAGAGAGCACACAGTTAAGGGAAATAAGCCAGACTCAGAAAGGCAGTATCATGTGGTTTCTCTCTTTCCTCTGAAAGCTAGAGGAAAAAGATGATAGATAGATAGATAGATAGATAGATAGATAGATAGATGCATACATACATACATAAAAATAGATCTCTCCAGGCATATGGCACATGCATGTAATCCCAGATGTTTGGGAGATTGAGACAGGAGAATTTAAAGTTCAGGGTCAGCCTCAGCAATGTAGCTAGGGCCTAAGCAACTCAGTGAGACACTGTCTCAAAAAAAAAAAAAAAAAAAAAAAAAAAAAAACGGGTTTAGGATGTAGCTCCGTGGTTTAGTGTCCCTGGGGCTTAATCCCTAGTACCAATACATACATACTATGAAAGTAGAAGGGAGACCAATACAGTAGGGGAAAGTGGATAGAAGGGAGGGGAGTATTGAGGAGTGAAATTGATCCAATTATATTATATGCATATACTAATATGCCAGAATGAAATCCACTATTCTGTAGAGTTAATATGTACCAATAAAAGAAAGATTGACAATCATGAGTTAGAATCATAAGTTTTATTATAATGGAAAGATCACAAGCTAGTATTGTAGATTATAAAAACACAGATATTCAAAATTAAGAATTCTGAAGATTCATTAAAGCTCCTCCAAAATAACATTGATGAAATACAGTCAGAGCCACGTCTGGAACTGTGCTAAGCACTTTACATGAAGGAATGTCTCAAACCTCATTCCACCCCCGAGGCAGGTACTATGTCCCATTTTTTTAGATAAGGAAACTGAGGCTCTGAGAGGCTAATTCAGGTGCACTCATCTAACTAGTTAGTGTCTGAGTCAGGATTTGAATTCAGGAAATTTGTTTACAATGATTATAATGTATCCATTGTATCCAACTGATTTTAAATCCTAGGTCACCTGAATCATATTTCACTGGAATATGGGTTGGAGAAAAAATTCGGAGTATATGGACTCTATTGTCCTTAAAAATTGATGGGACATATGCTGAACATTTTCCTATACTTGTATTAGAGTTGATTAATACTGGTTGTTAATACTAGGAAAGATTGCAAAGGGGTCATCACAGATGCTTTGAATATGGACTTAAAACATTGGATCCTTTTTCTAGAAACATGTACATACAATTTGGCATGAAATTACAACAGACTTTCAAGCCCTCTGAAGACCCTTGATGGTCTCCCTGGGATTCCACTGACCTTAACTAAAGAATCAATGTCTATCATTTTCTAGTTTTAAAATATTGGTTATTAGTGCATTTTTATTTTTACTGAAATGCCTTGAATGTAGTAGCCAGAAGATACTCTTGAAGAAATAATACTAATTAGTTGAAGATTATTGCCATTCTTTGTCTATTGTCACTTTTAGGAATAACAGGGTTTTTGTCTGCTACCCTAGTGTCTCATGTGGGAGATGACAGTGAAAACTGAAATGAGGACTTTATAAAAGAGACCATAGCCACTGGAGACTAAAAGTAGCAGTGTCCTTTCTAATTACAGACTGTGAGGCTGGATTTGAGCTGAATCTCTGCAGAGCCTAAAGTAGCAAGGCCACTGACCCTATAATCCTTCCCACAGTGAGCCTATCTGTGGTTTGATCTGCAATGTTCACAGTCTGTTGCTGTCCATTCTCTGGAGACTGGGATTTTAATTTTTTTTTAATATATGAAGTAGTAAGTACAGACAGATTTTTTTTCTCTTTTTAAAATTAGCAGTGTTAGTAAACATAACTGCCCATGGGATTCAAAGAGTTTCATCTTTTGTTAGAATATGTAATTTTAACTATGAAGGCTGTAACCTAGAGAAAATAATTGTTTGTCATCTTTAAGAAAGGAGATATCAAAATTAACTAATTTTCTTTTTTAAAAAAACATTTTTTAGTTGTTGATAGATGTTTATTTTATTTATTTAGATGCAGTGCTAAGAATTGAATCCAGTGCCTTACACATGCCAGGCAAGTGCGCTACCACTGAGCCACAGCCTCAGCCACCAAATTAACTAATTTTCATATAACTGAAATTGGAAGTTCTCCCATTCCAAAATCATTGAAATGCTAATCATTTCTCAATCTTTCTGAAATGTATTAGGCACTTGCTTTTCAAAATAAAATATACTGAACATAATTACATCATTTTTAAATATCTGGATCTGGTTAAGAATCTTGATTAGTGGCCTGTGCAGTTATGCAGCAATACTTTTGTGAAGTGGATGAAGCAAAATAAATCCAGAGTGCTAGGGCTTTCAAAGTTTTAAAGCTTTTGAATGTGCATATATAATTTTATTCTTCCTTCACATATTACATCTGTCTTCTTTGGCTACAGCCACTGAAACCACCTCTAATAAACTACCTGTTCTTCTCTGTTGTTATTTTATTATGTCATAAATTGATGAGCCACATTTAAAAACTTGTTACAATTTTGTATAACACAGGAGGAAACTAGCTCTGGGGTTAGGTCAGTAAGAACATGGCTTCTATGCAACATGGAGTCATAGTGTTTGTTGCTGAAAAAGTTGTTCCTACCGACTTCTGAGTTATTGGCTCCATTTTTACAACATAACCAGAAAGGCTAATCCAGGTAATCCCCATAAATATTTTCAAGTATTCTTTTAAAAGAGACACATGTGAATAATTATTTTTAATAATATAATCATGCATTTCAGAAAATCTATTTCAAATATGTTTTAAAGACACTGAAAAATTGACATATTAGCTATGCAGTCTTTGAAGATATGATTTCATGTCTTATAGGTTACTTATAGAAAAGAGAAATGCATTTATTTTTAAGTTCTTCAAAATTGTTTCAATTTAAAACTATTAAAGAATAAAAATAATAATTTTACATCTGTGGACATGATGTCTTTTCAAGGTTTTATTATTACTTAAATCGTGTCTGAGGTCCTTAGGTGACATTTCACCATTTACTGGTGTGATCATCAAACATCATCAGTATTGTTTATTCCCAATTTTTATTTTAAGTTTACTACGGAACATGGTAGCCATGTGCAATGTATCCTTCTGTCTCACCTCCTCAGCCACTGAGGCTCCCATTGTCTGTTCTCACCGTTAGCACCCAGTTACTTCCTCAGCAGCTCTGCTTCTCCCGACCCTCACAACCCCTTAGACTACTGTTGACAAAGCAGCCAAAGATTCTGTCAAAACATAAATCATCTCATGATATATCTTCACTCTCAATTCTCCCTGACCTTGTGGCTTTATCCAAATCCTTATGGAGTGCTTTCTCCATGCTGTGTTTTGCTCTAAGCATTTGGAATAATCCAAAGATCCCTGACCTTATGGGGCTACTGCTACTACTACAGCCACTACCAATGATGAGAGAAATAAAGCGACCAAGATGATTCTATATCATTATTTTTATCATTATGCTTGATTTCCTCTTTGTTATTTTTTTCATTCTTTTATTTGTTCATATTAGTTATACATTACATTAGGAATCATTTCATCATAAATATTTAGAATATAATTTGCTTTAATTCAGTCTTCAGTTTTTCCCTCCATACTCTCGCATTCTCCCTCCCCTTGTTTCCTTTATTCCATTCTACTTATCTTTCTGTTATTTATTTACAGTTTTTTTAAAACAAATTAGTGTCTCATAAATATACACAAGATTCACTGTAGTATATTCATATATGTACATAGAAAACTTAGGTCAGATTCATTCCACTCCTTTTCCTTTATCTCATCCCTCTTCCCTCGCCCTCAATCCACTTCTGCTACTCTAGTGATCATCATTCTCCTCCTCCTCCTCCTTCTCCTCCTCCTCCTCCTTCTTCTTCTTCTTTTGGGGGGCGGGTACTGGGGATTAAAGGAAGGACATTCAACCACTGAGCCACATCTCCATCCCTATTTTGTATTTTATTTAGAGACAGGGTCTCACTGAGTTGCTTAGCACCTTGCTGTTGCTGAGGCTGGCTTTGAACTCATGATTCTCCTGCCTCAGCCTCTGGAGCCACTGGGATTATAGGCATGTGCCACCACTTAACTCTTTGTTCTATTTTGATGGAATCCCCCAGTCATTTGTTTTCTCTCTTATTTATTTTAGACTAGCCTTTTCATATCAGAGAAAACATTCAAACTTTGACTTTCTGGGTCTGGCTTATTTCACTTAACATGATAGTCACCAATTCCATTTGAATAATTTCTTCTTTATTGCTGAGTAATAATCCATTGAGGATATAAATACATTTTCTTATCCATTCATCTGTTGAAGGGTACTTAGTCTGGTTCCATAGCTTGGCTATTATAAATTATGCTGCTATAAACATTGATGTGTCTATATCCCTATAGCATGCTGAGTTTAGATCTTTTGGATATATACTGAGGAGTGGGATAGTTGGGTCATATGGTGGTTACATTCTTAGTAAAAAAGGCACCATACTGCTTTTCAGAGTGGTTGCACCAATTTGCAGTCCCAACAAAAACATGAAAGTGTATCTTTTCCCCAAATCCTTGCCAACATGGTAGACTAAAAACTACTTATTGAATAGATTAAAAAGATGTATCAGTTTATGCCACAGATTACTCACCTTTAACAGTTAAAGAAGCAGAAGAAAAATTAACACAAAAGAGCTCACATTAGAACCATGCCATCTCTCCATCTTTCCATAACTATTTTCTTGAAAGGTTATAAGAATATATAATTGAAATCCTTTATCGTAGCTATTCTATGATCCTTACACAAATTATAATTCTATTTTTTATTAAAATGATTATTATAAAAAGTGGTCTAATTTTCTTTTGAATTCACACCCTCTCTTTCCCAACCATGCTGGGCAAAGTTTTTGTTTTGAGTTAAATGATGACGTTGATCATCTTAACTTCCACCACAAGTCTGATATAAAGTCTTTTTCTCCTGAGTTTTAAGGTTTGACCTGTTTGGTTTGTTACAGTTAATTCCCTGTATTCTAAAATTATTTTTTTCTTCTCCACTGCCTTGAAAACCCATACTTTTCTAGTAAATATGTTAAACATATCTAATGACAAGCTTAAGGAGGAATATTTTCCTCCTTTTGCTTAATTTATAACCTACTTGGATAACTCTTCATCACGTGTGATTCATTTTTAGTATTACTAGACTATAAATTTCCTTATTAATGAAAGTTTGTTTCCAGTAGAACGGAAAATTCAGTATGGAGAACTTAATCCAAGGAAATATTTTTAAAAGTCAATGTCATAAATCAGGGGGATGATATTCTATTCATAAGTAGAGCTAACGGGCAAAATTGCTACATTAAAATACCCATGCTATTTTAAAGATTAACAAATTTGCACTGGTTACTCAGAATATTCTTGATGTGATTATAATGATGAGAGAAGCATCACAAGTGCCAATTTTAAAGATCAAAATAATATGCTTAAATTAAAATTGATTAGATATGTTCTGTAAATAAATATGTTAGAAAGAAATAAGTTTTTCATGGTAAATTAAAACTTACACTGATATTCTTACATTCTAAAAAAAAAGTTAAAAGCCATACTTCAGAGAGATATAGACAGAATTTTCAGATGATAACTTTTAGGATAATACTCTAAAATTCTGTTGTGCCATTAGTTTTCACTTATATAGTTTATGAAATAATGTGATTAGCAATGTATACTTTAGCAAAAATTACTTGCTAAACATCTGGGATTGTTTTTCTCTCTATTGGCATATGACAAATCTATCCCCAAACACAGTGCACACAATGATAAGTGCTTATTTTAAGGCAGAGAAAAAACTAGCATGCACTTACGGAGTTATGGTCAGTAGTTGGTGGTATTAGAGAAATTAAGTTGGAAGTGTTTACAATGGACAGGTCACATTTTTTAAAAGAGAAAAAGAATTTTTGTTTCAATGAGGAACATTTCAAGAAACACAACTCATAATCTGGTCATCATTAATACCGTCTGAATTTTGCTATAATTCTTGTAACACACATAAAATGAAAACTCTTGGTTTAATTTAAACTATAAGTCAGTGCTTTTCAATTCTTAACTTATATAATAATGAAAAGTTATTATGGACCTATATTGAGTAATTTATATTCTTTGTATTTTGTAAACTATGAGACCTTCATTTGAAAAAACAAAACAAAAAAAAACAGTTTTAAGTTGTAAGACCAGGTAACTTTAAAATACTTTTTAATGGACAATTCTGTCCATTAAGACAAGTCTGTCATAGTTTTAAATATTCTGTGAAAAATAAGAAAATTTTTTTTCTATATAAAATGCAGGCAAACATGAATAATACTAATATAACCATAGTCTGTTAGGGTTTGGGGTAAATACAGCTACTACTTATTTTCTCAAGTATCTTTCTCATTTTAATTTACAACCAGATTTCTCAATTTTTAATAAATAGAAATATTGAAACTTAAAAACTGCACGAAGATATTATTAAAAACTTACATAATATTCTAAGTGTGAAACTTTTCAAAATCAGGATGCATTCAGGAAAAAGAGTGTCTTCTTCCTTGCCTCTTCTTCTTTTTCATTTTATTATAGTAATTGCTTGACCTTAATACCAACAAAAACCCCATAAAGCAATGGTATGTATTACCAAGCCCACACAGGTTGCAAAATCAACACTCAATCTCTTTCAGTTTGAATTTTATGACCTATACTTAAAGTGCCATAATAAATAAAGCAAGCATTAAAAATAATGAAAGAGAGAAAGATGAGAAGGTTTAATATCACTTGGGAATTGTTTATTCACATCACTGAACACAACCTTAATTTCAAAATACTGTAAAATTTATAACAGGAAAAAATTTTAAATTAATGCAGTGATGTTACTATCATCCACCATCATTTACTGAGTGTCCACTATTAGGTCAGACATTGTGCTAGATATCTGCATATATTTCATTACTTTCCATTACCTTATAGTATGAAATATATAAATATGGATATGGATGACTATCAATGTAGAGATTAAAACTGAAATTATTTATATTTTTGCCTAAAATACAAACCTACTCTTTCAGGCCTCAAAATCCACAGTCTTTCAGTGTATCACCCTAACTCAGTGCAATCCCCTCTTATCACAGATGAGGAATTTAGAACCAGAGACCTTAGGGGTCTTATTGGTGCTCTATTATCATTAAACCCTTAATGTGAAAAAGTTCACAAGGAATGTTACATATGGCTTATACATTTTTATACACATACACACAGGTATTCTTCCATTTTGAAAAAAGACACATTGTCTTACTCAGCATTCTTTTTGTTACAAAAGCAAAGAATAAAAACCCTGCTAAACATAAAGTCCAAATTATCTCTCAAAAAAGTGCAAAAATCAATAGCTGCAAAATAAGTCAATCCCCAAAAAACAAAGGCCAAATGTTTTCTCTGATATGTGGATGCTAATTTACAACAAGGCTGGGAAGACTTGGGGAGTGAAAGAAAGGAGGGGAGGGGAAATGGGAATAGAAGGATAGAAGTATGAAACAGATATTATTAACTATATTATGTTCCATATATTACATATATGTACATATACATATGACTGCATAACTGATGTGATTCTACAAGATGTACAATCAGAAAAATAAGAAATTATACCCCATTTATGTATGATATATCAAAGTGCATAAAAACATTCTAATGTCATGTATAACTAATTAAAACAAGTTAAGAGAAAATCAATAGCTTTCCTATATGACAACAATGAATCTGCTGAGAAAGGAATCAGGAAAATAATTCCATTTACCATATCCTCAAAAAAAAATACTTAGGAATAAATCTAACTAAGGAGGTGAAAGACCTCCACAGTGAAAACCACTGAATATTAAAGAAATAAATTTCTTCAGAAGACAGAAAGCCCTCCCCTGTTCATGGATAGGCAGAAAATAAATATTGTTAAAATGGCCATATTACCAAACATAATACACAGATTATTATCAATTACTATTATTATTATTATTATCATCATCATCATTATTATCATCAATGCAATCCTCATTAAAATACCAATGACAATCTTCATAGAACTAGAAAAAAACAGTCCTAAAATTCATTTGGAAGTATAAAAGACTCAGAATAGCCAAAGCAATTCTAAGCCAAAAAAAGCCATGCTGAAGGCATCATAATACCAGACTTCAAATTATACTAAAAAGCTATAGTAACATGATACTGGCATAAAAACAGACACATAGACCAATGGTACAGAATAGAAGCTGCAGACACAAATTTACAAATCAACATTTACTTTGTTCTCCCCAGAAGTGCCAAAAACCTTGGAGAAAAGATTTGTCTTTTCAACAAATGGTGCTGGGAAAACTAGTTATCCATATGTAGAAGAATGAAACTAGACCCTTAGCTCTCACCCTGCACAAAAAGCAACTCAAAATGGATCAAAGACCTAGAAATTAGACCAGAAACTATGCAACTCCTACAAGAAAATGTAGGGTCAACACTGTAGTAAAGGAAATAACTTTCTCAAAGGACCCCTAACGCTGAGGAAATAATGCCAGGAGCTAATAAATGAGATGACATCAAATTAAAAAGCATCTACACAGCAAAGGAAACAATTAGAATGTGAAGAGATAACCTGTAGAATTGGAGAAAATCTTTGCTATCTACTCTTGACAGAGAAACATCTAGAATATATAAAGCACTTAGAGCTGGGGTTGTGGCTCAGCGGTAGTGTTCTTGCCTAGCATGTGTGAGGCGCTGGGTTCGATCCTCAGCATCACATAACAATAAATAAAATCAAAAGTATTGTGTCCAACTACAACTAAAAATTATTTTTTAAAAAAAGAGCTCAAAAATATGATACCAAAAATCAAGTAGCCCAATTAATAAATGGGAAAACAAATTAAACAGTCATTTCTCAAAAGAAGAAATACAAATGGTTAACAGAAACATGAAAAAATGTTCAAAATTGTTAGAAATGAGGAAAATGCAAATCAAAACAACTGAGAGTTCATCTCATACCAGTTAGGATGGTAATGATCAAGAATATAAATAATATTAAATACTGGAAAGGATGTGAGAAAAAGGAATACTTTTACTGTTCGTGGGACTATAAATTAATATAATCACTCTGGAGATCAGTATGGAAATCTGAAAAGACTAGACATGGAAGCATCATATGACCCAGCTGATATTTATCCTGAGGAATTAAATTGAGCACAGTGTAGCAATTTGTGCATATCCATGTCCACCATATAACCCAAATATTCTACTTCTTGGCATTTATCCTAAAGAATTAAAATCAACGTGCTACGGAGATTCATGCATACCATATCAATAATGGCACAATCTGCAACAGCCAAGTTATGGAACCAGCCTAGGTGTACCCATTGATGGATGAATGGATAAAGAAAATGTGGTATGTATACCCAATGGAGTTTTAGTTGGCTACAAAGAAAAATGAAATGATTTGTAGGAAAATGGATAGAACTAGAGACCATTATGTTGAATAAAATAAGTTAAACTCAGAAGGTGAAGGGTCATAGGTTTCCTCTCATATGTGGCAGCTAGATAGGAAGAAAGAAAAGAAAGGTGGGAGCAGATCTCAAGAAAATCAGAGGAAGATCAGTAGAAGAAAGAGCAGGAAAGTAGTAGGAGGTAGGGAGAGAAGAAGAAATACTGGGGAATGATATTGGCTAAATTATATTGTTAAATTATATATAGTATGCATATATAAATTCCATCAGCATGTACAACTATAAAAAGTGACAAATCAGGGAAGAAATAACCACTGAATATGGAATTTTTTGTAGGATCCATATAAGTAAAATAATATTAAAAATAAATGTATAGTCTAAAAAATGATTTTCTAGAGGTAAACTTCTAAACATTTACTTTTACTGTCTCACTATTGAATATGACAATAATAATTTACCATTATTAATTTAGTGATATTATTGATAATAAATTATTAGTAAACTTTAATAAAAATATTATTTGAAATATAGTACAAAATCACTATATACTTGGGGTGCAACATAAATCCCTTTGGGCTGATTTTGTTTAACTTGGCCCTCTTAAAATTCCAAATAAACTCATACTTAGTTAACATATTGGTAGGTAATATAGAATAAAACTAAATCAAGTAAAGGAGAAAATATACTAGAATACAATAGACTCATACATAATGTTACTCTTCACCAGATAGTACCTCTATCCGTAGTAAGTGATGAGGTATATTTTCCCCTTTGAAGTTTCCCCTGGCCTTGCCATGTGAGTAACTGCTCCTTCTGTGACATGGAATTGTCACTCATTTCATCTCTGTTACAGAAGGCATACACCTATTTTGTAAATATTCTTTTATATTACTGTATGTCTTACCCATTATAAATGATCTGAGGTCTGAGATTAAATCTTACTGATCTTTATCTTCATCGTTGTCATAAGTGGCTGATAAATCATATATGCCCAATATACATTTGATAAATGAATGAGGAAACATTTAAAATGTGAATAAATTATTTGGTTCCAATTTTACTATTTTACTGGGGTCTGTATTCTGGAGTGTTTATATTGTTTGAAAACCATGGTCTTTAAAGTGGAATTTCTATTTCTTGAAAATATATCAACCATTTCTCAGGTTCAATGTCTGGTTGAGATACTCATCTGGTCTGCCTGCCAGAAAAAACACAAAACAAGAAGACCCCCTACATTAGATTTGTGAACAGTTTCTTGGGGAATTAATTTTGTGAAGCAAAGTACCTATTTATTAATCATATTAGCTATTGGATTACAGTGTATATTCTCTTGGTAAATTCCATTAGGTAGGTTTTAGTTGTTTGAAATAAAAACACTAATGGAATGTTAAATAGCCAAAGGGGAGTTAGGTATATATTGTATACTGACTACAAACTTATTTATTTCTCAAGAAAACTCTGAAAAGAAGAAATTAATGTTCCTACTTTACACATAAGAAACCTGAGTAAAAAAAAAAAAAATGAATACACTTGTCTATGCTTAGAGAGCAGTTAAATGACAGAACTGAAATTGAACCCAGCTTTATTTACCTTAAAACACAAGCTTTTTCCAATACACAATATTTACCTCTATATGTTAACATTTCTATGAATACAATTTAATTCTGCATGGTTGAACTTGTTTTTCCTTGTGAGCATATATCCCATGGAGAAGCATGCTTTGAGAAAAGAATTTTTAGTTCGTGACTAGAGTTCTTCTTTAACAGAGAAAATATCCATGACCAGAGCCATGGCAACACAGAATAGGAATTTCAAGAAAGGAAAGGGAAACTTTAAGATAAATAAAACTTTTTTTTTTCTCTTCAAAAAGTCTTTAAGAAGGCAGCACATGAGGAAAATAAGAAATATACAAAATGATGTAGATATAAAGTAGTATGTGATAAGCAACTGTCTAATTAGTAGTTTCCTTAGTCATTAAGAAGTTCATTTTATCAAAAAAAATAACAAAAAATTAGAATTTTAGGAACCATTTTGGCAATGAGAAAGACAGCAAAGAAAATCAGATATACTTTCTATTTTTGAGGAGTTTTTGGTCCCTTTTCATGTCCCAGGAAAAATAAAAAGATGTGTGAGTAATTTGGAGTACAATCTAATAATCTAAATCCTGCCTTGAGGCCTAGCATTCTTCTTGTAAGGACTGGGTAAATGAAGGAAAGCCAGATGCAGGGTGGAGTAGGTGGGCACTCATTTTAATGCCTCAGAGGGAGGAAATTTGTGTTTTTTGTAGGAGAAAATATGATAGATAAAATCGTAATAGCACTTTCTGAAGTGTCAACTCTATGTTCCAGTTTAGAGGCAGCAAACTTGTATTCTTTCATACTTTATGCCTGGGTCTTTTTTCAACCATTCCTTATGTACAAATTTTTCCTTTCAATAGTCCTTCCTCTCTTTTTTGTAACTGTTCTGGCCTCCTCCAGAAAACTTGGGCTATTGTGCCCTGGGGGAAGAGTGAACCCAGAAGATCCCAGCATTGAGCTCTTAGCTAGTCAGCCCTGTGGGGGCCAGAACAGCTCTTTGAAGCTTTGGCTTGTTGGAGAGGCTGAGAGCAAGAATATCCCAGTTTGAAACCTCAGAATCCTTCATGAAAGGAAACTGAAAGCCCTTTCTGAATGAGCTATGCTAAAAGGAAATGGAAATGAACTGGATTAGAGACGGGATGTCAAAAATATCAAACTAAACCAAACCAAACCAGAACAACAGTAACAACAAAAAACCAGAAACCAAAAACAACAACAACCACAACAAAATCAGGTTTTAGACATATTTATAGATAACTGAATTTAACATTTTTAAAATTTCTAGTAAGATCTCCTTTCTTTCTCTTCTCCACATATGTGAATTTCACATGCATTCATTTAATTAATAAATAGTTATTGAGCTCTGTGCAAAATGCCAAAGAAAGCAAGACTTAGAAGATTCAACAGGCAAGATATTCAAAATGACTTCATATTAGAGCTAAATGGTGAGCTCAGCTTTGGATGAATTGAAGCTCGGTAATTTAGGAAAAGCAGTTCAAGCAGAGAACAATCCTGTTCAAAGGCCTAGACAAAAGAGAGCCTCATTGAGCTAGGAATCACATGGGGTTTGGGGTAGGTAGAGTAGTATGTGGTGGAGGTATGTTTGGGCAGGTTGTAAGATTTTTTGAGCCCAGAATATGTAGGAACTTGTATGTCACATTGAGGAGCTTGGATTTTACTCTGATTTATGAACAGATAAGAGGTTCTGAGTAGGAGGACCACTGGGTTTGATCTGGTCCAGAAATTTTAATTGATTTGATATGGAGATTGAGGGAAAAGGATTAAAGTTAGCATTCCATATGGAATAAGTCTGGAGGTAGAGGTATTATTTGAAGGAGAATGTAATGAGGAAATGAGTTAAAAGCAAGTGATATTGAACTTGAATGTGTTGAGCCTAAGATATTAATGAAAACATTAGGAGAGAATTACCATTCATCCATTCTTTATCATTTCATTCATCCGTACATCTATCATACATTCAACATGTATATACTGACTGTCTATCATGCACCAGGCACTTGCAGGTGATGTTCTATGGGCAGCAGACATTACACCCTGTAGCTGAAAAGAGTGATCCTTGCCAGAGTGCCACCTTCTAGTGGGTTTTAAATGTAATGGGTATGGTTGAGATATCCCAAATAAACATTGTAAAGTAAAAGAAGAGGAATTAGTCCAGCACTCTCAAGGTTGCCTCCCTTGCTTCCTATGTTTCCTTCCACCTAAACTCCTCAAAGTTAATAGATCAGTCAGGGTGCACAAATATTTTTATATAGGTGTACTTTCTGAAGAAGCCCCATCCTCCACCCCTTATCTCACCTTCCTCATTGTGCTACTCCCCATGAAGGTCAAAATAAGCTGACATTAAAAGCCCTTAAGCCCCATAAAAAATAGACATTGAGCAATTGAATGGAAATGCAAAATGAATGCAATATAAAAATGCATGCTTTATGCTGCCAGAAGTTAAAATGAGAAGTAAATTAGTTCCAGATGGGGTCTGAGGATTGCTTTTAAATTACTGTGTTTGTTTAAGCATGAAAATTTTGACTTATTCTGCATTCTGACAAAAATGCCACTCTGAGAAAGAGTTATAGAATAAATGTAAGTTCTATGTGCAAGACACTTCTTAGGAATATATG
Source organism: Callospermophilus lateralis (assembly GCF_048772815.1). Classification (NCBI taxonomy): domain Eukaryota; kingdom Metazoa; phylum Chordata; class Mammalia; order Rodentia; family Sciuridae; genus Callospermophilus; species Callospermophilus lateralis. The sequence goes on from NC_135308.1 coordinate 83,395,858, forward strand.
GTGCAATCTCTAAGAATTATTAGGAAACACTTTTGTTTCTAAAAATCTTGCTGAAGTGTCTAGCTTCAGTACATCTCAAGTCTTGAAAATTGAATTATTTGCTATGGAAATAGTAAGTCAAATGTTAATTTGATGCTGGCAACTGGCTTTTAAGATGACAACTTAAAGATTTAAAAAAAAACCCGGCAGAACCATGGCTTATAATTCCTGACATGTTTGGCGATGCTTACAAAGAATGTAAAATCAAGAAAAAGTTTTAATATTAAATATACAAATCAACTTGAATTGATTTTTTATATGATTGAATGATAATAGTTTCTTACAGAATTTTTGTTGAAAGGAGAAACAAGAGGAAATCAATTTGGAATGTGGTAATCAGCTGCTTTGGTTTTATCTTTGTATCCTAAAGTTTAATAAATCAAAAGCTATGAGTTTCATGTCTAAGATTTCAAGCTAGTTTCATATAAATTGAAAATTATTATTGCCTTAATTTAAGAGTGACAAATAAAAATGAAATTATTGAATTCCCCAAGCCAGTACTTTTAATTTTACAATTTATAGTTTGTAATATATGTCTCTTAAAAATAACATTTCATTCCAAGACATCATGTCTTTACAGGATTGTCTGTTAAGTATTAAGTATTTTTTTAAGTTATCAAGGGATTTAATTATAAATTTGAATTTTTAATCTTTGCTTCTTTTGAAAGACGGAATACATATGGTGTTAATGTCTAAAAATTTTTTCCTATGCTTTTATTACTAGAGCATATGAGAAATTGACAGATGGAAACATTCAGATTTTATTGTGGACATAAAAGTGATTCAGAATGACTAAGTGTCCCAAGGAAGCAGAGGAATATCTGGTGTAATTCTCACTGAGTCGCCTCTTCGACTCAGTCTCTGGATCTTACAAGCTACTCTGCTCATGCAAGTCCTTTTTCTCCAGCCAGATCTTGCTTCCTATCAATGTGGGCACATACAGTTTAATAGACTGTGCCTACAGACTCTATTTGAGGTCATAACCTCTGGCAATAGGAAATCTCCATTTTCAACCCCATAAAAAGACATGGAATGTATGAAAAACTAGAACCTGGCAAAACAAGGGTGTAGGTGAGAGGTAGTACAGGTGAGTGGGCTAGAAAAGTACCTACATGATGAAGAGTTTAGAAGCCAGGCCAAAATTTCCAATTGTTCTTGAAATGATGAGAAGCCATTATAAGCAGAAAGACATGATCTTTGTTTTAGTTTATACAGGTCACTGCTATTTTACTGCTGAGATGAACTGGGGGATGTGGATACTACTGGAAATAGAAGGACTAGTTAAGAAGCTCTCCCAGCACTACTAAAGGAAAAGTGCTAAAACTGAACAGCTTTCCCTTCACTTCTGCCATTAGTAAATGTGCTGAATCATAACTAGAAAAAATGTGCAGGCTTTTAAACTAGCTTCCTTCATTTTGCAACACACACTTAAGGCTCATCCGTGTCATTTCCTGGCTTGATGGTTTATTTCTTTTTATTTCTGATTATTCCACTCTCTGTTAGTTAACCAATAAATAACTTACTTGAAGAATGTCTTAGTTGCTGTCAATTTGGGATCAATACATTTTGGTGATAAAATATTCATATATAGATATTTCTGTAGACATCAATCATCAGATTGGGTAAATATTTAGGAGCACAAGTACTAGCTTAGATAAAACTAGCTTTAGATTTATAAGAAATTATGAAAATGTTTTACAATGAGGCTGTACTATTTTACATTTCCACCGGTAATGAACAAGACATCCTTGGCAGCATTAAAATATAATAACATTGTAAGTTTGTTTTATTTTTAGCTATTCTAGTACATTTTTTCTTTGACTTGCAGTTATCTAATGAAAACTGATACTGGGAATCTTTTCTTATAATTATTTATCATTTGTATATCTTCTTTGGGAAAGTGTCTGCTAGATCTTTTGCTCATAAAAAAATAAAGAAAAGAAAAGAAAAAACAACTATTTACAGTGCTGTTTTAAGTTTACAGAAAAATTGAGCAGAAAGTATGCAGAATTTCCATATACTTCCTGACCCAACACATGTCCAGCCTCCCCCATTATTCACATTCCAAACCAGAGCGGTGCATTTGTTATGATTGATAAGCCTGCATTGATACATAATCATGCAATGTCTATAGTTTATATTAAAATTCACTTTTTTATGTATTGGGGATTGAGCTTCCTGGCACTCTAAGAATGCCATCCATTTATATTTTTATTATTTTTACATTTTTATTAGTGCATTATAGTTACACATAATATTTGGTTCATTTTGACATAGTTATATAAACATAGAATATAATTTGCTCCAATTCAGTTTCTAGTACGTCTTTCCCTCCCCCTTCCCTCTCCCATTTCCTTTCCTCTATTCTATCTTTCTTCTGTTCATATATATAAATATATATTTTAATTAGCTCATTCTAGATACACATAAATGTGAAATTCAGTGTGCCATATTTATATATGTATTTACACAGTTAACTTTTTATTTTTTATTTTGAGACAGGGTCTGGCTAAGTTACCAAAACTGGCTTTGAATTTGTGATTCTCGTGCCTGAGTTTTCCAAGTTGCTGGGATTACAGGCATGAGCTACCATGCCCAGCTTGAGGTTTTTTCTTGAGACTGTATATGCTATGGATTGTGACACATATAATGACATGTAGCCAAAACTGCAGGATAGTTTCACTGTATTAAAAACCTTCCCTGCCCTGCCTTTTGTTCTTTCCTCCCACTAAATTCTGGTAACCTCAATCTTTTATTGTCTTCATAGTTTTACCTTTTCCAGAATGTTGTATTGTTAGAATCATACAATACGTGGCCTTTCAGATTAGCTTCTTTCACTTAGTAATATGCGTGTAAGGTTCCTGCATATCTTTTCATGGTTTAATGCTCACTACTTTTTCGTGATGAATAATATCCCATTGTCTGATGTATCACAATTTACTTATCCATTCACTTACTAAGGATATTTTGGTTGCTTCCAAGTTGTGCCAGTTGTGTGACTAAACATTTTTCTACAAACACCCCTGTGCAGATTTTTGAATGGACTGTAGTTTTTAACTTACTTGGGTAAATCTCAGGAGTTGATTGCAAGAGTCTGTTTAGTTTTGTGAGAGACTGCAAAACTGTCTTCTACTTTTGTCTTGCCAACAATGAATCAGAGTTTTTGTAGTTCCACGTTCTCTACAGAATTTTGTGTTGTTCATGTATTGTTTTTGACTACTCTAATAAGTGTGTAGAGAGGTATTTGTCATGGTTATTTTCTTTGCAAACTTCTAATTATATATGAAGTTGAACATCTTTTTAAATGCTTATTTGGCCTATATTTTTTGGTATATTCTTTTGGTATATTCTTCTGAGATATCTGTTCAGATCTTTTACTCTTTCTTTTTAAAGTCAAGTTATTTATTTTCTTATTGGTGACTTCTAAGAGTTATTTGCATGTTTTGGATGAGTCCTTTATCAAATATGTCTTTTGCAAATATGTTCACCCAGTCTGTGACTTGTCTTCTCATTCTCTTTATAGTGTTTTTCATAGAGAAGTTATTAATTTTAATGAAGTCAAATATGCCATTTTTAAATTTTTTTTCAAGATCTTTTTCTGTTGCTGCTTTTAAAAAGCCATTACCAAGACCAAGGTCACCTATATTTTCTCCTATATTGTTATCTAAATTTTTATAGTTTTCCATTTTGCCTTTAGGTATGATCCATTTTAATTAATTTTTATAAAGAACATATTTCTCTTTTCTTTCCTTATTTCTCTTCTCTTTCCCTTCCCTCTCCTTCATTTCCCTTTCCCTTTTCCTCCCTCCCTCCCTCCCTCTTTCTCTCTGCCCCCTCCTTGAACAGTCCCTTGTTCTAGAACCAAATTGTTGATTAGAAATTCATTTTCTACTAGGTGTGGTTGCCCACTCCTGTAATCCCAGTGACTCAGGAGGATTGAAAGTCTCAGGTTAGCCACAGCAACTTAGTAAGAACTTGTCTCAAAATAAAAAAAAAAAGGACTGAGGTGTGGTTCAGTGGTAAAGTGCCTCTAGGTTCCATCCCCATGAAGGAGGAGGAGGAGGAGGAAGAGGAGAGGAGGGGGAGGGGGAGGGGGAGGGGGAGGAGGAGGAGGAGGAGGAGGAGGAGGAGGAGGAGAAAGGAAGAAAGAAAGAAAAAATCTTTTCCCATGTCAATAGCCTTTGCTCCTTGGTGAAATTTCAGTTGACATTATTTGTGTAGGTCTATTTCTGAACTCCTTGACCTGTTCACTAAGTTACATGTCTCTTTTTTCCTAAGAATCATGCTGTCTTGTTGCTATAAGTAAGCCTTGAAGTCTGGTAGTCTTTGTGACAGGCAGAACTCACTCTTCTTTAATATTGGTTAGGTTATCACCAGTCTTGGTTTTCCATATAAACTATAGATTTTACACATAAACTATAGATTATTATTATCTACAAATTGACTTGCTGAGATTCTGCTTGAATTGCATTGAATCTTTACATCAAACTGCAAAGAACTGACATCTTAACAATATTGAATCTTCCAAACCATAGACATGGAATATCATTCCACTTATTTAGATGTTAATTTCTTCTATCAGAGTTTTATAATTTATCTCACAAAAATCTGCTATGTATTTTGTTATATTTATACCTAAGCAGTTAATTTTCTTTGTGTTGTTTTAAGTGGTATTATTTTAATTTCAAATTTCTTTTTTTCATTGCTAGGAAAAACAATACACTTTTATATATTAAACTTGAATCTCATTATATTTCTATAATTCCTTATTAATTGCAGAGGTTGTGTGTTAATTTGGAGGGGGTTCATATAAAAAATCATATCATCTGTAAATAGGAAGTTATATTTCTTCCTTCTGCTCTGTATACATTTATTTTCTTTTCTTGTCTTAATGTACAAGATAGGGCTTCTGGTGCAAGGTTGGACAGGGTGGAATGAGGAATGTATTTTCCTTTTCCTGATCTTATCAGAAATATATCTATTTTCTTATTCACTAAGTATGATATTAGCTTTATATTGTTTGTAGCTATTCTATATCAACTTGATGAAGTACCTCTTTATTCGTAAGTTTTTGAGTGAACAGGTGTTGTGTTTTTGTAAAGTCTTTTCTATATCAACTTATATATGATTTTTCTTCTTTAGACTTTACCACTGTTGATGTGGTAAATTACAATAATTGATTTTTAAGGTTTCTTTTGTTTTTAATTGACAAAAATATTCATTTTATTATAATACTATGTATTATAATTATGTATTATTGTATATAATTGTGGGTTAAGTGTGATGTTTTGATACATGTACACATTGTGTAATGATAAAATCAAAATATTTGTCATATCCATTATCTCAAACATTTATCTATTTGGGGGGTGAGAATATTTGATATCATCTCTTCTATTATTTTGAATATTGAACTGACCTCACATAATGGAATTAAACCCATATGGGCATGAGGCATAATTCTCTTTATACACTGTTTGATTAAATTTACTAATAATTTGTGGAGGATTTTGCATCCATGTTTATGAAAGACATAGTTTTGCCGTTTTCTGTTCTGCAACATTTTGTCTTGTTTTAGAATTAGGTTAATGCTGGCCATATAGCATGAGTTAAGAGGTGTTCCCGCTGCTTCTATTTTCTGAAAAATGTTGTAGGGAATTCTAGAAAACTGTATCATTTCTTCTTGAAATGTTTAGTAGGATTCACCAGGGGAACTGTCTGCTTTCTTCTTGGAAAATTGTTACGGACTAAATGTGTTCCCCCAAAATCAGTGGGTGGAGAAACTCCAAATGATGGTATTAGGAAATAAATCCCCAGGGAGAGAATAGGTCGTAAGTGTGAAGCCCTTCTAAAAATGTCTCTACAGACTTCTTTCACTCCTTTCCCCCATGTGAGGGTAGAGGAAAAAGACAATCCTTTGGAAGGAGGCCTTCACCAGACTCCGAGTCTCCCAGCCTCTTGATTTCGACTCACCAGCATCAAAAATTGTGAGAAATAAATGTGTGCTTGTTTAAGCCATCATTCTATAGTACTGTGTGACAGCAGTTCATGCCGACTAGGACAGGAAGTTTTAAATTATTGATTCACTTTCATATAGGCTGATTTCATATAGGTTTATTACGTTATCTATTTCACACTATGTGAGTTTTGATTTGTATCTTTTAAGAAATTGGATTTCATTTAAATTATCAAATTTGTGAGCATAGAGTTGTTATGGCACTCCTTTATTACAAATTTAATGTTCAGAGGACACTAGTAATAATTTCTTTTTGATTCATAATATTAATTTGTATCTTTTTTTATTTGTTAGCCTGATAAGAGATTTGTCAATTTTGTTGATCTTTAAAAAGAACCAGCTTTCAATATTGCCAAATTCATTGATTTCTCATTTAAAATTTCATTGATTTATGCCCTGATGATGATGATGATGATGATGAGTAACATCATATTATTATTTTCTTTTGCTTGTTTTTGATTTAATTGTTCTCATTTTTTTCAACTTTTCTAAATTGGAAGTTCAGATAATTGATTGTTATTATTTTCTCATACTTCCCTATAAACACTGCTCTTACTGGATGGCATAAATTTTGATAAAGTACATTTTTATTCCTTTTGCTTCAAAATATTTCTAACATTTCTTTTGAGACTTTTTTTTGTCCTGTGTGTTATTTAGAAGTAATTTCTTTAATCTCCCAGTATTTGGGGGAGATTTTCCAACTATCTTTCTGCTATTGATTTCTAGTTTACTTTCACTGTGGTCTGAGAACATACTTTGAATGATTTGTATTCTTTTAAAATTGTTTAGATGCGTTTTATAGCCTAGAGTGTGGTCTACCTTGGAGAATATTTCATATGAACTTGAAAAGATGTGGGTTCTGCTGCTGTTGCTGACATTCTATAAGTGGCAGTTAGGTGAAGTTGATGGATGGTGCTGGTCAGGTCAACAGTATCCTTCCTGCTTTCTTCCTACCTCCCTGGTCTATCAACTGCAGAAAGCAGGGTATGTCTTCTCTTGTTACAAGAGTGGGTTTGACCATTTCTCCTTGTGGTTTGCCTCTTATGTTTGGATGCTTGTTTCTGGGTGCTCTTTAAGAATGTTATGTCTTCTTGAAGAATTAACTCTTATTATTATGTGATCCCCTCTTCCTTAGTCCATTCAGGCTGTTGTGACAAACACCATAATTTCAATGCCTTATAAACAAGAAACTTCCATTTCTCACAGTTCTAAAGGCTGGGGAGTCCACCATCAACGTAACGTCAGATTCACCTTCCTGGTTAATAGATGGTGCTTATCACTGTGTCCCAATATGGTAGAAAGAAATGTCTAGCTCTCTGAGGACTGCTTTGTTTCCCTATGATCTAATTACCTCCCAAAACTCCCATTGCCTAATACCATCACCTTAAGAGTGAGGATTTCCACATACTAATTTTGGGGTGAAACAAATACTCATGCCACAACACCCTATTTATCCCTGATAATTTTTCTTGTTCTCAAGTTGACTTTGTCTGAAATTAATACTCTTGAGTGGTATTAGGATTGTATGCCATTCTCAATTCATTTACTTTTACTCTGTGTCTTTATATTTAAAATCTATAGGTTTTTTTCCTGTTTGTTTAATCCAATCTCCGATATTTTTAAGTTGATGTGCAGACAATTCATATGTGAATTGATGATTGATATAGTTGGATTAATATTTACCATGTTTCTAATTGTTTTCTATTTGTTGCAATTATTTTACTAGAGTTTGCAGTATACATTTACAATTAATCTAGGTCTACTTTTGAATAATACTATACTGCTTCACACATAGTACAGTTTACTTCATAACAGAATATTTCTTACTCCTCTCTCCTTGTTCTTACCACCTTACCGTCATTCATTTTACTTATTCATATGCTATAATCATCCAATACATTGTTAATATTATTATTTGAACAACAATGATCTATGAGATTCTTTAAAGAGTAAGAAACAAAAGGTATTATTTTATCTTCATTTATTCCTGCTCCATTTTTCCATTCTTATGTCAATTTTAATTTCTGATCTATATAATTTTTCTTCTCCAATGAAGTTTTTTTTTTCTTCATTTCTTATAGGGCAGGTATGCTAGTAATGAATTGTTAGTTTTTCTTTAAGACAGATCTGAATTTTTTCCTTCATTTTTGAAGGATGATTTTATTGTGTGTGTTATATGCAATTCTAGGTTGGTGATTTTTTTCCTTCAGCACTGCATATTTATTTTATTTCATTTTCTTTTTGATTGGTTTCAAATGAGAAGTCCACTATATCATTCTTATACCTGCACCTCTCTAGGAAAGGCCTCTCATTCCATCTTCCTTCAAGATAACTTTTTTGTCTTCCTTTTCTTTCATCCTTCTTGTTTAATATGATATGTCTATATGTAGATTTTTATTGATATTTACCTTCCTCTGAGCTTCTTATATCTGCAGTTTGGCATCTGTCTTAGTTTTGGAATATTCTCAGTTATTACTTCAGATATTTCTCCTGAACAATTTTTTCCCTTTATGGTATTCTCACTATATGTGTGGTATACCTTTTGATATTATCTTATGCTTCTTGGATACTCTGGAAAGTGTGCCTTATTCAATCTCTTTTTCCTTCACATTTTGTTTTGGCGAGGGTCTATCATCATATCTTAAAGCTTATGGATTCTTTCCTCTGCTGGGTCCAAGTTACTGATGAGCTGCAAAAGTATTTCTGTTATAGTGTTTTTCTTATTTATAGCACGTGCTTTTGATTTTTTCATAAAACTTCTTTCTGCTCACATTATTAGTCTTCTTAAATGTCACCTTATTTTTAAAGTAGAAAACAGTTCATAGTTCCATCAGCTTCTGTCCAGGAAAACTGATCTTGGATATGATTATCTGTATTTTCCTGTTTCTTTCCAGATTTCAAGGTCTGATGGATTGTCCAGAACCTTCAATTTCATGATTGATCCAAGAAAAGTAATTGATTTTAAGTTTATTTAGCGTTTTCCTTGTTTTTAAGGATGGCAGTTATGACTTACCAGGTCTTTACTTCAGGACACAATTTGGTTTTTTTGTTGTTGTTGTTTATTTATTTTGCAGAATAAGAAAGGCTCCAGAGCTCCCTTGCATTTTGATTTTTTTCTGCCTTTTAAATATACTATCATTTTTATTTCGGCTCAGCCATGCAAAAAAAAAATACCCCCCCCCCACCCACATATGGGCATGGGTGGCATACATGCCTATAATCCCAGCAGCTCAGACTCTGGAGGCTGAGGCAGGAGGATCAAGAGTTCAAAGCCAGCCTCAGCAAAAGCTAGGTGCACACTAAGCAATTCAGTGAGACACTGTCTCTAATTAAAATACATAATAAGGCTGGGGATGTGGCTCAGTGGCCCAGAGCCCCTGAGTTCAATCCCCAGTAAGCACACCCCCCAAAAAAATTATGTTCATTTATTTATGATAATCACAATCTCAATATGGATATATAATTGATAAAGATCATGTGGCATGATTTGAACATCAATTATGTTTTATTTGGCAGTGATTTATCAGTTAATCTCTCTTTCTATTTTGCTTCTTCTTTTTCTAGCATTTCTATGGATAATAATAAATTTGGAGATCTCAAGGGAGAGAAAAGAGATAGAGAGTAACAGAGCACCAAGAAAAAGACAATACCAGTTTCTCCCATTAGGTGGTTAAACCATTTAAAAAAATTCATAGCAGTACTTTACATATATTTTTTCAAACTGTATTTTCATCTGTTATGTTTACATTTTGAAAAACATTGGCATGAATCTTCATACTGTATCAGCAAAAGCACATAACCAGCTTTTTTTCCTAATTGTTCTGAACTGACTCTTCATAGTGTGGGTTAGAAAAGCAAAGCACACCTAGGAAGAGTATATTTGCAGAATAGTGTATCCCTAGCCTGGTTCTCCACCCCCAACTCCATCCTATTGTGTCTAAGCATCTCCATTGCACATGTAAAAGATATCACCAACTTATGTTTTTCAAAACTGGTGTGCAATCTGTTCTCTAAAAACCACTTTACCTACAATATTCTTCCATCTGGATGAGGTCACTTGGAGCCAGTTTAGTTCTCGAAGCACCCTGAGCCATGAGTCACCTCTAACTTTTAACAGTTGAGTTAATGAGGTAAAAACCAGTGGGGGTGACAGGAAGGTGAAGTAGAAGGACCACCAGGAGAGTTTAGAATCCTAGAAGCTGAACAAGAAAGTTTTCTATGGAGAAGGGATTGATCAGTTCTTTCAAATGCTGCACATAAAATGAGGACAGAGAATTGGATTTACTGTGTAAAATCATTGCTGATGGATTAGTATAGATGACAGCTTAATCGGGGTGGGCTCAAGGGAATATGGAGGAGAGGAAACAGCAAGAGTGAATGTAGGCTTTCAAGCTTTTAACAAATGGTTCTGAATCACAGTCAATTCACAGCAACATACCCATTTTAAACATCAGTCATCATTATGTATGAAAATAAATTGTGAATCACAGAAATCTGATGATACATCCAGTTATATTCAGTAGTGTTCCAAATATAGTTTAATTGCACAGTGATATAGAAACAGGACTAAAACAAAATGACCTAAAGTTGTAAAATGTGAGTGACAACACAGCTAAGCATTTTCTTAAATATTTTTTTAGGTTAATTTTTTTGTTTCTTTCATTCTCCTTTCCTCTTAACATTGTACCTTGATCTCCATGTCCCTCAAGGAAAGTAAGCCAAAGATTTACTTATGCCTGAATTTCAGCATACCACATGATCTTGGCATTAACAATGAGATTCTAGCCAGAGAACTCTGCTTCCCCAACCCTCATACGATTCCCATCCTCAGATGCCTGACATAGCACTCCATCTGGGCTAGGAAGACAGGACTATTTCAAAAAGCATGCAAGAGAAATTTTGATGTCTCCCTCTTAGGTCGAACCAGTGATGTGGAGCTGGAAAAGAAGCTGGCAAAGGAATCCCTAGTTAGATTTGGTGGACTTAGAATAAGAAGAAACTTCTCCTCCACGACTGTCTGGGTCCTGAGAACCCTCACCAAACCCCTATGAGTAAGGAGAAACAGGAGGAACAGCTCTCACGGGACGGATAGGCAAATGGACCTCAAACAGAGCCACTGTCCAAAGGTAGCCAAGGTGAATCCAATACTTGCTACCTGGCTCACAGTGTGCAACAGGTGTTCACATGTGTGCCAGCAGGAGCCAGTCCTATGTGCTACAGCCTGCCAATGGGATTTTGACAGCAGTTGTGCTTAGAGTCCTCAGTGGATACAGCACAGAGTTGTGACTATGTCTGACCAAATGATGAGGATTTTCCAATGCCTGGGCTAAGTTCCTCCATCATAGATTTCACACCAGGAGTGAAGAGACAGTGGTAGTAGACTCTAGTTGGTTGAATTTACCACGAGTCCACCAAGAGAAATCTGAATTACCAGGCTAAATTCACAGAAAATTTACTATTTTTTTTTAAGTTTCATGCTAGGAAACAGAATAAAACTTGGCATTGAGAATGGGTTGTTATAGAGAAAAACAGAGGTACAGTTACTTTCCATGCCTGTGGTTTGAAAAATTTTCAAACCACAGACTGAGAAATTTACACTGGGCCACATGAACCCACAGTTCCATAGAAAATATGTTTATAAACATTTTAGGAGAAATTTGTAAGATAGGGTAGAAAAAAGTACTCCACTTGGAATATCAAGAACTGATTGAGTCCCACCTTGTTACTCTCCCTACGATCCAAAGCAAGATAGCAATGCTGAGTCCTATCACTTTTATTTACAAAATGAAGACAAGTAAATGCATCTTACAAGAATGCTGTGATTGTTAAATGTCATAAAGTATGCAAAAGTATTTAATAAACTTTAAATGGTCCAAAGTAAAGGATGAATAAATTGATATCAGGTATTGTAACATGCTAAGTTCCTCATTTTATTTTAAATCTGCATTTATACATATTTTTATTTATATATTATGTATAGCTATTACATTATTATATTATACTCCTGATTTACCTGAGTCCGATTTATTTTCCTTCATTTTTTTCTGGCATAATTTTTAATAATACCCATTTTATTTTAAAATTTTTGGGTTTGAATGATGAATTACATGGTCACCCTATATATTCTTTCTATTCAATATCTTTACAAGGTAAAGCAGGCGTTTTATTCTCTTTTTTACAGGTAAGGCTGATGCTTATATGAGAAATTAACCTATAACCTAGTTATGTTGCTTTATTAAAAATTAAAATATGGTCCATTGACTTGGAATATCAGACAGTTCATACATTAAGCCATCATGCAAGGTACACTATTATCCTTCCCATGTGCAGTAAAACCATATGTATGTAAAGATACTACTTTCTATGAGGCACAGGGCATGGAACCCAGCCACCCTGACCTTAACAGGCTAAGAGTAGAGTGAATGCTAATCCTTGGATTCCTGAGCCAGCAGCCACCCAGCTCTCTTCATTGGAAGCTATTTTGCCTTGGTATTTGAATTTGCAAGCAGTGCAAACATGTAGATTAGCCCTAAGCAAATTAACTTAGAAATATTACACTATAGTCCTCTCTTTATTTTTATTTTTTATTTGGGTTTTATTCAATATTCCTAAATGGAAAACCTATATCTCTCTTAAATCTGGACTTTCTTTTGCATTCTAAAGCTTTTAGTTGTGTTCTACTTCTAGATTTAATTTAATTAAGTGTATGTGTATATATACATATATATCTATGTTTATGTGTATATATATATATATATATATATATATATATATATATATATATATATATATAAAGCTATGCATGTTTCAGTTTAGTCTGGAGTTTCATGCCAAATCTTGTTTAAATAAAACAAATTCACTATTCCTAGTAAATGTGGTGTGAAACTTACAATTATACTGTTGACTAGAAAGACTGGTTAGCTTTGGTTTATAGAATTATGAGACATTAAACTGGTATTATAAGTCAAAAGTGACTGCAATGTAGGTCCATCAATGAGCATAATTTCAATTATAAAACTTTATTTTCTGAAAAAAGGCATTTTATTACATTCTTCACTAAAACTATGTCTTAGCCAAATGTGATGGGTAAATGTAGGGTCAATCTTAGGCTGAGGCAAACTAAACAGAGGGGGAAGAAAAGTGGTATCATGTGATAACTACTTCTGCAGATGTTTACTTTTAAAAACAGTGAGGGCATCAATTAATGTCCTTTTGCACTAATAAAATATGGGGAAAATTGAAAATTTGCTTTAAAATACACATACACCTATAACCTGTATCTGTTATTGGGCCCACTGATCCAGAACACTTCCATCAAAATATGATAAACTGTCCAGAAACATTCACCATCAAACAAAATATGACTCCAGAATTATCACTAAGGACAAAGCCTGAGTGCACTATAAAGTAGACGGTCAGAAATTCATATGTGTTGAACAAAGAAAGAGCACTCAATTGTTTTCTTCTTGGGAGAGTTTGTGTTCATTTTAAATTAGAGCCAATCCTTCTGTGATATCTGTAGATTAAAAAATTAGTCTCTGCAAAGAAGGTCATTGCATTCTCGTAAAAGGAACAACCAACAAGAAGACATAACCATAGTAAACATTTATGACCCAAATGTCAAAGCACCCAATTACATGAAAAAAATACTCCATGACATTAAATTTCACATAGACTCCAACACAATACTAGACGATTTCAATACATTCTTATCACCAATGGACAGGTCATCAAAACAAACAATCAACAGACATCTCCAACCTAATCAACACTATAAACAAATGGACTTAATGTACTTCTACAGAATATCACACCTAAACAGCCAAATTTACCTTCTTCTCAGCTGCACATGGAACTTTTTCCAAAATCATATTCTAGGCCACAAAGCAAATCTTAAAAAATATAAAAAATTGATATGATCCTATGTATCCAATCAGATCATAATGGGATGAAGCTAGAAATCAACAGCAAGCAAAATAATAGAAATCACAAGAACATTGAACAATAATTTTAAGTTAATAATGGATCAAAGAAGAAATGAGAACAAAAATCAAGAAATTCTTAGAAATTAATGAGAACAAATACATAATATATCAAAATCTCTGGGACAATATGAGAGCAATCCTAAGAGGCAAATTTATAGCACTGAGTGTGAACATTATAAATATTACAGAGTTCCCAAATAAATTTGCTTATGTTCCATCTCAAGGCCTTAGATAAAAAAGAACAAACTAACCCTCACATCAGTAGAAGACAGGAAATAATTAAAATCAGAGCTGAAATCAATGAAACTGAAAATAAGAAAACAATACACAGGACCAATGTAATGAAGAGTTGTTTCCTTGAAAAGATAAATAAATTGACAAACCCTTAGCCAAGATAACCAAAAGTAAAGTGGGAAGAGAAAGGAAAAATCAACAAGATCAAGGATGAAAAAGGAGATATCATCAGAGACTCCTCTGAAATTCAGAGGATTATCAGATCCTATTTTGAAAATTTATACTCCAATAAACTGGAAAATCGGGAAGATGTGGATAAATTTCTAGACACATATGACCTGCCCAAATTGAACCAGGAAGATATAGAAATCCTAAAACACCAATATTAAATAATAAAAATGAAACAGCAATTAAAAGTCTTCCAAAAAGAGAAGCCCTGGACCTGATTAATTCTCAGCTGTGTTCTACCAGAAGTTTACAGAAGAACAAACACCAGTCTTTCTCACATTATTCCATGAAATTGAAGGAGAGGGAACACTCCCAAATACTTTTTTTATGAAGCTAGTATAACTTTGATACCAAAACTGGATAAAGACATATCAAGGAAAGAAAACTCCAGACCAATTTCCCAAGAACACAGATGCAACAATCATAAAATATTAGCAAACTGCATTCAAAAACACATCAAGAAGATAATATACCACGATCAAGTGGGTTTCATTTCAGGGATACAAGGATGATTCAACATACGCAAATCAATAAATGTGATTCATCACTTAAATAGAATTAGGAACAAAAAAAAATCATATGATCATCTCAATAGATTCAGAAAAGTCCTTTGATAAAATCCAACATCCATTCATATTAAAAATACTGGAGAAGCTAGGGATTGAAGGAACTTACCTCAACATTGTAAAGGCAATTTATGACAAACCCAAAGCCAGCATCATACTAAATGGAGAAAAACTACAAGCATTTACATTAGATTTAGGAACAAAACAGGGCTGTCCACTCTCACTACTCCTATTCAATATAGTCCTCCAGTCACTAGCTAGAGCAATAAGGAAAGAAAAGGAAATCAAGGGATACAAATAGGAAAAGAAGTCAAAATACCTATTAGCCCATGATATGATCCTATATCTAGAAGATTTAAAAAAAACCTACCAGAAGACTTCTAGAGCTTATAAATTAATTTAGCAAAGCAGCAGGATACAATATCAACACCCACAAATCAGTAGCTTCCCTATACTCCAACAGTGTTTCAGTCAAGGAAGAAATCAGGAAAACCATCCCATTAACAATAATCTCAAAAAAAAAAAACAGAAAAGAAAAGAAAGAAAGATAATTTGGGAATTAATCTAACCAAGAGGTAAAAGGGCTTTCAAGGAAAATTTTAGAACTCTGAAGAAAGAAATTGAAGAAGACCATATAAGATGGATAAACATCCCATGTTCTTAAATAGGCAGAATTAATATTGTCAAAATGTCCATACTACCAAAAGCAATATACAAATTCAATGCAATCCCCATCAAAATACAAATGACATTCTTCACAGAACTAGCAAAAACAATTCTTAAATTCATTTGGAAGAATAAGAGACTCAGAATATCCAAAGCAATTGTATGCAAGAAAAGTGAAGGAGGTATCACAATAGCTGATCCAAAATTATATTACAGAGCTGTAGTAACAAAAACAGCATAGTATTGGCACCAAAATAGACATGAAGATCAATGGAATAGCATAGAAGACACAGAGAAAAACCCACAAACCTATAGCTATCTGATATTTGACAAAGGAGCCGAAAACATATCCTGGAGAAAAACAGCCTTTTTAACACATGCTGCTGGGAAAATTAAATAGCTATGTGTAGAAAAATGAAATTAGACCCCAATCTTTCACCCTGCACAAAACTTAAATCAAAATGAATCAAAGACTTAGGCATTAGACCAGAAACCTTACAACTGCTAGAAGAAAACACAGGATCAACACTCTAAAATATAGATGCTGCCATCAATTTCCTTAATGAGACCTCCTAAGCACAAGAAATAAAACCAACAATCAATAAATTGGATGCCATTAAACTAAAAAGCTTCTGCACAGCTAAGGAAATGATTAAGAGCATGAAGAGAGAGCCTATAGAATGGGAGAAAACCTTAGCCAACTATTCTTCCAACAGGGGATTAATATCCAAAATATACAAAGAAATAAAAAATTAATATCCCCCAAACCAAATAAACCAATCAATAAGTGGGCAAAAGAACTAAACAGAAACTTTTCAATAGAAGAAACACAAAAAAGCTAATATATGAAAAAATGTTCAATATCTCTAGCAATCAGGGAAATGCAAATCAAAAAAACTACACTAAGATTCCCATCTTACTCCAGTCAGAATGGCAAAGATCAAGGATACAAACAACAATAAATGCTGCGGAGGTTATAGAGAGAAAGGAACACTAACACATTACTAGTGGAACTGAGACTAGTACAACCACTCTAGTTGGAAGATTCCTCAAAAAACTAGGGATGGAACCACCATGTGACCCAGCTATCCACACTCTTGGATATTTTTTAAAAGATCTATAATTGGCATACTAAGAAATTCAGCTATGTCAATGATTATAGCAGCACAATTCACAATAGCTAAATTTGGAATCAACCCAGATGCTCATCAATAGATGAATAGATTAAGAAATTGTGGTAATATACAATGAAGTTCTACTCAGTCATTAAAAAGAAGGAAATTGTGGCATTTACCAGTAAATGGATGGACATGGAGAATATCATGCTAAGTGAAATTAACCAAACTCAGAAACTCAAAGGTTGAAAGTTTTCTCTCATATGAGGAAGCTAGAGTAAAATAAAGGAAAGAGGGAGGAAAGGATAAGATTACATAAGGAACTAATGAAATACAAATTACTAGATAAGCAAAAGGAAGTCTAGTAGATTACAGGAAGGAGAAGGGGAGTGGGGAAAGAGGATAGGAGGGGAAAGGGAAGGAAAAAATGGGATCATAAACTGAAATCAATTTTCATCCATGTATGAGTTTGTCAAGATGAACCCAACTGTTACATGTAACCATAAAGCTCTACAAAACAAAAAACCTGAGTCTCTGGACTTGGATAGCATTATCTATGAGGGTTGGTGGGTAATGATAATCAGAGAACATGAAACATGTAAAACACACAGGTACGGTACATCCAATTCCTTCAATAGAGCACGGAGCAGTATCTGAAATCTGAGTTCTGCACTTAATGGGTGATCAGACCCAGAAAACACTGAAAAAGTGGAAAGAAGACTAGCAGCCCAGGAATTGAATAGGATACACTCTTAGATCATGTGAACTAAGAGAGAAAAGCCAGAGGGAGAAGTTTTCCTGAAGGGAGGGCTTTAGATGTATTCAAAAGAAACAAATAAAAGGGAATTATGGATTTGGAAAAAAAAAATCAAAAGATGCCCAGAAGGCTAGACAGACTGGCCATTTTGGAGTCTTGGGGGATTTTTCAAAAGGACCTAATTGGAATATGAGAAGGGTAAAAAAATAATGTAGAGATGGAAAAGAATAGGACCTAAAAAACAAACAAACAAACAAACAAAAAAAAAAAACAGGAAATGAAGGAGAATGTCAGCACTTGTCTGTTATAGGGAACCTCTTGCTCTGAAAGAACATGGAGCTGAGTGATGCAAGAACCAAACTTGGGCTGGAGTTGTGATTCAGTGGTACAGCTCTTGCCTAGCATGTGTCCTGGGTTCAATTCTCAGCACCATATATAAATAAATGAATAAAATAAAGGGTCTATCAACATCTAAAAAAATTTTAAAAATATCAAACTCAAAGACACTGGGAAAATATTTCTATCCATGTAGGCTTAGAAGACTTTGTATCAGGTTATTTAGCCCTAACCTAACCCTAACCCTAATTATTAAGTAATAAATATTATGTGCAATGACTCGATAAATCAACCGGTGATTCCAAAGGCAGAGAGAGACACAGTGAAGTGACATGAAATGAATCAGAAAAGGTCATTTTTGCTAAAACTACTGATTTAATTAGCATTTAGAGGCTTTAAAGATATTCATATGCTCTAACCCTAATATTAATGACTAAAATTTTGGTCCCCACATGAACATTGATCCTTTGGATAATAGTTCCATGCAATTTGTTAGCAGTCCTTCAATTGTTGATGTTTAGTCCTTAGTCGTGATAGGAAAACAGGCCCGTGCTTATTTGCTTATTCATTCTTTCTTAAAAATCATGAATGTTTTCAACTATTTTTTTTATCATTTTAATCAATGCATTTTCCATGGTCTTAGAATCTCTTCTTCTTGACACATTGTTCCCAAGAGTTGCTACCATTTGGTTGAGGGGACACAAAGCTGAATGCATTTTATTACCTGGGGTATATATACCAGTCCTCATCCTATGTTTCTTTAGTGGTTACCCTTGGATACTGGTATAAGGGAGTTTTGCGGGGGGTCTAGTAAAGTTATAGTGAAAATAACTCAGGTGTTTTCATTTGTAAAAATTCAGAGAGCTTTTAACTCATGATGTGCATTTTTATGTCTTATATTTGTATTTTAGAGTTTTCCCCATATTTTTGTTGGTACACTAAAATTATACATGAAGTTGGGATTTGTTGTTACATATTTGTTCATGCATACAATATAACAATATAACTTAGAAAATATCATTCTCCAGGATTTCCTTTTTCCTGTTCCTCCTCCTTCCCCCAGGTCTCCTTCCTCTCTTTACTGATCTCACTTTGACTTTCATGAGATTCCTCCAAAACATCTTTCTTTTCATTTTATTTCTCTAGCTTCCACATATAAGAGAAAATGTAGCACCTTTGACTTTCTGAGTTTGGTTTATTTTGCCTAACTTAATGTTCTAAAGTTCCATCTATTTTCCTGCAAATGACATCATTTCACTCTTCTTTATGGCTAAGTAAAACTCTGCTGTGTCTATATTACCACATTTTCTTTATCCACTCATCCACTGATGAGCACCTATGCTGGTTCCATAGTTTGGCTACTATGAATTGTGCTGCTGTAAATATAGATATACATGTATCACTATAATATGATCTCTTTGACTTTAATTCTTTAGAGTAGATCCCAAGGAGTGGTACAGCTGGCTCATATGATGGTTTCATTCCTAGTCTTTTGAGGAGCCTCCACACTGATTTCCATAGTAATTGTAATAATTTATAACCCCACTCACAGTGCAAAAGTGTTCCTTTTTCTCTACATCCTCTCCAGCATTTATTATTTCTTTATTCTTGATGGCTACCATCCAAACTGGAGTGAAATGAAATCTCCATGTAATTTTGATTTTCATTTCCCTGATTCTAAAAGTGTTGAACATTTTTTTTCATGTATTTGTTGGCTGTTTATATCTCTCCTCTTTTGAGAAGTATCTGTTTAGTTCATTTGCCCATTTATTAGTTGAATTACTGTTAAACAAACAAAACATTAACTAACCTACCACCTCCAAAATAAGACAGAAAGCCCAAACTTTATAGACTGTCAAATTCAAGTTTGTATTTAGTCTCAACAGGGCAACTTGCCATGTGACTTGGGCAAGTCATTGGGGATCTCTGTTTCATTGTCTTTCTCTGAAACAGGAATAAAGAATATCAAATTTATAGGATTGTTATAAGGGTAGATGGCATAGTGAAAAATAAAGAGCTTAGTATAATGTCTAATATATCATCAAAATATATTAACAATAACTGACATTTATAGAGTCCCTTCCACCTCCCCAGCTTTGTTATAGGGACTTAATATCCTGAAAGTCCTGTAGGGGCAGGCCCTTTATTTTACAAAAAGGAGGTACCTGAATCAGAGAATTTAACCACTTATCCAAGATATCATAGCCACTATGTGGAAAAGCCAGAAATGAAATTCAATCTTCAATCAGCCTATGCGCTTAACCACTGCATTATCTTATGTTATAAGAACCTTATAAACTGTGGTTATTATTATTATAAGAACAAATCCTGGCAGAGCAGTGGGAGATTATAGGGAAGAACTGAGCATTGATGGAATCACTGTTCTCCAGGAACCAAATGGCAACTCTAGGGTCAGGCTTTGAAATTCTGTACTAAATTAATGCTTATTATTATGCAATTACCACACCTAATTTGAGAGAGAAAATGACAGTGCATCAATGCAATATTACCACTGCACTTTATAAACAGAGGAAACAGCTGTGTGGAAAAGGTTAATGACATGCTCACCCTCCATCCATTAGCGTCTGCTCCCTCAGGACGCCCTGCAGGAAAGCCTGCCTTGGTAGGCTACAGTCAAAATCAGTCTTGGCTTCGGTATGACTATGGGTGAATTTTCCTTTGTATTTTCAGCGTCTTCTATAACAAGCCTACTTTATTTCACAGTGGAAAACTAACATCAAAAATAAAATGAAGTGAAAACAAAAACCAATCTCAGTAAAGCAATTTGAACCACATGTCTTTTAAATGGAAAACATGCTTATTTCTCCTTTGTTTCTTGGAAGCAGACGGCCAGACACATAGTCCACAGCTTTGAACCATTTACATAAACACACCCAAGCCAAGTGTTTGCACGCAACAGCAAAATTGCACCCATGTTGGCAATTTAATGACTTTGAAGGCAATGGTAAAAGCTGATAGGCACTTTGGTTGAATTCACCTTAGATATTTCTTACAAACCACAAGCCGTGACAGTTGATGTAGATTGTAGCATCTCAAGTCACTTTGAAAGTTAAGTCTGTTCATCATGAGATGGGGAAAAAGTGGTAGGTAACAGTAAAAGGTACAAATTCTTCAGGTGAACTAGAACTAGGAATTGAATGGTACCAGATAATTGCTACCATCCACCAGAGGGCACTACCAGTATGTAGAAAGTCTCCTAAGGAAGCCTCGAAAACCCCCATCAACCCTCTCCAACCCCAATTGTAAGGAGAGAAAGCTAATGTGATTAGGTCACCAGAATTCCACTTTTATTATGCTTGCTTTTCCTGTATAAATTAGGTAAGAATTTTCCACCTTATGAAGGGATTGATGAATTGCATGCTATCCTTACTGTTACCGCTCTCTTAAATTGCTGGAGCCATTTGATTGTAAAAATGTTCTTTTACGGTAAATATTGAGTGTACCCGTGTACAAAGTTCTGAGCTTGTCACCATGATGGTATAAATTAATTATAAGACCACCTTCTTGCCTGAAGATTGTAGATAGATAAAGGGCTGCTGAGATAATTCAAAGCACATGAAAAAGAACTCAGAATGATAAAATACAGAGGGTGATGTTGTTTTGTTTTGCACTGTTAAATACCATTGCTAATGGGAATATTGGCCACAGTCATTGTGGAGAGCCATCTGAGCAAGGTACAGAAGGTTGTACAAATAGAGCAGGAGAAGGGCAAGCAGAAAACAGTATTAGCAAAGTTATAGAAGGAGAAAGTTCAATGCTAAGGAAATTTAATGCCTTTTGTTTATTATTTCTGGCTGTTCTACATTGATGTGCAATGCTTCTAAATGCATCAATTAACCTGCTTTAGATCTGGACATTTCTGCTCCTTCTACTGTAGTAGGTGAGTTTTTTATACTTTCTGAAGATATTACCCATAGTGTTTCCTTTCCATTTTTGAAAGCCTTGCAAAAAACAGAACAACTCTTGTTTTGGACACTGTGGGCTGTGAAGCAAATCACCTTTTAGAGACAGATATTTTCTTTGTTCTCCCTAAGCCAGGTAGCACACAGTAGGGGCCATTGTAAGAATAGAGAGTGTGTGAAACTGTCCCTTTTGTGCCGCTGTAAATTCAAGTTTTCAAGTTGCAGTGACTTATTAAGATGATAACTTGAGTGGAAGAAACCAGTCCAGCTGGTACTTCCTTGTGGTTTCCCATGTATTTGAAATCGAAATGTGCTATAAACAAATTCATTTTTAAAAGTCCATATTCATATAGAATTTGAAGTTTAGTAGATTTTTTTGGGGAGGGGGGAGAACCAGATATAGCATGCATGCTCGTAGATATGAAAGCCTAATACAATTATATTATTATTTGAAAAATATTACTGGTTCCCTTGTCATAAAAATGTTTCTTAGAAAACGATATTGCTTTTTTCTTACACTGAAAGCTTTTTACTTATACTTACTACTATCTCTCATGTTATGCCACTTAGGAAAAATTCTATCCTACTTTCTTGTTGAATGAATATGTGCAGACAAGCATTTATTCATCACGCACAAACATGACCTCTTTTAAGTCTTCACTCCTGATATTTATGGCCCAAGAATGAGGTAGTTCAAGTGAGTCATATATTTACACTTAGTAGAGAGATTAAGAAAAAAAAATTAACACCACAATTTCCCTTAAGTAATGGAAAAAATGTGACTTGTTACACATTTATTTTCAGTGCTTTTCCAGCCATTCTCCAGACTTAGGGTCACCCGAGATTACCTTAGGTTTTCTTGAAAGAAAGAGTGAAGGAGTTATGATTGTGCTCGATTTTAAATTAGAAAATTATCTGTTACTTTTAGGCAACACAAGTAACCACAGTGAATTTTACTGTTCTGGATATTGAAAAACATGAACCAGAGATACAAGCTTTGAAGATTTGAAATGAATGATTTTGAATTAAATTTCCCACATAATAGGGCCCCAGACATGCACTATGTTTACAAAAGAGTTCCTTTATTCCAATATTTAGACATTTGTTTAAGGAGAAAGAGTGTCTAGTGTTTACAAACAAAAGGGAAATGATAAGATTCAGAAAAATACAATGAGTTGCATGAGGTAATAATAGAGAATCACAGTCCATGGGAAATGCAGGAATAGTTGGAGAGCATTCATACTTATAGAAAAAGAACATTTACCCATGAGCTTTGTAATGTTTTGAACAACCAATAAAAAAAATATTTAAAAAAAAAAAGAAAAAGAACATTTGTGGTGTATTACTATCATGTAGATAAGGCATCTAGAATAAATACATTAATTAAAGGCAAGTTATACGAGTCACATTTAAAGTTTTACTAACATCTATGAATTACCTTCTCTGGAGATTTTCTAAGGTAGAGAGTAGTATAGGTTGAATTGTGCCCTCCCTAAAGATGTTGAAGTCCTTACCCCTAGTACCTGTCTAGGCACATGAGCTTATTTGGAGGTAGTGTATGTGCAGATGATCAAAGATGACTTAATGGACCCTTATGGATTATGGCTGAGTTCTTATAAAAAATCTGTTCTGGATACAGAGACAGACACATATAGAGCACAGAGGATGTGAAGACACAGGCAGGAGAGCATCTATAAGACAAGTGCATCTGAGGTTACTAGAAGCTGGGAGAAAGATGGAGCTGATTCTTCCTTACAGTCTTCTGAAACAACCAGCAGCTGACACCTCAATTTTGAACATCCAACCTTCAGAACCAAAAGACAACACATTTCTGCTTTTTGAGCTACCTAGCTCATGGACCTTTGTTAAAGAAGTGCTGGAAATGTAATACAGATTGTATTTTTCTAATACTTGCCTTTTGGCCTATTGTTTAGCCACCAAGTTTCCCTGGCAATCAAAACAGCACAGAAGTTTTGTCCAGATTGCCCTGAGATCCAACCAGCTGGCCCTGTTGTGGACTGCCTCACACTGACATCTACATAAGGCAAGTTCCTTTCAAAATTTGCCAGACCAAGACAATTAGAAGGGCAAATCTGTTGTTAAAAACTCACATATTTCATTATGAAGCCATATACAAACTCTATCACTCAAAGAAGAATAAAGGGTAACAATGTTGCCAACAATGTGAAGAATCATTTTGAGGAAAATTTGGCTGAACAGCTATGTAGCCTGAATAGTGAGAATTTGGTAAAATGGGAAAAATATTGTAATTATAAGCAGCAACCATGGGCATTCACCAATGGTCCAAAACCACAGAAAGTGGTTCATCAGCTGCTTCTAACATGTGTCAGCTCGTTGGCCCCCTGCCAAGCAGTGCAATCAACATAAGTTAAAACTCGCCCCAGTAATCCTTAGCAATCAGGTTTATAAACATTATCTCTGTGCATTACTTACATAAGACAATGACTTAAAAACTATCATATAAACAGAATGTTTACAATTAGAATTTTTAAAAATATATTGAAATTCAGAATGGGCGTGTTCTGGTAGAGGATGAAAGTACTTCAAAGAAGTTAATTTAAAATAAATTGTAGCACCATATATTTTCAGTTTTTGAAATATAAATTACAAGGGTTTAGGCATTTAGACACTGCCATGAGACCACCTTGATCCTTGCTCCACAAAGAGACTTGGAAAAGAAACTATTGTCTGTATAAAATAATTAATTGATATAAAAACTCAGATAAAAGATATTTAGACCGAAAAAGCTTACTAAAGCATAGAAAGCAAACAATTAAAAATAAAGAGAAAAAAAGCCTACATTGTATTAGAGTATATAAAGTAATACAACACCACTAAGTTTTTTCATCTTTCACTTCCTAGTAAGCATCTATGATGCATTGTAACTATCAGAGAAATATGCATACACCTGGGGCCACCTGTGTAGGTGTGACCAGAATCTGCCTGTTGGGAAATAAAGGATTAAAAAATGAAATTAGAGAAAATGACACATAAAAGGACAACTTAAGTTTCCAGCAAAGCAAACATATAGCCAGGTTTATCAACCCTCCAGCATAGTCCTTCTGAGCTGTGTTTCCACAGGAAAATGAGGGTGGAGGGAATCACAAAAGTCTTGGCTCCAGTCCACCCCCCTGGCCTGCTAACACAGGCCCAGCTCCCTGGTGCACCAGGGTCTCACTAAAGTCCCTCCCAGAAGAGCTGCTTTCATTAAATTGAGGAGGAAGGAGAACAGGCAACAGGACTGGGTAGAAATTGGGACCTTGAAGGAGCTAGGGGGTGGGTGGGTGTTGGGGGGTTCCATATTCTGATTGGGAAATGCTAGTTAGGATGCACTTGAGAGCATCTAACAATCATCTTCTAGAATTTAGAAAGCTTTTTCTTACTCAGGGTCACTGCAATACCTCAGAAGTCTTTGAAAGCCTCCAGTTGTTAAGTCGGGACATTCAACTAAGGCACTAATTTATGGTTCAGAGTATAATCCTTAAACATTTTTGTGCTATGGACCATTTTTGCATTGTGTGTGAACCACTTCTCATAATAATATTTTTAAATATATATAATATAATGTATATAATTGCAAATAAAACCAACAATGCTGAAATACCACTATTACAATATTAAAAGAGTATTAACATACTCTTTAAAAAATATTTTAAAAAACAAATTGGTAAAATAGTAATTGTATGGTTAGCATATTTAATATGGTATATTTTTGAGTCTAATAATTATCATACTTAGACCTTGATGAGTATAAATGACATTTTGAGAATCAGCAACTTATATGACTAAAAATACCCATGATTCCTATTGGTGACAAAGTCATAGGTATTGCTAACAACACTGTGATTTATTTCTAAATTCATAATAAATGCATTCTAAATGATATTAAAAGTTAGTGAAAATGTAGGTGGAATATTTTCCCCAAACTTCACAGAACCTCTGAATCTATCAGTGGACTCAGTGGCTCTGGACCTAAACTTAAGAATTCTGGTATAGATTAAAAAAAGAAAAGAATTATACTATAGAGGTTTACCCTTTTTGATACAGAAGTTGACTACAAATACCACATTGATTTTTATGAAATTGTATCATGAATTACCAAATTTTCAGTGTTAATTGAAACTCTATTTTTGATGATTTAAAAGTCTCACTCCAACATCTTGGGGAGAGGTAACATTGTGTGTATCAAGCACTGTTGCCTTGCAGACTTGTGGTGTGCTTGTCAATGAAATTGCTGGGTTCAGAATGGATTTGTAACAGTTGTCTGTATATTCTTTCTAAACCAGGCTGTGCAAAAAAGTACACATGAGTGGAATGGAATTATCATTGCATCATGAGACCTCAGGAGAAAGAAGTACAGTTGAGCGATCAGCCTACTCAATAAAACAGGGTGGTTCAAACTTAGACTCTGAAGTCAGGCAGAGTTTCGTCCAAATTTCAATCCTACCACTCTCATTTGTCACTCGTTAACTTCTCTAACTAAGCTTCAGTTATATGAGCTACAAGATGGAGATAAAAATAGTGTCTATCCCTTGGAGAAATTATTAAGGGGATTAAATGAGATAAAGCATGACAAAGGGCTAAACCAGCACCTGTTGCAAAGTATCTGTTGCTTGTTGTCAGATGAGAGAATGAAGGCTAGCTAGCTACAGTTCTGTCAAGCATCTCAGCCTGTCTTCTCTTGAGGCTTCTTTTCTTGAACCTTCTCTCAATTCTCTGATTTAGTAGGTAGACTCTGTTTCCTATTCTGCATTCTAGATCTCTTCGGCTTAAAAAAAGCAGGAGAAAATAGAAAAAGTAGAAGAAGCCACTTAGATTGTACAAAGGGCAGATGCACAGGGCCTATCAGAATAGCTTATGACTATTTGTAACCAGCAGATAAGACTCTAGGTCTGGTATCAGCTTTAAACTATTTTGTAATTTTGGGAAATATTTTACAATCCAGCCACCCCCAGTTTTTCTGTGCCAAAATGTCAAGTGGGACGTGCAAGAAGCTTGAGAACTAGCAAGTAATTTTTCATATAAATTCCCACTAGTTGGGACTGACATGAAGGATGTAATTAATGGCCATTTTTGGGAAACAACCATATTCTTGTTTTATAAAAATGTGGTGCTCAGACTTGTCAACTGCTTCCGGTTCCTAAAGTAACTGAACTTACATGGAGTGTGCCATTTATAATTTTTGGTTTCTACTGTATACTTAAAGAAGAAAAAAAGAAAACAAAATTGAAACAGAATTTTAGCTCCAAAACACACAAAGATAATTGAGGAGGACTAGGAGATGAGCCCTCTGGTCACCTATTTCAAGAACTTGAGCTTGTCTTTCTGATTTCAGTGAAACACAAATGACTGTCTCCACTGATGGGGGAATTTTTCTTTCCAATATTTTTTGTCACTTTTTGGCTGTATTTTCAAACAGAAAGAAGCTATGAGAATAGAAACATAATAACTCTCAGATTATTTATCTAGATCCACCCATTGCCTACAGTTTGTCCCACTTATT
This sequence comes from Callospermophilus lateralis, assembly GCF_048772815.1. Taxonomy (NCBI): domain Eukaryota; kingdom Metazoa; phylum Chordata; class Mammalia; order Rodentia; family Sciuridae; genus Callospermophilus; species Callospermophilus lateralis. Next base: position 83,423,247 of record NC_135308.1, read on the forward strand.
TTATCATTCACTCCTTCCTCCCTCTCTCTCTCTCTCTCTCTCTCTTCATTTATCTACATTTGCATATTTTCTTACCATTTGAAATAAAGTTGGAGACATTATTCGTCCTTACCTCTAAATGCTACAATATATAAACTTCATAAAGTTGTTATAAGAACAGTGTCGTTATCAATTTCAGAAAATTTGTCACTGACATGGTAATAGTATCTCATTTATAGTCCACAATCATATTTCTTCAGTTGTCCCAATTAATCTCTTTAGAGCTACATTTTTTTCCACTTGGTAAAGGATCTAATTCAAGGCTAAACATTGTGCTTCAGTGTTACATCTTTTCTCTCTTTTCAATTGAAATGGTTTCTCAGTCTTTTACACACACACACACACACACACACACACACACACACAATTTCCAGTCTTTGACATTTTTGCAGAGTACAATTTTTGAAGAGAGACAGGCAATTGTCTAATATTTCTTCATGATTAGATTCAGATTATGCATTTGGGGATAGAAACATTACAGAAGTGAGGCTGTGTCCTTCTTAGTGCATCATGTTAGAAGGCACAGGTTGCTAGCTTGTACCTTTATTTGTGGTGTCAAATTTATTCACTTGATTTCAAGGTGGCATTTGGGAGGTTTCTCCACTGAAGTTACTATTTTTTCCATAGCTAATTAAGAAGAAATCTTTAAGGGATACTCTGAGACTTTGTAAATGTCCTAATCCTCATCAAACTTTCATCCACTAGTTTCTGCATCCATTATGTCTGAATCAATTATTATTTGGATGGTTCTAAATGGTATTTTTTTTACTCTCATTTCTTCTACAATTATTAGTTGATTTTCTAGTATAAGGAACAGTTTGTCTTTCTCCCCATTGACTTATCTATTCATTTATTATTATAACAACAAGAAACACATGCATTATTATTTTGTTTAATGGTTTGCAATTTATTACTATCATTCCTTACTTTTATCTCAGAAGTAGTCAATGATAACCATTTCAGGCTGTGTCTTGTATCCTTGACAGGTCCTCATTCATCATTTATTGAACACAAACATGATAATATTTTACTCTTTTGCACAATTTTCTGCCTTGCTAATACAGAAATAAAATTTTAATTCTTACATAAAGATGACTCACTTTACTTTCATTGTAAAAGAAAAAAAGTATAAATATATGTATATTTATGTACATAAATATGTGCTTATGTATGTAAATACACACTTATGTATATAAATATATATGTTTATATATGTAAATATATAAGTTTATATTTGGCTCCTCGGGATTTTAAGTTCTTTATTCAGCTATTGATTTTGGACACTTCTTTATACTTACTGATGCCAAAATACATCAGATCCAGAATAAAAGAAACAACAAAAATTCCCTACCAAATTTATCTCCATGACAAAGGGGATATTTAATGGATCTTGGCTTAAGACAATGGGGGAGAATTTTGAGATTCACAGTTTATCTAAGAAGAAAGAGAGAATTAGAGATCACCATAAACTTTGGAAAATGGAAAAAGAAAAAGATGAGCATAACTACTAAATATTCATGACAAATTTCTCTTTGTATAAAACTACAAATAGCCATTTATGTTTCACTAAAATAGTTCTTTGTAACTAAGCAGTTTTTATTTATGGAGTCTCTTCACATAAGTGTGTGCTTACACACACACACACACACACGCACAACACATTTTGATCATTTTTGTTTTAAAACCTTTTATGAACGCTGTACTACATAAGTAGTTTAAGATTGTGTTTATTTCACTGATTTTTAGTTCTAACTACTGTGAACCTTGTGGGGCTTAATAACCCTATCTGGGTACAAGCCAGCTGACAGGTTGGGATGAAGCATACAAGGACTGAAGCAGATACTCAACATGTGCAGATGCCACTGAAACATAGCTGTTCAAAGCCCACATTTCTGGAAACTTTGTAAGTGTTCTGTCCCTAAATGAAACAAAAAGGAATCATACAACAGAAGGTATGCAGAATTTGGAGTGTGACCGTAAATATGCTAACCTTTTAATCTCAATTTTATTATCACTAAAATATAGAAGATGACAGCACCTTACCTACCCCACAGGGTTTCTGTAATGATTAAAAGAAGTACTGAAATAAAATACTCTGCATTTGAAGAAGTCATATTAATTATGATCACACTTTGTCCAACAGCATTTGAAGACATTATATTGAGTATTGAAAATGAAGAATTCAGTTTTAGACATTTCTCAAAAGAAGAAATACAAATGGCTATTAAACACATGAAAAAATACTCAACATCCCTAGCAAATCAAAACTATATTAAGATTTCATCTCACTCCAGTAAGAATGTATCCATCAGGAATACAAATAATAATTAATGCTGGCCACGATATTGGGGAAAAAGTGCACTCATATATTGTCAGTGATTCCTCAAAAGAGTAGGAATGTAATCACCCTATGACCCAGCTATCCCATTCTTTGGTGTTTATTCAAAAAAACTAAAATCAACGTACTAAAGTGATACAAACACATTAACGTTTATAGCAGCACAATTCATAATAGAAAAGTTATGGAACCAGTCCAGGTGCACATCAACAGATAAGTGGATAAAAAATGTATGGTATATGGGCTGGGTTTGTGGTACAGTGGAAAAGCACTTGCCTAGCATGTGTGAAGCGCTGGGTTCAATCCTCAGCGCCACATAAAAATAAATAAAATAAAGGTCCATCAACAACTAAAAAAAATTTTTTTAATATGATAGATAGACACAGTGGAGTTTTACTCAGCCATAAAAAAGAATGGAATTATGGCATTTGGTGGTAAATGGAGAGAACATCATGCTTAGTGAAAAAAACCTCAAAGTCAAGGGTCAAATGTTTTCTTTCACATGTGCATATGTGGAAGCAAGAGCCAACTAAGGAAAGAAAAGGGGTGGGATACCATGAAAATAGAAGGGAGATCAGTGGAGTAGAGGAAGGAGATTGGCAGGTAGAGGAAGGAGAGATGGAAAAAGAGAGGAACAGTGGAATGAAATTGATCAAATTATTCTATGTACCTATGTGAATATACCACAGTGAATTTTACACACACACACACACACACACACACACACACACACACACACATTATACACATTAAAAATCAGTAAAAAAATGAATGGAAGACCAGTGAAGTAAAGAAAGGGAACTGGGGAGAGGAGGAAAAGGAAAGAGGAAGTACTAGAGACTGATCTGGAGCAAATTATATTCTATGTATGTATGATTATGTCAAAATGAACCTCAAAATATATAACTATCATACACTAATAAAACATTTAAAAGTAAATAAACAAGTAATTTTAAAAATAAATAAAATAAAAATTATCTATTTTTTCCCATGGCAGCATATTAAAGGTAGTAATTTAAGAACTGAATTAGAAAAATACATCTTGTATGCTCAAAAGCATTAAAACCTTAGAGAATAATGCCTCTAACAAGCAGAGAGACATCACTGAATGTATAGATCTATGAGCTACATTCCCAGTCCCTGGTATAAATAAAGTATGTCACACATAAAAGTCTCCACGTATGGGTCATGTTAAGGAAAACCTTAGCGTTGATGAAAATGTATTCTTTGGAACACATTCATCTTCTCTTTAAGTACTGCCAGTCTCGGGGATAATAGGCTAGTTACTAAAAGCCCCTTGCACAGAGAACAGATCTGGTCTCCATTTAGACTGGACCTCCCACCTTTTCACATTTATATTTTTCTTGTTCAGAGTCCAGCCAGATCCCCTCCCTTCTGTGTTAATGACTGATGTACTAAACGGATTCTCTTAGAAATACATTCACTTTAGGAAGAGATTTGAGAGTCTCACAAATTATTTACCTATGAGCACCTATTCTGCATTACTCCCTGCATTAGTAGTTTGGACAATGGTTGTACACAAGACATATACAGTCTCTGCCTTCATTTAGGTTCCCCTCTGGTAGTGAAGACATATAACTAAAGAATCAAATGTCAATAATAATCAGAGTAATAACAACAAACCATATCTTTGAGCACTTATCACATGCCAAACACTATTCTAAGTGTTCCACATGAGAAATCCTCCACATAAACATTTGTTATTATTCCCATTTGATTTTAAACATTAAGCCTTAGGAAGCTTAAGTAACTTTCACACAATTACTACCTGGCAGAGACAGAATCCAAACACAGTCCGAAACCAGTTTCTACACCCTTTGGTAAAGAAAGTAGAAAGCACTGTGGAAACATAACCTAACCTAGACATGGAACAGGAATGAAAAGCTTTCCTGAGGAAGTATTGTTGAATTGGAGATTCAAAAAATGAGATTAGTTCTTTAATAAGATGAATCTTTTATAAAGCTTTCAGGGTATTTAGACAGGATGAGGGCAGGGTGAGGGCAGAATGACCCACATTTCACGGTTGAAAGGACAGCCATCTCTGGTTAGACACCAACTAGACCAAGGCCTGTTGCCAGCTCTGGCTGAGAAGTGCCCCCAGAAATAAAAATCCAGTAGTCTTCTCTCCTGTCCTTAGAGCCAACTGCTAGAGCACAGCTCTTAAGGGGAAGGTGTAATTAGGTAATGCAACCCATAGCCACAGATCAAAACATAAAGGGTAACATAGATGATGATGCTAGAGTAGGAAAGAGGAGCAGAAAAAATTGCTTGTTGTTATTTATCCATACTAATGAGAGTCTCTTTTGTTCTCAAGGAAGGAAAGTAAAGCTGAAGACTTTTTTTATAAAGACTACAATAAAATGTATTGTAGTTATAATTTTATGTTTCTGGGCTCTATCTAGTCTAATTCTCTTATTTTGCAGGAAGATGAGTAGGGTTTTTATCATATGGCTAATTTACAGTGAAGAACAGGACCTAGACCTCCTTATAGCATTGCACTGGACCTTAGAATATCATACTGTGAATAGTTTTAATTCTTCCCATTAGCAATAGCTTTATGGTCTTGTTAAGCCTTGATTTTTGCTAAAAATTTTGACAAACTTTGTTAAAGCAGTATGACTACTGTTTTCTTTTGATCCCCTGCTTATATTAATGAGGATCCCTGGTTTCTATCTTTTGTTGAAATATCACAGAATGTATGGAAATCGTGAGCAATTTCCTTTGCTATTATAACCCAACAGTGTCACTACACAAAACCTGCCAGGTGGCCTGATGTTTAAAACAAGAAAAAGGATTGACATGTGAGGGAAGGTAGATATGAGGGAAGGTAGATGGCTCCAGCAACAGGGAAGAAGGGATGAAGATTAAAATTTGGAATTTCATTTTGTGATAGAGTCGTTTTTCCTGAATTGTATTTCAAATGGTGCCTCTGTTAATTTTAAGACGAACATAGAGGTTTGAGATGAAACAGAGGATGATCAAAACACTTAAGATTCAATATGAAGAGGAAAAGCTAGGTGAGAAAGAGGAAATACTTCCAGTAGGGGTTAGACAAATGTGGAACAGGGGAAAGGAAGTCATTTAATAGTCAGATGGTATCTACTACAATTCCAAATCTGCTCAGTGGATCTAGTCAGTAAGACAGAAACCACTGTAGGTCTTTCAAACAGAGGGCATTTAAAAGAGGGTGGTCATGACTTAAAATGATGGAAGACCTGAGAAGCCAGGGAATAGGAAGAAAACAGTGAAAAACTATAGTCACACTAGACTTGAGAGGGAAACATAGAAGAAGTGGACACCAGGATCTAGCATATGGAGCCTTTCAGAAGAAGCTGAAAGATGGCCAAGTGAAAGAAGGGATCATTGATGCAAAGCTTTCTAAGGTCGTTAGAATTCTAGATAAGATGCAATTACTCTAGCAGACACCATGGGAAGCAGATAAAGAGAGGACTAATGTGGTTTTCCCTCCTTCCCGGTCTTCAGTCTTTTGCCACTGCCTTACATTGGCAATCATACTTGGAATGCAAAAGGTAAGGCAGCCTAGGAAACCCAACTCCATTTAAAGAAGTGCAAAGCTAAGACCAGCCTGTGGCATAGTTGATCAAGGCTGACCCCAAAAGATCATGGATCTCTGAGCCAATCCTTACTGGGGCAAATTTTACTCATTAACAGCTCATTAACATCTCATTAACAGCTCATGAGCAGCTCATTAATATCTGTGAGGCTTTGATTTGTCCTTCCTTCTCTTTCAGGCTTCTGAAAGTCAGCTCCAAACTCATTGTCTGTTCACCAAACTATGGAATTCCATTGACCCACCAAAATGTTTCAGCCATCCATAAAGACAACAGAGGCTCACCACAGGGGATCATCACTGCATTTTTCTGAGATCTTGACACTCTATGAAGCTCATTACTTCTCTCTGCCAAGGGACATGAGCAAGGCCTGAACCCTTAACCCTAAACCCTAGAACATGGATCCACCAAGGTTGATCATCTGCTGCTTCAGTACAGCTGCCTATGAGAAGTCCTGGACCACCACTAATGAGCATCCCCCCGCTCTGTGTCCCCACCTGCCAGACTGGAGTCAGCAGTAAAATTCTCATCGGTTGCCCTGCCTTGAATTGTGGATTCACTGTCCCAAGGCCAACAGTATCGTTATATATTTTCCTGGGCTTGGACCACATCTGGTCTACCATGCAGTCACATTGAATTTTCCTTCTCTACCTTTCCCTTAGTAATTTGCCACCCACAGAAGGTGTTAATTAGTACAAAATAGTCAAAGGTGTATGAGAATGAAATAAAAATAAAACCAAATCTCCTCTGGAAACTTGACCTGTTGCCCCTGGAAAGAATCCAAAAGGGTGTTATTGAAATTTTCCAGGAGAGTGTTCTCTCTTCATTAAGGCTAAGTGCCACTCTGAAAATTTTAATGTAAGGACAAATTGTAAATAATCCTCTCAGCACACAAGATTGGGCTCTCTTTGAGGCTTCAAATCTCTTGTCTTCAGAGCTAAATGAACAGGAGGAACAAACTGTACCAAATCCAAATTGATTCTGAGGACATGATCAGATTCCCATTCATTTTGCTTCTCCCTTTGGCACTTCAAAGTGAAGTCCAGGAGGAGAAATGCTGCTTCTCCTGGCTGCATTAGTCACTGCAGGGTGGCCTGCATTCCAAGTCTGCAAACTGACTTCTGCCTCTTCATGTAAACTGTCACAGTACAACTAAGGAAACTAGATTGGAAGCCCATATACCAGCCACTTCTTCTAGCCAGCAATATCTTTTAACTTCTGCCAAGACTGTTTTTTTTTTTCTAAAATAAAGTTGCTCAGGCTCCAAAAATAACATCTGTTGCTCAGAGTAACATTTTCAAACAACATAATAAACTATACTTCCAGAAAATATACAGTCTGTGTTTCCCTAAGGGCACTCACAGAGCGGATGATGTGAATTCTGGGCTCCCTCATTTTATGTACTCCCTGCCCTTGGGCAAATTATTTAGTTGCTGTTGAAGGTGGTAAGACTTGCCACATTCAATTACCTTCATTTGCAGCATGCAGTGACTGAAGTAGCTTTAAATAAAAGCCCTACCCAGATATCTCTGGCAGGCTTTTACTAGCAAAATGTATTTTTAAACAGGGGTCGTGGTTCCCTGCAGTAGGTACCAGGAAGATTCAAAGGATATAAAAATAATAGCTATAACACTCCAAGTGCAGTACAGTTTTAGATTTCCTAAAGCTTAACTGGGTTTCCAGGGATGACAAAACTTTCTCTCACCTCCCAGTATTACTCTGCAACTTGTTAACCTTTATCCTCTCCATTTCTCCTGCCAACATTTTAGAGAAGGAAGAGAAACAAATTATGGGGGTCTTTGGATCAAAGTTCTCCTCATGACTATAATGAGTTGCTCTGATCACTTGGCAGGTAGAGCTCATTATAGGAGGCTGATGGAGGATATATAGGTGGTGTGTAATCATTGTCACTACTGGGAACATTCAAAGCACTCATTTTTGTGTAAACAGGGTGAAGAAGGAATTAGCTCTATGAGAATCCATCATTTCTAAATTGAGAAGGAATGCCAAAGACATTTTTATTGTTATCTACTTCTTAAAAGCATGCTGCCTATCTGGACAAGGAGACACGGTGGAGGTCATGAAGGAGAGTAGTGGCTGAGGGCAGGGGATCAAGGAGCATGGATTGTAATTCTAGGGTGAATTGATAGGCTGAAAGATATTGAAAATGAATAAACACTCTCTGGGCTTACAAGGAGAATTTTTAGAAATAAAATATCAGACAATCCAATTTATCCCATTTAACCTAATTCCTTGATCTTACGAAGGTATGTTGAGGAAAGGATGAGAAACATGAATTTCAGTATTGATCTCAGTTTAACTTTAGGACTTTCACAAATGACTCAGCCTTTAGTTTCCTGATGATCACAATAATGATGATGATGATGCCGCTGTCACCCACCTTCCCTAATGAATGTTATTTGAAATACACAGTAAGTTAACATATGCAAAATGACTTTATGAAAGATAAAATGCTTTGAAAGTATTTTTACTGTTATTGCTATTGTTCAGAATGTTGTAATCAACCACGACCCCACCTGAGAAAGGGCTGGAACGGCTGGCTTTTCAGAACCTTTCTAACCTAAGATTCTATTATGACAAGTACTCATGTTCTCATTCATCATCTAAGGTCAAAACACCAATGAAAATATAATTTCTTACAAGTAAGGCTCATCTTATTAAGGAGATAATGCAAAGCAGCATTGGTGCAGAGGACTGATTTCCTTATCAAGTAAAGATCGCTGAGGGTTTGTTTAACTTGGCTTTCCCAACTGAGTCCATCTGGGGTACTGGGCCTACCAGAATTTCTGAGTATAGACACAGGCTAGGTTGAAGGTGACTCTGTGCTCCATTGTCCTGAGAGGAATTCAACCTTCTTGTTCATTCTATAGAGGGATTTAGGTTCTGTCTTAGAAAAATTCTGCCCTATCCCTAACCCCATGCCTTCTATTCTAGAGCAGAGGATCACAAAAGTTCAGTACCATTAGAATCCGCTGAAGGGATTATGAGACCCAGATTGCTGGACTCTCCAACCCTAGAGTTTCTGATTCAGTAAGTCTTGGATGAGGCCTAAGATGAAGATGCTGCTTGTCTTGGGATCACATACTGAGAATCAGTCTTCTGTAGGAGTTGTGGTGTTTTGTTATCTAAAATGATATTTTAGATAACAGTTGGTTGTGAGTTGGTTCTGATGGGAGATGGGATAGGAGATGGTTTTAATATGTAGCAGGGCAGGTTTCAACTTTAAAGATAATCTATTTAAGCTGGGTGTGGTGGCACCTGCCTGTAGTCCCAGTAGATCAGAGGCTGAGGCAGGAGGATCACATGTTCAAGAACAGCCTCAGTAACTTAGCAAGGCTCTAAGCAAATAAGCGCAACCCTGTCTCAAAATAAAAAATAAATAAGGGCTGGAGATGTGGCTGAGTGGTTAAGCACCCCTGGGCTAATACCTAGTACCAAAATAATAATAATAATAATAATAATAATAATAACAACAACAACATCTATTATTTATATAAATCACATCTAAATAAAATATATTTTATAGATTTCTTCCCCGCCTTCCCCTAGTCCTTTATTTCAGTTTTTATTTTAAGACAGGGTCTTGCTAAATTGCTGAGGTTGGCTTTGAATTTATGATCCTCCTGCCCCAGCTTCCCAAGTTGCTGGTATTATAGACCTGTACCAGTGTACCTACATTTTTGTAGACTTCTTAATATTTTATAATTTTAACATTTTGGGGCTTCCCCCTCTTTATTTTCCCTCTGGTATTAGAAGTAAATAAAATTTTAAATTTTTAATTGATTCTTGGTTCAAATCAAGGCAAAAGGCTATCACATTGGTAACATAGATTTATAGACTGCCCTTTGACAGTTGAATAATAATTAGAAATTATACCCCTGAGAGAAAGTAAGGTCAACTTTACACTCAGGTTTCCCCTTCATTATACATACAAGTCTGGCTTATGGTAGTTGCTTTTCATCTAATTAACCAATTATTCTTTTAACCATTTGCTGTGGTACTTTGGTCTCCAAGCCTCCACTTTGATAGTATATTCCATTATAAAAGAAACATGAACAATTTCTGGCTTCCTTAAAACAATTACACTTCCACAATTATGAGCTGTTCCTAAGTTCAATATCAATGATTTGGATGTATCCCTGAAGCTTCCATCAAGAGACTTGTCTATGCACCATTTAGTCTCTGCCATATGTGTTCGCCCTATTAGCAATAGAGCAACACCATAGCAATTGTGTACTGCTATGAGGACTCAGGTTCCATCCCAGCTCTAAAACCTGTTGGTTCCAGAGACTTTCAGGAGCTCCTTGACTCCCCAGAGTTTTTTTCATTTGCAAAATGGAGCCAATAATTTGTGTCTGGACTTTGTTAGTCAGAGGTTTGTTTTCTTAATGACCAACATAAAATGAGATAACATGAAGTGAGTGCTCTTTGGAAATTGCTAAGCCTTAGAAAATCAAGGCCTCCTTCTTGCTGTCATGATACAATATATTCCCTTTGGTGGATGTTTAGTTTTCTCTGGTCCATGTTCACAGACTATGCTTTCACTCTCGGGGAGTGTTTTCTCACTTGATGACAGATGAGAAGTGATAACAGCTCAACGCCACCTCATTACCAGCACAACACTAGCATTTCTTCATTGCTATGATAGGTAAGAAAGTCATTTCCAAGTGCACCATGTCTCTTAAACTCTGTAACTATGTACAGTTAATTTTTCCCCTAATGTGCAACTGAGGCAACAAAAATCCAGGTTCCTATTATCTTCTTAAGTACCTAGTAAAGGACAGAACCCAGACTAGAGGCGGATCTTCTAAAAAGGTCCATTCTTTTTCTGTCTTGTAGGAAATGAAAGTTAAATAAATGAGCAGATAGTTATGAAGGAAGACAGATACCCAATTAAAATGTGTATGTTTCTGATACATTAAAGATATTTTTTTGGTATGAGAATAGTACTATTTTAATAACTTTTGAGAAAAAGTTGTTAATCAAAGGGATCCCAAAGTAAGGAAGAAAAACAAGAGAACTCTGCTTTGCTTTGTTAGTTTCACCTCGTGACAGGTTCAATAAGAACCTATCAAGACAGATCTGTAGGGTTCCTTGTAGCTATACAAGGGTATGATGATTAATTTTATGCATTGAAATTAGCTAACTGGATCAAAGTGTTTACAGATATTTGGCTAAATATTATTCCTAGATTTGTCTGTGAAGGTGTTTCCAGGACAGATCCTCATTTGAATTGATAGACTGAGTAAAGATGACCTCACCAATGCAGGTGCACCATCCAATCCTTTGAGGGCCTGATTAGCCCAAAGGATGAAGAAGGCAGAAGTTTCTCCTTCTACCTGTCTGCTTAAGGTAGACATTGATCTTTTCCTCTTCTTGGTACTTTTGGTTCTGAGGCCTTCAGATTTATACTAGAATCTACAATCATCTTTGGAGCTTCCTGGGCTTCCACATTGCAAGTGACACATCATGGGACTACTCAGGCTTCATAATTGTGTGAGCCAGTTCCTATAAATATTATATATCTTATTGGTTTTGTTATTCTGGAGAACCCCAATACAAGGGATACTTCTCTCAGGTATCTACATCTTTTTTATTTTTATGAGTTTCTAGACAAGCAATCATGTGACACTAATTCTTGGTCATTACTAAACTAATCTTCATAATGATAAACCCACCCTCCTAACAGAGACAACAGGAAAGGTCATTATCAGAAGCCAAAACACCATAAACAATGATACAAGGAAGGAACACATTATCCATTAAAGATGTCTCTGTTGTGTGTGTGTGTGTGTGTGTGTGTGTGTGTGTGTGTGTGTGTTTAAAATCCAGGGTCTACAATGCAGGATTCAGGAGATCAGATGCTTAGACCAAACTTACAAAGTGTTTTGTATTTTTAATAATTATAAAACTCCACCAATTTCAAAGTCAGTGAGAAATACATATATGCAACTAGCACTTATAACTGAATTCAACTGCTTCAAGTGAGAATAACACAAGTTGTTATGGGACAATGGTTTATTTCCAGAGTCCTAAAAAGTTGATTTTACCAATTATTGTCAGTGTTTTCAATGGTTTTTGGGACAGGCAATTTTCTACTTTGACAAAGGGGTGAAATTTTATTTAAATAAAATACTTTAAATTATCTGAAAATAAATATTGAAAGAGTGAATCCTAACATAAACTATGAAATTAAGTGATACTATGATATTGAGTGTTCATTGATGGTAACAAATGTCCTGCTGTGGAATAGAAAAGTGATGATGGGGAAGGCCTGGGGAGAGAGTAGGATGTCAGAGGGCAGGATCCAAATGGTAGATGGGAATTTTGAAATTTTTGCTCAATTTAACTGTGACCTCAATTTACTCTAAAACAAACAAACAAACAAAAAACTTTGTTTTTTAAAATGAAATATTATTTTTTAAAGCACACATTCTTTTTTTTTTTTTAAGTTGGAGGCTTCAGGATTGTTGTTATTATCTGTATTTTATAAACATGCAGAGGCCAGTAGTTTTTAATTGCTAAGTCTAATTCATTGGTGTAGAGGCTAGCTTCTAGCTTAACTATTACATAAAGATTTGCAGCCTGAATGAACATACTTGCATAACATGTGATTGGAAGCTAAGCTAAAGGAAACCTGAGGAATTATGCAATATGAAAGCCCTTGACTAAAGACAGCACTTCCAGCTCTCACAGGAGATGCTCTGCTTTCCCATGCACTCTGCCTCCTTCCAACTCAAGCCCTCAAAATACAAAATTATCCTAAACAACCACTTTTAAAAGTCAAAATCACCTCCCTGAAAACCAAAGGAAGTAAAATTACAGTTCATGTACACCAAATGTTATTACCTTCTCTTAGACTACATGACTGTGGGCATAAAATAAAATTCTGCAGATAATTCAAGGAAGGTTTAGAAAATCCCAGCTTCCTACATAGGTTTTTATTCATCTCAGTTCTTATTTATTTAAGAATGTCTTAATTTCCTTTTTGATTTCAAAGTGTAGTTTTACTGGATGTTGGATTCTTGAATGACAGCCTTTTTCTTCTAGCATTTTGGATATGTCATCCCACTGCCTTCTGGATTCCATAGCTTCTGTGGAGAAGTCAGTTTCAATCTTCTTAAGTATTCTTCATACATAATGGATAATTTCTCTCTTGCTGATTTTGAGTTCCCCTCTCTGTGTTTGTCTTTGAAAAATTTGACTGTGACACTTAACAGCTTGCTTAGGGCCTCAAGGGCAGCCAGAGGTTCAAGATTAGAGCCCTTTCATGTCATTCCTGAGAATGCATCCAATCTTGCACACAAGTGCAGCCTTCTAGATCCTCAGGAACATGTCAGAGTTTTTTCAAAGCCTCTGTGGTCATCTCATTTCCTTTATCTTCCTTTTAAATTTCTGACCCAGCTCTTGTTTGTCTCTGATGTTAAACAATTACCACTGATTGTTTTTGACAAATGCCTGCAGAGAGGGCTTCACCTTTAGAAGGTGTTCTGAACCATATCAAATAACAAAGACCTTCAAAGGGCTTTTTCAGAGGCTGTGAGATAGGTCACATAGTGACAGGACTCTGCAGATGAAACTTTTGTGGAGTCCCAAGCCCTATCCACCCTTCCAGCGCCTGTAACACTGCTGTTTTTCCCAGACGCCATGGTTGGAAAGCTGCTAGTTTTCAAAGCTAATGCAGAGCTAGAAAAACAGTGATAATAGAGGATCAAATTCAAATGTCACAAGCCCTGCATTTCTTCATGAGTTTCAGCAGTTTTTCCTGAATAAATACTTTTCAGGTTGTTATGGAACAATGGTTTATTTCCAGAGTCCTAAAAAGTTGATTTTTACAATTTTTGTCAGTGTTCTCATTGGCTTTTGGGAAGGGCAATTTTCTGCTTTTCCAGAAGTCCCCCACTACTATTATTTTTAAAGGGAAACTTGAAATTTAATTGAAATTTTCTATATATTATAAATTATTAATCTTTATTGCTATCTATTTATTTAGATGATTGAACATTCTATTTTAAAATTCATTAATTTATGGCATGTGGCAGAAATATACATTTTCCTAATTTTTATCAAAATCTTTTTATCACATAGTTTCTAAAAAAATATTTTGATCAGCAAAGCCTATAAGGAAGCTAGAGACAAATGAAGCTAGAGACAAAATGAGAAACCGAAATTGGGATCTCTCTGGTTCTCTCTTTTCTTTTTTTTAATTAATTAATTTATTTTAATTAGGTATATATGATAGCAGAATGCATTTTGGTTCATTGTATACAACTTCAGCACGATTTTTCATTTCTCTAGTTGTACATGATGGAAGGTCATACCATATGTGCAGTCATACATGTACCTAGAGTAATAATGTCCATCTCATCCCACCATCTTTCCTACAACCCACTCAGGACAGTAGAGGGCCCAAGAGAGTCTGATAATGACTAAGTCATGTGGATTTAACCCCAAAACCTTCTCCTCCCCTCCCTTCCCTTTGCCCAATCAAAGTTCCTTCATTCCCCCAACCATATGGTTCTTTCTTTTCAACTTGTATGACCTATTAGATTGCTGCTTATAACTATGACATCACATGTTTCTATTTATGGCATTAAGTAGAAGTACAGAGAACATGGGAAAGGAGGATTGGATGTGCATATTTAGATTTTTCAATACTATAACCCTCCTTGTCTCTTTTATATAGCTTCTTTCCAAACAAATTGAAACCTTACCCTAGAAGACCAAAGTTTTACTCAGTTTTATTGTTGACTTGGAGCAGGAAAGGAGAAAGTAAGTGCTATAATGGAATATTTTAAGATTGCCCATTTTCACTTTGCTGTAGGGAGAACTTGATTCTATAATGAAATAATTTCAAGAGTAACTCTAAACTCTCTATAAATGGCTAACTACATTCTTCTTACTTATTTCTATCATTCTTCTAACTGAAAAATGTTACCTCTCATTCCACTTAAAATGGTATCACATTTCTTTGGGTCTCTAAATAAAAATATGAATATTGGGACCTTGGCATTAATGAATGGATTTGGATAATACCAGGCAAAATAAAGTATTATAAATGATCAATGCACAATCTAGAAAGGAGCCCAAGACAATATCTATCTTTTCCCCCTTCATTTGTTAGACAAATTTTCGAATATTAATTTTATTTCTTATCAACTGTGTGACCTAATGCAAATTACATATTATATTTGGGCCTAAATTTCCTTATTTGTAAAATGTAGATAATAAAGTATATTGTGAGGACCAAATCAGTTAAATGACTACACTGAAAGGACAGCTTGACTCCTACAAACCTCCAAGACATTCTTCCAGGATGGAGGTACCGTCATATCCTCCAAGCTCCTCAGTTTACATAGAGATTCAATAAGGGGTCATTCCATTAGCATTTTGGAAAAAAATATGCTTTTCTGAACAGGTTCTTCTGATCAGATAGTAGTCATACATGTACCTAGGGTAATAATGTCCATCTCATCCCACCATCTTTCCTACAACCCACTCAGGACAGAGTATAACTCTTCTAGAGTTATAATTATCTTTAAAAAAAAATCAAGCCAATTACTTTTACCTCAGTTATAAGAGGTGAGTGCCTAGAATAAAGGTTTCTTAAGTTACTAAGAGTTTGTGTTAGTCAGTTTTCTATTACTGTAACAAATGCCCAAGATAATCTACTTATAAAGATAAAATGTTGGTTCACAGTTTTAGAGAGTCTGTTCCATAATCAAGAAGAGCCATTGCTTTTTAGGTGGGGGTGCCAGATGGCAATGGTAGAGATCCTATGGCAGAGCAAAACTGCTCACCTCATGGTCAGGGAGTGGAAGAGAGAGAGAGGAAGGCAACAGGGTTGAGGGCAATAATTCCAGTGACCCAAACACTTCCCACTAGGTCCCCCTCTTAAAGCTTCCCCTGCCTCCCAATAGCTCTTCTCTGGGGACTAAGCACCTACCACATGGAACTTTGGGGGACATGTCAGCTCCAAACTAGAGCAAAGTTTCTGTTGACATTGTAACGTTATTTTCTCTAGCTGATGTGTTGCCTGGAACAAGATTGTCTTCCTATGCCCCAGCTAAACAAAGATTTTAACATCAGAAAGTAGATATAAAAGAAAGAAGGAAAGAAGAGAACAACAGAAAATGTATGTTCATGGGTTGTGGGGAATGGGTGATACAAAAAAGTGTGTTTGCTTGTAGGGGGCTGGTGGTGAAGGGAGCCCCTTCTTAGCTATCTAAGCTAAATTCATATTTTTCTTTTTATATAATGAGCTATGCCTTTTTTTGAAATCTCAAAAATGGTTCAGAACAACAATAAAAAAGTGTCAAAAGCCAATAAAGTTTGAGTCCCAATACCAAAGAGTTTGTACCGCTTGTATCTGTCTAAATCGACATGCAAAAATGCATTAAGGTCTTTGCCATCAATCATGGTTGAAGTCCAGGATGAGAATTCTCTACTTGATCGAAAGCAATCTCTTACCCCACAGAGCTTCAGTTAAATGTATAGATTTTGTGAAATTTGCACCCAAACTTTTTAAAGTATCTGGCTTATTCCCCTGAATGCATTATCTTCCATATGTAGATTACATCTTTCTCCACAAAATTGTTAGGAAACATTTGCTGGCTGCCATGTAACATCCAAAAATATCAAGGCATTAAGAGATGTGTGAGAAAATGCCTGCGGGTTTTTTTTTTTTTACTTCAATTGCCATCCCTGAAAGCCACAACAGAGTGATTCACTGCTTTTCATGGAGAAAATTACCAATCAACAAAGAAAGCAAAATGAGACAGTGAGGAATATAGTGTGGGCAGCTCCAGTTATAGTCATATCTTATCACAGCTTATCCACCGCACAACAAGAGCTTCAAAAGATCACAGCTGGAAATTTCGAGAAGCACATGGAACAGGACTTCACAAGCTTAGAGCCAGACCACCAGAGTTAGGGACCAGACCAAGGCTGGAATGAAAGGCAGGTGGATTGAGTTTAGTAGTTTTGACAAGGAGGAAGAAAAAGAGGCATATCAAATTCACTCATATGAATCTATTTTGGGAAAACTTAATGGAGGAAGATGAAAGAAGAAAAGTGAGATAGCAATAATTCTTTGCTATAAATTTAACTTTTTCTAACCTTAGAAAGCCAGAGAAGATAATGTAATAGTGCCCTTTCAAACAGAGAAGAATATCACTTCACAGGCAACCGAGGGCTTGGAATTTTACTGCAAAGGACTGACATAATGAAGTGAAGAAAGACTGAAATTATAAAATCAAAAATAAAGATGTAGGTCTACTTCTACTGTGAAATGAATCCATGAGGGACATCCACTATGAGTCCCAGGAGTCCCTGGACCATTCACACCCTCAGGAGCCTTCCCCAAACCACACCTTCTTGTCCCAGAACAAGGCTTGAGCTAATGCCAAAGGCCCTGGCATGCAGAGGAGCCTTGTCTCTGCACAGGCCCAAGAGCAGAAAGCTTCCAGCAAGGCAGTAGCTTTGAGAACTGTGGCAAGAGTGTTCAAATGCAGAACTACACCCATGAGACAAATCCAATAAATCATCTGTAGGGTCCTCAAACTTCAGGCACAGGCTGTGAGACTGAAGTCACAGTGGCTAAAGTCAACAGGGACAGCCTAGAGCCCTTCTACCTGCTAGGAGCTACAGGATTCTGAGCCTTCATCTCTCCCTGCCACTATTCGTAAAAAGAATCTCTGAGGTGGATCTGACAGTCTCACAGCTAATTCTGTGGGGATGTAGCTTCTTCCCCTCTGATGTGGTAAGAGCTAGAAGGAGCAGCTGCCAGCTTTGTGAGAAGAAAGCCGAGTTTTCTAATATTCTTCTCCAAACTAGGAGGAAGACCACACAGTCAGGTTGCTTCTAGTTGTAAAGATATTTCATATGCTCTCAACCTCTATTCTTTTAACATGCACAGATGATTAATAGTGGCAATTCTATTGCATCCAGACATTCATTTTTCCAATTGTTTTTCTCCCCCTGGGATTGAAAAAGAAGAAACCAAACACAGACATCACATTGGTTTAAAAATGTGTTTTTGGTTCACCTCTGCAACTGAGACTCTAGTTTCATTTAAAGCTAGCATATAACATGGCAGTCCAACCAAAGCTTACAACCCACCCAGGACAGTAGAAGCCCCAAAAGAGTCTGATAATGACTCAGTCATGTGGATTTAACCCTGAAACCCGAGGCCAGCAAGCTTGGCTTTTCATCCTGAAAAATCTTAATAATCCAAATAATATGTGAAATACTACGCTACAGCACGTTTATGAAATTTCATATTCAATTCAAAAGCTAGTATGGGATTCATTCCCTTGTTGGTATTCACAGATATCCCATTTATCAAGATTGCTAACGGCTGGACTTTGCAGACTACATGAGTAAAGAATAAGCTATTGTAAGGAGATGGTGTATTGCTTTGGCAATTGGGGGTACTAGGTTTGAAATCCTGGCCCTTCTACTTATTGGTTGTGTAACCTTGGAGAAGATGCTTAAACTCCCTTTCCTTAATTTCTTCATCTCTAAGTGGGAAGAATTTAGCTGTTTTATAGGACTATTATGAAAATTAATTAATATATGTAAATAATTTTGAACAATTCATGGATATCATGAAGCTCAATAAATGTGAGATTTTATTATTACCTACTCTTTACCCATAGAGGACAAAAGGAAATTACTAACCTCCTGGAGGTAGCTGTGCACATTTGTGTAAATGAGAAGAAAATAGAGAATGGAGAAGAGAAGGTGAGAAGAGATGTCACACATACTTCCAGATAGCTTTGCTATATAGAGAGTAAACCCTGGGAGAGAGGCATTATGACCACTAGTAGAAGCCATCTGGAAATTCATTTTCTCTCTGTTATATTTTGGAGAATTAAATAGCACTTCATGAGCAATCTCAGGAAAAAAACCAAGTAGCAGATGAATTTTTGCTCTGGATTGAATGTCCCCTTTAAAACTCAGGTTGAAATTTCATTGCCACTGTGACAGTATCAGGAGGGGGGACTTTAAAAAAAATTGTTCTCATTAGTTATACATGATAGTAAGATCTATTTTGATATATTACAGATATATGGAGTATAACTTCTCATTCTTCTGCTTGTACATGATGTAGAATTACATTGGTCATGTAATCATATATGCACATAGGATAGTAATGTCCAATTCATTCTACTAACTTTCCTATTCTCATTCCTCCTTCCTTCCCTTCATTCCCCTTTGTTTAATCCAAAGTAGTTCTATTTTTCCCTACCCTTCCCCCACTTATTGTGAGTTAGCATTCACATATCAGAGAAAACACCACCATTGTTTCTCACTTCCCAGACTCCAGAAGCATGAGCCAAATAATTTCTACTGTCTATAATTTACCCAGTTTGTCTTATTCTGCAACAGCAGGAGATAACAGATTAAGACAAGTTTGAGAAAGATCTCTGGGTTTCTTGCTAAAAGAATTCTCCATCCTCACCAAGTAACTCCTTATATGTCTTCACCATAAAGGGATCAGGGACAACTGTTGGTTAAGAAGAGTTTCAGAAGTTAAAAATCATCAAGTATTATAACATTACATCATGAAGTACATATGTTATTTCTTCTCATCTGAAACCATTACAGATATCTAGCATTCTGGGAAAAGATAAGCCAATTGCTACTGCAGTTGCAATTGCTAAATTGCAAAGCATGAGCTTTCTACACATTCATGTGGATTCCACAGTGACATCAACATCCCATAACATAAACTGTCCGTCTCTGCATTCTGACTTAACAATAGTAGTCTTTCACTTCCTGGTGGTCTCAAAACACTTATCAGATATTAATTAGAGATTCCTACCCAGACATTTTAAAAGGCAGGATGGAAGATATTTGAGAGGTAAGGCCTGAATTGTGATGAATCCTCAAACTATAATAATAATAGCAACTAGCAACTCATTATCATATCATCTTTAATGGCTTAGAAAATATCTTCTTATTTTTTTTAAGGTACTGGAAATTAAACCCACAGGTGCTCTACCACTGAGCCACATCCCCAGCATTTTTATTTTTTATTTTAAGACAGGTGCTTAGGGCCTCCCTAAGTGGCTGAGGCTGGCTTTGAACTCCAGATCCTTCTATCTTAGCCTCCCCAGCTGCTGAGATTACAGGCGTGCAGCACTGTGCCCAGCAGAAAATATCTTCTTATGCATGCTATAATTTAAATTTTAACACAAACCTGTGAGATAAGCAAAACATACAATACAGCAGAGAATTAAATTAATCAATTTAGTTTAACATTTGAAAAAGTAAATGCCAAGTTAAGATAATTTTGAATATAAACTTAAAATTTTGTATCATCTTACTATAACATATATATATATACACACACACACATGTATTGCTGAAAAAATAGTCTTTATGTCTGGCAGCCCCAAACAGGCGTTTCTCTCAATTTTTAGTGAAAGAAAATCAATGAAATCAATGAAGCCATGAAATATAGTATTCAATTCCAACTTCTCATTTAGGTATACAATTTCTAAAGCAGGAAGAATATTTCCCCAGATGTTATGTAAAGTTTTATGCCTACAGCATGTTTATCTTATAATCTGTCATTCTGAGATGTCAGAAAAAATAAGAAGCTATTAGTATATTTCCTCCTCTTTAAACTACCAGCCTTGGGCTAGGGATGTGACTCAGTGGTAAAGTGCTTGCCTAGCATGCACAAAGCCTTGGGTTCAGTCCTCAGCACTGCAAAAATTAGTAAATAACCAGCCTTCTGTTATCTTAGAAAAATGATTACACTATAGATCTCAACTCCAGGAAAACAAAGCTGTAATACAGGCCCATGAATAGTGTGGAAAGCAAAGGGTCTTCCTGATTCACTCTGAACTCACTTGTATCAGGGCTAATCTGCCATGAACCCGATGGGAATAATGCCCAGGCTTGTCAGAACTATATATATCTCTTCACCTTCCATGAAGAGTAGAATAAGGAACCTGTAAGCAAATACTTGATATCTCTGTTCATCCATTTTTTTTTGTTTGCAGGAAGACAAAGGAAGACCTTTCTAAAATAAAATATGTGATGTGAATTTATGAAAACCCATCCTAAACCATGATTATTCCTCCAGGTCCTGCAGACTATTGACACTCCCAAGTCAGAACACCATGGTAAGCAAGAATGGGAGAAGGAAAGAGACACATCGCTTAATTCTCTGAAAACCATTTCCTCATCCACCCCACTAGTCTCCAAAAGGGTACAAGGAGATAGCCACACTTCTGCTTCTATTAATTTGAGTCTCATCCTTTTGAAGTCCCTACATTCTTTATTTTTTATAATTTGAATAAATTAGAACAGTAGTGACAAGTCATAATTCTGAATGCACCTAGTTCAAACAGGAAGGGAAGATGTTTCTTTGGATATGAGACTATTTTTGCAGGGTAGATCTTTATACTCCAATAGATGTCTTTTGCTTCTCTAAATTAGCTTGCTTCTTGAAAAAAAAGAAAATGTCTAATAAAAAAAATTTTAGAATACATGTAATAATATCTGAAATTATTTAATCCAGTAAACTATTTTTCCATACATGCTATGAAAGCATTTATCAGGAATGCAGAGATCTCAATCATTATTTTAATCTGTAAACCTGGGAACACAATGCATTTGAACGAATGGATTTAATAGCATCTAATGACAGCAAATCATAATGACAGAGGGTGTGTCATAGAAGCAGTGAGAGACAAATTTTGAAAAATGCATATTGCCAAGTCAGTTTGTGGGCGACTATGTGATTTTTTTTCCCTGTACTTCTTAAGAAGGCCAATCCTCGGGAGTTCTTTCAGAATCTGAGCTGAAAGAGGTCTTCTAGACCATATAATTGGAAATACCACAAGAGTGGGAGCAGACATATAGAAGGGCATTCTGTTTTATGGTAATTTTATTTTCCTTTCACCTATTATAACACTGATGGAAACTGACAGAAAAGTAGCTCCAGTAGTTTGCCAAACAGATTAGGCACTGCACAAATTGGATTCCCCCAGTATTTAAGCAGGCAAGGTCTCAGGGAAGAGTACATGCCCACAATCCCCCCCTCCATGGCTATGTTTATATAATGTTTGTTCCCCCCAAACACATGATCCCGCAGTTGCCATGGTTTCCATAAACTGAACCCAAATTCTGCCAGATTTAAACAACTGGAATATAGAGCACAAAATATTTAGTTTCTTTCCTTATGAGATATGGTCTACATTCTTGAAATATTGCCCTTGAACAACCCAAAACTCAAGTACATTTCTTAAAAAAAGACCAGCATGGGCCAGGATATAATTCTGTGATCTTGACCTTGATAATCTATGGCTATTATCTCTCCATGTGGAGAAATGTGTCTCACCTTTTTTATAGGAAGAGAAAAGGTTTATGGTTTAAGGTAATTCTCTTTGATTAATTTTCCCTCTACAC
This sequence comes from Callospermophilus lateralis, assembly GCF_048772815.1. Lineage (NCBI taxonomy): Eukaryota > Metazoa > Chordata > Mammalia > Rodentia > Sciuridae > Callospermophilus > Callospermophilus lateralis. Next base: position 83,445,666 of record NC_135308.1, read on the forward strand.
AATCTGGCCCTGGAGGATTTGGCTGCAGGCTGACCCGGCCTATACAAGTTTATACTTTCCAGAGAAACAAGTTCTAATATACTCTTTCCAGATAAGCTGCTACAATTCCAGAAATTGAGCTAAATGAGGGAGGATTTAATCTTGTGACTTGATTATGAGTATAAAGGTGCCTAATAGATATAATAAAATTATTTCTGTTGATCTTTTTAGTAGAAAGTAAGATTTATGAAGTGACTTCTAAGAACTGTCAATTGCATCATAGTTGTGTGCTTACAACTCTGCCGTAGGTGTTAGTTGTTCCCATTTTAAAGGAGATAAAACCATCTCAAAGTTAAGCAGTTAGAGCAAGATCATAGATCTACATAGTTTCAGAGTACATTGATCCCATTTTTTTCTTTTACTCCACACAAAGTTTTCTTCAATGCATTGTTTCTAGTTATTTATTGACTTTGGTAAAATGCCCATTTAGGATATTGTGTGGATCACAGCAGTGTCATAATGATTTACAATAAGGGGTTATGTGAACCCTTCGCCTCATGCCCCTGCTTGAGTGCAAAACCTGTTTTGGCACGTGACCAATAGGACATGGCACAGGTAATGGATGCCACTCTCATGATCACCGTATGTTACGTGAGCCAGAAATGAGGGAGTTTCCCTAGCTGGTTTTGAAGGAGTAAGCAGCCTCTTTGTGATATGACCCGTGGCAAGAAACTGTGGCATCTCTGGGAGTTGAAGGAGGGCCCTGGCTGACAGTCAGAAAGAAAACGGGGACTTTGGGCATAAAGCTGGGGGGGAAAAAGTCGTCAAAACCCTAATCAAGCTTGGAAGCAGATATTTTGCCCTAGTTAAGCCCCTAGGGGAGAACGTACCCCGCCCAATACTTGACTGAGACCCTCAACAGAGAACCCACCTAAGACGAGTCCAGACTAGACATCTGGCCCTGGAAAACTTCAAGGTAATGAATAGGTATTGTGTCAAGTCACTACATTTGCAGTAATTTATTATGCAGCAATAGACAATCAATATAAATAGCATCTATCTTATAATGTATGGGTCTTAGGCACACAGAGCACAAGGCACTATGTTAAACATCTGTGAAGAGAAAAGAGTTAAACTGCTTCCTCTGTGGTAATGCACTCCTGAGCCATGAGCAGTCACCTGCTTAATGATACTCATCAGTGCCAATCTATAGGGAACATCCTTTCCACCCCCTCAAGGAACACTGCTGAAAGATGAGCTCTTGAAAGCTTCCCTATAAGGTATGCAAATGTTCCAGAAGCAGTCAGCAGCATATTGGTCTTGCACGTTTCAACCTGAATCCATAGGTTCTGAAGTTTGGTTAAAAATGAGTATTCCTTCAGTTTGGCAGGATGGAGTTAAGAATGGTCCTCTACCTTATTCTTTCTACTTTTTCACTTCCCCATCTTCAAATTATCTTGATCTACAAAGATTCTTCCCTTTATAAGAGTGCTGTGTAGTTCTACATTGACATCAACAAGTAAGTTCAGAACAGCAGTTTTGGGGAATGCAAAACTGTGTCCACACAAGGAATCAAATCACCTCTATGCTTTGATGGGGTAGCAAGACCCCTGAATGGTCACTCTATTTCCTCCCTGAAACTACCTTTTCTGCCACAGTAGTTTTAGAGTTATCTTACCACTCTAAGAACATAATATATTTGTTTGACAGCAAAGATGAGCTTACAAGAAAAATAGTAATAACAAAGACTCATTCCCTGAAGCTACAAATCAGCTGCTCCTGTCTGTTTTGAAGACTTGTAAGACTGATTAATTCAGTATTTAGGAAACACTATGATTTGCTCTCATTCTTTAGCAATGGTAAGGGAGTTGGATAATGATTGAAAGGTTCAGTTAGGTAATTAAAGCAGACTTTTAGGTCTTACTGTGGCAAGGACCTAAGCTAAATTCTGTCTGGTCAATGGCTCTCCATTTTGGCTTCTTCCTCAAATCACTAGGGAAACTTGAGCAATGCTAATACCTGAAGTTTGGTTAAAAATGGCACAGTTAACGGACATTAGAGAGTGGCCTGAGATATTGAGATGCTTTTAAACCTTCAGGCAATTCAAGGATGCGCAAATGGGTTGACAGTCAAAGGGTAAGAAAGGTTCCCAGGAAACCTGCAATTCAATTCAGTTCAGTGAATTAAATTTTGAATCCTCAAAAACCAAAACAAAAAAAAAATTAAAAGAAGGAAGAAAGAAAAGAAAAGAAAGAAAGAAAAGAAAAATCAAAGTACTTTTCCTTTAAAGACTAATAACATTTGATTGTTCTTCTAAGCTTCACTTCTCGGTCTTTGCAGGACTAATACTCAAAGTTCCTCTCTCACTTCTGACTCCTGATAGTAACTCAGATGTGTATGGTATATATATATACACACATATATATGTGTGTGTGTATATATATATTTTACTTATCCTCACATACTATGTAATACATATATATACATATAAATAGTATGTGAGAGAGAGAGTAAGATATGAAAAGAACTCATTAGTTCATTCATTAGAGATATATTTATTGACTACTTGGTTCCATGTACTATGCAGAGTATTGGAATATGAAACAGAAGGATTTCATTCCTATCCTTACTAACCAGATGGTAACAGATGGACTTTAACCCCAGTATACATTTTACCCCTTTCAAGGCAGGCACCAGTGTGGGAGGAAAGTTACTAAAAGAGTGCTGAGGTCTGTTTGGGTGACTTGAAGAAGGCTCCACAGGTAGAAACTGAGCTTAGCCATGATGGATAAACAGGACTTTGCTAACAAATCAGTCAAGGGGATTCTTGTGGTTAGAATGAAAAATGTGTGCAAAATTATGGAAGTGTGACTGAGAATATGAACACTGGATCATCTACTGTGAAGGCATGGGCATTGAGGGAGTGTGCAGCAGAGGTGAGGAGCATAAAAGCCATCACACTCCACCATACTGCCTCTTTTTTGGTTTTGGCACTGGAGATTGTACTCAGGGGCACTTTATCATCAAGCTACACCCAAAGACCTTTTCATTCTATTTTAAAATTTGGGGACAGGGTCTTGCTAAATTGCTGAGGCTGGCCTCAAACTTGCTATCTTCCTGCCCAGCCTCCTGATTCACTGGGATGACAGGCATGAGTCATCACACCTAGGCACAAGGACTCCTTTAATAAAATGATGTCACTTGGCAGGTACCAACTAATAACTGTGCAATAACTTGTCCCCTAGTGGGAACCCTCAGGCTTTTCTCATCATCATTTTCTGCTTTAGTTTTACAAGACCAGTGTTCTGTCTCCATAGAAATCAACCCTCACATCAGTCTTGGGTGTGGACTACACATCAAGGTTTTCGAAAACTCTTATAATTGCAATATGCACTCAAAGCTGAAAACTAATAGATGAAGGTTGCAAAAATGGGTGGGAAGGCTCCTTAGGGAGCATGCAGTTCAATTCAGAGCACAGTGACCATGTGGTCTCAGAATCCTTCCTCCCCTAGACCTAGCAGAGATGCTACCACATGCCATCAGATGGAGAAATCCCATTTAGTGTCAATAAACCTCTCCTACCTGCATGGAAGGAGTGGTGTCATCTTTGAACAGCAATTGGTATCTGAAGGGAAATTTTTACTCTGGGTAAAAATAACACTTTTGAACTACCTTCCTGTAGTATCAGGTTATGGTCTTTGTTGATTAAGAAATGACGAGTATGTTGACAACATCAAGAAATGAAACATCTGTTCTTCTTACTTATCATTTATAGCAATTTATGCCATCTGGATGTTTTCTGGACCATGCACTCAAGCCAAAGATTAACCTTAGTGAGGTGGAAAAAGAAAAGAGAAACACATATTCAATTCTAATGTTTTAAATCTTTTTCCTTACTCAGAAGAGATTAGGAATAAAATAAAAATTGTTGATAAATTATTATCTAATAAATCATTTAGAGAACGTGGATTTGAATCAGAGATGAGGAAGAAAAAGATGAGAAGAAAAAGAGGTAGGAGAAGGTGAAAACAAAGAAAAGGAAGAGAGGAAGAAGGAAAATAGGAGGAGAAAGAGGAAAAGAAGAAAACTCCTTAATTCAGAAGAAAAAAATAAAACAGAAGAAACATCGGAAGCGTCTTCTTCACAGCCATATGGAATATATAACAAAGAACAGGCCCTGCTATTAATGAAAATAAGCTGCCAAAGTACAGGACCATGAAGAAAATAACAAAGCATTTAATTATACAGTGACAGTCGTGGTGCTGGGGATTTCCCAGAGATTAATGGAGCAGCTGGGAAGAGTCGATGGCCCTGGGGACAGCCAAAATGATCCCAGTCAATGAATAATACTTAGGGAAAGCTTCTTGTTAACTTCACCATTAAGCAGAAAATGGAGGAGAACTTGGGTGTCTTCCTCTTATTCTTCCCGTCAGAAAAAAAATTAGCACAGGGAAAAGCTTGGTTTCAATTAAGACTCCTACAGAGATAATTAGGACTTTTAATCTTGAACAAAACCTTTCTACTACCCCAGCTAAACTGGGAATTATGACCAAGATAATTTTTGAGGGGGTGGGAAGGAAAGAGTAGATAATAAAAAATTGACCTCTGAGGGGTGGCAGAACCAGCTCCCTAGTCAACAAGTAGGATCAAGGTACAGTGATGAATACTGAGTAAAAGATGCCACTTTCGTCAGCCAGCAAAGCTTATGATGTGCCTGAGATTAACTGCAGCACCTCCCCAACCACATGCTGACTGTCTTGCTGCAGACTTCATGCCTGGCTGGACTGGAAGCCAGCACGATCTTCAGGCCCAAGGTCTTAACATTAGTGCTAATTTGTTTTCCCTCCAAGGACCGTCCACAACATTGTTAACTGAAGTTTAATACTGACAGGTACAAATGTAAATTAAGGTCATACATATTTGCTGCCTTTCTTCTTCATTTGGCCATTTTTATCAGCAAAGTCAAGTGCTCGGAGACCTTTATTGAGTTGTACTAGGTGAATTATATTGAAGAGAATCTTTATCATAATTTTATAAGATTACATATTACTCTCTTCTGCATCATCAGGAAATGAACAAATAGCTGTTATATAAGAACCAAGAGAATTTCTTCTCATCAGAGTAAATAAGAAAAGAGGATACTAAATTGTTTTATATATAAAGTTCTAAAATTAGAATGATCCCTAGGCAGGCAGTATTCTTATTTTAAGGGTTAGAAACAGATATACAGTGAGATGGCTTGTCTTCCCAAAGTCACAAAACGAATTAGTAATAACGTCAAGACCCCAACTTCTGCTTACTGTCCCCATCCAGAACCAGGCCCATGTATTTCCACCCATGTTTTCTTTTTCTCACATGGCTAGCTTCTATGCCTCTTTGGTGAAGGGATATTTATCTTTCATGCTCTCAGAGAATCAGCTTCTGACAAAGAATAAGAAAGCACATCCTGCCCAAAGACCCAAGCTTGGGTAACCACTGTTACTTAGAGAAGGTCACCATGTCTCTAAGATATATTCAGGGAGTTATACAAACACACACAGATTTCTAATCTATTAGCATTCTTCTTTGATCATCATGCATGAAGAAATGTCCAGAGAGGAAGCAGAATAAAGTACAGGATGAAAAGGAATGATACTTGGAATCAGTTCTTGCTCTATCATTGACTCCTACTCTGGGCATGTCCTTTATCTTCTCTGAACTTTGACTTTACCTAGAAATGAAGACATATTTTACATAATTAATGTGAACATAGTTTAAATGAAAAAAAAAACCCTAAGTGTATTTAGGACACAGTGTATGCTTATACCAAAAGCATATTAATATTGTATTTAGCATATAATGCTGTTTAGTAATATGAGTTTATTTGCTCATCCTCAAAAAGCCATCCCTTAGAGATATTCTGATTGAAAAAAAAAAAAAGGAGAATCTACTGTCCTTTCAATAGCTTTCTGTTCTCCACTGATAGTTAAGGAATGACCCAGACCTCATGTCCTCTCATAGTAAGGAGAGATCAGATCCCTTAGTTTCTTTACACCAGTGTCCAGAAAAAGCAAGGAATCCCATATTGCCCATCCTCTGCATAAGTCCAGTAGAACCGTCTGTGATGATGGAAAAGTTCTATATCTGCAGTGTCCTACATGAATTATTATAATAACCTCCTAAGCAATGCATCGGTTTCTACATGTTTTTAATCTCTCTCCTATAAGCCCACACCACATTGAATTTTTAGCACAGAAATTAGAGTGATGGCTGTAAAATGTGAGTCACTCTTTAAAATATTCCAACGGCTTTCCAGCTTATTGTAGTAGGAGTCAAAAGTATTTGCAGTGACCTATATAGATCTATATGATTTCAACACTCAAGAAGAAATTATGACATTTTCCCCTTTTTCCATTCTGCTCCACTTCATCCTGCTATACTGGCCTTCCTCCTGGCAGACCCTTTGCACTTGCTGTTTCCTTTGCATGGAATACTCTTGGCCCATATAGCCACGTGGTTTGCTCTCTTCAGACCTTTCCTTAAATTCAGTCTTCTCACTGAAAAATGTTCTGACTATACTGGTTAAAATTGCAACCCTTACTACTCTGTTTCTATTTCCAACTTTTTTTTTCTATTATAGCTATCCTATCAGACATATTATGCATTATAAGTATTAATTTCCTTATTATGTCTCTACCTTTAGAAAGCAAATTCCACTTGTTATACTTGTTAAATTATCATATTCCCAGAATCCTAAACAGAGACTGACAATAATAGATAGAATAAGTGGTAAGTAAACACTCGTGGAATAAATGGTTATATAACTGGAGGATTAGAAAGATTAGTCTTCTGGGAAAAGAATTTATACGACTTTTAGTAAAAGTGAGAACCAAGAAGTAAAGAGCTTGGTGAATCTGTCCTCAAAAAGTCATGAAAAAGCCAAAGGCCAGAGCCTCCTAATTATCACCTATATCAGCAAGGGGTCAAACCAAGCAGCTTGAAATTAAAAAAACCTGCATTATTTCTTAGACTCTGTACATACGCTGTTTTCATAATCCACTCTCTATTACCTAGTACTAAATAAAAGTATATTTTTTCTTAGTAACACTACAGTAGCAAAAAGTTGAGGTCTCATATTAAAGACTGACTTAAGAATGGAAGTAAAGAGGGGTTCAAAGAAACAGAAGAATTAAAGTAGACGAAGAGGCTGAAACAGAAACCTAAAGCACCTTAGGTCCGCAGGCTGTGGCACGCAGCAGAGTATCGGAGCCAGCTGGGATCTATGATGGGTCCTTAGGCTTTACACAGTGGGAAGCACTTTTGAGGTGCTCCAGTATTTGAAAGCAAATATTATTGGCAATAGGTTACATATACATCATAGTTCTAGATGGTAAAGGTGTTCCTTAATTTGTAAGTCAACCCAGCTCTGAGAAATAAAGCCAAAGAGAGAATTTCAGTATTGGGAATATCCAGGTTAAGTGCTGAAAACCTAAAAGATAGGTAAAAAGAAGGGCCCTGGTTTCAGAGCATGATGATGGTCAGAGGTAAACATGGGAAATAGCAAAGAGTGAAGAACAGAGGTATGTGGAACAAGTGGATTCATTCTCTCGTCACAAACTTAGTGGCTCCAAACAGCACCTTTCATCATCTCACAGTTTCTATGAGTGAGGAAATTTGCTCAGAGCAGTGTAGGGTTTGGACGGAACTGTGATCTCATCAGAGGCTTGACATGGGAAGATCTATTTCCAAACTTCTTCAGGCTGTCGGCAGCATTCAGTTCCGTGAGGTTGTTCTATTCTTGGGCTGGCTGTCAGCTCCTAGAGTTTGCCCACCATTCCTTACCACATAGCCCTCTCAGGGGATGGTAATTTACTTCCTCAGAGAGAAAGAGAGGTCTCACTTCCATCTGCTAGACAGCCTTATATAATGTGACTTAATTACAGACATGGCATACCATCACCCTTGTTATTTTCTATTGGTTAGAAGCAAATTACACATTGTGCCTGAATTCAAGGAGAGGGGACCAGACTCCTTAGGGGCCATGTTAGGGTGTGTCTGTCACACCCATATAAGCATCACCACAGATCTTTAGACAATTATGTATCAGTGAGAGGCCACTGCTGTCCCAGAGAGCATGGAGGCATGCATAGAATAAAATGACTAACAGATTCCAGATGTGGAAGTGAATATTCTAAATGTTCATCATTCTCATTGCATCAAGCATTAGCTTCTGTGGATTATATCTTCCTGAGACTTCTCAAATCTGTCCCCTTTCTCTTTAAAGCACTTGCCAAAGTGTCCGGGCTATGTCATCCCTTGCTGAAACTGCTGGAACAGTGATTGCTCTGTCCCTGTCCCATTCCCCCCATATAATCTATTTCTCGTAAGGAAAGTCAGAGATTATTTTACCAAAATATAAAACTGATAACATCAAACCCCGATTCAAGCCCTTTACACTTATGTTGTCACAAACTTCTTAACATAATCTAGTCTTTGCTCATCTTTCCAGCTTCATCTCTCTCCATCCTCCCATTGAACTTCAGGATCCAGGCAAGTTAACTATTTGTTCTTTTTTCAGAAGTCCAATGTTTTTTTCTAGCTTCTACTCCTACTGTGTTGTTGGGTTTTTTTTCTTCATGAAATACATTCCTATCCCTAATCTCCTCTCCATAAATCCCAGCTTTGCTAATTCATGCTCATTTTCAGCTCTGTAATCTCTGACTGCCCTCTAAATTCCTGGCAGGCTAAGTTAAGTGTTGCCTCTGTGTTTTCCCATAGGTTCATGTCATTCCCTTATCCTGGCATTTATGGACCTGTCAGGACCTGCTTGACTTGTTAGCTGCTAAATTCATGAGGCTAACATGGTGATTGACCCAGTGACTGCTGAGTTGCTGTTGAGCAAACAAATGCCAAGTTTTATTGAAAGCAGCTATCTTGACACTGACCTAGGTGCCTTACACTCATTTATATTTTAGTGTTGAAAGATAGATTAAAAAATATGGTCTATGCAATATCTTTTATTTTTAGACAATTTTAGACTGACAAAAGATCTGTAAAAATAGTTCTCAGAGTTCCATATACCCTTCACCCCAGATACACATAATGTTAACATCTCATGTAGCCATCATGTAATTATCAAAACTAAGAAATTAACATTGATATAATACTATTAAACAAAGTGCAGATCTTATTTGGGTCCACCAATAATGTCATTTTGTTATTGTTGTTGTCATTTTTGTTTTACTGTTTTGGTTTGTTTTCTTCCAGGATCTGATCTAGAATCCCATGTTGTATTTCATCGTCCTGTTTCCTTGGTCTCCTCCAATCTCTTTTCAGTTCTCAGTCTTTCCTTGTTTTTAATGACCTTGACACTTTAAGAGTCCCAAGCAGCCTTTTTTCAGAATGCTCTTTACTTTGGGTGTGTCTGATGGTAACACATGATTAGATGGAAGTGGCACCTGGGAAAGCCTGTCACAAGGGTGGTGTGCTCCTCTCACGGCATCACATTCTCATGCCCATAAGCCTCATTCCAAGTGATAGCAGCTGTTAGTTTTTGCTAACATGGTATCTTCCCAATTAATAAGTGTTTCTTTAAAGGGAGATACTTTGAGGCTATGCCAGTATCCAGTTTCTGCTTAAATTTCGCCCACCAAATTCGTTGATGGTCGACTGCAGCGACTATGACTCTGGTGTTCTACTATTCTATTTCCTGCATTCATTCTATATTTAGTAATTTGAATTGTTTTCAAAGGAAGACATATTATTTCTTTCCCCTTTCTTACATTGTTCAGTTGCTATTTATTCATATGGGATATGTATTTCCTTCTGTGGGTTCTAATCCATATTCTTGACTTTGTATTGTTCTTTGTTCAGATTGTTCCAACACTGGCCTCTGGGAGTTCTTATAGGTTGATACACATGCCTCCATTCTCTTTTTCTCTCGTGACACTTTCTGACACCAAAAGATGCTCGGCCTTTTGAAACAAACACTTCTCCAAGGAACCCGAGTTCCTTTTATTAGAGAATTTATACTTGCCTCTCTGAACATTGTGGGAAAAAATGTCACAAACTCTGCACCATTCCATGCTCCCCACAGTGGAGGTTCCTTTTCCATTTTCTTCAAAGAAAAACAAGCCTAAAATGATGATTTTAGGAATGTACATGGGTCATGACATGACCATTTAATACAGCAGAAAGAGTGCTGAACTTTGAGTTGAGAAATGCTCCTGATCACATGGCATTTTGACTCTAAGTCTAATTTGGAAAGAAAAGATAAGTAAGATAAATTGTAAATAGAATTGCAATTGAGAAAAATCAGCCTAAAACCACTTAGGCTATCATTTACTCTATGTTCTCCTATTTCTGGATTTCAATGGCAGTGAATAATTCTGATTATTAGTACCTTATAAAAAAAAGCGAATCTGTGAAAAGAAGTTTGGTTTCTTTTCCTTTTCCTCTCTACTTTCCCACTCCTCCCCACAAAAGGATTTGAACCTGAAGTCTCACTTTGCCTGCAAGAGGGGGAAAAAGTAAGAACATTTACAAGAATAATCAAAACAATGACTCACAAAATCGGTGCAAAGATTTAGGATTATTTTCCTGTTTTGAAAACCTTCAGGGGATTATGTTAAATCCTATGCTAAAGGGTGGAAAGGAGACTTTGCGCAGCTGGAGTTTGCATGTTTGTATGGCACACATTCATAGGCTGGACTCTAAATAACAAACATGGACTTCCTTCAACAACACATTCCAGGACTTGCTGTTGGGCCAAGGCAAAGACATTAAAGAATGATCATAAATGATCATTTGGAAGTCACTAGAAACTGATCTCTTGAAACACTTTTTTTCCTACCATTTCACATATTGTCTGCTGCTCCCCATTCTCAAAATATATACATTCTCCTCTTAGAACATGTGCTTTTAAATATCAGTTTTATGAAATTGAATGTTTTAATTGAAACAACAACAAAAAAGTTAGAAGCAATCCGACTTTCCTGAAGCTTCGCATTCAGTGCACTCTCTACTGTGAATGCTCCTCTTTTACTAGCATTCCATTATCTCAAATTCATGCATTGTATATATAGCCTTGGTGTTGTTTAAAAGCCTGGAGCCCATCTCTTCCAAGAATGCTTAACATGATGTCCAGTTCTTAGTTGCCAAGAAAACAGTTCTATTTTCTTTGTCGGTTAAGAGCAGTTCTGTTGACAGCCGCAGGATTTATCTCATGCTGTGTCCATTTTTTACCCTCTGGTTGCTGCAGGATGTTGAACTGATTGTGTCTGACCACTGAGAACTTGATGAAATCCACAGAGAAATTCTTCCTGGGGATGTCATGTTTTCTAGGTGCTATTTCCACAACCATCTCAATATCCCCTCTTTCTGAAAAATCAATTTGCAGTTTGCCAAATGACACAGGGTAGCTTATATCAAGGGTTCACCCCATATCCATCAGCAATTGAGAGTTTTGTTTTGTTAATATCTGCATATATTATCTTCCAACATACATCATATGGAAAGGTTTAATCTATTACCCAGAAAGTTAAAGAACCTGTCAAATTAATGCTTGCAAAGTGGCTTGGGAAAATCCCTTGTGAATATCAGTAAAGTCATGGCTAATTAAATAACTGCTGACATGAGAAGATTCTGATTAGACACCTAGAGATGATGGTAGAGTTGAGATTTCCACAATGCCTCCAGGAGTGTTGTTTTGGGTAAGGTCCAACATGGCTAGGGTGCCAAAATAAAATGAGGAGCAAACACCCTACATCTCTTTCCCCCTTATGCACAGTGCAGCTGCTCAGAATGCATAGGGTGCCTGATTAGGAAACAGAGAGTGGGAGTAACAGAGAGAGGCCATTGTTAATCCATCTATTGTGCCCACTCATTTTCTTCCTAAGTAGGTGGCCTTTACCTCACTCCATGAATGGTTCTGTAACCTGTCATGAAAAATTTCCACTTACTTCTTAATACACAGCAAGGTTGGCTGTTTTTATTTATTTTTTCTTTTTCCTTGTTGGTTCCATTAATTACCCAAACCCATCAGAATTTATTTGTGTTATATAAACTGAACAGAGGTCAAAAGAAAATCAGTACAGGAAGGTGGGAAGGAATCAGTATTAGCTGTCATATGGCACAAAACCAATACTAGCAGATACCTAGAAGTTGCATCACTCAATACCTTCATTGCTAATATGTCATCCTGCTTACCAGAAGCCTCACGTATCAGTTCCCATATGATTTTCCTATTTCCAATTCATGGTTTGAATCAAATATGCCAACGACTTAAAGTGAAGAGCCACTCCATTGGACGGCTCTGTGTACCTTGAGATACTTTACAAGCTACATGGACAAGCACGTGAAAAGAACAAAACAATCCACCTGTTACAGTCCGCAGATTGCACATATGCCCCATGCAACACAGCACCCGCAAACCGAAGACCATTGACCACCTGAAGAATATATTCCAAAGACTTCCTTCTCTCCTTTGGGCCACTTACAAGTTGAGAACAGAATTGTATCCTTCCATAAGTTAGCATGATTTAGGCTTATCTAGCCAAGAATTTGCTGAAAAGCATTTATTTTTTTAAGTGCAATGAGAAAGCAGCCCAGTAATAGAGATATATAGGACTGAAAACCCTGCCCAGTCCCATGGAATGAAGTGGTTGCAGCACTTTTATTTATATAAAAAGATGAAAGGCACAGCTTTTCCTTCTGCCCAGGCACAGTTTTTCTGACTGAAGAGATGACCCTGGTTTCCTAAACTGAGATAATTAACATTGTCAGCTTATTACAAGGTTGGCATAAACATGCTAGAAAATGACACCTTGTCTTAATCATTCTTTGCCCCTGAGGAAGTATTTCAAACACATGCAACCTGGGCTGGGGCTTCATACTAGCAACAGTGGTCAAGTTCAAAGCCCTGGTGTGAAAGTCAACGAGGTCTTCTGCTCCGAAGACTGAACCTTGCACAAAAATATGCTCAGCCAACTCAAGTAAACACAAAAGCAAGAAGGAAACTGTTAGTGATTGGGGAGCATTCAATTAACATTAAAAACAGAGCCCATGCCACCTCTCTGGGATGAGAAGTCATTTTAAAAGACCTTTAGAAGTAGTAATGATTCCTGAATCACTGTCAGCAATTCATTTAAAACTAGGTATTTTATACATAATTATACTGGAATGGAAAGGCTATTCTTAAGTATTCATAGCATAGCTTATATTTTATAAATACTGTCTAATCCTTCTTAATTGCCACTACTGAAACAAAATAGCCCTAGGCAGGAATGAGAGGGGAGAAAAGCCAGGAACAAGAGAAGGTTCTGATCATAAAATAAGCAAACCTTCTGATGGTTGGCATCTCAAGGGAACACAGGTCTATTCAGTCACAGATGCAGGGGCATCTATCCTGTACATAATAATAGCTAACAATGACTGAGCATTTATTAGGTGTGAGGCACTGTTCTCAAGTATTTTCATGGATTATTCCGCTTAGTACTTACAATAACAACTTGAGGCAGGCTTTTACTCTTCAAATATTTTTTGAGCACCTACAACATGTCAAACACTAATCTGGAGTTTTTGCATAGATCAAAACACACACACACACACACACACACACACACACGCACGCACACACACATCTCCCTTCATAACTCATGTGTTCTAGTACAGCCAGGAAGCAGTGGAGCCAGGATTTGCATCCAAGAAGTCTGGCTACTGGACTGTAAAATTATTATAATTATGGTATCATAAAATGCAGCCTCTTTTGGAAACCAGTGAGAATATCATAAATCACAGTTCAATGTGCAACAAGTGGGAGACATTTGGGTTCTCTGACTGATATTACTGAATGGCTGAGATTGAGCTTTTCTCAACTGGAAAAGTCTGAGCAGGGCCTGAAACTGGAAAGAACTGGCATTTGGCGTAAGCACACCTGGGTTTGGGTTCTGGCTCTGCCAGAGTTTTCATTGATAAATCCACACAGTTTAAAGCACCTTCAGTGACCTCTTCTCTCATGTGTACAGCTGTCACAGCATCCTTTTCTTAACCAACAGATTAAATGGGAGGACTCAGCTCTAAACAAGCTGTGCCTCACTCTAGTGACAGCTCAATGTGATCCCCTAAATTTTGGAAATTAACTATAATTCCAGGATGTTGGTTCCATTTGGTGAGCCCCAAGTCTGCTTGGGATTCCAAAGGCTAATTTGAACCTCAGGGTAAGGAGTGTGTACAGATACAGACACCTTATTCTGTATAGAATATATCCATTCTCTGTAGTATCTTCCCTTACTAATTTAGACATAAGTATGAAATCAAAGCTTTTGGGAGCCATGCTCAGTTCTCATGCATAAGAATCTAAGTTATCACAAACTATTAAAAAAATACAATGCAGTTCTGTGGTGAGAAATCTAATGTAGGTCTTAAGGATCTCTCTGGACATGCCAGGACAGGGCTAATTTCCCTGTCTCCTTCAGCTTCCAAAGCACATCTACATTTCTTGGTGAATGGTCCTCAAATCTTGTAATGTTACCTGTCTCACCATTTCTCCTTATCACACCACCCACAGTGTAGCTGTTTTGAAGTATTTCAGTTGCTGTTGTTTCTAGAGTTTATACATTGTATCAAATATTATATTCTAGACTAGTGTTTGCCATGTGCAGAGGGAAAAGCTAAACATAAGACTAAATAATAAATTTTTTATTATCTCAAAACTTTCTACACATTTAAAGTCTTGAAAACATTACAATTCACAGATGGTTTAGGTTCTGATTTTCTGGAGTAGCAATTTAAGTCAAAACACACACACACACATTCATCATATAACAGTAGAGATCTGAAAATCAAATAATTTAAACTAGTAGCTAGGTTAGTATCATTAGAACCTGGGTAGTTCGATTTTATTGTTACCTGTGTTAATACACTTTTATAAATATAGCATTCCAAGATTAAAATGAACTTGATATTTCTTGACAATCCCTTTGTTTTATTTAGTATGTCTGCATTTACTAAAATAAAATTCTTTACCTATTAAAAAATTTTTTTAGTGTTGTGATTTTGGTTCATTCAAACTAATGTATTTTAGAAACAAAACATACTAATAGTAGAAATGATATTATAACAAGAGACATGTCTGTCTATTAATAATCTTGGCTGATCCAAGAGACAAAGGTGTTTGATAAAATATAATGAATATTCTGTAGATGACAAATAAGACAAAAATATGGACTTATTGCAAACTATGGTAATGCTACATTACGTAGAGACAACTTTTAAAATATTGTTTCATGATGCTTTCAATAAAACACATTTACAATAGCTTATGTTGTCTCAATGATGGTTAATTTGAGGGCTTTCTTAATTTGCACTGAAGAAAACTTCTATTCTTCTGAATCTGAAAAAGACGACCCAAGAAAATGATGTAATAGAGTTTCTACTTTGCCATCAAAGCTGTGCATCTTGGGGCTGGGGTTGTGGCTCAGTGGTAGAGTGCTTGCCCAGCATGCTTGAGGCACTGAGTTTGATCCTCAGCACCACATAAATGTAAAATAAAGATATTGTGTCCACTTAAAACTAAAAAATAATTATATTTTTAAAAATGCTGTGTATGTCAATCATTTATTTAAAAAAAAGACATCATACTGTAATTTTGAATAACCAATAATAGAATCAAAAAATTATCAGCAACAATAAATGACAGTGGCCCCTTGCTTTTATAAGAAGCATCATGGTTTTAACAAAATTTACTGACCTACAAACCTCCAGCAATAATTAATCATGAATTATTCATAGAAGATAAAAGATCTCCAGTTATCTGATGGGATCCAATCCTAACCAATCTGCCTTCATAACATGTTTGAAGACTTCTGGCATTTTGCCCTGTGTAGGAGCTTGATTCTTCCATCTATTTGGTTCACAAGAACATCTTGTATTTCAGCGAAAAGAAAAAAAAAATCACCCTTCTATTGTGATGAATAATGAAGAAGTTTTTTGCAATCCAATATTTTCAACACATATCATCATTTAAAAATGTTGACTTCACCATATATTTTCCTTAATGTTGAAATGTTGGGAGTTTTGTGCTTTCAAAAGCTTCTGAGTTTTGCTTCTGGGGCTCTTCCAGGTCAAATTTTAATATATCCTCCCTTTCCAGTAAGGATACTTAACACACTGCACATTTTTTACTTATTAAAAGTTCTACTTTTTCGTCTTTACAATTTCCATCCTCCTCTCTTAACACCTCTTTCACATACTGCTGGGCCATGAGAACCAAGTAAGAGGTTTCAGCATGAAATCATAGACAGAATTTGGAATAGGAATACTATTTTTAAAACTGAGTTGAATAAAAATTTAAGACTGTAAGATCTTTTGGTAGTTTAATTACAGTTTCTTCTGGTCAGGTTCCTTATTTTTCTCTAGCAATGTTCAAGTGAAGTAAAGAATTTTCATAGATACTATTTAATCTAAATGAGTGTTCCTCAGAGAAAGAGGGAGACAGAGGGGAAGAACACATTCGTTGATCCCCTACAGTTATGCATTTTAAAAGAAATTTTTAGAATACTGGGGATAAAAGCAGACACTAGAGCCAAATTGTCTGAGTTTGAATCCTAACTCTGCCAAAATCCCATCACTACCTTATGATCCTGGGCATGTTCCTAATTCACTCAACTGGAACTCAACCTACTCATGGGCAGAGAAGGGATAAAAATAGGATGAAGGCCTGGAGTGTTGTGGAAGTTCACAGCTATAAAGTCCTATAAGAAGTGGTTTGCTGATAGTAAATGATATCCAAACATTACCTCATTATTATATTTGTTAATTAATACTATATCTCAGTGTGGTTTGGGTCCACAACAGCCCTTACAAACAAATGCTTTTTTCATTTGGCATTTTACCTAAGAAGAGAAGAGGGTTCACTAAAGTTAACTGACCAGTTGATCATGGCCTGATTCCAAACCCCTGCTCCTGCCACTGAGGGAGGTAGAGGTTGAAGAGCTGGCCCCACAAAACTTTGAAGGGGCCTTTCCTGTGACTGAGTCAACAAGCCTCACAAAGTTCTCTACCTCTCTAACACCATTTACTTCCTTTCCCTTCTTTTTATCATTTTTTTTGTTCCTTTGCCTTTTCTTATATAACTTTGTTAAAGTATAATTTATATACAAAAATTACATTTAATTTTTACAACTAAATACACTTAATATTTACAATTAGATAAGTTTGGACATAGGCATATGCCAGTGATTTCATCGCTACAATTAGGGTATCAATCCCCTCCAAAAGCTTCCTTGTGTCTCTTTGCGCTCTCTCTCTCTCTCTCTCTCTCAATTGAAGATGAAAAGTTGTAAAAATCTCTCATTTGGCTGAACAAAAACTATTACTAGCTGATTTTTAATCATAAGCCATACAGTCCCTCAAAACACTGTGGTATGAGGACAAGGACAATTTTACATGGTGCTTTGGAGTTCCTCTATAAACATCTGCATTTTATTGGGCTTACAGTAGAGGTTATGGAGGAGAGAGCAGAAGACTTGGGAACGTAATAGGATTTTCATAAATATTTATAAATTGATAAATGGGAGACATAAAAAATTATGAGTTATATTTTGGGCTCAAGAATTTAAATGTACTATGTTCCTGAATTCACCTCTTTTGGAATACTGATAAAAAATAGATTCAAGATATAAAATATTGGAATGGAAAAAAGTTCCAGGCATTGGAAGAGATAAGCATTATTCCTATTACCATGTGCAGCTGAGTTTTCCTTTAAAACATTTAAGTTAACATGTGTTGCCAAATGACTAGAAAGCTGGCTTAGCTCTTAGGTTCAGTGGTGATTTATGGGGCTCTAAATGCAAAAAGAAGTTAGTTACTTTTCAGACAAATAAATATTTGCCATTTTTACTTTAATTTTTTTTATTTTGGCTTTACCTATTATGTTACTATCCAATGGCACAAAACAAAAGAGAACTTTTAAAAATATTTTTAAACAACAGGAAACGCATCATTGAGAAAAAGACATTATCTTTCACCTAAAACAGCGGAAATCCATGAACTTTTCTCAACACTGTAGTTTCTTCTACTCAACTATTGCATAAGTTTTATAAACATCACTTATCAAAGAGCAATTAAAAAAATTTTTTTCCACTATTGAGAAAAGAACAACTCTGTTACTTTTAGTTCTACATAAGACTTAACTCTATGGAGAATGCTGTTAATAAACTCAAGGTTATGGGTTCAATTTCTAGGTGGTCTGCTTAGCTTCTGTTAGTAAAAAATTTGGTACATATTGAGTATCCCTTATCTGAAATGCTTAAGTCTAGAAGTGTTTCAGGTTTATAATTCCTCAGATTTTGTATAGACTTTATCAGTTTAGCCTCCCTAATCTGAAAAATCTAAAATCTGAAGTGTTCCCAAATTGGAAACAATTTGAGCACCTTTATCAGAACTTAAAAAGTTTAAAATTTCAGAGCATTTCAGGTTCAGATTTTCAGAGTAGGTGTGGTTACCCTGTATTCTAGTCAGACTACATGTTTTATTTCAGCCACTTACCACTGCAGATCAGCCCAACCCACTCCACTACTGCCAAACAGCTCAGAGAATCATCTTAAATTCAAAGTTCAAAATGTCACAGATGTTGTGGTGGACACTTAAAAAAATAGTATTTACCCTACTATGATGTAAATGAGAAGTCCTAATTTTAAAGAAATACAAAAAAGCCTCACATTTAATCTGCCTCACAGAGTAATTTTCAACACACTTTTTCTACTCCCACCCTATAAAGTTAACACCACAGAGCAGAGTATGTGTCTCTTTTATTTATCACTTTATCATCTGTACCTTCAACAGTACCTGACAGTGTCTATCACACACAACTCATAAACAACTACATACTACATATGTGATACTTTTTTTTGAAGTTGGAACTTTTTTTTTTTTTTTTTGCAAATGGAAATTGAATACTTAGCAAATAATCAAACAATGTAAGGATTCCTAAAGTGTGGGCCCTAGACTGGCATCAGCATCACCCAGGGAACCATTAGAAACATGAATCCTCTGGCCCCATTACAGACCTACAAAATTTGGTACATATTGAGTATCCCTTATCTGAAATGCTTGGGTCTAGAAGTGTTTACTGAGTCAGTACCCCTGGAAGTAGTGTTCTGAAACACAGAGCCTAACAAACCTTCCAGGTGATTGTGAGGCATGGTGAAGTTTCATTGATTGCCATAACCCAATAAAGAAAACTAGCCCACACTCTGCTCTAATTTGTAGTAGCAGGTCTGAATCTATGAATGCATCTATTTCAGTACAGAAGTATAAATAAGTACAGATCTTGGAATAAATATGTGGAAAATGAGTTTCTGTATATAAATGATGTTTGAGCCAACAATGTTTGAAAACTATAAAAAATTTATGTAGCAATGTACCTTGAGTTGTAAGAAAAACATGTAACACAGAAACAAGAGATATAAAAGACAATAAAAAATAATAGATTATTACTGTGAGACTTCCTCCCATATCATTTTTTATGGTATGTGTCCTAAACAGAAGTTATTTAATAAACATGGGAATAATGTGTCATGGTGTTTATGTCCCTACACCAAGACTCAAAGACCTATGCTTTTTTTTTAAACCCATATAAGCTATAAGTTATTTTAAAAATGGGATTTCTCATTTTAATGAGTTAAGTAATATGGGAAAATAGAAAATTCTATGATTTAAGAGCATCAAAGTTCTATAATGTTCCAAAGTGAACAAACTTCCAGATGACAGAAAGCAGGGAGGGGAAAAACATATGTGGATCCAACAGGCTCCTGACAGGCCAGAAGAACTGATTAAATCTAACAAAACAATATTTAAGAGGATGAAAATAAACTTCTACACCTGGGCTAAACACTCACACCCTGTTTAGGTATAGGTTTGGGAATATTTGGCTCAGCAATAGCATATATTAAAAAACCAAAAAGGACACACCAAAACAAAACAGCAAGCCCCAAAGCCTTCATTTGCAATAAACTCTCTCCATGGGCCAGCATCTTATCCCCTGTCACCCTGAAAGCAGCAGTGACCTTAGGATGCCTTAGCAGCAGTGTCTAGAAGCCAAATCACAGCTCTGCTCTGATGTGTTCTGAGTGAACCACCTCTGCAATGACTGTGCTCCATTCCTGGCCCCACACATCACAGAGTGCATGGTGGAGTGAATCAGGGAGAAGAGTGCTGTTACTAGAAACCAGGATCTCTTTGCAGAAAATGAAGTAACTATTTGTCCCTAGACTAGGAAGAAAAAACTCAGGCCTGAGTGAAGGCATGCTAATTATCTCCAAGTATGTGAGGGGCTGTATAAGAAGAGAGATTTATCATGTCTATGTGACTCTAAACTGTGAAAGTTAATGTCCATGAGGAGAAGCTAAAAAGTCTTTGGTTCCAAAGAAGTTAAAGCAACCGACAGGAAGAGTTGTTGCAATAGTTTCATGTGTTAATTTGGCTGGGCTGTAGTATGCCTGCATTCAACACTAATGTAGGCGATAATATGAAGTAATTTGTAGATGTAGTTGTAGATAATGCCACCCACATTATCCAGAGTAAAGGAGATTACTCAGGATAATGTGGGTGGGCCACATTTAATTTTCTGGAAGGCCTTAAGTGCAAAAAGTCATCATTGACAACACGTCTGGTACTTCCAGAGGCTTTTGCCATGCATTCGTTGTTCACTGATTACTGGATTTCTTATAAAACATAACATCAGGTTTTACAGGGTTCTTATAAAATTCCAATGGTCATCTCATTCCTGGCAGAAAATGTTTAAAAGGAAGTGGAAAAGAACTGCATGATACAAAATGAAAATATTTAGTATAAAAGTTGCCATAGCTTTGCACAGTCATAAACTAGGATTCTAACCCTGAACCTAGCACCGGCCATCAAGGTGATCTATCCAAGGCTCTGTATAATAGGTGTCTCTCATACATATGCATATAAGTTTTGCATATCTGTTTATTCATGCAGAAATTACCTATTTCAGACTGCTTTGCCTTTACAATATAACACTCTTATTTTTAATGGGGTGAAAGAAGCTATGGTTGTTTTTCTGAAACTACATCAATTTTCAAAGGCAGCTATGGCAACAGACATGCATCTGCACTGGAATTTTGGCTTCAAGGCCAGTACGACCTTGAAATTTGGCTGATTTCCCCAAACCTGTAAGTTGGAGAAATACCAGGAATAAAAAGGGAAATTACAGAGATGATTTAAAATTTATTTCACTCCCCTTAACGTTAGTTCTTGTCAGTTGCCTAGAAAAAAGTCAAGATCAAAATGGAACCACTATTCTTTGAAAATATAAACAAAATTGATAAACCCTTAGCCAAACTAACAAAAGAAAAGACAGAGAAAACCCAAATTACTAAAATTTGCAATGAAAAAGGAAATATCACCATGGATACTAATGAAATACTGAGGATAATCAAAAGCTACTTTAAAAATCTATAATCCAATAAAACAGAAAATCTTGAAGACATCAACAAATTTCTAGAGACATATGAACTACTCAAATTGAATCAAGAGAACAGAAAATTTAAACTAATCAATTTCAAATTCAAATCAATTTCTAATAGTGTCTTCAATTTCATTTAAATGAAATTGAACACACTATTAGAAGTCTACCAACAAAGAAAAGCTAAGGATCAGATGATTCCCAGTCGAGCTCTACAAGACCTTTCAAAGAAGAACTTACACAAATATTCCATGAAATAGAAAAGGAAGAAACCCTTTCAAACTCATTCTATGAAGCTAGCATCACTTTGATACCAAAACCAGACAATGATTCACCAAGGAAAAAAAAAGTTCAGACCAATATCCCTGTTGAACATTGATGCAAAAATTCTCAATAAAAATTCTCAAATCACATACAAAAGTATATTAAGTAAATACAGAATAATGGCATGGGCAAATAGGGATATAATAATATATCAATAACCCCATAATCAAGTGGGGTTCATCCCAGGGATTCAAGATTCATTCAACATATGGAAATCAATAAACATAATTCACCACATCAGTAGACTTAAAGATAAGAATCACATGATTATCTCAATAGATGCAGAAAAAGAATTTTCAAAAATTCAGCACCCCTATATGTTCAAAACAACAGAAAAACTAGAGAATAATAGGAACATACCTTAACATTGTAAAAGCTGTATAGGCTAAACCCAAGGCCAACATCATTCTAAATGGAGAAAAACTGAAAACATTTCCTCTAAAAACTGGAACAAGACAGGGATGCCCTCTTTCACCACTCCTATCAACATAGTTCTCAAAACCCTAGCCAGAACAATTAGACAAAAGAAAGAAATTAAAGGGATATGAATAGGAAAAAAAGCTCAAAATATTCCTATTTGCAAATAGGGTCTTTTCTAGACCCAAAAGACTCTACTAGAAAGTTCCTAGAACTCATAAATGAATTCAGCAAAGTAGCATGGTTTAAAATCAATACCAATAAATCAACTGCATTTCTATATACCAAGGATATATCAACTGAAAGAGAAATGAGAAAAACCATCCCCTTTACATAAGCCTCAAAGAAAATAAAATATTTGGGAATCAATCTAACAAAAGAGTTAAAAGACCTTTACAATGAGAACTACAGAACACTACAGAAAGAAATTGAAGAAGAACTCAGAAAATAGAAATATCTTCCATGTTCTTGGATAGGCAGACTCAATATTATCAAAATTGTCATTCTACAGATTTAATGCACTCTACAAAAAGCACTCTACAGATTTAATGCAGTTCCTATAAAGATCCCAATGACATTCTTCACATCAATAGGAAAAGCAAATCATGAAATTCATTTGGAAAAACAAGAGGCCCACAATAGCCAAAACAATCCTTAGCACACAAAGTGATACAGGAGGCATCACAGTACCAGATCTTAAGTTATCCTAGAGAGCTACAGTAACAAAAACAGCACTGTATTGGCGCAAAACAGACATGAAGTCCAATGGAACAGAATAGAAAACACAGAGACACAACCACATAAATACAGTTATCTCATCCTAGACAAAGGTGCCATGAATATACATTGGAGAAAAGATAGCCCCTTCAACAGATGGTGCTGGAAAAACTGAAAATCCATATTTAATAGAATAAAACTGAACCCCTATTTCAATCTGCACAAAACTCAACTCTAAGTGAATCAAGGACCTAGGTATTAGACTAAAGACCCTGCACTTACTAGGAGAAAAAGCAGGCTCAGCTTTCCAACATGTCATCTTAGGAACCGAATTCCATAACAAGACTCCTAAAGTATAAGAAATAAAATAAAGATTCAATAAATGGAATGGTATCAAACTGAAAAGCATCTTCACAACAAAGAAAACAATTAAGAATGTGTATAGAGATTCTACAGATTGAGAGAAAAATCTTTACCACCAGTACCTCAAATAAGGCATTAATCTCCAGGGTATACAAAGAACTCAAAAAACTTAACACCAGAAAAATAAATAACCCAATCAATAATGGGCAAAGGAATTGAACAAATACTTCACAGAAGATTGTAACATGAGTGGTCAAAAAACTTGAAAAAACATTCAACATCTCCAGCAATTAGAGAAATGCAATTTAAAACTACACTGAGATTCCATCTCACTCCAGTCAGAATATAAGTGAAAATAAATGTTGGTGAGGATGTGGGGGAAAAAAGTACTCTTGTACGTTGTTGATGGGACTGCAAATTGGTGCAACCACTATGGAAAGTATGAAGATTTTTCAGAAAACTTAGAATGGAACTACCATTTGACCTAGCTAAGCCCACTAATCTGTCTATACCCAAAGGGCTTAAAAACAGTGATGCAGCCACATCCATTTTTATAGCAGCCCAACTCACAATAGCCAAGCTATGGAAACAACCTAGGCGTCCTTCAACGGACAAACGAATAAAGAAAATGTGGTATATATACACAGTGGAATATTATTCAGCCATAAAGAAAAAAATGAAATTATGGCATTTGCCAGTGAATGGATGATACTGGAGAATATCATGCTAAGTGAAATAAGCCAATCCCAAAAAGCCAAAGGCTGAATGTTCTCTCTGATTCGTGGATGCTAACCTACAACAAGGGAGAGTAGGGAGGGGAAGAATAGAAGTCCATTAGATTAGACAAATGGAAACAAAGGAAAGGGAGCGGGAAAGGAATAGGAGAGACAGTAGAATTAATTGGTCATAACTTTCCTAGCCTTGTGTTTGTATACATGACCAGGGCACTCCA
Organism: Callospermophilus lateralis; assembly: GCF_048772815.1. NCBI lineage: Eukaryota > Metazoa > Chordata > Mammalia > Rodentia > Sciuridae > Callospermophilus > Callospermophilus lateralis. The sequence goes on from NC_135308.1 coordinate 83,469,884, forward strand.
CATCATGTACAATCACAAGAGTGGGAACCTAAATAGAATAAGTTATACTCTATGTATGTATATTCTACTGTCATGTATAACTGAAAATAAAAAAATAAAAACAAACACACAAAATGGAATCAATAGATGCAGGATATTTAACTACAGAAATAATGTTTTAATGAATAAATTAGTCATCAAATACAAATAAATGACCATCAAATTTTAATAATATATTAAAACTGAAAAAGCAGAGATAGAAATATATCCTTTTGACTTTGAAAAAGCATTTTTTGCTTTGTTTCATTTTGTTCTCTAGTATTATTTCTCTCACATATTTTTCTTTTTATTTGTTTTTAATTTTTCCTTTTCGTACCAGCCTCCCACCCTTCCCCCCATCATAACATTTTTGTTTGTTCATTTGTTTGCAGGGCTGGGGAGTGAACTCAAGCCCGTGTACATGTCCAGCCGGTGCTCTACCACTGAACCACATCCCCAAGCCCCATCAGGACATTTTTAAAGTATGTATGTATTTATTTATTTTCAATTAAGATAGTGCTTCTTTTTCCCCCAGGGCTGGGGATTGAACCCAAGGTCTCACACATGCAAATACAAAGTACTCTACCATCATACTATACCCTCAGCCAGCTGTGACAATTCTTAACAGAAAAGCTTTAACTGAAAATTGATTATTGACAATCTAAAAATATTTAACATGTCACCAATTAACAACTAATTTTAATTTAATTTCATCTCTTTTCTTTTCCCAATCCTCTTAACCTCAATTCTTCATCTCTGTTTTTCTTGCTGGACATGCAAGAAAGATCCACAATAATGGATAAAATACTTAGAGGTCTGTCTTTAACACTATCTATAGGCATCTGCAATTTGAAAATGCCATTTTATTGCCCTTGGGGTGGACAAAACAAATAGCAATTATCTCATCTAGGCCATTTGCTTCTTCTTGGTTTTTCCATGTGCAGGTAAAGAAAGATAAATTTTAGGAAACCAAAGTAACCATATTGCCTTATTTTATGACAACAAAAAGACAATTTTTTTTCTAGTCTCAGCAAAACATCCCAAGCATAGTTGCCCTCCTTTGCTCTGATCCTTTAAAAACTAACTATTCCTGTAACCAACAACTTCACAAGGAATCAATGGACCTTATTTCTGGCAATCCTTCAATTTAGAAAACCAACTAGGGAAAACTTCTTCGCATGCACGGGCGCGCGCACACACACACACACACACACACACACACACATTTCCAGGGGCTAGGACACTTGACTAACATTTTTTAAAAATTACCATTAAGATTATATAATCTTACATCTATACCAGGACATAACCAAAGTGGCTATCACTGGGAAAATAAAGAAAACATGCATGTGTGCACACACACATGCACACATACACTCATACACACCCACACACACATACCAGAATGCTACTCAGCTTTATGAAAAACAGGAAATTTTGTGATTTGCAACAATACAGATGAACTAGCAGACTTTAACTAAGGAAATAAGCCAGGCACAGAGACAAATACCATATGATCTCACTTATATGAGGAATCTACAAAAGCCAAATTCATAGAAGTAGACAGTAGAATGATGTTTACCAGAGTGGGGGATGGGAGTGGATGGGGTAAGGGGAGACTTTGGTCAAAGGATAGGAAGTCTCAAACAGGAGGAATAAGTTCTGACAAGCTATGGCACATCCTGGTGACTTTAATCGATTTATTGTTGACCTATTAATAAGTTAATGTATTACAGATCTCAGGATATCTCAAGGAAGATTTCACATGTCCTAATCATAAAGAAATGACAAATATTTAAGGTTATGGATATGTTAATTAGCCTGTTCTGATCATTTGATGATGAACACAATAATTATTTGTCAAAAACGAAAACTTCAAAAGCCATGATTGATGATAAAGAAAAAGAGATTATATAATCTTAGAAAATAATGTCCTCAAACTTGACAAGATGATTGGGACCTGGAGAGGCCAAAACAGGTCTAGGGTGCTCATCAGTGTTCTGGTCTCCATCTTGAGCACACATAAAGAATTCATTTTATTCACTGGGCAGGAAGCAATTGCTTTTATATTCAAACAATATTATGGATTAATATTAAATTTTGCATATGTTTTACATAAATAATAAAATTCACAAAATAATCACATGATTATGAGACGTGGACATCCCCAAAGCTCTCTGGATCCTTCTCTTCTACTATAAATACTTTGAAAGCACTAATTAAGAAGCATTGTACTGCACCATAAAGTCTAAAGGAGGGGAAAGAACTGGGGTAGAACTACTTAAGTTTTAAAACATAAAAAATTATTATATAAGAAACCTGACTTCGCAAAATACTATTGATATTTCTGGGTTTGATTTAATATATATGCGATCTCATAAATATATCTGTCATGAGGTACACATATATTATAACAGGTTTTTTGGTACTTATTGGGAAATTCACATTTAAAATCAGAATTAAGGCTGTCTTATTTGAAAATAAATTGAAAAAAACTTAATTTTTTTATATAATTGAGAGTGAGGGGAACAGCAGGCAAGAACAAGAAAATGGTCCAAAAAATTGAGGAAAAATTAAACTATTTCTCTTCATGCCAAGGGAAAAATATATCACAAGTTTGTTTTATTGGGCACCCAATTTATAGTCCAACAATCTGAGTGTATGAACTTGAGCTTTCATGGGTGAGTGCATCAATTAGTTTTTGAATTAGAGGATAGCATTACTCAATTAACTTTGAGACTAGCCCTTTCAAGAAACATATTTTTGCAATGGCACACGAAATTTCAATTCTAAAATGAGAATGTCAACTGTGAAACTAAATTTAAAATTTCAGTTGTTTTTTTCTATCAGGCCTTCCTACACTTACTACAAACTTGAATAGTATGAATACAGGAAGCACTTAAATAAAAAAAAAAATGTGTGCATTCCAGGTTTATTGGCAACTCTTATCGCTTTAATTACTTGGAGCCTGTCAAAATACAGGCTGATGCACATAAGTAAGCCTGCATGCCACATTATCAGAGCTTTGCCCTCAGTCAGTGAAGGTCAGTGTTTACCCTGTGGGGTAGAAGAAGATGAAAACCCTGTCCTACACTATGCAGCACCCCCACAGTGCTCACTATACTGCCTCTCAGCCAGCAAGCTCACTTGAAGATGGAACTGCAAGGTGAAACTAGACAGAAGGAAGAACCGAACATTTACAGTAGACCATATAAATACTGCCACACACATATTATACACATGCACACCCCTCACATGTTTTATCAGTCCTCCTTAATGGTTAGCACCTTAGTAAATTTTGCCTCTGCTGACACTTCTGTGGTCAACCTGTCAACCAAAAAGTTCTGCTTAATGTTAAATTCTGTTTTAAACAGAGAGGGCCCATCTATCACATGGCTTAGGAAGTCAGCTAATACATACCAGAAGCACTTTCCAATTTAAGGGTGTTAATTTATTGATGACACTAACATATTTCTGGCTATTTTTCCAAGATTGAACATAAGCCACAAAAAAAGGATCATTATAATCATCAGTGGCCAAGCTGTAATTGACATTAACCAGACTTTGAATTCAAGAAAGAGAGAAAAATGTATGTGTGTGTGTGCGCATGCAAGCACATTGATGGTATGCTAAGTAAAGATAAAGTTGTTTTTTTTTTATCTTATAAACTTTCTTTTGTGAAAACCAAAATGCCCACTTGAATATATCTTTGATTATACTTGTTAATCAGAGAACTTCTAAATTAAAATAAGCATACTTGGAAACATTATACTAATACAAGTTAGTAGTTGAGCATTTGCTATGTGCCAAAACACTTGTATGGAATTCATTTGATCCTAATAACTGACATAGGCACTACTATATACTTTTTATAACTGAAGAAATTGAGAAGTAACTTGCCACAAGTTGCCAAATTCAGACAGTTAATAAAGCATAAAACTGTGAGTCAAATACCATGTGATTCTAGAGCTCATGTTATTGATGGCAGTTATTCAACTAACTATTAATTAGCAAATGGACAATATGGTCTTATAATCCCCAAATACCAATTTGGAACTTAGTATGGAGAAAAGAGGAGGGGGACAAGTAAGACTTGAAGCCTTAGAAACAATTCTCACAGATCCAAGTCAAATCAGAGATGCTCAGTTTCTACCAGCCCAAGATCTCAAGCTCGCTCTCTTAGGGATGCTTCCTACACCATTTGGGGAGAAATTAAATTGTGAGGGCCCAGGGGAAGATCATGGCCAATCTTGGGAGGGAGATGAGTAACTAAGGAGTTGCAGTACATTGCAACAGGAATAATTTCTTGCAGACTTAAAAATGCAAACATTACTTATGAGACTGATATAGTTAGCCTTTACAGTAGAAAAGTGACAGTGTGGGACAATAACTAGGCAGAGACAAGATAGAGCCATATTACAAATAAATAAAAATAAACATGAATTCAGTACTGCTACCATCTATTTTCAAAATTGATAGGTATGAAATAGTCTGAGGTTGTTGGCACTGAACTATAGGAAAAGTTTTCTCCCATGTGCGAGTCAAACTGGTGGTACTTTTCAAATGTGAGGTGTGGTGACAGGTCTCAAGCAAACAGCCTGATGTTGAAATATGGAAACAAGGTCTCTACAGGTGGCAGACAAAAAAGGCAATTGTTGAAGGTACGAAGTCTATTATTGTCATTTTCACCCAAATGAAAATGGTGAATGTATAAAAGGTGGTCAAGGTTCGTTTACTAAGAATCACAATTTTCGAGCTGATAAAGGACTTGGCGAGCAATTTAAACCTCAGCATTTTACATCAAATAAAACTAATCAGCAGAAGTTGTCTTCTGGGTGCAGGTGTTATTTTTGGCTATGGTTGTGAGGAATCATCCAGAGAGATAGCTCATGGACTAAGAAGACAAGAGGATGCATGCAAAGACCCAGTTTCCTAAAGGCAGATGAAGAACAACCCATGAAGGCAGCTGTTAGGGGCAAAGAGAGGGAGCAGAAAGCCAAGAAGCAGGCAGCCTTGGAGTTTGGGAAGGGAGAGAAGAGTGGTTGTATTATACGGTAGAAAGACTAAATAGATCAGACTAGAAAACGTTCATCAGTTTTGTTGAGTATTGACCAGTGGTGACTTTTTCAAGATTGCTATGTTTTAAATAATGAATTGGAGATGGGAAAAAGTTCACTTGAGAAAAAGACAAAGATGGCACAGTGGACAGAGTCATGCTCAGGGGAAACAGGTTAGGAGAGAATGACAGGAATAATTGAAACAATTCATGGAACGACAGAAAAGCTGGGGTCATACTTCAGGCTTGATGGATCAGCCTTAATAGAGGGAGGTAGCACGTGCTTCCTGATGGGGAAGATGGGAAAGGAATGGGTATACACAGAATCAAGTGGTTCTTCCAGCTGATTTATATTTTTAAACCATGTGGAGTTTATTTTAATAGGTGATATGAGGCTTTTAAAAAAATCCCTTTCCCTTACTGTTTATGATATGTGTGGAATGAAGAAATAATACATGGCCAGCCCGGGGCCCAGCCCTTCATTCACAAGGACTTAGACAAGCTGTAGTTGGCAGCACAGGCCTGTCCCATGTTCCTGTCCCTTTGCCTCCATTCTCCAGATCCTTCTGACAGCTACAGAAGCCAGGTTCTCACACCATTAGGAAACGTGGAGATTAAGAGGAAGGGGTTTAACTATCTTCAATCTTGTGAATGCTGGCAGTTTCTTAGCCTCACCAACTATTTTCCTAGCTCGGATTCTGCCAAGGGCGAAAGCAAATAGCAAGTAGAAGAAAAGCATGGTGGAAGCAAAAGCTCATGAGAAAATTAAAAGAAAAATTGAGAATAAGAGTTATAATAGGGAAGATGACTGCTGAAAATAACTAGAGAGTAAGTCAGGAAAGAGAATTCAGTCATGGAATTGAAATATGCTTATGTGTGTGTGTGTACTTGAGATCATGTGGATTACCTGCTGCATGGATTACCAGTTTATTTCCAAATGGGTTTCCCTCTACAAACATGTACTCACTAGATCCCTGTTTGAGTCCTTTCCTGAGATCCAGAAACTCTGTGTGCAAAGTCAAATATGGCTCCTTCCTCCAATAAGAGACCAAGTCGGTCTCTGAGAAGCCATGTTTTCCTGATATTTTAGCAACATTTCTGTTAGTATATTTTTATTATAAAATTTAAAACATTGTGTACAAATTGAATATCAGTTACATTTCTTGATTCCAACATTTCACCCGTAATCTTAAAGGTATGGAAACCTTTTCTCTGGCGGGGAATAAAAAAGCCTTTGAATTATTAATGCAAGCCAAAATTTACTAATTAAAATTCATCCCAGAGCATTGGCAATGGTTGTCTCAGCGTCCTCCTCTAGCTTAAAAGTGTTGGACCATAATGTAATTTTGTTTCTCATAAATATATATTCATTCAACACCAGTTATTAAGTACTGAACACATCCTTGACATTACACTGTTTTCTGAGAATATCAAAATGAATGAGATAGAAAACTGACCCCTTAGGCTCTCACAGAGAGTAAAGAGCAAATGTATTTTTCAATTTCCACAATCTGATTTTTTTGGAGTTCATTTAATATCCTCTCTCGGAATACCAAGAACTATGATATATCCATTTCTTTATATATTATCAGCAAAACTACTTTATTATTAAGAAAAACGGTACATACATACAGTCATTTACACAACATAAGAATTACAGATAAAGAAAAAGAAATTCATATAAAAGAACAGCCAGTGAGAATATGAGAAATGCCTACCACCCACTTGTCCAATCATAAGAAGCAGTAGCAAATACACACATGCGCACGCCCAAACACATATACATACAACAACCACAACAAGAGTCTTACCTGACTTGCCCACTCCTGCTCTCCCAAATACTGCCAGCTTGACCTCTGCACTTTTAGCCATGATGGGTGATGGTAGACCTTACTGTTGTTAAAACTAAAGAGCTGAGCAAATGTTTTTGGTCCCAGTCTCTGGATTCACTGTATCATTGTAAGTCTTGGAAGAATTCACAGTCCTTAGACAAAAGAGATTTGAAAATTCATAAGTGACTGGAAAACGAATTAATATTTATTAAATATCTACTCTATGCCAGTCACATTCACTTTACCAACATTTTCTAAATTTATCTTCATCCCCATCCCATGAGAGTGCCATAGTAATCGACTTATAAGCTGCTCAACTAGTTAATGGTGGATTGAATTTGAATCCATTTGATCCAACAGGTGCATTTACATACTCAATATCATTGTTTCTTGGCAGTCAAACACTTGAAGTACTGAATATGTGTGTTTGTCATCCATCTGTAAGTATCCAGCACACAGATGGAGTCATCTGGGAGCTCTTTATTTCCCTTTGGTTTGAGTAACATTTATTCTATGAATAAATGATCAACTTCATTGCCACACAATTCAATTTTCCATTTCAGGGTTAAATTTTATCTCAGTTTACATTAGATCACATGGTCAAGTTGTATAAGAAATATATGTTTATGAAGTCAATAAAAAGTACAAAAAGAAGAAAGAAAGAAAGAGAGAGAGAGAGAAAGAGAGAAAAGATAAATACCATGCTCCAAATTCTTTTTTGTGGCACCCTTAACAAATTAGTTCTAATATTGTCCTAACACTTGGCATGTGACATTGTATAGAGTGTAAGCACATTTTATATAGGTTGGTGCTTTGGAATACATCTAGGTTCTTACCACCAAGGACATGTAAACTTGGAAAGATCCTTGGGAGGACAGCCAAAGGGATCTTTTAGTCACTGCAAGAGTCTGCATGTCCAGATAATCATCCTGTGCCTGATTTACTACTTTCAGCAATGGAAGGTGGGTTCATTACATCTAAAAACTGTTCCATTTCAATTAGAACTATCTTTCTTCTACCGACCTCCAATCTGCTTTCTATCACTTCTTCTCACATGTCCTTACTTTTGTCTATGAAGTAGCTCAAAACAAGTCTATTTTTTTTCTTTTCCTTGGAACTCTTCAAGTAGCCTAGCATCTGTTAGAATGCTTTGCCCCATTCCAGGCTTCTACTTTCCAGCATGTTTATCCAGCTCTTTGTGGGATCTCCAGCATGGGATATTTCTTGTTTATAATGTTTTGACTTTCACCTTCCCCTTTCACCATATGTACTATTCCCCTGTGGCTCTGGCTGTTCAATCACTCCACTGTGGCCTCCACTGTATTCACTACTTGACATGGGACCTGAGAAACTGACAGAGCAAAGTTCTCTGAGAGGTTTGCTCTCCATTATCTGCATGCCACAGTTGTACAATAGCCCAGTCACTCACAGTAGGGCTCACATCTTTTACATGTATTGCAAACTTCCCCACTCAGAACTTCTGCAACCAATGATTTCAACACAAATACTAAACTTCAAGTTTGTCTGTGTTAAACTTAGTCATAACAGTCCACAATGTACCCATTTTCCAGTCTATAATTGTACCCTTGAAACAAATATAAATGTGTTAACTTCTCCTTCCAGCATTTATTCATCTACAAGTTTTAAAAAGAACTGAAGAGAGAGAAAAAGTGAAAAATCCTTCTGAAAAACTATTTCCACAAAGAAACAACATAAACATATTTGTTTTTACATTATTCACTGAAGCCATCAAGTTGTACCTAACAATTTTTGTATTTGCTGATTTCCAAAGTGCCAGAGCTTTCTCTGAGTGAAGCTATTAACATTAGCTATTGTTTACTTCATTTTCAAATGAAAAAATCTTAGTAATCATTAATAGTACAAAACCCAAAAGCTTAAACATCTGCAATTTGTCCAGTCCCATACTTTTGGCTAAAGATAAAAGGATTTCTTTATTCGTCATTTTACATGTATTCATTAAGAAAAGGCCTCTGTGTTTCAGGTTCAGTGCTTCATCACAGAAGCAGAATATATTAAGAAATATTAACTATAAAAACTCTAGGTGAGAATAGTTTCTGGTTAGCATTTCTTTGAAACATACAAGTGCCAAAAACTTGCATAAAAATAATTGACTATTCCACACAAAAATGGCTTATTCTCAAGTATATAAGAGACACATAATTGTCCATTTGATTAATGCTTCATAAATCCCATCAACCAAGTTTTTTTTTTTTAATGTCACATACTTCAGTAACTCCCAAATGGCCTCAGAGGCATAGGACTTTCACATATGAAAGAAAAATTATGTGGGTTATTTTTTTCCATTTATAACCAAATAAAGCTACAGCTGGTTATTATCAACCTTATGTATAGTTAGAACAAAAAAAAATCACTTTAAAGGAAGACACAAAACTGACATAGATTGTTCATTTTATTTCTCTCATGAAAATATGAAAAGTTACATTTGACAAGATAGAAAACAAAGATAAATGTATAAATTGTTTTAATAAAGAATCTGCTGCCAAGATTCTCATGTTCAAAAGCTCATAATTTGAGGCCTTCCATAACATGGATCTAAGAAAACAGTTTGTTTTTTTTTCTAATGTTGTACAGAAATATTCTGACTATGGCTAGAAGTTGCCCTTCACTTCTTATGTGGGTAGGTAGTGCTTTAGCAGGGACAAAACTTACAATTCTTATCAGTCCTAAAGGTAAAGTCCTAAATATTCAAATTAAAGGTGTAGTCCCCCACAAACACGAATTAACAGAAAATTTAGAGAATATAAAGCAAAACCTAGCTCCAAATTCTGTATTATTACTAATGCATTCATTGATCCATTCCACACTTACATTGAGCATATATAAACAAAAGCAGCTACTCTGGAGGTGCTCAGACTCTATTTAGACCTATGACATTAGTCACTAGAACCTTATTTATTTATTTATGAAAAGGTTTCATTCCTTGTAAACGATTCCTAAGACTATACTTACCAAGGTTCATGCTTTCTACTTCCTCTTCAGGGGCGTGGGGGGAGAGAAGGGGGGAGCATCTTTATAATCATTTTTCTAACTAAGTGCAGCTGTTTAAAGGGAGCAAAGAACCTAGTCCGGTCGTGGGAATGAGATTCTCCTCTCTTTGAGCCAATCCTTCTCTGGTTTTGAAATCAAGTTTTCCTGGTTCCATTACTAGGAATTTTCCCTTATCTTATCACCACGCAGCACCCACAGCAACAAGGATAATTGTGCAAGCCCCTTGGCTATGGCGTTACTCTGAAATCAACAGGTATCCTGCACCCATAGACAAGCTCCTTGTGGACTGAAGGTCACTGGCTTTCAAACTAGAGAGTAAAAATGTCACTTATATCAAAAGGACATTCCCAGTCTCAGCTCAGAGAGTGCTGTCAAGCCTGGGTGCTGGCGTTCCCATCTCTTAGCGAACTCCAAAGACACCCTACAAAGACCCAGTGACTAGGAGAACTGACCCAGAGGCCGAGGGCTCAGGACTTAAAACGGGTCTGCAGGGAATCGTCCGAATGAGCATCCTAGACACGTGCGTGACACTCACCTGTTCACACTCTCCAGGCCGGGAGAGCGGCGGTCCTTTGCAAGTTCGTAGTCGGTCCCCTAAGACCGCGAGGCCCTCCCGCGCTGACCCGCCCAGGCTGCAGGCTGCGTTTCGGACTTGCCAAGCTGCGATCCCGGGTGGAAGAAGCAACAGTAGCAAGTGTGGGTGGCCAGGCAGCGGGGGTCGCCTGCCTAGAGCTTGCTGGGACTAGCGGCGGAGAGACTGCGGCAGGACGCGAGCACTGCCCGGCTGAGGCCGCTGCGCTCCACGGCCAGGATGCTGCAGTGAGGCGCTTTGGCGCCCCCTGCTGGAGCCTGGGGCTGGCTCCTCCCGCACTGCTGCCTCCCGAGCTTGACAGCCTGAGATGCCGCCTTTAAAGTACTGCACCCAAGGCTGGCTTCTCTCCTTTGCTCAGTTCCAGGCCTCCAGGCTCTGGCAGACCGACTTTCCTGAATTAAAACCTTGCGTATGAAAGCGTCACTACGTGGTGTTTTCTATTCCTTTTTTCTTCAAATGATTTTCACAATATTCCTTGGAAATATACTTACTTATCCCCATAATATCAGAGTGAAAACTAAAGGAGAAGATTAAAAAAAAGAAAAAGAAAAGGAAAAAAAAAAAATAGTCGAAGGCTAGTAAATGACTGGAAGAAAATCCAGGCTGGATTGGAAGCTGAGAGATGCTTGGAAAGACATAAATGCTGAATTCAAAGATAAATTCATATTTCTATATCTAAGAAAGTTCCAAAGCTTTCCACCATCCACACAACACCAGTGTTATAAGATTTGTCTTGGAGTCATACCCCACCATGCTGAAAACCTAACAAAAAAGTAATATGCTATCCTAGACCTGTTTTTGCATTCTTCAACTCATTTAATATTTACAGCCTCCCTTGAGGTAAGCACTAGTATTGTAGTTGCTAGCTCTTCACAGATGAGAAGGGGGACTCAGCTTCAGAGAGGTTAAATAATTTCCCAAAGATGATGAAATTTGTAAGCAAAGGAGCAAGAAACACCTATGTTACCGGTCTTTGTTGTTATTGTCATTTTGTTTTGTTTGTTTTTATCATTCCAAATGTGGGCATTCTTACCAAGGTACCAGGTGGCTTCCAGAAAACTACTGCGATATGAGCAGACAGGGGCCCAAGGCTAATTGAACAATCTAAAGAATGTCAATGATGAAAGGGAGGTAACTATGGAGGCAGTTTCCAAAGTTGGTTCTGCCTGGAAAAATCACTGCAGCCCCAAGCTGGGAACCAGGTTGAATTAAGTGGCTGGATGTGTGCTAGAAGTAGGGATTGTCTAGTTGAGCAAGGATTTCTCTGAAAGTTCAAACATCACTCCTCTATGAGTATCCTAATTCCTAGTTTACCCCCAGCATTTTCTGTAGAGCCTGGCATATAGTGGGTATTCAAAAAAGTAATTGTTTGATGAATGAAAAGAATGAGTTTGTAGCAGGATACATGTGAATTGTTTATGGGCTGAATTTGGGACAGAATATCCAGTAAGAATTGAATAGATGGGTCTAAAATTTGCAAGATAGATATTTTAAATGTCTCAGGGCACATTAGATCTTTGAACCCTGAAATGGAAAAACAATTGCCCATGCAGATTATATAGAATTTTATAGAATTTCAATTGCATGGAATTTTGTGGTGTTAATGTGTTCAAGATTCACCTTTATCTTCTTCCCACATTGAATCTTGTATTCATAACAGTATTTAATAAAAATATTCATGAATATACATATACTGCATATAATATCTATATATTAATAGTAATATCAATACTATGGTTGATTAGTTCCAAGGAAGGTTAGTTTTGAATATATTCTATATACTATACGCAATTTAACACATTTAAATATTTAATATATTAAATATATATTTATGTATAATATATTATGCATACTGTATATCCTACACACAATTTAAATATACATATATATATATGCACATATGTATATAATTTTACAATGACTTAAGTTGAGATTTCCATTTTCCACTCTTTTTTTATTAATCTCATTTTTAAATTTTTTAATTTGTTTTAATTATACATGACAGTAGTATAACAGTAGTTCTACTCATTATTATTAACTAATGTCTATAATTTTAAGATTTATTCTTTGTGTTGTATAATTCTACAGGTTTTAACAAATCCATAATGTCTTATAGCCACCATTATAGTATTTTTTAAATTTTAATTTGTTATATATGACAACAGAATGCATTACAATTCATATGTGTGTGTGTGTGTGTGTGTGTGTGTATATATATATATATATATTTTTTTTTGTGTGTGTGTGTGTGTGTGTGTGTGTGGTACTAGGGATTGAACCCAGGGCCTTGTGCATGCTAGGCAAGCACTCTACCAACTGAGCTATATCCCCAGCCCTCTCACCACTCTTATCTAAGAGATAATTATTGAAAAAGGCCCAAGTCAGGTTCTATTTGAACAGTTGTCAGGAAATCTTGTTTCTCTTCATTTTCATGCTTAACCCATATATGCCAGGGCTCCTGTCTCCACCATTGTCATGCATACCTGCAGTTCTTGCACTGAGAAAGATCAAGTTGCTATATTGCAGCATGACACACATTATATTATCTCTTCTATATGTGTTCTATATTTCGTGGAACTGCTCCTTTATCTCAAAAGCCGCAAAAAGCAGCGACCTCCTTGGCATCACCTGCCCCATGGATCAGTAAAAAGGGCAGAGTACACTTCACACTTATGATTTCATAATGTATGCCTACTGGGGAGAGATCTTGTCAGTCTCTTCGCTTCAAGCTTATGCTAAAATTTCTAACACAAAGTAGTAGATGGAGAGGGAGTAAATCCCAAAACACATTAGAAAACTGAAACTGTGTGTGACTGTATGGGTGTGTACAGAAGATAATCATATTCATTATAAACACTTCAAACAGGAGGAAAAAAAACACAAAGTAGAAAATCATCCCCCACAAATCACACTATCCAGAGCCCATCATTAACATAAGGGGTAGCATCATTCTAGACAATGTAGGACATAAACATATTAACAGATAGTTAAATGTCTTACAGATATGCTAAGTGCTATTATACTGCAAATGCCATTTTTAATTTTAAAATACACTTAGCTAAGTAGGAGATAGAGAAATTAAAATGAATCTTTAAAAACAATGGCTGAACTTCAGCTGTGTACTCATCTCATGAGATAATTCATCCTAATGATTTTTCAAGGCAAAATTATTACATAAAACCGGATCTGAATTCATTATGCTTAAACACACATATTTGTTTTACTCAATATCAAAGGACTTCTTGCTATTTAAAAGAGGAAATTATATTTCTTATTATGCTTCTGACTTTTTCTTACCTCCTCTGTATTTTCACTTAGGTACTATTTGCTCATTGTCAAGATTTACAACATTTGCATTTCATTTAAAACTCTCCTACCCAAAGTAATTTAAATTTAGTCTTCTACTTAACTGGAACAGATTCATTTAATTAATTCTTCTACCATGGTTTTTCTATTATTGGTGCTTTATTATGATTCATCCCTGGATTTCCTCATGAAATAGTGCTTTCAAGAAGGCCCTGTTGTATACTTTAGAATACCTGTTTCTTTTCTTCTTATTGTTTTAAATTTATTTTGCAATTAGCTTACTTCTCATACAATTATCCTTTCCTCCTTTTTTTATGCATAGCGTGTTTTCGTATTATTATGTGATTTCTTTTTTGAAATCACATTTACAATGATATATATTATATGAATTCTGCACGGTTCCATTTCTACCTTGCCTGAGACCTGTGCATTTTCTCCATGAAGTGATATTTTGAAGGTAAGCATTGCATTCTGCCTGCTGTCTTATGAGATGAGAAGATACAGGATACAGGTCATCTGAGTCTCTGTGCAGCCTCTATTATAGGTTACATGCTCTGCTTTCCCTCTGAAGTTGTACCACAGACCTTGCCTAGGATTTAGAACAAACAGTCAGGGTCAGTTACTGTAAGGACCACAAAGGAAAGATTTCCTCAGGTCTGAGGTTGCTTCCCCATTCATTCTTGGAGCCTTTTACTTTCAGCCATTCCTGTTATAACTACTCACTATTGCCTCTCCTTCAGTTGGAAAAACGATAACATAGTTGCTTGGTTCACATGACTCCAGATATGGAGGCATTCTCAGTTGGTGAGGAAGAATATTCAAGATTTGATTAGACATTAGTACTACTTCTGGAAAACAGGGATGTCTACACTATGGTTGATTATTTCCAAAGATTAATTTTAAAGTTTTATGGCCAAAAAAAGGCACTTTTTTTCTTATTTTGTTGCTGTTGGGTGGGTATTTATGGTTGTTATTGTTTATTTAGTTAGATATTAGGCAAAGGCAAGTCTTGTTTTACCTATTATTGGACTTCCTGCTTACTGGGACTAACTATAAAACATAATCAAAATACCAAAAATAGTCTTTTGGTAGCATTAAAAAACCACCAAGGCAGAGCTACAAGCCCTGATGGAATGTACTTAAGTTAGCACAACATACACTCAAATTTTCTCTTTGGGGGCATCACCCATGAAGGTAGATACCAAATAACAGTAAAAGATTACAACTAAGGGCTTCTAAGACAGCTGGGTTCAGAAGGTAAAAATGGCAGAAAGGATAGTCACAGAAACCCCCAGATATTTTCAGGAAAATGCATCTGAACTTTGCCAAATTTCCAGGCAGCATGTTGTATAATAAGTCTCTGGGACACCTAATAGAACAGCAGCTGTCTGGAGTCTGAAAGTTAGATTGTTCCAGAGATCTTGGAAGGCTGGAAAGACAGTGGAGTTGCAGCCTAGCCAGTGCTTGGAAAACTTTGTAAACATCCTGGGCATTTGTCTGTAACTGCAAAAAGACCACATTCTAAGAATGAGGGCCATGCCTTAGGAATAAGGGTTATGCCCTAGGATTAAGGGTAAATCCTAAACATATTCCTCATCCATAATAGAGACTAAAATAAGACCTTGAACACTCTAATCCACCAGCAAGTTATCTGCCTGTCAAAGCAAAACTCAACACTCTTGAAAAAGATGACATGATCCAGAGTGTCTATAACTATCATTTATGTTATCAAGTACACTGTAATAGTCTGCTGAGGCTGCCATAATAAAATGCCACAGGATGGATGGCTTCTGGAAGCTAAGAAGTCCAAAATTAAGGTGCTGACAAAGTTGGTTACATCCTGAGGCATTTTTCTCTTGTTTGTAGGTAGCTTTAATTTTATTCTGTGCTCCCAGTACAACTTTTTTTGTGAGAGTCCAGAGAGAAGGCTGCTTTCTGTTATCTTGCTTTGTAAGGACATCAATTCTGTTGGTCTGTGTACATCCTTATAACTTCATTCAACCTAAATTACTTTTGTAAATAACCTATCCATTCTACTATCATGTATAACTAATAGGAACAAATTTTTAAAAAATGCATTAGGAAATACAAAAATTATAGACTTTTACTATTTGAAAATTTTAAATTGAATTTCAAAATGTTATGACTTAATTACTTTAAATTTTAATTTTCAAAATCAGAACCATTAGGCATCATTTTTTTTTGTATATACATGGTTACTTTTGTTTACCACAAACAATTGCAAAGCACAAAACATATTGGAAGATTCAATGAACAATCAAAATATATGCTTACAAAATACTTAAAAAAACAAAGAATCTATATGTAAATTCAGTGACTCTGGAAGTTACAGCAACAAAATACAAACATTGAGAATGCACACAAACATTCAGTAAATAATACAATAAAAATTACTGGAAATCAGCACAAAAATACCAATAATCAAGAAATTAAAAAAAATCAATAGAAGTAGGCAAAAGATTAGATACTGGAATAAATAAATAAGACCTTCAAAGTTTCTAGCATTATCTTATTATGCTAAAGCCAACAGAGAAAATAAAGGACAAAAATAGATTAAAAAGTATAAATTATCATATGTTCATCTATTTGGAGTATTTCAACAGAGAAATGGAATGTATAAAAATGATCAAATAAAAACCTTAGACTATAAATATTATATCTGAAATTAAGAAATTAAGAACTTATTTAGTGAATTTATGAGATTAGAAGACAGAATTAGTAAATTCAATGATATATTGTTGGAAAATATCTAGAGGAAACCACAGAGAAAAATAAAGAGTAAAGGACCAAAACAGCAATAATAAATATAGAATATGATCAATTGGTATAACACACATACAATTGGTGTTCTAAAAAGAGAAGAAATAGAGAAATAAAAGTAATGCTGACAAAACAATGACTGAAAATTTGGCAAACTGATGAAAGATAGCAGTTCTCCAATTCAAGAAGCTTTATGAACTCAAAAGCAAAAAGAGAAAACTACACTTAGAAACATCACTCTCAACTTACAGATACTAATCAAGGTAGAAAATATTAAAAATAACCATGAAAACAAAAAAAATACATCATCTTTGAGGAAGAAACAATAGAACAAATAATAAACTCTCAACATAAACTATGGAAGACAGGAGACAATGGAATGACATTTTTAAATGTCATTTATTTTCTATTTCTTGAAATAAATCATTCTCAGACAAAATTTGAGATCAGAACAATTTTTTTAAAAAGGAAAATAATTCTAAATGGAAGCAAAATATTAGCAATTGTAATGCCACCTAGTGTAAACATCCAGGTTAAAATAAATAAATATTGATCATTGAAAGCCACAAGCATTAAAACACCTTGTGGATATAAATAACACTTGGAAGTAAAACATACCATATTAGCAAACAAAGTAAGAGATATATTTAAATTTATGCTGTTATAAGTTTCTTACACAGTTTGGGATGTGTTAAAATTACTAATTTAAGATGGCCTGTTAATTAAAGAAGGCATTTTGCAATTTCTAGGAAAATACTACAATAATCCAAAAGTCTAAAAAATAAAGTAAATAAATGAAACAACTGAAGTAGAAATATTTCATCAATACTAAAAAAGCAACAAAGGATGAATAAAGGAGGAAATTGACAAAAAAAAAATAAAATAGACTTAAATCCAACTATTTCAATAATGAAATTTGGTGTAGATGTACTAAATATTCCAATTAAGAGAATATATCAGTCTGGATTAAAATTGATGTAACTGTGTTTTTTACAAAAGAAAAAAACACTTTAAATAATAGAACACAGATAAACTGAAAATTTTTTAAAAAGGAAAACAATGTGTTATATAAACTTACAAACTCTAACCAAAGCAAAGAAGAAATTCTGCAGTTAAGTGCCATTCAATACCATTATGTACATGGAAGTTAGTACACACACACACACACACACACACACACACATACACACACACACAAACATATCTGTAATTACTGTGCTCCACTACTTTTATCTTGCAATGGAGTTCATCTCTCTCAGTAAGATTTATTTTGGCTTGGCCTCGGTTGGTTGTCTCCATTCTCCTTTACCATTCTCATTTTCCCATTTGGTGCTGACCTGAGCATGACAAAAACACCAGGAACAATTACATTTAGAGAAATGTAACCTGTGCCTAGAATTCCATGTCTCTTCTGCACAGATTCTCATCTTGGATCCTTCCCCACCTCACCCCAGGGTAAGCAAGATGGTAATAATTGCAGTCCCATTTATTAGGAAAGGGAGAAGAAAGCATATGCCCCATGCTACAAAAGCAAGTTTCTAGTTGAACAGATCTTTCAGCCTTAATCCCTGAATGTAATTTACCTCTCAGGAGTCTTCTCTGTCTAAACTATTTTTCCAGACCACCAAAGATTAGATTTTCCTAGTAGAATTGGATTTATTTTTGAATTGTTATTGATATTGCTTTTAATGATTTTTAAGTGGGCAGTACAACAGTTTCACAAATACTCTGTGTGTGTGTGTGTGTGTGTGTGTGTGTGTGTGTGTGTGTGTTCATAGTGTGCAAGGGAGAAAGAGGTAGAAACAGCAACAAGTAAATTCAATGTGGTAACCACTAGAGTTATATAAACACTGTAGTTATATAATCTGGAATCCTGAAAAAGTCAATTCAAATGGAATAATAGATTTTATTGGCAGTTAAAACTGGTCAGATTATATTGGGTGTTCTTTACATAATAAACTGTCAGGAAATTAGAAACACATTTCCAAGGTCTTGAAAATTTGTGGACCTGAAATAACATTGAAAATATAATTCAATCTACCACAGGGTTAATGTGAAAAGCTAAATTTATTTATATAGAAAAGTTTATGTGGTTTTCTACTTCCTAAATTTGCCTTAATGATAACATGAAAGCAATTTCAAACTGGAACAGTTTTTTTAAACTTTACAAAATCTGATTTATCACCTATAGTTAAAAAGGTTAAGAAACCGTATGAACCAGGGTAACTTTTCATCTTGGGATTGGATCCATCATGGATTTAAAGAAGAAACCATTCTTTTGCCAGTGAAAAGGTGATTTAATGATTCCAGTTGGTACAACTCTGGTCTGGAGTGAGCCAATGATGCAGTAGGAAAGTGGCTGAGTAGAGCTTGACAGCTTAAGAATATTTTATTGGCTAAAAAAATTCCAAAGTTTAACAACAGCCAGCAACTGATGCAGATCAGCGGCAAACTCAAGCAAGATTGTAGAAGGTAGAAACCGGTACAGTTTTGCCCATGATTTACTCACGTTTTATCATAGTGCCTGACACAGAGAGGGAGCTTAACTCATTGTCAGTACTGTCAAATAAAATAAATACAACAAAATATGTGTAATCCATGGATAATTACACATAAATAAACACATAGTAACATCTATTTTAATATTTCATCTGGTTAGCTGTCCCTGGATAAGTCTCTCTAAAATGTAAAAAATGTATAAAATAAGACATTAACAAAAGATGAAAACGCATACAAACACCAAAATCTAAAGCCAACATCCAAGTAAAACCAATCCCTTTAAGAGTTTAGGGTATATTCTTCTGCCTTTGTCTATGTATTCACACATATATACACATGCACCCACACATCCATAATTATACTAAAAAAATGTGCATATTGGATTATAAATTGTTCTTTTTTCCATTCACTATTTAGAGATCTCATCACTACTTATAAATGTACTTCATCTTCTTCAACTGTGTCATGGTATTAGGGACTATGTACCAAGCATAACTTATTTAATTTTTTAACAATCCAAAGAGTATATTTTTAATTTAGAAATATTAGCCATTATTTTTAATAATACAGTAAATCTGTATATGCCAACATGAAAATATCTCCAACACATAAACAAGGTGCAGTGTGTAAAATCTGATGCCACTTAGATAAGAAGACCTATATAATTTCTATGTGGAGACATACACAACTCCATAGTAAATGCTTGAACAAAAAAATAAAAAAGCTTCCCGGGAACTGATGGAGTTGGTGTTGGTAGATGGGGATGTTAGCCTTACTGGTAATGTTTCAGTCTGTTTCATTTAGTTTATCTTATGATGAAGATATACATATTATGCTAGTTGGAAACTAAAAATCATATTATCCTTTAGAAAATCAGCTATAAAATTAGTACATGTATTCTGGAGATGGCTGAGAAAGCTTGTCAAGGAAAATTGGTCCATCTGTAGCAAAATCATCAGTGCAAAAATGTAAAATGGTTGGATTGTACAGTTATGTATCTTAAATGAACATGCCAAAATGCCTCATATGCTTTTCTCTGGTGACTGTGAATAATATTTTAGCCAGCTTGTTTATGAAGGGTGATGATGGGAAGGCATGAAAGTAAATTAAAAGATGCTGTCATTCATGTCACACTCAGTAACTGAGAATGGGAGCCATGCTGCTGTCAATCATTGGGGGTCCATGGCATATTAGTGCCACCACCGGGCTAGCTACACAAAGGGATTAAACTAGATTCAGTGCAGTCAATGTTAGTTGCCTTGCTGTTGGTACCCTCTTGTGCGTTTCACATATAGTTTCTTTCTATTTTTCCTTTTACATTAAGCTATGTGGTAATATAAGGAGATAACACTGCTGGAGCTTATTGAAAAACAAATACAAACATTTTCAATTAAATTTTAAAACATATCCAGAGCTCAAAATTACAGAGATGGGCAAAATACATAAACAGATATAAAGCTATTTCTAGGTTTTTACCAAAAACATTGGAAGAACTCAATTTTCCTTATATTATAGTACCCTGAAGAACTATAATTGAAAGGAGCTTTTAGCTAATAAGAGTGGAGAAGTCTCCAATTCTAATGTACAGTCATGATTGTTACAACTGAGACTGGAACGAGAATAACCTTGGACCAGCAAAGAGGTGTCAATAGAATATGGATTGTATATATAAAAAAATCTGGAACAAATGAGCAGAGAGCTCATTCTCTTCCAAACTGCCACTAAAGGCTTTTACTGGTTCTCTAACTGGGTTGAATTATACAATAATGTCAAAAGACGACTGTGTAGCATATGCGAATTTAGGCCATTATCCCTGAGTTTGCACCATAATACAGTCATTCACAGATTACATATTTTTTCCATCATAAACTCTCAAGTCAAAGAACTTCCTCAGAAGATGTAAGGTAGGTAAACCCCACCTAATCATGTTTTAAGATTCTGCCAATTAAGTTAGCAGACCTCTTATCCAAACTATATTTAAAAATTTGCAAGTATTTTAAAATGTTTTTGCTGTGCATCACATGGTTAAGGCACAACTAGAAGAGACCAGCTTGAGGCTTTCCAGTGTGCTGATTTCAGCTGGCCAAAGAGAAGAGGAATGCATACCTGATCTTCTCTTATAAGACACCACAAAAATCTATAGAAATGTTTGCCTAATGGTCATTAACCATTCACTCCAACCAGAGAAACTTAGAAACGACAGGGCCTATACAGACCTGCCAGACTAAGCCAAGTCGAAAATACATAGGTATTAAATCCTAGAAAGTTGTGAAGTGGCTGAAGGGCAGAGGGGTAGTTTTTATGAAAGTCAAAATGTAGAAGTAAGAATCAGAGACCAAAAGACAAGCAGAAGCAAAAGTCAAATGGAGTATCTTTTGACCTTACAATAAATCATAGCCTGGCTTTCAGGAATTAGTTCTCCAAATTGATTGAACTCAGCTGATATGCATTGCTCAAATCGACAAGAGATTCAAGTATAGACTTCAAGATGTCTATTTATTAAATTTTCATGGTGTACATCAATTTTCTGTGACCAAAATATTTGTATTTCCCATTCAGATCACTCTCTTTCTTGTATATCTGCAGAGTTAAAATAACATTTACTAGGACTCTAAATAATATAAAAATGGTACAAAGAAATATTTTTCCTGGAGTAGATCATAGAAAGTTATATTTCCTTCTTCATAATTTTTAGTTACGTTTTTACATTTTTACTCATCAAGTTGAGAAATTTGTATCATTTGCACACATTCAACGGCAAGGATTTCTCTATATATCTAAAATCTATCAAACATCCAGGAAAGAGGACCCAATTTCTCCTTTTATCTTCATTTTGCTTCTGCTTTCTTTGCCTGGAGAAGATAACAATAAATTTGATTAGGCAGCTTGGTCCCAAATTACAATCAAACCCCTAATCCAGTTTAGAGTTAAAATGCTTTTCAAAATTTTTTCATCCATCCAATTACAGAGAATCTATTGATTTCTTCTTATGTTCATTATTGCACGAATACAGATTTCACCAGTTTTAATCCCCAAAGACCACCATTATTTCCATTATTTCCAAACTTTCCATAGACACAAAAATGCTATATACATGATGTGTATGTGATATGATTATTCCCAGATTGCTCCCACTTTATGGCATACTTTAGTAAGTCCACCTTTTTTTAGGAGAAGGCACTATTAACATAGGACCATTGATTTACTCAAAATATAGACCTGTGAGATCATCATTAGACCTACAGACATTATGAGAGTCTGCAGATGATCTCAGTGGTTGGTTAGAGTGCTCAATCCTCCAACCTATATTGGAGTCGGGTTCTGATAGCCTCTGTCCAGAGGCTTGGCTTTGCACGCTGCCTCTTATTTCACATAAACTATATGTATTAGTCACCTTTTTGTCACTGTGACAAAATACCTGAAAAAAAAAACAACCTAGAGGAGGAAAAATTTATTTTGACTCATGGTTTCAGAATTTTCAATCCATGGTTGGCTGGCTTGAGTCTGGGGCAAGGCACTACATCATGGCAGAGAGCATAGAAGAGCAAAGCTGCTCAAGCCACAGCAGCAGGGAAGCCGGGGAAGGGACTGACCAGGGACAACATGTAATCTCCATAGGCAGGCCCCAAGGACCACTCCTTTAACTAGACCCCATCTCTCACAGTTTTGACCACCTCAAAATAATGCCATGAAATTGTTATTCCACTGATAAGGTCAGAGCCCTCCTGATCCAATCACTTCCAAAAAGTCCCACCTCTGACCTTTGCTGCACTGGGGACCAAAGGCTTATGTCTCCGGGGGACACTTCATCCAAATCATAATTCAATGCTTCTGGATCACCAACTTTCAAGTAACTTTCAAGAGTTTGGCTTTCATCATTTTTCATTGCTTCGAAACATTCCATAGAGAACAAACTTTCATCTCTGGGGACCAAGGTGTTCCTTTCCACCCAGCTTTCACTCTCTTGTGTATTAGGGAGGTTTCCTTAGTCCCTATTATAGTTCAGATATGAGATGTCCACCAAAAGCTCATGTTTGAGATAATGAAAACAATTTTAGAGGTGAAATGATTGGGTTATGAGAGCCTTAGCCTAATCCGTGCATTAACTCACTTGAATAGGATAACTGGGTGGTTAACTATAGGCAGGTAGGTTATGGCTAGAGAAGGTAGGTCATTGGGGGCGTGCCTTTGGGGTATACATTTTGTTTCTGGTGAGTAGCTCTCTCTCTACTTCCTGGTTGCCAAGTCCTGGGCTGCTTTCCTCCACCACACCCTTCTGCCATGGTGTTCTGCCTCATCTCAGGGCACAGAGCAAGAGTCAGTGGTCTACAGATTGAGACCTCTGAAACTGAGTGCCAAAAATACTTCTTCTCCTCTAAAACTGTTCTTTTCAGGTATTTTGGTCACAGCAGTGAAAATGTTGACTAAAATAGTGCCTTCTATTAGGGAAACTTTTCACTGGTGTAAAACTCTCTAGCAGCCTTGGTAAGTTAAGAAGGACATGAGGTTTGGATGCTCTCTGGAAGACATTGCCTATTGAGCTAAACCTGCCCGTTATAGTGATGTGACCTTCACTCTGTAGGTAATTATTAAGCCATGGATGTATCTATCCTCTATTATGCCTATATGAATAATAACTGCTGACTGCTGCTTTACAGGATTTTCCTTTTAATATTTTGTGACAACATACTTGTGTTATTTTCAGTTCAGGGAATAGTTTATTTAGAGGATTAATAGCAAAGATATGTTAACAGCAAGAACAGAATACAGAACTACTTAATTTTGAGTTGTCAGCCCTGCAGTAGACATACTCCATAAAGTTGGTTTTTCAATTTGTTTAGTTTTGTTGTTTTCTTGGGGAGAAATCTCTTAATTTTCTCTCTCTCTCTTTTTTTTTAATTTGGTGAGTTTTTTCTCTTGGTAGTTTACATTTTACTTTTAATGTTTTTATTAGTACAGTATATTTATATATCATAGTAGGGCTTATTGTGACATAGCCATAAATTCTCATAAAATAATTTTCTACCTTTTGATATAAAACACGAAGTTTAAAATATGAACAGAGATGAAAATCAGACTGATCAAATTTCTAGTTTCTTTTATCACTCTCCCGCTCTATGGGCAAGAAAAGTCTTAGGATGAATGAAATTATACATAGTAAGTTAGGGACTCCTGAACTGTTTGTCATATGTCATATATAATCTAACTAGCACATAGTCATGCACTATTCTCATTTTAAAGGTTGAGAAATGGAAATACATGATTTCCTTTGTGCTCAGTGCATCAAGGGCACATTCCAGGGGATGAGCTCTGGTGAATTTGTGACTGAGACCTAACACTTTTCATATAATGCAATAGACACTTATGCAGATGATTAATATTCTTCTAGAATGTCAATCTCTATTGCCAATATAGAAAAAAGCAATAACCTCCAACATCGAGGTAGCACTTCTGTGATATTTTCATCCTTTCACTTTCATTTTAGAGGGGAAGCTGATCCTCAAAGGGTATATTGTCTAATTTTACAAAGGTAGTTATTATCAAGTATTAGTAATACTTTCCTAAGTAACAAAATTAGATTTTGTTTTGGAAAACATATGTTTAGCCATTTAATATTTTGCTTCTAAGTTATTTATACCATTTATTCATTAATATACATTGAGTCTCTAACATATCTAAGGCACTATGTTGGCACTATAAGGATCCTTCAGGGAAAAATTCAGGCACGTTTCATCAGCTGAATCATTTACAGTATATTGGTACAATCAGTTATTAAACAAGTAGTAAGTGTTAAAGTTTCACAAGTTCTCCACACTTGCCCTGTGGTCAGTCACAGACACGGTGTGGTATTTCTCCAGTGCATTTTGTGTGGTACAGCGTATTGGTAGAACAGGATACGTTGTCCTTTAGTTGACTGATAACTTCATGGAAAGAACTAAGACTAATAAAATATACGCAAAGAGTGCTGGTGGTTTCCAGGGGATAGGACAGAAATAAAGTGTTCCAGGGTTCAGTGGAGTGAGTAGGCTCTGCAGTTGAACTTTAGTGAAGAAGCTTAGACGGGTGAATATGAATGAGTAAACAAAAGCAAAACCTCCTCATAACAGGAAAGGCAAAAGTAGTGTGTTGCGACCAAATCCAGCATATACAAGGACAGAGTCCACAAACTACATTCTATTGAAAACAGCTAATATGACCCAACCAGAAGCAGATGCAGAGTGAGTCTCAAAAGGGCAGCTGTGGCCTAGGAGGTGGGCAAGTTGGCAGGTGCTTGAATAGGGTGATTGAAGGCTTGCCTCGGAGTCTTCTCCAAGACATGGCTTCTAGTTGGAGAGTGAAGTCTGTCCTGAGTTCATCTCCTCAATGCAACTAGGAGTCAGGTAAGAATCCCCTTGATAATTCCAATGAAATTAATAAGAAGGGAGGGATTATTTTTCTTATAAATCCCCTTCTAGGTATAGACTCTACTTTTGTTGAGTGAATATTTTGCTAAGAAGGTCAAATAAGAACTGAGGCCCCCAGGCAAGGTAAATCTCAATGGTGTTGATAAATTTTCTTTTAAGGAAGGTAGGCTCAGTTTATCTGAGTAATTCTTTAGGTGAGATCAACTAAGTTTTGGATAAATCTGAATTTGATGGAACATTAGAAGAAATTTAAAAGATTTCTGGGAAAAACATTAAGAAAGAAAAACACCTATTGATTAGTAGCTAAAGAATCCCTGTTGAAGAAGAAAAAATAGTAGAGATTATTACTAAATTTTTTTTGCGGCAAATTATGCAATATAAATTCACTCTTTTATTTCCCGATTAAAATCTATATTGTTCCTTAATGCTTCTGTGACTTACATTTGACTTTGGAACTTGTCACCAAGTATTGAGTGCTTATAAAAGTTGGTATAAGGAAAACTAGAGGTTATTCACATGGAAAGCTACATATAGTTTGGGTTATAATATTAATAATAATAGATACCATTTGCTTAGCTTTACAATGTCTTAATACTTTTCTTACTTTGCCTTATTTAATATTTATCCAAATTATATAATTTATTATATAGTTGGTATTTTAATTGCTTTTGCCTGAAATTGATGCATTACTACAATTTCTCTTCCTTTTTTTGGCAAAATTTGGAAAAATTGTAACACTTAATATAAACAGAGATAGGAAATATAGTCCCTAGATGATCAGCCTTTTGCTAGAAATAACTCTACTTTGAAAGAGAGTTAAAATACAGCCAACCGTGTTGCCTATATCAGTGAGGTAGATAGTATCTCCATTATACAGATAAGAAAACTAGGCTTAGAGAAATTTACTTCCTCAATGACACACAAATAGAAGTAGAAGAACTGAATCTATGTCAGGTATTTTTTAGATGCTTAATGTATATGATCTAACTTTAATGTAAGAAAAAGCTGCTTTAAGTAGATCAAGTTAGATAAATAGAGTTAAGCTGAGGGCCCTAATCACCAGGATGAAAATGCAACAGAAGCCATTAAAAGGAATAAATAAAATCTTTCTGTGTTCATAAGAAATGGACCAAAGTGTGCATTGTTGAATGGAAATGAAGGGGTAAACCCATATGATGCAGTGTGTCTATTTTAAAATTGTGCTGACATGTATTCATGCATACACAGAACATCTCTGGAAGAACATACTGCTGGTACAGTGGTTTCTTCTGAGAAGAGAACTAAGGACTGAAGAGGGACTTCCCCTTCATCATATACCCATTTATAACTTTAGAATATTTTATTATGTGTGTTGTAATTACTTGTGCAAATTTTAAAATGTAAGCAAAACTACAACAAAGTGATCTGAAGACATCTCAGCCCCTTAAGAACTGCCAGTTTGGAGAATTTTTTTGCTGACCTTTCCACTCACACTGTTCTTTGGCTGCGTGGAGCCTGCAAGGATATCTTTCTTGACTTCCTCTGGCTTGAAATTGTATTGACTCCTGGAAACTTTAGGGAACATTGACCCTTGGGCCCACTGTCAATAAGCAACTATTTGACCTGGTTCTGCCTCCTGTTTCCTGGCAGTTGAATCATCCAGGTTGGCTAAGTACTAACTAGCCCTCCCTTCAAATTCACCACTTGTGCTTGGATCTGCTCTCCCAAGACTGAAAGTCTAGCCAGGTTTTCTGGGTGACTGGTCCCAGTGCAGCACACATGTAGAAAATCTGCAAAAATAATCCAAGATGTATGATCGGCAAGTGAGTGACTTCAGAACAAAGGATAATGAAGTTGCAAATGTGAATTCCTATGATTAAAGATTGAAAGAAAATAAGAATCATTTTTTTCCTGTTCATGTTTATTGAAGCAAATCATTAGTAATTTTTATACCAGCTATCCTGTTAGATCAGGCTTTACCGTGACCAGAACTGATTTGCACAAACAGGAAAGCAGGTGCAAACAACTTAAAATAGTTTTAAATGGAAATAATTACCAGTTTGTTTAATCAAGAAAACGTATCTTTATGCCCAAAAGCCCCTTTCCTATTTTGCAAAGTCCTAATTACCACTGCATACAAAAACAGTTGGTGCATTAGTTGAAATTTCTAGTTTCCAATATTTAAAGTAGTTACTACAGTTTAGAAAATGCTAGAAGTTATCTTTTAATGAAAAAATAGCTTCACAGACAATAAAGGCTGTTCCACTGATGCCTATTGTTCAAGTTTTTTTCTTACTCTCAATCCTTTTAAGGAATAGAATGCAACTAAACAGATGTAAATTTTCCTTTAAACTTATGTGTATAATAGTTGCCCCCATTAGAAGTTAAAATAACTTGAACAGCTATGAAGTCAAAACAACGTTTGTAATTAAAAACACAATTGTAGTGCACATGAGGTTACGCTAAGTTATACCACATTCCTTGATGTCCTGTTTGGAATTCAGGTGGTAAAATATAAATCTGACTTTCCATATATTCTTAAAATTAATTAATTTATGTATTCACTGAAGCCAAACAGACATTTCTAAAATTATTCATCTTAAACTTATTTGGACATCAAAAAATGTCAGCATACAATATGCTTATTCTACTTCAGCCTAGAAACAGTTGCTTCAGCTCAAATGTCAACTTTCAAACCAAATAAAAAGCCAGCAACATTCTAACATTTTGATATGAGAGGGAAAATAATGACTGGTGGCTCTCTTAGTAGTTTTCCGTTTTTGTTTTTGTTTTCATTTCAATTCTCCTCCTTGCCCTGCAAAACTTTAAATTTGAATTATGGTTGTTTCCATTTGTAACACTTTGTTACTAATTAACTGCAATAAAAGCAACTTACTTGTATCGAAAAGACTAGTTTATTATGTTTTGATTCATAAATGGAGAGGAGGATCCCAAGTTCAAATTTATCCTCAGTAACTTAGTGAGGCCCTAAGCAACTTGGTGCGACCCTGTCTCTGAGTAAGAAATAAAAAAGACTGGGTAATGTGGCTCAGAGGTTAAGTGCCACTGGGGTTAATACTTGGTACCAAAACAAACAAACAAACAAAAAAAAAAACCCAATGTTTTCAATTTCATTATAAAATTATAGTACATTTCCACACTAACTAATGGATCTACCTCTGTTGAGATATGACAGCAACAGAAGCAAATTTCTCTGGTAGAGAAGAATCCAGCATGCTGCTGCTTTGACTTTTTCTCTTCAAAATGCTGTGATACCAACCATATATTTCTTTCCTTATCCCTATGCTCATCTCATCCTAAACTCCTCCGCAATTTTTTTCCTGCTTTTTTTTTTTTTTTTTTTTTTTTTTGGTACCAGGGATTGAATTCAGGGGCACTTAACCACTGAATCACATTCTCAGCCCTAATTTGTATTTTATTTAGAGACAGGGTCTCACTAATTTGTTTACTGTCTTGCTTTTGCTGAGGCTGGCCTTGAACACACAATCCTCCTGCCTCAGCTTCATGAGCTGCTGGAATTACAGGCAAGTGCCACTGCACCTGGATTTTTCCTGCATCTTACCTACAAATATTGGAGCCTCTTAGAGCCCTTAGGTGAGATCTTCTTTTCTTTTCTCTCTTGCTTCTTCCATGTTCTCAGGAAGCCCTGTAGTTACCTGAGCAGATGAGTCCTGCGTTCATATAACTATCATAACTGAACTTTTCCCAGTTCAGGGGCAGAGATCCCCAAAGCTGAGGTGCAATACAATACTATGCTATTGCTATGTCCTTCAAAGGTCCCCATGTTAAAGGCCAGGCCACTGGCCTATTGGGAAGTGGTAGGGACTTTAAAAGGTGGGACTTAATGGAAATAAGATCTGTCCCTGGGGACATGCCCCTGAAGGGGATATTGGGATCCTGGTCCCTTCATCTCTCTTGCTTCCCAGCCACAGTGAGATGAAAAGTTCTCCTCTGCCATGCACTTCCACTGTGATATGCTGCCTTGTCAAAAAGCAGTGTGGCCAAGTGACCAGATTCAGGATAAATGTGTGTTTTCTAGGATATAAGTGTAGTCTCAAAGAGCTATCTTGAAAGATGTCCTTCTCAGAAAGTCTTTCTGCCAAGGGTGGGGTGACTCTGCAAAGAATTAGAAATGCACTAGCTGCTCACTTTTGCCCTACTTGGAGGGCACCAAAGCCACATTTATATCTCATCAGTTACTTCTCCTGTGTCCCTTAAGCCCCTGGGAATCCTGCCAAGACTCAAGAATCATCACGAACTACTGGAAGACGGAGAGCTAAAGCTCTCTATAGGCTCAGAGTCCAATATAGGAGAACTAAAGGAGATGAGAGGTTCCAATTTGGATGAGCATTTAGAATTTTACTAACTTAGAAACAATCATGGATTTTTATTTGCCTGATACTGATGTGAAAAGCCATGACAGTTCCCTATTTAGGGGGAGAGAAAGAATTATTGAACAGAAAGGAGTTAGAGATAAGTTGAAAAAAGTTATTAAGCTGCCTTCTAACTGCAAATAATGGTTGCAGTTGTATATTAAGCCCAGACTTCTCCTCTGAGCTCTGGAATTAAATATGTTGCTAACCACTTATCATCTACTTGGATACTTTGTAGGCATCTCTAACTTAACACACCCAACACTTGATTCTAGTCTCCTCTCAGCTCTGATCTGATATTCCTTCAAGCTCTCCCCATGCCCTGACAAGATCCTCCATCCACCCACTCTCCAAAGCCAGAAAACCAACAGTGCTCCATTCTCCACCCACCACATGTCTACTATTTTAACAAGCCCTCTTCATTCTGACTGCAAAATATGTAGCATCCTCATCTATCCATCATCATTATTTAACTCTTGTCCAGGGCACACTCATCTTTTACCCAGACCACACTACAATAATCCCTAATTGGTTTCCTTATATCTATGGTTGCCCCTTTTCAATCTTCAACATAAAAGCCACTGTATTGATTACATAAACATTTAATCAAGGTGTCACATCACACAGGGTTTTAACATAAAGCAGGTTTTCCTTTTTTGAATAGTTGCTAAACTATTTACTCTTAAGTTGCTAAACTGTTTACTCTTAAGTAGTGTCTCCCTGAGCAATATTTCAGCCTGATCCCCCTTGTTCTCTGTCACTTTTGGTTAGTTGGTCTCATTCAGCTTCTAAGACTGAATCTCATTTACCTGAACACTTTAACCCTATATTCAGTCCGGCTCCTTTCCCAATCCCATCAGCCCAGGTCACTCTTGTAGCTCCCATTTCTCTGAATGGAAGACCATTGCTCTTCTTGGCTGTTACTTTTCTAGGTCTGTGGTAAGAAGAGGCTAGGGTGGCAGAGTGATGTCATTCGGAACCACAGCCTATTCTGGCACCTCCTATTCTAACATGTGGCTGGCTGGGTTCTATGGATTCTTTTTCATTTGCTTGCTTGGTTTTCTTTTATTTTAATCCATGTATGAATGTTGGAGTGCTACTTAAAGCACAGCCCATGACAGAATAAATACAGAAGGTATGCATCGAGAGCAATTTGTCATTGCCCTGGCATCCCACCATCCCTGAAAAGGGAATGGACAGCTTGCTTTTATTTCATTTTGCTAGTAATTTATTCTTATTGTCTTTTCAGAAGAAACAGTCCATAATAGCATGGGAAAGTAAGAAGAAAAGAAAGAAGGAAAGAGAGAGGAAGGAAGGGGAAACATGACAGGAAAGAAAACAATAAGAAAAGAAAAGAAAGTGGGGGGAAGCCAGCCTTTTATCACAAGTAGTTTTAAAAATCAATGCCCTGGCATATGTTATATATTCTCTATAAACTGCCTAAAATTTCCTGTAAAAAGTGCATAAACATCAACTCCACAACTTCAGTTCTCTTAGGTGATAATTTACCCTCCCTCCCACTGATGTTCTCTTTCCACACGATCCAACTATATGCACCTACTCCTTACCCACCTACCTGATCAATTTCCTCATCA
Organism: Callospermophilus lateralis; assembly: GCF_048772815.1. Classification (NCBI taxonomy): domain Eukaryota; kingdom Metazoa; phylum Chordata; class Mammalia; order Rodentia; family Sciuridae; genus Callospermophilus; species Callospermophilus lateralis. The sequence goes on from NC_135308.1 coordinate 83,501,370, forward strand.
CAACATCGTCAACCACCATGGCTTTTGTCAATTACGTTATTTGAATTGCTGTTTGAATTCAAATGAATCTATATTATAGTGCTTAAATGTAAATGCTTTTTTGGCCCACCACGGATCATGATTCTCAATAACAGTCTTAGGCCCTATTGATTTGTTCCTAAATTTCTTTACCATTTATAATGAAATTACTTGCCTTTATTTACACATCATTCATTTCACACTTTGTATAAGAACTTTCTTCAAAATGATTGTTCAGGGAGATTAATGAATCCATTTGCATTAGGAAAAGCAAATATCACAAGGAACAGAAATAGAATGTTTTTATAATGATAATGTTACACATTTTTCTGAGTGCAATCTGTTGGAAATTCTCCTTCTAATTAAAAAAAAATGAAGATAAATTAAAATCAATTTGGATTTATCTCAGTTTGATTGTTGTGGTTCAATATATACCAAAGAGAAAATGCCTTGTTAAGGATCAACTGAAGGGCTGCTTTTCCTGCAATCACATTTGGCTTTTTGTCAATGTTAGGGTTATTTTTCTCTTCTACATAGAGTAAATATGCCAATCTATCTGTCTAAAAAATAATACAACAAAATTCAGAGATGTTGAGCCCTTACATCTGTTCAATTTGATTGATTTTGTTACAACAACAGCATGAATTGTACAGAATGCATTTAGAATTGTACAGGTTAAGAAAATATGTTTTATGTGTGTGCATGTGTGTGTGTGCATGTAGGAGGACAGGAATGAAGAAGAGAAAAAGAGAGAAAGAAGAGGGAGGAGGAAGAGTCTATAAGAGAGCTCATGTTTTGTTTTTACAAGATTTGGAAAGATTACAACATTGCTTTTCTGACATCCTCTAATTTTATAATCTTTTCTATTCTATGTATTCTATCTATCACTTCACTCTTATTTTTTTTTTACCATTTATCTCCTGAAAAGGAATCGCTAAAGAAGAAAAATACAAGCAAGCTTTCCAATCTCACAGCCATGGTAACAGCATCTTGGGGCCTGAGTAGCAGTAACGGGATATATGACCTCTCTGTGGCCTTCCCATTCCTTCTCTAAAACTCACCTCGGCTGTCCTTGGAATGATTCCTTTATCTGTCATCCCTACCCTTAACCTCAAAAAACCCAACCAAAACAAAACAAAACAATAAAAAAATACTTAAAGGGTAAGGGCTATAGTGATGGTTATTATGAGCGGATTCATAAAAATACACAGACCTTGAGTCAAATATTATTGTCATAGGGTCCAGATGAGCTGATGGCATGTCCCTTCCACTTCTCCTATTCTCACCAAGCATTTCTGGACCTGCTGGTGTGTTGAGCATGCAGTGTTCTCCCTTTCTCTATCTACGATGCAACCATGGCAAGTCATCTTCTTCCACAAACAAGCTGGTAGTTTGTGACTGAACTGGTAGATGGTAGGAACTACATGAGGCTAATCATGTTTGTGTTTTATAAAAGCCTAAAATTATTAAAAAGATTCTTACATGTGCTTCTAGGACATGGAGGAAAGAATCATCTTTGTGGGTAAAATGTAAGGAGGGCAGGGGACAGAAAGAAAAGAAGGGACCCAGCATCTCCCCAGGTGGAAAGACGATGGAGCCCAATGGGCAAGAGGAAGGAGACTTGCTCTGCTTTCTGATAGGACCCTGGGGAAGGAGACAGGGGCTTTTCACATCTGAATTTCACCATAAACACAGTCTCCAAAGGAGCTCCAAAACTTTAAAGGATTGTGAGAGCTTAGAACCAGCAGGCATCTGAGCAGAGACCAATGTGGATCCCATTCTAGAAGAGCTTTCTCAAATATTTACCTTTCATAAAACCTCAGGACCTTTGCACAATTCTGAGGAATGTTAAGGATTTAGTGTAGGAGCATAGAGTTGTATTTAAATTGATTTCAGGAAATCAAGAAATGTTACATTTTTTATATGAAATTCATAACCATTCTATAAGTACTGTTAATATAAAAAGAAACAGAAAAAAATCACAATATGTTTGTATATGATTATTTAATAATCGTAAACTTTACATCTGTGTATTGTATGTGGAAGGCAAGTATCCTTCAATTAAAGATCTATGTCCTTTTTAAGTGTCATAAGCATCACTATGGGCAGGGATCCTTATCCACGGGAGTCCTCCACTCAGAGCACTTCTTGCATGCCCGTGAAACACCAGTACCCATAATCCTGTGTCTCCATCTAATTAGAAACTAAATAGCTTTAGTTTTAGTTTCAGCTTTCCTAGTGCAATTCCATCTAAATAGTTGCCACCTTGATTCTCTGACATAGTTCACAAGCTTGTCAAAACTCATTCAGCATTTTGAGATCCAATTTCTCACTTCTCATCAACAGGAAACCAACAGGGTTGTGGCAGGTCCTCAATAAGTATTTCTGTGCAATTCTTTGTACTCTTTACTCGGTAGCAAGTTGTGTGTGTGTGTGTGTGTGTATGTGTGTTTGTGTGTGTGTGTGTGAGAGAGAGAGAGAGAGAGAGAGAGAGAAAGAGAGAGAGGGGCTGATTGGTGGATACTTCCATTATTTTTTATGATTTTTCATTTTTAAATATTCTTTCTTGTTACTGATCCTTTATTCCAAAGATACATTGCTTCCTGCCTCTGTACCAGAGTATTGCAACATGAAAACTCAGTCAGAAATTTATCCAATGACCAGATAAACTCTCATAAATACGTTGTTTACAGCATAAGAACATAAATACTTATTTATATGTATCTCTTGCAAAATATCTCTTTCATATCTGATGGAGAGTAATTTGAACTTAACTAATTTCCTGTAAAAATAAATTGTAGGAACCAAGGAAGAATATTACATGTTTGAAAAATGTCTTCTGCCTGGCATAAAAAAAAATTAAATTAAATTTACATGCTAATTGTGACAAGAATGGCCGTTTGGATGATTCTACATTACAAGCATCCACTGAAATGAGGTTCCCAGTTGTCACCGAGTACATCAAAAGGATCTTAATTTGAGGAATAAATATGTGATGATAGTGATTATGTGTGAATTGTGATTATATTCTTCAATAAAGAAAACATGTTGGGATTTACAACTTTCCTCTGAGAATCAATCAATGAATTAACACATATTGAACACCCACAGGGTTCCTGGAGCTGAACAAACAAATTACTTCATCAACTTGAAAAAACATCAGTTGGTGGACTAAGCTGAGCAATGAACAGGGCTGAACATGGCCCCAAGCAGAACCATCAGGCAGGAGGAATTTATTTTCATGAAGATAGCATCTCCATTGACAGTGAGTCCAACAAACAGTTCAGACTAGAAGTTCCAGTTGGCTTCCATTCTTAGCTCTGTCACCTGCTAACTGCTTAATAGTATCCAGGATGCTTCACCTTCCTGAGTGTTAATTCTCTAATGATAAAATGAAAAATGATTGCTCTGTCTTATGGATAGTTTCAAAGGAAACAAGAAAAAAAAGCAAGAAATGAGAAATTACTTTTCAAATTATTAAACACTAAAAAGTTTCATTTTCTTTTCTATGTCCCCAAAGATGTCTCTTTTCATGATCTCTAATCCCTCTTCTTCTTCTTCTTCTTCTAAATCCTCTACTCTGATGCCCTCCATATTGCTAAATCAAAACAACAGCCTGTTCTGGATTTTCATCTTGCTGTACCTGTCAGCCACCTTCCACAAGCTCACCACTCATTAGCTCTTCTTCCTTCAAACACTTTCTTCATTGGGCTCCCAGGACATTAAACTCCTGCTTTTTTCTCCAAATCACTGACCATGTTTTCTTCTAAATTTTTAATCCTTAGAGTTCAAGGGCTTGAGTTCTCACACCTTCTCTTTTTTCACTAAATGGTACCTGTTCTCTTCTCACGACACTCATCTAGTGTCATTGCTATAAGTATTACACCTAATTTGATTATTTTGACATCAGTCCAGATGTCCCTTGCAAACCTAAACTCTTGTGTTCTACTATAGTTCCACTGAGTTAGCTCTTAAAATTATTAATAAAAATGTGTTGAGATGTGTTGAACAGTTCATTTTCTCCCCTGTGTCTATCCCACTCTCAGTCTTCCTTTCTCAGTTAATGACAATACCATCTTTCCCTTTGACCAGCCAAAATTCTAGTCACCCTTGACTGCTCCCTTTCTCTTATATTCTGGACCCAACCGGGAATCCTGCTGGCACTGCCTTCAAGGTCTGTCTACCACTCAGCACTTCCCTCACCATAATGCTGGTAAAAAAAGAAAAGAAAATATCATTTCTCTAGATTATTACATGCGCCTCCTAACCATCTCCCTGCCTTTCTATGGCTTACTCTCAATAAAGCAGCCAGAGTGGTCCTCTTAAAACATGTCTCAATGCGTGCCTCCTGTGTCAAGGTCCTCCAATGGCTCCTCATACGATTAGGGTAAAATTCAAGACCTTTACAATGAGTTACATGTCTTAGAAAAAGACACACACACACACACACACACATCCACAAGGGGGTGGGGGGGAGACCATTATCTCCAATCTCATCTCTTACTCATTTTCTCCTTACTCTGCCCCAGGTATGATGGCCTCTGTGCTCTTCCCTAAATACTCCAACTCACTCCGTCCTGCCTCAGGGCCCTTGCTTTCTGCATACTATCCTTAAAAAGATATTTCACCAAGGTAGACAGGACTCACTCTTTCAGTTATTTCAACTTTCCTACTCAAATTTCACTTTTTAAGTAAGATATTTTCTGAAATACTTTGTAAATGGAAAACTATCCGATTCCTGACCCCCTATTGTCCTCCTTAATGTATCGTAATTACATTTTTGTTGCTTATACGTTAAAGTGTTCCTTAAAGAAATGTATGTTCTGGTACTGCTGTATGCCAAGCAATGAGAACAATGCTTGTCACAAAATAGCAAGACAACGAATAATTTTTAAGTGAGTAAGTAAATGATTATTGTTATTACTGATGCTGTACATAAAATTATCCCTGATAATTCCACATTCTAGGGAAAAGACATTTTAGAACTTAAATGAATACTGCAGTACATACTTGTATACTGATTGGGAAGTTGGTTTTGATTGTTTGTTCTAGATTTATTATTGAAGCTGCATATCAATTATTTATCAGCTAGAATAACTGGGGGAGCCAGATGAAGGAGAATTCACATCTGCTCAGTAATTCTTGTTTTCCATGACCTGCTACCAGGTGCTCATAGGAAGGGCAGAGAAGAAACTGGAGAGACCCTTTCACAGAATAGTACATATGAGAGGAGCAGATTGGATGCTCTGGGGTCAAGCAAATCATCACCTACTTCTCTGAAGTCTTCTTTCCCATGAAGTAAAGGCTCTAACCACTGATGCAAGAATAGAAACTTCTTTTCCTTCCGGGCACAGGAAGAGATCTTTATACTATTCCATAAGTGCTTTAATATCATTATGTCTAAGTAAGATAAAAGCTGTGTTTCTAAGAATTCTTCATTCAATTTTCCCTTTCATGAAAGTTACTTTGCTCTCTGGAATTTCAGAAGTATCCCCCCCACCACCACCACATTGGATTAAACTTCCTCTCAAAGTATCAGGATGCCAGACAATATCCTTTGAGACATCAGCAACTCCACGTAATGGGTTCCAGATGCCATCATCTCTAACATTCAGCGTAGAGACAGAGACTATAGGAATGAGTAAAGTAAAACAGCTAAGAATTGTTAAAAATCATGAAGTCAAGAATTCCTTTGTTTTGCCTATCAATAGGCTTGACAGAGTAGAAGGAATAATCAGTCACCATGAAGATAGGTCAACACAAATATCAACTAAAACACAAAGAGAAAATAATGTGAAAGCAGGAAGGAGTACCCAAGAGCCATGGGACATTTGTCAGTCTAACATGTAGGACGTGGTCTTCTAGTACAAGAAGATACGGAACAGAGCAGAAAAATATGTGAAGAGATAATTGCCAAGAATATACCAGAATGAAGAAATACATGAAAACATAGACCCAGAAACTCAGAAAGTCGAAAACACAAAAACAGAAATCTGCAAATTGCACATACATCTGAGTGCACCAAACTGCTGGAAACCAAAATTAAAAAGAAAGTCCAAATGGCAGATGGGGGGGTGGGGGAAGGACTTGGTATGCAAAAATAAACATACAGCAGAATTTTCGTCAGAAACTGTTTTACTATACCATACGATGATGTGTGTACTGGGCTATACTATGCACTGGAAGACAACCGAGTGACATCTCTAAAATATTGTCAAACAAAAAAAGTCCAGGTAAAATGTAGAAAAAAATGAAAGATACATATGTTAAAAATATAACACAAAGGTGTTCAAAAATGAATGTGTGAGAATTTGTTATGAGAAGAACAGTACATTAAAAAAAATAGTAATAGTAGATCTTCAGACAAGATCCCTATCTCTCACCACACACAAAAGTCAACTCAAAATGGAGATTCATGCATGCCATGTCTATAACAGCATAATTCATAGTAGCCAAGTTATGGAACCACCCTCGGTGTCCATTGATGGATGAATGGATAAAGAAAATGTGTTGTACATATATGATGGAATTTTGGTCAGCCGTAAAGAATGAAATTAAGTCATTTCAGGAAAGTGGGTGGAATTGAGAGCATTATGCTAAGTGAAATAAGCCAAATGTAGAAAGTCAGGGGTTATATTTTTTGTCCCATATGCGGAAGCTAGAGAGGAGAAAAGGTTAAAAAAAAAAAAGTATGTGTGCGAGGTGGTTCTCAAGAAAATAGAAGGGAGATAGGTAGAGTAGAGGAAGGGGGCCTTGGAGGATTTAGGGGAAGCAACGGGAGTACAGGGAAATGAAATTGATCAAATTATATTGTGGTATTTTATGCCTATACAAATATATAGAAAAACTAGAAAAAAATAGTAAACTCCAGACACAAAAACTGTGAATCATTTTAAAGTTTAATTCTATACAACAACAACAATAACAAAATAAAAATGTGCAGGAAAAGATTAAAAATGAAAATAACTGAAGGATATTTCATTTCATTACTAATAGTCTTAAACAATGATTGAATGCCTAAAATAAAATAACAACAATATATTGTGGGGTTTAAAACATGAAATTGAATTCTTCATCCAAAATCCTGTTCAGATAATTGAATGGACAACAATAATAGTACAAAGGATGGGAGGAAGAAATTGGAAGCACACTATTGTAAGATTCTTACACATTATAAATGAGGAGGCATGCTATTTAAAGGTTATCATGATAAGTTAATGATTCATTGTAATCTACAGAGAAAGCACCAAAAAGGATGTATAGTTAATAAGCCAATAGTAATAAAAAAGAAATCATTTTTAAATGTTAATTATCTCAAAAGAAAGAAAAAGAAAAACAGATGGTTTAAAGAGAATACAACTCATAAGATAGCAACTATTAATACATCAATAAAGAATTATATCATATGTAAATGATACATCCTGATTAAGTAGCAGAGATAGAATGATTAAAACAAAACTTTCAACAACTAAATATATGTAAGAAATCCAATTATAGAGGCACATAAAGATGGCTAGAAAATGATAAAGGGTAGAAAATAATATAGTACAGAAGCATTAATCAAGATAGCTAGAATGATTATTTATAATATCAGATAAAGCTGACTGCACAAGGAATGGTGCTGGAGGTGAAAGGATCTATAAAAATCAGTTCATCAATTAAGCCTAAACATTCTATATGAGTATACACTAAATCAGGCAGTTTTTAAATGCATGGAAGCAAAAATTAGTAGAACTGCAAAAAGAAATAGGAAAATTGAAGACCTCAATAGTCTTACTTTCATAACTGATAGAATAAGTTGACAGAAAATCAGTAATGTTGTAGACAACCTAAATAACACTGTCAACAACTTAGCCTAATTAATATTTATAGGCCACTATATTACATGGGCTGAACCATATCCTTTTATAGACACATGAAACTTTCCCCAAGATAAACTATGTTTTGAGCCATAAAGAAATATCAACAAATTTTAAAGAATTTAAATCAGACAACTTGCTATCTGACCACATGGAATTAAAATGAAAATCAATAACAGAAAGAAATCTGGAAATGCCCAAGTATTTGAATCTAAATAATACACTTCAATAGCCCCTGGGTCAAAGAGAAAACAACAGTGGAACTTTTAAATATTTGGCACTGAAAATGCAATGTATGAAACATCCAAATCAGTGCTTGAATGGAAATTTATATGTATTAAATGCCAATTTTAGAATGTAAGAATTTTTGAAGAGGGGAAGGGAGGGGTGACGGGAATGGGAAAGACAGAACGAATCAGACATAACTTTCTTATGTTCATATATGAATATATGACCAGTGTAACTCCACATCATGTACAGCCTCAAGAATGGGAAGTTATACTCCATGTATATATGATATGTTAAAATACATTCTACTGTCATGTATAACTAAAAAGAACAAATGAATAAATAAATAAAAAGAATTTTTTAATAAATAAGGAAGAGGAGAGAAAACAAACAGACAAAAGAAAAAACTAAAAATAAGAGCAGAGCTTAATGGAATTTAAAAACAGATAAAAAATAGAATTAAAAGCTGGGCTGGGGTCTTAGCTCAATGGTAGAGTGCTTGCCTAGCATATGTGAGGTACTGTGTTTGATTCTCAATACCACATATAAATAACTAAATAAATAAATAAAGGTCCACTGACAACTAAAAAATATTTTAAAAAGAACTAGTAGCTTTTTTTCTTTTGAAAAATAATAATAATAAATATGGCAAAGTTTCCCAAGGAAGGGCCCAGGATCTGATGCTCTCACAGCTGAATTCTATCAAACACTTAAAAAAGAATTATTTGCCAGTCCTTCTCAAACTCTTCTAAAAAATTGAAGAAGTAATACTTCCAAACTCATTTTACAAGACCAGAATTACCTGGAGACTAAAGTCGGAAAAAAAATACAATAAAAGAAAGTGACAAGGCAATATCTTTGATGAACATAGATGAAAGAAATATTAGCAAAAAAAAAAATACTAGCTAACCAAATCCAATTGCACATTAAAAGAATCATTTGCCATGGTTCAGCAGGAGTTGTTCCTGGGATACCAGAATTTGTCAACATAGGTTTATCAGTAAGTATCATGACCATGCTACCAAAGTGAAGGATATGAATTATATGTAATTTAAATTCTGCATCTCAATAGATAAAGAAAAAAGTGTTTGACAACCTCAATACCTTTTATGATAAAAATTCTCAACAAATTCATGATAAGCCCAAAGTTAATAAAACTTTGATAAGCCCAAAGTTAATAACATTCAATAGTGAACAGCTGAAAGTTTTTCTTCTAAGATCAGAAACAAGACAAGGATGCCCAATTTTGCCACTTTTTTACAACATAGTTAAAATAAGATATCCCAATTAGAAAGGTAGAAGTTAAATTTTCCCTATGTACAAATAACATGATCTTATATGCAGAAAATTCTGAAAACTCCATCAGAAATACTGTGAGAACTGACAAATAAATTAAGTAATGTTGCAAATTATAAAATCAACATACAAAATCCATTGTCTTTCTATACACTGATGATAAACTATCTGAAAAATTAATATTCCATGTATGATAGCATTAAAACAAATAAACATATTTAGGAATATTTTTAACCAAGGAAGTGAAAGGTCTATACATTGAAAAATATAAAACACTGTTGAAAGACAGTGAAGAAGACACAAAAAAAATGGAAAGATAGTTTGTGCTCATGGATGGCAAAGTTAATGCTGTTAAAATGGCCATCTTACCTAAAATAATATACAGATTGAAAATTTGACGCCACCAAAAATTTCAATGAAGTTTTTCACAGAAATAGGAAAAAAATCCACAAAAATTCTTATGTGAACAACAACAACAGCAGCAAATAGACAAAGCAATCTTTGGGATAAATACACAAATCTTATAAATGAATAGCAAATATAAGACCACCTAAAGAAGAACGAGCAAAGGAGACTTCAACAAATTCCTTACAAGTTCAGGTGACCAGTTATGGATTGAATTGTATCTCCCCCAAATTCACATATTGAAGTCCTAATCCCTAGTTCTTCAATATGACCCTACTAAGGTTGTTGCCTATGTAGTTAGTTAAGATGAGGTCATACTGGATTACGGTGAGGCTGCTCACCCTTTATGACTATTGTTTTTATAGAAAGAGGAAATTAGGACCCACAAACACACACACACACACACACACACACACACACACACATACACACACACACACAGAACGCCGTGTGATCATCACAGTAGTAATTGGGGTGATACCTCTGTGAATCAAGGCGTGTTAGGGGAGAGGTATGGAACAGATTTGTCTCCACAGTCCTTGGAAGGAATTAATTGCTACCAACTATTTGGTCTCTGACTTCCAGTCTCCAGAACTGTGAGACAATAAATTTATGTTTGAGCCACCCAGTGTGTGGTATTTTATTATAACCGCCCTATCAAATTAATAAATGGTCAATAAACCTAGGAAAATGTGATCAAGCTAATAATTAGAAAATTTAAAATAATAAAGATCTATTTCTACACACCTGTCAGATTGTCAATAGCAAACCATACTAATGAAGGCTGAGGATGCAGAGCAATAGAATTATCAAGAACCACTTTCAAAACAATTAGAAACAACTCGTTGATATCATCTAATAAAGTTAAGTGTATACATAAGCCTCTGATCCACCCATTCCACTCTTAGGTGCCTAAGTGATTAGTCAATACATAGAAAATAATGATTTTTTTTGTACCCAAGACACATTCACAAGAATGCGTTAACAGAAGCAAAATGAGAAACAAACTAGTCAATCAACAGCAAAGTAAATAAATAGATCAGGGTACATGCATATGGAATACCTTGAAGCATATAAGCTACAGCTATATATTCCAAATGTATGACTGTTACACACAAAATTTTTAAAATGATATGTGTGGTCACACAGAGGCTGTAGTTTGGATCTTGAGTGTCCCCTGAAGATCCATAAGTTGAAGGCTGTATCCCTAGGGTGATGCTGTTGGGAGGTAGGTGGTGGATCTCTAAGAGGTGGGGCCTCATAGGAGGTTCTTAGGCCATTGGAGTGTGCTCTGGAGAGAAAAAGTGGGGCGTTGGCCTCTTCCTCTATGTTCTTTTCACTTTCTGGCCATGAAGACAGCAGTCTTTCTCCCTCTCATGCGCCTGCCATGTTATGCTGCCTCTCCACAGGCCCAAACCAACAGGCCCGATCACTCATAAACCTGTGAGCCAAAATAAACCTTCTCTTCTATAAGTTGATTATCTCAACTTACAAGCATTTTGTTATATTGACAGAAACTTGACTACCTCAATAGGTGTTTGTTTCATGATTATTTATTGAACCAAATACATCATATCTTCTCTAATTACATTTCATAATGAAAATTCTAATAACTTTTTCCCATTTGGAGAAAGTTCTACCCAGTGACTTCAGTATTTAAGCAGAAATGAATCAGTTGGCCATCCATAAATACATAGTCTAGAGTGTAAAAATAACATGATTTTGTTTAAGGAAAATGAAGATTGATATATGGTAAGGAGTTAGGGTCTATTGTGCACATGCTATTAATTACTTGAGACACTTGAGTGCAAGTATACTGGTAAAGCTATATAATTTTTCATAAAATAATGGGCACACATGAAAATCAACTATTCCATCTTGTGGACAAGGGGAAAAATGGAGATCTGCTTCCAAACTTGAAGCCAAAATTTGCTATACAGAGCTGCTGAAGAATCAATATGTCAGTGGTTAGCTTGATTCACTGGTAAAGGACTTTTAAGAGAAAACATGCATGCTTGAGAATTAATCCCCATGGAGACAGATGTAGACACTCCCTCCCTGTGGATTTGCTTCTTCCTCTACTTGGCACAGTGCTCTAGAGGATGGTAGACTCTGAACAGCTTCCTGGCTCTGCTGAAATCCTAAGATTATAAACAATAATACTTTTTAGGACTCATTATGGAATTTTTACTCACTTTTTTTTTCCCTAAATTTTCTGAGGTTTGGGGTAATTCAGCTTCTGTGGGTTGTTGGAGCTAACTCTTATTCACAATGCTCTTCTCTCTGGTCACATAATGGGCCCATAAAGAAGGGAGAGATACAGCAGGTGGGTCTTCTTAGTAAACTTTTGCTTTCTTGATCCAGAGGAAATTCTTGTTTAATGGAATGCCATCAAGATGTAAGCAGATGCCAGGGGTATAGGTGACACACACCTGTAATCCCAGCAACTCTGGAGGCAGAGGCATGAGGATTACAAATTCAAGGCCAGACTCAGAATCTTGGTAAGGACCTGTCTCAAAATAAAAACAATTAAAAGGGCTAGGGACTCAGTAGTAAAATGCCCCTGGGATTATTCCCTAGTACCAAAAACAAAACAAACAAACAAACAACCCCCCCCCAAAAAAAAAAAACAGAAACAAAGATGCAAGCAGTGTATCTTTCCACGGTGAGGCAGCAAGCATGAGACCTGAAGCTATCATCCCTATACCATGGAATGTTGAGCAGAAACCTTGACCAAATCTGTAGGCCAGTCATCACTGCTGAACAGCAGCCTTAGCTGGAATCACCTATCTAGGATTCTTTCTCATCACATAGTGCTAATTAAAGAGGCTACATTCTATGATAAAGCATTTCCAGGAGTATTAGAACCTAATTATTTCTCACTTTGCCTGTCTGGTGATAATATACACCATTGTTGTAAGGCCCTATCTGCAGACCTGTGTCATATAAAATCACTGAATGACAATCCTGTGAAACTTGACTTAAAATCAGCAAAATACCTAGATGAGAAATTTTAATTTAAAAATAAATTTGATAATAAGCTTCTAGTAAACTACAACTCCTAGGAAGACCCACATTTTAAAAACAGGCAGTGAGAACTAAAATTAAACAAAAATGGTAATAGTGAGGAGGCCTTTCAGTGCCAAAAAAATAACACTGAATTTGGAGCAGATGTTTCTGAAATTCACTCCTGAGTTTGATTTTCTCCTTGAGGAAGTGACTTAACTACCTAGTCTCAGTTGCCTTGTCTGTTAAATCAGCTAATAATTCCTTCCTTACAAGATCGTTGTTACATGAAGAAAAATAGCAATCATATTGTAGGACAAGGCATGTGTTCAATAACTGGCAGCTATCATTAAAGCTTCAAAATCAAGGTCACTCGTTAAGTGATTTTGGATCCATTGATTCTTCTTTTATATAAGTGGATTAGCCAATGACTCTCCAACATTCTACAACTACATAAGTTGCCCCTGTAATAAAACTGTGTCTCATAAAAGAGGGGCAGCAGAAAAAGAGAATGATCCCTGAGGTCCAGTTCTAGCTTTGTCACTGCCCAGCTGTTTGACCTTATTATGCAAATCAACCCAGGAGCCACAGATCCTCCTGTGTAAAACTGTAGAACTGGGTGAGTATGCTTTCTGATAGTCTCTGATTGTTTGGGTACCAGATGAAGTTCTCTGATACTGTTGGTCATGCCTGGCAAACAGACTACATGAACTTTCATTAAAGCAGAAGGGAGTTCAAAGTTAGCGGAGCTCATTTGGCTGTCACCGCATTCCATGATCAACCCCTAAGACTTGGATGTCTGGCACAATTTTGATCAAAGGCTCACACTTGCATGTCTGGATTCTGGTGTCTTGTGTCAGGAAGTCTGTTTGAGACGAAGATGCTTCTCTGGCTCTTGGATAAAAGAAGTTTCAGACTGTTGTTAAAAGAAGGGTGTAAAGTGGGGGTGGGTGAGACACACAAACAGTGAAAAATACATCACACTGAGTCTAACCATCATGTACATCCACAAGAAATTATTATTTTTTAAACTGGGTAAATGGCAGAAAGATCAATAGAGAGAAGGGAGCAGGAGGTGGGGAGAGGACGGGTGGTACTGGATACTGAATTAGAACATGATATGTTCTATGCTTTAATAATTATGTCAAAATGGATTCTATTGTCGTGTGTAACTGAAAAATAAATTTATAAAAATCTTAAGAAATATATGTAACTCAGCCTAAAGAAGCATTTTGAATTTCATCAGGACATACAAGGCCTCTGTAAGAAAATGACATAATAATTAAAGAAAAGGGATTACAAACCTGAGACCCCCAAAATCTATTTGCTTACCTAGGGGGAAGACACTGGGGTGCAAACATATTGACTTAAGTAACTAGTTGATTTCAGGAGAAAAGACTGCACTTCAGAATGCCTCTGCTTCTGCGGCAGTCAAAAATATAATCGCAAAGAAAGTCCACAGCAGCATTGTTAGTAAGAACTTGTGTTGTTGTGTGTGGTCTGGGTCTGAAGTCTTTTCAAACACTTAGAAGAATTTGATCTTCTATGCTTGGAAGTCTCATTTATTTGACTTACAAGATCAGCACTTAGCAAAGTCTTCTTAGATCTGTATTAGAGTGTTTAAAATAGCCTGTGTCTTAGGCAATTAAACATTTGAGAAAACACAGATGTTTTAAAATTATTGTCATTTATCAGAGGCAATTTGATTAGATATATAATGTGTTGTTTGAAAAAGAATTTGATCTGAAATATCAAATTCACAAAAGCATTTTTTTCAAAATCACTGAATAGAAAAATGAAGATCAGTAAGTCAAGATTAAAAAATTTTAATTTTAAAATTCTAACTTTAGTCAAAGAAATTTTGATTAAAATGAAGTATCAGATAGAATTCTCATTGCTGCACAAAATCCTCACCTGCCTCAGGACCTTCAGTATTTATGATCTGGCCCTGGCTAGCACAGGGGAAATGCAGCCCAAGAGTATATAAATCTCCTTCTACTTAGGTAGGTTCAGGAATCTGACACAAAGGTTCATGCCAATGCCTACATTTGACTGCCATCTCGTGGTAGAGAAGGATAATTGCATCTTCAGAAGTTAAGAAAATTCTAGTCACAGATTTGTTCTTAGCAGAATTTTCACTTCTGTAAAGATATCACAGCTGGTTCACATCATAATGATTATATACATGGCCACCTCTTTCGCTGCCTGCAAGCAGTTTTCTACAGAATGCTTTCTTACTAAAGAGGGCTTTACAGAAAGTGTTCAGTAAATGTATATAGAACTAAATAGGTGTGCAAAAGTGTTGAGCACAATTTACAAATCAATCTTATAGGTTCAATATTCCTTTTACCTTAAAATTTGATCAAAGATTATTATTTTCTTTGTATGTTATATCACATTATTGTATACTTTCTGACTAGAGTAAAAGATAAGTTAATGGAATTTCTCTTCCTTTGCATTGAGAATATAGAAGAGAATTTTTAAGTATATGATCTGTTAAAAATAATGTTACTAATTGTTCTACTAATTTGTAATGTATTCTATTTCTTAGTCTATCAAATATTATGTGCATTTGAGAAAATGTATTCAAGCACTATGTTTATCAAAAATCATCTTCCACAAACAATGTCATACTTTTAACAAATATATCACTTAAGAATCTTAATTTTTTCTGGGCATAGTGGTGTACACCTGTAATCTCAGCACACAAGAGGCTGGGCCGGAGGATTCCTTGAACCTGGGAGTTTGAGAGCAGCCTTGGTAACATAGTGAGGCTCCATAGCAGACAAAGAAAAAATCATCTCAATCTTTCAACTCAAATAAAATGATAGTATTTTAAAATGATAATTAACTAACACCAGATGAGGTAGAGTAGAAATAAAGAGACAACAGAACCCTTGATTTAATCTCAAGTGTTCTGATATCAAATCTGCCTTGTAATTAAGGAATTTTACTCATCTTTTATATATATAATCTCATCTAGATTCACAGTGAAGATGCCAGTCTGTACAATTTTCATGTATTTGAAGCTCATATAAATATAAAATGTAAAAATACTTTATGATGTTTTGTTTCCCAAAATAATGTCCCATTCTAACCTCTAGAATCTGAGTATGCTATATTGTATGTCAAAGGGAGATTAAGTTTACAGAAGAAATTAAAACTACTTATCATTTTATCTTAAAGTAAGAAGTTTCTCCTGGATTATCTAGGTGGGTCCCATGTAATCATGAGGGTCCTTACAAACAGAAGAGAATCAGAAGAGAGAAAAAGGTCCTGGCTATACATTAATTTTAGCCCATAAAACCCATGCCAAACTTCTAATTTAGGTAATAAATCTGTGTCGATTCATCCTACTAAATTTGTTCTACTTTGTTGTGGTAACCATAGGAAACTAATATATACCTAGAACTCCACCAGGGAATGATATAAACTTTATATAAGTATCATTAGATTTTGAGTACTAGAATTAGACTGTAATCGTCAAGTAAGGAATAAACAATCCAACCATTCAATATCGGTACCTAAAAGAGCTCATTAATTTGGGAGTTGTTAACATAAAATAGTGGTATATTGGGAAAGATTAAGAAATTACCTTAAGGAAAAAAAGTCACAGTCATGACTTTAGTGGATATAAAGAATATATATATATATATATATATATATATATATATATATATATATATATTCTTTTTTTCCAAAACCTATCAGAGTCCATTAATTTTGAAATTGTTAACATAAGATAGTGATGTATTGGGAAATATTGAAGTGGAGTATGAAGAAGTATGAAATAAGTCAGCTGTTCTAGCAGGTACTTGATCATGACTGCCGCAGTCCGGCTGCAGCAAAATAACCGGCGGGGGGCGGGTGACGAACAACTTGTGTAGATTGATGCAGCAGGAGAGGGAGCCGTTTATTGTAGGACAACAGAGGTATTTATACATTTTACACAGCTTATCTTAATTAGTATAAACTAGATACAGCAGTCAACCAATAAGAAATCTTCACACTTAATGGCTCGATGGCGTTACTTCACAAACCACTCCCTCTGGCATTTTGCCAGGCGCCATCCAGACTTGTTTACAGACTCTAACATTTCTCTGGCAAAATGCCAGGTGCCATCCTGACTTGTTTATAGACTCTAACACATGACAAAAGTGATATCTAGTTACACACACACACACACACACACACAAAGAAATTGGAAAGTGCAAATTGCTAATACCCTAATAGAGATCTGACATCTAGTAAAATATGAGGATGACTACTTTTGTCTTTAACATAGTGGGTTTTTTGGTAAACAGTCAAGTAGATCTATAGTTAAAACATTAGGTCTGTCACTGTAAAACAGAGATAAAGACCACTATTTATTTCATTGTCAGGGAGAATCAATTGAGATCCTGTATATAAAACACATGACCCAATGAAAGGTGTATAGCAAGTGTTTAATAAATACTGATTTTTCCATCCACTGTTGTTGAAATAGCCTCTCATAAACACCTGCCTATTCCAACTATCTGAAAAAGTCAAACCAGTTTTTTTTTTTTTTTCATAATCGTAGTCAGTCACATTTTAGCTCATTTTGTGTTGTAATGAAAGTTAAAAGATAGAGTTGCAGGGTAAAGGTGTGAAGATCAATGTGTTAATATATGATTATTTGACACAAGAGAAACAGGTTTGCCCTTATTTCACATCTTTACCAAATTTGGGCAATTTAATATGCATTTTGTATCACTTCTTCAATGGAGAATTAATTAATTTTATGTCCTCTAATTTATAAAATTTGATAATATAGTTGATGGAGAATTTATCATCTGGCAATGGCATTATGAATCAATGAGTTGTTATTGATTTTACTATAAGCCCAAAATATACATTTAAATCTACATTTATGTCAAGTGTAAAAAGAGCTTCTGTCTTTTCTCTATTATTAATAATTCATAAAGTCTTCCTAGTGAGCTAAAATGGAAATAAATATATATGAGTAGGAAGGATTAGTAGAATTCATTCAGTTCAGTTATTTAGAGAGGTGATTTTTATCTGAAACATAGAAAACAACAAAAAGTCAACCTTAACACTTTTTTTCCTCTTCCAATTAATTACCAATTACTAAAAAGCAATTATTTGTATTCATTATTCATTGTAGCTATGCATTGAATTTCCCCCTCATGCACCTAACCAGAGAATGACATAAATAGGGAAAATTAAAAACAGAATGATTACAACTTCTTATTTTGATGCAGAATTTAACTTTAAAATAACTTTTAAATTGTGATTGCTTTTAATCTGCAAAAATTTCCACTGTCTACTTCCCAAATCTTAATGAACACAGGGAAATGAACTAAGGAAAAAGGAATTTAGCTTCTATTCTGACATCAACTAATTTTGGGGTCTTGGGCTATTTAGAAAAGAAGGTCTGGGTTTTCTATTCTTACACAAAATGATAACACCTGGCCTATCTACTATTTGCAATTATAGGATGATATCTTAAGTCACCATTTATTGAGGACTAAAGGTTAACTGGCCATTCCATTACTGGTGTGAATGACCATGCTGGCTAGGCTGACATGCAGAGCTCCTGGTCTTAGTGAGGAGGTATTCCAACCACACAGGTCAGGGTGGGCGCTGTGTGGCTGTATGCTGGGATAACTAGAATGCACAGTGCATATGACCCTGCTCCCTCCCAGACCACAGCCATCATGTCTTCACACCTTTTCTCTGACTCTTGTTTTCGCTTTTCCTGCAGCCTTAACTGCCGCCACTCACCATTGCTTAAATCCACTTGCATCAAACTTTTAGCGTTTTCACTTTTTGGTGGCCACTATCTATCCTGGAACCTGAAAGGAAGAGATCATCAATATGATATCCTCAACCTTAAGCCCGTAGCCCATATTCTTCTCCATTATACTATCTTTGGAAATCACAAAGCTTTTGTTCTGGATTTCCTGACTTGATATAAGGGGGATATTTACTGTCTGATGTGGGATTTATATTTTTATTCCAGATAAATCCATTAGAATATAAGTTCTGTGAGAGTGAGTACTTGTTTACTGTTATTTCTTCATGAGCTAGAACATCTCCTGGGACATAATAAATACAAATTTTTGATGAACACTGAGTTATAGACATAAGAATTGCTTTCAGTGCCAGGGCATTGCATATGCCTGTAATCCTTAGCTGTTCGGGAGGCTGAGACAGGAGGATCACTAGTTCAAAGGCAGCCTCAGCAACAGTGAAGCGCTAAGCAACTCAGTGAGACCCCATCTCTAAATAAAATGCAAAATAGGGCTGGGGATGTGGCTCAGTGGTTGAGTGCCTCTAAGTTGAATCCCCAGTACACGGTGCCCCCTCCAACCCCCCAAAAAAGAATTGCTCTTAGACGAGTAACGTTTTAATAATTTTAAAATATATTTTCTGCTCACTTCTGAATGTAGTATATTGATATATATGAGGCAGAGCACTCAATATTTAATTTTTTAAAGTATATAAAATAAAAGAAAGAGAAAAAGAAAAAAGAGACTCCCAGTTGTATATCTCAAGTTAAGTTAATTAACCATTACCTTTAATTCTTAACTTCTAGATGGCAAAACACAAAGCACATTGGGTTATAATTCTCAGGTTTTGGTAACTATAATTAAGTAACATTTTCTGGAGAAAGCTTTTTTTTTTTTTTTTACATCAACAAGAACCTAGCTCTGATTTATTGCATAAAAGAGTATATAAGGCACACTGGTTAGAAAAATGGTCAGCTCTTTGATGGTGATTTTTTTTTAAGTTAGTGCAACTGTTTATTAGCACAATTTAACAGTATCTAATAAAGTTATTGATGGAGATTTTATAAGAGATAGAAATGTAAAACCAAAGCGTATCAAATACCATACAAGATAAGGTCACAAGTTATATTACAAGGGAAGATGTTTCTTGTGAAAACTAAGATGATCATTATCTAGCTAAATACAAGGATGAGAACCAAACAAAGTAGATAGATAGTGCCTTTTTTAGCTTTGTCACTATGAAATGTCTTCCTAGAGCTACTGGAACACACTGTATCACCAGTTGGTAATTAGAAGGTGCGACAGCTACCAGACTGTGAGTGGTTGGACTTTCTCATAATCCTGCAGTGCCCATGTTTTATGTGCTTTGGAGGCCAGATGGGCAGGCAATGGAACCTACACTGTGCAGGAGCTTCTGTTCTTATTTGGAGCAGGAGTACCCCCAATTCTGCTTCCCATGGAGAAGTCAATTTTTTCTTCATCAACAACAGACCAATATCAGAACTGATACTGAACTAATAGTAGCTCCTATTTCCTTTTTCTTCATGCTTTCTCTTCTTCACTTTTCATTGCTGTTTATGAACTGAATACCAGTTGAGCCTCTAGAAACCATACAGGGAGTGCTTACACAACACTTTCCAAAGGAGTTTATCCAGTTGCCTCAACTCTAATTTTCTGATAATTTTTGCCCCCCCCCCCCGTGTTTGTGGTCTTATTTCCTTTTTCTATCCAGAGTCGCTTCCTCTTACTTCACAATTGGAGGAGTTTTCCTAGAGTGAATAGATTGCATCCCTCAGTGTGGTGTGTGGAGAGGATGGTGGAGGAAGAGTTTTCATACTTGTCCTGGGGTCTAGGCATTCAAAGAAAGGGGATGTTAGGTTTGCTCACACTGGTTATAGTTCAGATGTAGCAGAAGTTATAGAGATCTCAACATTTTTAGGGTACTCTCTCACTTCCCTGGCAAAAGAAAAAGGGATGATAATGGGACCAGCAGTGTCCCTCTAAAATCTCCCCACATGTTGCCTTAGGTGAGGTCACAATAGATAATTGTTTCTCCTCTATAACTTTATCATCTTTTGGGTAATTGGTTCCTTCCTCCAGAAAAGTGACTCCAAGTGAGATCATTTTAAAAGAGTAGAATATTTGATGCTACTCAAATTGCTATTTTAAAAATATTTTATTCAATACACATTGGACACCTAACAAATGAGAAAAATGGACCGGCCGATGGGGAATACAAAGATGAATTAGCCAAAGAACTTTACATGCTTCAGTCTTGTGAAAAAGACAAGCATGTATCCCAATAAAATGAACCATTCCACGGTAGTGAACACTACCAGAAAAGTAGGCATCAGCCAGAACTAATGTCACTGGCTTATATGTATATGGATTCAAGTGTTAATATAATATGCGGAGACTGTCTTCATCTCTTAGTTATGCTTTTTTTTTCTGCACGCATTGACCTTATTTTTAGGTAAGCCTTCTCTACCCAGTAACAAAATTATTGCCAGTTGCTTAATTCTCTCAGCAACTACAACAGGGAAAAAGGTGGTCTTTGCAAGCTACTTCAGTAAAAGTCCCAAATTAGTTCTATTGACCCTGATTGAACCACGTGTCCTATTTCCTAGACCAATTACTGTGTCTAGGAGAATATGAAGCTTTTATTGGACAGCCTGGTTCCTAGAATAGTCAGCTCCACCATAAGTACTACATGGACATGGTAGAAGTTTACTGGAATAATTGAGTATATTACTGTCATTTATGTTCCTGTGAGGAGAGGAGGAGAGGCCAGTGAGAATTACCACAGAGGAGAGAGTGGCTTCAAGAAGCCCCCAGCTGGCAGACTGATGTACTGCACAAATTCCAGGCTTCCTTGCTTCTGATACTAGAATGGGGCTCATGTATCCCCTGGGTTATAGGTGGGAGCACCTACCTCTTGCCTGGAGAAGCCTGAAGGCAGGAGGCTGATGGATTCTCTGTGATGACAGTGAGACTCAGTGGGAACCAACAGAGGCTCAAATTATACCTCAACCAAGCACTTGTCAAGGCGAGGAGGTCATGTTTATCCAGGGACTGGTGAGATGTTTTAGATGATAAGTGAGATACCATTAAACAGGACTAACAGAAAAAAATAGCAGAGAGAGGCCAAGGGAGTTCTGCTAGGGCATGCGGCTGCAGACTTAATACATGCAGGGTGGTATCACCTCAATCAGAATCCTCAGAGAATGGTGCAGTTGTCCTTGTGCACAAAGGCCTTAAGATATTCAAGAAATCCACAGACACCCCATTCCAACAGGCACCCTTCAGATTTATAAGACATGAGGGCAGCATCTGCTGAATTACTCCAGTTGCATTTTTCTAGAAATATAGCACCGACTTTCTCTTCTACTCAGAGGACTCAGAAATAAAATGGGAAAGGAGAAGTAAAAGATCTAAGATGAATCATTAAAAAAAAAAATTACACTCCACACTTCTCTGTTTAGCTGCAAAGATTCTGTACAAAGGTTTCTGATCGGGGCCCAAGCAGTAGGAAATCCAGCCAACCCTCCTCTTGATTCACCTGACTGGAGCCTAAGACACTAGGTGTCTTTGTGTTTGGTGTGGTCCTAATCATATCCCCTGCCCCACCACACATCCCCCAGGCATGAGTCATGGCTGAGTTGAGAGCAGATGATTTTTTTACATTGAAGAGGAGATTAATGTTTTTGTTTATATGTAACTAGGCATTTGTTAAAGTTGAGATCTGGAATGTTCTGCAAAGTCCATATGTTCAGGTTTTTAAGAAATGATTGGATCTTAAGGGCTCTGGCCTCACCAGTGGGTCAATCCATTGGTAGATGAATGGACTACTGGGAGATGGAATCTAGTTGGAGGAAGTGGGTCACTGGGGGCATGACCTGGAAGGCTTTATCTTCTCCCCAGCCCTTTGCCCCACATACCCGCCTCTCTCTTCTCTCTCTCTCTCTCTCTCTCTCTCTCTCTCTCTCTCTCTCTCTCTGCTTTCTGGCTGCCATGAGCTTAACAGCTCTTCCCACCTTGCCAGTACACTATGATATTCTGCCTCATCTTAGGCCCAAAGCCATAGAGCCAGCTGACCATGGACTGAATCTTCTGAAACCATGAAATAAATCTTTTTTTCTGCTAAGTTGTTCGTTTCAAGTCAGAGTGACAAACAGCTGACCAGCAGAGCATTTTAATACATAAAAATAATAATGACACATTGAGGCATGAAGAAAGATAAGACAGAACTAACCCAAAGTTGGTAGTTGGAATAAAAACATAAAGCTATCTTTAAGTCGTACCTTTTAAATTCAGGCGGCTCAATAAGCTGGTTACTTGTAGGCATTTGTGGTCTCTTTAAACTATTGCTGAATTTCAATGTTTGTATAAAGAATATACTTACAGCCAGGCATGGTAGAACATGCCTGTAATCTCAGTGACTTGTGCCTGAAGCAGGAATATTACAAATTTAAGGACAGCAACAGCAACTTAGCAAGACCCTGTCTCAAAATAAAACAATAAAAAAGGGTTGGAGATGTAGCTCAGAGGTAGAGTGCCCCTAGGATAAATCTTCAGTACTGAGAAAGAAGGAGGAGAAGAAGGAAAAAGAGAAGGAAGTGGAGGAGGAAGAGGAGAAGGAGAAGAATATATTCATCAGCAGTTTTACTTCTCTTAAGAACAGAAAAAGGGCTGGGTATGGTTGTGCATGCCTGTAGTCCCAGCTACTTGGGAGGCTGAGGCAAGAGGATAACAAATTTGAGGTCCACCTCAGCACCTTAGTAAGTTAACCCTTAACCCAGCAACTTAGCAACTTAACCCTATCTCAAAAAAAAAAAAAAAAAAATATATATATATATATATGTATATATATATATATATATATATATACATATATATATATATATATATATATATATAGAGAGAGAGAGAGAGAGAGAGAGAGCAGTGATGGAGCATGCCTGGGTGCAATTCCCAGTATTGAAATATAAAGAAACTGAAAAAGGAGTTCCAAGAAGGAAGAAAAGCTAATATTTATTGATCATGATACAAACCTGGCATTTTATCTTCTTTATCCCTTTTAATACTCTCAGTAGTCCTAAGGCATACCATATTTTTGCAGTTGAAGAAGTTGAAGGTCAAGGGATTTGGCCTAACTCAAAGGAATTATCAGTGGCAGATGAGGCATGCAAATACAGTCTATTTTAACTACATGGTCCTTTAATGTCTGCTACTATTTGGGTCTAGCGTTTCCTCCAAAGGTCTGGAAGTTTAAATCCTTGGTCCTTAGCTTGGGACTGTTGGAAGACTGTGGAACTTTGAAGAGGAAGGTCTTAGTGAGAGATCTTTAAGTCACTGGAGCATGCCTCGGAGGGGATAATGGAGCCCTGACCCCTTCTCCTTTCCTTCTTTCATTTTCAGGCTATGAAGTGAGCAATTTTGCTCTGCCACTTGTTCCCACCATGACATACTGTCCCAGGATCAATGCAACAGCTCCAACCACTCATAAACTGAAACCTCTAAGACTGTCAGCCAGAATCAACCTTTCCTCTATATAAGTTGATTGTCTCAGATATTTGCTATGATTACAGAAAGCTGACTCACACAATTTCTAATACCCCATTCTGGGAAAGTGATAGCAATTATAAAATTTGACCCATCTAAGTCTCCATGATCATTTAAGCCCTTACATTGGAACACACCTGTTAGTTTTCCAAACTTTAATCTGCCCGGAATCAATGCACAGCCTTGACCTGGGTCAAAGTAAATGCTAACTGGAAAGGGTGTTGTATAGTCTGGTTTCTAATCCAAACAGCTGAAGAGTAGGGAATGTGCTTGCTTACTGAACCATAAATCATCAAACTGCACAGCAGTTAGCTTTTAATGTGGAAGCAGGACATTTCTTTCATGTTGGTGAAGAAAGACTCTTTAAAGTTAAATGAATATGTCAAAATTCCACCCCCATTTCTGAGGTTAATAAGACCATATCCCAATATAAAAAAAAAAAATACGAAGAACTGGGGAGGTAGCTCAGTGATGGAGCCTGCCTGGGTGCAATTCTCAGTACTGAAAAGAAGGAAACTGAAAAGAGAGTTCCAAGAAGAAAGAAAAGCTAATATTTATTGATTGTGCCACAAACTTGGCATTTTATCTTCTTTATCCCTTTTAATACTCTCAGTAGTCCTAAGGCATACCACATTTTTGCAGTACAAAGTCACCTTTAATCCATTGGGACAGTTTTGATTTGAAGTAGTGACTTTCCAACATCCTTTTTTATTCCCCACCCCCAACACTTGATATTTTTTAGAAGATGGAGTTGGTGGCTCTCCAGGGAAAGCATTATCTCCTTTTTCTAGTACTTTGTAAAATTTCCTCTTTTAATTGGGCAGTGGGATATTTTTTCTCAATTTCTACAGTAAGAAAAAAATCAAGTTTTTATTTTCAATTAGTTTAATTCTTTACTAATTATTCCCATTACTTGAGTTATATTTAGTCAGAATTACAAAGCATTGGGGCGGGGAAAGAAGTTTAAAAATATTCTATTCTACTTTATTGAATAGATGAAAAAACAAGAAAGATAGATATTTTACCCAACATTGCATAGTTAATAAGTGCTCCTCCTTCAACTGTTGTGTTGAGAATAATTTTGAAGTTATTAGTAGACATTGCTGAGCAGGGTATCATGGCTTATTAGAATATCTGCCATGAGTGTGACACATTCATGTGATAAGTATATGCTACACCTCCTCACTGTACCTTGATGTCTCCCAAAGCAGTACTTCCACATTTTAAGGCACACATATTACAAAATGAATGGTGTGTTTCAGTAGGTCTGAGATGAGCCTTAGTATCTGTCATAAGTCCCAGACCAGTAGTCTGTAAACTACAGCTTGCAGACCAAATCCTATCCACCACCTGTTGTTGCTAATAATGTTTTCTTGGAATACAGTCCACACTCATTTGTTTACATATGGTCTGTGGCTGCTTTCAAGCTATAATGGCAGAGTAGTTGCTGCTAACACTGTATGGCCTGCAAGAAAATCTAAAGCACTTACTGTCTAGCTGTTTGTGGAATGTGGGGGGGCAATGTCTGGTCACAGAACCTCAGTTGTCAAACTTGGTTGTGTATTGCAATTGCCTGAGTAGCTTTTAAAATTCCAGATGCCCAAGCCAGATTGCACATTCCAAAGCAGTTATTTCAGAATCTCAGGGTGTAGAGCCAGGCATCATTTTTTAAAGATTTGTACAACCCTGAAAACTGTTATTCTAGGGTAATAAGTCTCAAATATTGGTGAGCAGTAGAATCACAATCCGTCACTTAAAAATACAGAATCCAGGTCTGCATTTTCAGAGTGAGATCTTATAGGACTTGTGGGAGGTGCAGGAATCTACATTGACACACCGGGTTCCTGGTACGGAGATCCCAAGACCTCCCTTCAGGAGTAATACGGCAAACTCTTTCTAATTTCATGGAAATTTGCTTTCTTGAAAGTTTCTCATCAACTTAGGTATTTACAGATTTATAGTTCACAAGAATGAGTTCTTACTACAAAGAAGTACAGCTAGTACCAGCAGCTTGACTCTTTACCAAGAAAATGATCCTGCACACACATCGAAAAAGGTTTCACTCATATACTGATTTCATCTAGCCTCTGAGTGTTGTTACTACTATAAATTAGACAAGAAAAAGACAACAAGTTTTCCAGAGCAATTTATAGTTTCTATGATTGTTTTTAAAAGTTTGCTTTTATAAGCATGGAAAGCCAGAATGAATAACTAGTATCAAATAATTTAAAATTCCTGGAAAGATTTTTATTCCTCTGACTATTCTTAGGGTTGCTTTAAAGATTAGTAGATATATAGATCACTTTCACTTAATTGTAGTATTTTAAAGCTAATAATGATCTAACTTCCATGGTACCAGTATAAATGTACACCAAACCCACGATTTTTCCAGGGAACCTGGTCCTCTACCATCTGCCTGCTGGCAGGAACCTGCAATCAGTTTTTCCTGCATCACTTCACTTTTTACCTTTGCAGGTTGTGTGTGGCAGTTGCTTTCAAGTGAAAGATGCCTCCTTGTTTTTGTTTTGGTTTTTTTTTTTTTTGGTTTTTTTGTTTTTTGTTTTTTTGGGTTTTTGGGGGGGATGGGGGAGGGCATTGCCAGGACAGATGAGATTAAAGCAGTAGACAAGATCACCGTTAAGCCTGGATTTCAGGTCCACTGGGATTCAAGAGTGTAGTTTCATGTAAATCTTCTTCAGTATAATTGAATAACCACTATCTCATCACTTACTTATCTTTTATCTATATTTACACCTGGTAGAGGCTTGTTAGGATCCATTAAGTCATTTGGCTACATGGATTACAATCCTAGCTTTCCACTAGATAAACAAATGTATTTTGAAAAGAACGGAAAAATCCTCTTTTAAAAGGGAAGATGCTGAGTGTTAAATAGAGAAGCTGGAAGGAAATAGGTCAGTTTACCACAAATGTGCTGGTGAAGAAGCCATTCTAAAGAAATGTGCTATTTCCCTATCAAAGTGTCAAAATCCAGAAAAATCAACAGATGTCACTTCCCACTTGGCCACAAGATGGCAGGATTTCAGCACACTCTCACAGAGAGCACAGTAATGGCCTCCTCTCCCTATCAGGGTTAATGGACTGCAATAATTTAAGCCTGACTCTCTTCTCTCAAGAGATTTCATGCTCTCATAAATGAAATACAAATATGGTTCAAGGACTTATGTTTTATAGTTTTAAAAATATCAAGAGTCAGCCATTCCCCAAATATAGTGGGTATCCACAAACTGAAAGCTACGGAAAATTTTCTAGTTTTATTTATTAAAGGATGGTGGGTCTGCCTCATTGGATAAGGTCTGGGATTCCACCTGGAGGCTGTTCTCCTTGGCTAAGTCTAAGAAGGGGCATGTTATGAAGCTACTACAGATGCACAGCTTTGGGGACTTCTACAGGACGATGCGGTGAAAGAGGGAGGCAAATTTTGCCAGTATAAATAAAGGAAAAGGTTGTGGGAAAAAGTATTTTCACTTGGAGAGAAAGAAAGATGAAATGAAGACATTTCCAGTAGAGTACAGTTTGTAAGAAAACCACAGACAGAGATACAGCTCTACCACACGTGTGCATTCATTCATTTTTCCATCCCACATTTATAGAGCACTTGTGACTTACGGGATAGCATGGCTCCTAGGCACAGGGAGGTAAGCATGGCAAATAGCTATTAGAATATATCTAGAGACGACTGAGAAAAAGATGCTCACCGCATGATAATGACAGCAAAACAAAGCTAAGGTACAGAACAATTGGGGAAGACAATAACCATATTATAAAGCATGTGAAGAGTGAAGAGGGCAGTAGGGGAGGATTAACAAGGAGGGGAAAAAAGCAATGAGATCACATGGAGAGTTGGAAAATGCAGTCATCCTGGGGAGGTCAGCATTTAACATCTGTAAGGCGGGTTGGGTCTCAATGTCTGAGGAGCACTAGGACTGGGGAGATAATAACAAACAAAACAAAACAAACAAACAAACAAACAAAAACCCACCAGTTTTCAACAATGATTTCAGGACTGGCTAGTTGTGTGACCTTGAGCAGTTAAACAGAACTTTCCAAGCTTCAGTTTCTTCATCTGTAAAACTGAGCCTGCAATAACTAACCCAATGAATGAATAAGAATATCAAAAGTGAAAACATAAGTGTGCCTGGAATACAATCGTTCATTACATAATGTCAGTGGCTTTACTTCCCTGTCATGGTTTTTACAATAGTTACCAAAAATTATAGAGAGACCTGGAGACCACCCTGCCAAGCACCCAAACCAAACACACTTTCACAGCAATGCCCTGGTTCAAATATTCTGCAAGACAGAGGCTGTGCCCCACCTCACCAAGGAGGCAAGCTCCTCATGGTGTGGAGAGCGGAGGAAATGTATTTAAACTGTGAATCCTTTTTACACAACGTATTCTTGTGGCACCGGTTATCATTTGTAACCATAAGATAGTCCAAGATGTGATCTGCCAGCACTTGGCTGATGTGCATGCATGTGCGTGTGGGCATGTATGTATGTGTTTTGAGAGAGCATGTGTCCCTCACATGTGCACGTCTCCATGTCACTTAAATGCTGCTTGTCTCCAGTGAAGACCCTTTACATCCAGGAAGTTGAATGGAGCCTTTTCTATACTCTACGCAAAAGAAATTACTTCACAAAGCATCAGGAAGCTATGTGGCATCTCATGAAGGGTTTTTCACCGGAGGCATTTCTTTTCTCTTTGAAGTCTTCTTTCTCCACCACTAACAACAAGGAGGACTGGGGGGTCCACTTCTCTTTGACCTTCCCTAACATTAAACTGGCCCTGAGCCTGCTCACTCTGCTCCCTCACCTGTGAAGTTGACCCCAAGGTAGACAAACTTTTCTAATTCACAAGTCTTTTCAAAGCTTCTTTTCAACAAAGATGGTCCCTTCCCACAAAATAATGACTGTATCTGTGAATCATAAGAATTAATGATTTTTCTCCACATCATAGAGGCTATATGCATCTATCCATCATATACAGTATAGACATAATTTTACACATCAACACTTTCACATAAAATGGGATTGTATAATCATACATCATGTTGTGATTTTCAGTGGCCTCTCAATTGTATGTCTTTTCTTTCCAAGTCATTAAAAATAAATCAGACTCATTCTTTTTTAATTGCTACATAAAATAAGTATTTTAATGTGAGACAAGGTATATTTCTTCATGCTGTGAATTTTTTATTGGCAAGGTAGAACATCATAATCAGGGATTTGGTGAGAATTCACCCACTGTGATACTGGAGGCCTTTCAGTTTCATAGAACAGGAATGCTACATAAATAATAGAAATTACATTAGCTATACAAATAACACTAATGAAGTTGATAATACTTCATCAGCATTTTTCTGTGTGCCAGGAACTATTTCTACTCATTTATATGCAGGAACTCATTTAATCCTCATACCAATCCTGTAAACTAGGTACTATTATTATTCTCATTCTGAGGCATAGGAATCTGAGTAAATTGCTCAAGATAATGCAGTGGATAAGTGACATTTCCAAAATGCAATGTGTCTGGCTTTTGAGGCTGTGTTGCTTATCACTAAGCCATATATCATCTCTAACAGGAAATACTTTATACAAGTTTGATTGCCAAGGACCCCAACTGGCTGTCACTGACCAAATGTAACAAACATTCTCTCTGTAAGGCGAGGTCCACAGAGCAAGCCATGGCTTTGAGGGAAAAGCAGAGCGTGGCGAGGGGGTGGGGCTGGGGTGCCAAGCTGAGAGAGGGAGACTGAAATAATGAAAAGGAATTCTGCCAGGCACCTGGCCCAGCTGAGAGAGCCAAACCTTTATAGCTCCAAGCCCAGATCCCAGAATAGCTGGACAGAGGCATGCTGCCAGAGAGTCACTTACTACAGCCAGAGCTGGGAGCACTTAATCAGATGCATCCGGTTTGTATTCACAAGATATTAGACGGAAATACGTGGTCAACTGCGATGAATTGGCATGCCCTGAAGTGGACCAGCCATTGCCGGAAACCAATTCTCTTGCAAGTTGAAATCTAATCTTCCTCTCCTCTGAGTGTCTGTTCTACATCTAATTGCTGCTGTGTATTTTATCTCCAAGTAAGACACTTACTACTGAAAAAGAAATACTTCTTTCTTATGATGACCAATGGAAACAAAGCGGCAGGACCACATCCGTGGGATACTCACTAGAGGTCCCAGCGGGGCCAGGCCCAACCTACTGCAGATGACTAGCCTGCTCATGCCATCTGATGCGTCAGGCCCAGGGAGGCTGGCACAGGCAATGTGACACCTGTATGGACAGGGTCAAGATGACCCTGAGAATTGATGAGCCTCCTTTTCTGCCAAGAGTTACCACAAATGATGTCCTGTCATGATTGTTTGTTGGCTTCAAGAACTTCCCGGTTTTTAGCCTCTCAATTAGCCATCTCAGTGGACTTGGGGTTGTTTCCTGTTAAGTATCCTTTTTTCTTAAGCTTGTGTGGCACATGCTCTTGGTGTTCTGTTTGGATTCCCTTGACCGCGCCAGTGCTCCCACCCACCAGCTGCTGTGATATGGTTTTCTCCCCAGAGGATTGCCACCTCACCAGGAGATGCAGGGGAATTTATGCTGCTCCCTATGATCAATGACAGTTTGAGCAAGGACATAGTAGCTCAGTCTCCTTAGCCCTGGGCAGGGCAATGTTTTTGTTGCTTTTACAAACTAGAAGTTCCTCTGGGGCCAGTCTGAAGCTAAGATTTTCCTAAAACAAGAAATTGTCTAGTTTCTTCTTCATCCCATCCTGCTTCCCTTCTTCCTCTACTGGTTTTTCCAAAAAGTGTCCTCTCAAAAACTCTGCCTTGGGCTTTGCTTCTCAAAAACCTGGCTAAAATAGCATGTGAGACCTTTGTCAGAAAAGGTCTTATGGTAAACACATGGCATCAAAAATGATGTAATGCGATATTTCTTAAATCTTGGCTATTCCCAAACTGCCTACATTATTTTGCTATATTTGCATATTATTTATTCAACTATTTACCTAATGGTTATTTAAAATTAGTCTTCAAACTAATTTTTAAAAAAATTAAAAAACAAGCCTTGGCCTAAAAAAACACTTCTGAAGTCATGAGTTTAAGGACCTAATTAGGTTTTTTTAATCCACAGTAGAATAAATGTGTGTGATCGTATATGGGCCTGCATCTACACACAACTGAAAATCATTCCAGCTACAACTATGCATCATGTGGAAATGGACCACAGCTTTTAGAAGACTATAACATGGAATGTCTGATTTTAAAAATCTGTTTTTATCACTTTATAGTTCCACTAAAGAGCCTTGCTCATTTTGGATGTGGAATCAATTCTTGCTAATGTTTCAAAATTCAACAAATACTTTTTATTATTTCCTCCAAGTCCCTGATCTTCTCAAAAGTTTTCTAAAAGCATGCTCATAACATGGAGTTTTTTTAAAAAAGTGCCAATTAAAAAAAAAAAAAACCTCAAAATCCTTTAGCATCTGCATTCTGTCTTTGGTATTTAGATTTTTGGGGGATCATCTGCCAACCTGCTTCTGTCACATAGAAACATTTTGCTTGATACTTATTGAAGGTTAAGTGTAAGGAAAACAGTGTTTTTAGAAACATGAAACTGTTATTGCTAGAACAACTACCATGAAGCTCAAAGGCTCTTCTCAGAGGAGGGAGGGGACACTGGTGATTACCTGAGCAGCATGGAAAGTCTAGCAGCTGCAGCAATAAAGTTAGAATGTATCCACAGAGTCAGGACCCTCATGGCTGGAGGTTGAGGTCCCAGATAGAATCTTTGAAGAGAGATGTGAAGTTGGACCACTCTGTTCCAGGCATGAGGGGACGAAAAACATGCAGATAACAGACAGTGAGGAGTTGGGGCCTTCATTTTGGCTGATGTGTTCCATCTTGAATCCACTGACTTCAGGTTTTTTAGTAGCTCCTGTGAAGAAACAAAGAGTATTTTGGAAAGCAGTATGGATATTCCTCAAAAGAGTAGGGATAGAAGCACCATATGATACAGCTATCCCAATCCAAAAGAAGTAAAATCAGCATATTACAGTAATACATGCATACCAATGTTTATAGCAGTGAAATTCACAATATCCAAGTTATGGAACCAGTTTAGTCACCTGTCAACAGATGAATGGATACAGAAAACGAGTCTTATTAGCCACAAAGAAGAATGAAATTATGTGATTTGAGGAAAATGGATGGGACTTGAGAACATTACGGTCAGTGAAATTAGTCTGACTCAGAAAGTCAAGGGTCAAATGATTTCTCTCATATGTGGAGGCTAGAGAGAAACAAGGAAATAAAAAGTGGAGATTTCACGAAAATAGATGGGAGAACAGTGGAGTCAAGTCAGACATTCCAAGGGGAGACAACCCAGGAGGAGGGAAAGAGGAAGAACTGAACAAAATTGACCAAATTACACTATGTACACTTTTGAATAGACCACAATGAATTTCACTTCCAATCATAACTCTAATGTACCAATTAAAAAATAATAATAAATAGAAGGAATACCAATAGAATAAAGGGAAAAGATCAGGGGAAGGGAGGAGAGGAGGGAAAAAAAGAATCACTGGGAATTGAAAATGGAGCAAAATAAGTTCTATGCATTTATGGATATGTCACAATGAACTCCATTATAATGCACTCATAAAAAACAATTTTTGACACCAGGGATTCAACCAAGGGGTGCTTAACCACTGAACCATATCTCAGGCCTTATTTTATTTTATTTTGAGACAGGGTCTCCCTAAGTTGCTGAGGTTGGCTTTGGACTTGTGATCCTCCTGCCTCAGCCTCCTGAGTCACTTGGATTACAGACATGTACCAGCAATAAAGACATTTTTTAAAAGAAAAATAAATTAGAATACAAAAGCGAATTAAGCCTAAAATAAATATAAGACAGAAAGAAAAAATAGAAACAAGGAGTATATAAACATGGAAGGTGAGAAACCAGTTGTCAATGAAGCAGTTTAGGGTCAGGATTTTGCATCTCATCTCCAGCATGATGGTCTTTCTGACTTATTCTCTCTCTCATGCACTCTTTTTTGGAATAATCCAATATTGAGGAGATACAAGCCTAAGGACCACTGAATCTTGGAATGACAACATTATACCTTTGCCAAAATACAATTTGAAACTTCCAGGACAAGTTTATAATTAGACATTCAGAAAAAAGTAACACCTGTTAGGAAAATGAGGGCAAGCTTGGCAAGAGACCTCCTACTTAATCAAGCTGTAAAATCCTTTCCAAAACCACAACTTCTTTTTCAAATGTTTTTGATGTTTTTTTCCATTTGTTCATACTTTATTGAATGACAAGTTCTGTTGACAGTAAAACTCCAACTCAATTTTATATGTATATAATACATATATATACACACACATGTATAAAATACATATATTAATACCTTTAGCTCATATATAGTTTTATGCTTAGATTTTTAGAAAAATTGCATACTGTGTTCCATATGACTATACTAATTTACATTCCCATCAACAGTGTATAAGAGTTCCCCTTTCTCCACATTGTCTCTACCATTTGTTAGTTTTTGTCTTTTTACCTGAGCTTCAATGTCTGTTGCACCATTATTGACTATAGCCAGGATATAAAATCAACCTAAGTTTCCATAAATGGATGAATGGATTAAAAATAAAAAAAAAGCCTGCATTATATAAATGCAATGGAAAACTATACAGACATACAAAGGATGAAATTTTGTCATTTGCAACAACATGGAGACCAGAGGACAGGATTTAATAGGATTTAATGTTGTTTTCCTTTTTGGGTTTTAGACTCACTTGAAAACTGTTTTCTCTTTCTTCTTGCCTTTTTCCCCTTTTGGAATTGGAATATCTGTCTAATGTCTGTCCCACCTTTTCATTTTGGAAGTAGTTATTTGTTTTGCTTTCACAAACTCATAAATTGTACTTAAATCTGCTTTGGACAAAGTGTGCTTTGAGTTTCACCCTATGTCTGATTTACAGGAGACTCTGGAATTTGGACCATCCGGTTGGTGCTAGAATAAGCTAAGAATTAGGGCTCTCGGAATGGAATGAATACATTTTGCATGTGACAAGGGCATAAAGTGTTGGGGCCTAGGGAGGAATGCTTTGGTTTGAATGTGCCCCCTCAAAAACTATGCCCCTCAAAAGATGTTAGAAACAACTCCAAAGCAACCATGATGGGAGATGGAGACTAATGAGGGGCCCTGAGGCTGCGAGGACTCTGCACTCAAGAATGGATTGAAGCTGCTATTGCAGAAATGGGACCATCATCA
Organism: Callospermophilus lateralis; assembly: GCF_048772815.1. Taxonomy (NCBI): domain Eukaryota; kingdom Metazoa; phylum Chordata; class Mammalia; order Rodentia; family Sciuridae; genus Callospermophilus; species Callospermophilus lateralis. The sequence continues at coordinate 83,535,827 of NC_135308.1, forward strand.
TGGAGTGGGTTTCCTGTGAAGAGAGAAGCTTGGCCCTCTTCCTCCCTCTCTCTCTTCCACTCTTGTCCTTTCCCATTTTCCCATGAGTTAACACAGGAAGAAGGAGCCCGTCACCAGTGCTGTCACCTTTGTCTTGGACTTCCCAGCTTCCAGAATTGTGAAGAGATAAATTTCTATTTTGTATAAATTGCCCAATATTCTGTTACCACAGCCTAAAACAGACTAACACTACAGGGATTCCACTAACCATCCTACAGTGCACAGGACAGGTCCCCAGAACAAACAAGGATCTGGACCTCTCTTGACAAATCCTGATTGCAAACAATAATTAGAGGAAATTTTATAACACTAAACACCTATATTAGATAAGAAAAAAGGCATCTTAAATAAATGAATTCAACTTCTGCTTTAAAAAAGTAAAAGAGTAAATTAAACCCAAACTAAGAAAAAGAAAAGAAAAATTAAAAATCTAAGCAGAAATATATTTAAAATTTTTGAAAGATACATAAAATCATTGAAATCAAGAGTTAGTTTGCTCTGAAGATCAATAATATTTATAAACCTCTAGCCAAACTGATCAGGAAAAATTTAGGAAAAATACAAAATTATCACATCAAAATGAAAGAGGAATTAAGAAGATATTAAGTTCTTTAAAAAAATAATACTCTGGATAGATGTATATTTATAATGAAAATTAAAATTATAATTAAAAGACTTCCATCTCAGAAAGCTGAAGGTCTCTTTGGCTTCATTTGTGATTCATGCAAACATTTACAAAAGATATTACACCAATTTTACACAAACTCTTCCAAGAATATTAAGGAAATGGGAGTACATGCCAAATTCTTCTCTGAGACTGACATTACTCTGATACCATAACTAGACAAAGGCACTAAAAGAAAATAAACTTCACTATAACATAACTATAGGGCTTCACTATAACACTTATGAACATAAGTGCAAAAAAATCTTAAAAATATTTTTTAAACCCTTAACAGTGTTTATGTACTGAAGACTCAATCTTGCTAAGATGTCAATCTTCTCCCTAGTTGATTTACAAATTCAACAGTCTTAATCAAACTCAAGCAGTCTTTTTTATGGAAATTTATAAGCTGATTCTCAAATTCATATGGAAATGGAAGGGACTTGGAATAGCAATATAACTTTAAAAAGGCAGAACAAATTTGGAGAAATAATATTACCTGACTTCAGAACTTACAAGTTCCCAGTAATCAAGACATTGTCTTATTGTCATCAGGATAGATAAATAGATTTCTGGGGCCACTAGAAAGTTCAGAAATTGATCAATGCATATATGGACAGCTTATTTTTCTTAAAAGTACAAAGGCAATTCATTGAAAAAAGGTAGGCTTTTTCAAAATGATGCTGGAAAAAGAATGGATACTCACATCTTTTAAAATGTTTAATCCACACCTCATACTACATACAAAAACTAACTCGAAATGTTTCACAAATTTAAGTATAAAACCTAAAACTATAAGCCTTTAAAAACAAATTCTGGAAACATCTTTTTTTTGATCCAAGATAAAGCAAAGATTCCATAAATACAACATCAAAAACATGATCCAAAAAGAAAAAAAAATGTTTTGAACTACATTGAAATAAAAACTTTCTGTTCGTTGAAAGGCACTATTAAGAGAATAAAAAATGAAGCAGATATTGGGAGAGAATATTTGCAAGTTTTAAATGTGTCAAAGAACTTTATCTGAAATGGGAGAACTCTCAGAACAAATAATAATAATAATAACAAAAACAAAAATATGGGCAAAAGGTTTGAACAGACACTTCACAAAATAAAATAAATGGATAGCAACTAAATATGTGGAAATATATTTTCATTAAATAAATATTAACATTATTTAAAGATAATGTTAATTAAAGAGATAGCAAAACTAATATTAGGGACAATGACCATACCAAGTGTTGGCAAGGATATGGAAGAACTGGAACTATCATACACTGTTGCTAAGAATCTAAAATGTTAACCATTTAGAAAACCAGTTTGCAGTTTCTTAAAAATCAAACACACACCTCCATATGACACAGTCATTCCACTCCTAAGTACTTACCCAAGATGAATGAAAGCAAGTTTCCACTCAAAGGCTTGTATATCAATAATTACCTCAGTCTTATTTGTGTGATCCACCACACGGAATCAACTCAAATGTCTATCAATAATCAATAGATGAAGGGATACACAAATTATGGCAGATCTATATATGGAATTCTATTTTGCAATTAAATGTTATAGGTGCAGAGGTAATAGGAATTGAATCCAGGTCCTTTGTGATATGTTCTATCACAAAGCTACAGCCACCCCCCCAGCTAAGAATTATTGACAATGCAACATCATGGATGAATGCTAAGTAACTATTCAAAGTGAAAAAAAAAATCTACTTTAAAAATGCATGCAGTGTAATCCCATTTATATAAGATTTTTAAAAATGTGGTCATAGTGCCTATGCAAAGAGTAGACAGTGGTTGCCATGAGATGAGAAGGAAGGGCAGGAGGGGTGGCTTATAAAGGGAACATGGAAACTTTGGTATTGATAGAGGTCTTTAGTATCTTGATTATAGTGATGGTGTCATGGTTACACATATTTGTCAGGAGGTATTACCTTGTTTTTTAAATATGTATACTTTATGTATATCAATTATACTTCCATAAAGATGTTAAAATATTTTTTTCAAAGTGAAGTCTAGAACTAGTCTTGTAATTGCTATATAGTAAACATAGTTGTAATATTCCCACCCAAACTCATGTTGAAATTTAATCCCCAATATGAGATACTAAGTGGGTAGAAAGTTAATTTGACCATAGTATTTGGAGGGAGGACCTTTAGGAAGTAACTAAGATTAAAAAGAGGCTTTAGGCTGGGGCCCTAATCTGATGGGACTGTGGCTATCTAAAAGGAAGAGAGATCTGAGCCAAGATGTTCTGTTTTACAATGTGATACCCCACATTGCCTTCGGACACTGCAGAATCCCAGCCAGCAGGAAAGACCTCACCAGGTATGGCTCTTGATCTTGAACTTCCTAGACTTCAGAATTATGAACCAAAAAACCTTCTTTCTTTAAAAGTTATTCAGCCTGGAGTATTCACTTATAGCAATATAAAGTGAACTAAGACAACCTTTACCCTTCCTCAAGGATGTCTTAGTTCACTTAGTTCAGACCCCTCAAAGGATGTCTGAATCTGGATAGTACCAATGTTACCCATTTGTCACTATGACCAAAATATCTGACAAGAACAACTTAGAGGAGAAAAGGTTTATTTGGGCTCATTGTTTCAGAAGTTTCACTCCATAGCCACTGGTTTCATTGCTCTGGGCCTGAAATGAGGCAGTACATCATGGTACAAGGGAGGAGGAAAGATGCTCATCTAATGGCAGCCATTAGTGGGGGAGGGAGTAGGAAGGGGCCAGGGACAGGATATAGTACTGAAAGCTATGGCCCCAGAGACCTACTTCCTCCAAGCATGTCTCACCTACCTATAGTTTCCATCCCCCAGTAGTCCATTCAAATAATGAATTCATCAAATGGGTTAATCCATCGAGGAGATTACAGTCCTCATAGTTTAAACATTTTCTAAAAGGTGCATCTCTGGACATTGTTATATTGGGATCAAGCCTTCAACACATGAGCTTTTGGGGAACCGTTCCAGATCTAAACCATACACATCTAAACAGTGCCAAACCCTATGTATACAATGCTTTGTCCTGTACATTTATGCCTATGTTAAAGTTTGTTTATAAATTAGTTACAGTAATAAGTCAATAATAACTAACAAAATAATATAATAATATAATAAAGTTATATAACTATGTCCTCTCTCTCTCTCTCTCTCTCTCTCTCTCTCTCTCTCTCTCTCTCTCTCTCCCTTTTTCTCCAAAAATGTATCATACTGTACTCACCCTTCTTATTGTGATGATGTAAGGGGTATTTGAATGTAAACTCTGTGACACCATGACAGTGGATCTGATAACCCATGAGCACTAAGTGACTGACTCTAAGGGTGGCACAGAGTAAATTTGCTGGACAAAGAGATGATTCATATCCAAGATGTGAAGGAACACCAAGGCGAGAGATTTCATCATGCTGCTCAGAACAATACACAATTTAAAATTTACGAACTTTTTATCTCAGTAATTTTTCATGTACTCTTTTTGGATCACAGTTTATGATGGGTAACTAAAATCATAAAAAGTGAAGCTACATAGCTGGGCACAGTGGCGCATGCCTATAATCCTAGCAGTTAGGGAGGCTGAAATAGGAGGATCATGAGTTCTCAGCAGCTTTGCAAAGGCCTAAGCAACTTAGCAAGACCCTGTCTCAAAAAAAAAAAAAAAAAAACTTAGGAGGGCTTGGGATGTGGCTCAGTAATGAAGCAGTCCTGAGTTCAATTGTTGCTACCAAAAAAAAAAAGTGAACGAACAGATAAGAAGGGCTACTGTTATCACAAAAAGTTAAAGATTTTTAATATTAATGATGTTTGATTCTTACTAAAAATTGCTTGTCATTTGTCTTCACTGAGCACTAAACACTAAGATTTTATTTAGGTCTATCTCATCCTTAAAATGTATAGTATGTTTTAAATAAAGTAGATATTTTATTAGTATAATTATACATTTGTATACTTCATAAATTGAAAAAATGTTCATACATTAATGTTGTAGTGCTTTTTTTTAGTTTGTTGTAGTGCTTTTTTAATTAGTGAAAGTGAGAGCTGTAAAACCTTTAAAAGCTACTAATATAACAATGCAAAACTGCTATATTCAAGTGGATACATGGAACTTGAAAAATATGCAGGTAGATAAATACAGTCTGTAGGCTGAAAGTGGAAAATAGCTTTAATGATTTTAGGCAATAATTCTGACTGTAAAAGAAGCCACATTTTTTTTTTTTAAGAGTGTAAAGAAAAAGCTTCATTAAAGGACAGCAGAAAAAACTTCTCCCCGGAGGGAGAAGGGGACCCAAGAGGTGGAATCCCAAGAAGCCACATCTTAACATCAACTACAGACCAGGCTGTTTCTTCTTTGGCCCTCCCACAAGTGCATATCTTCCTGGTCATAATCCAAGTTATCCCAGAATTTTCTGTTTGCTCAAACAGGTATCTTTATCTACACAACAAATTCGGTTCCCAGTGTAGTTTGTATTACACTCATGTTTCTTCTCACTCTTGTCTTTTACTGAATTCTCTTTTTTGACTACATGTCACCTCAAAAATGTATTTTTATAATGTCTTCAAATCCATTTACGACAGACCTGTTTGTCAGCTCTCTTCCAGTTGCCCTTCCGTTTCTTTTCTGTATCCCAGGGGACTGACTTAACAAGGCTCCTTTTCTTTTGGTGTGGTCTGTCAATGGGGCATTCTTAGAAGGAGATTCAAAAGTATGCACGTACGATGAATAACATACCAAGTAACAGTAGGTCATGATAACATTGACGGAGTCCCCTTTACCCTGCAGATGCAGATGGACGTGACCAAAGGCAAGTGTAAGGCCTGCAGCACTGCCATCCTCAATAAATGCTCATCTGTGACAACTCTATGTTTAAAAATGGTGGGAGTCGATTTGGGCTTCAGACATTTGGTTAGATAGTCAGAAGAGGCTGAGAACTCTGAACTTCAGCATCGCCAGAACCTGGATTGCCTGTGGAAACAGCCTCTCTATCCCTTCTCCCATAAAGAACCCCCCTCTGCATAGAAATTTTTCAGTGACAACACCTGGTGGTTACCTCACAAGGTGGTGACAGTTCTCCTCAGTACCCAACTCTATCAGCTTTCATTACCAAAAAAAAATTAAAGAAAAGATATATAAGTCCTAATCCCAGAGAAGATGACCTACACATAAAAATAGTTTTTAAAAAACCACCAATTTAGGTCGATAGGTATCTAAGAGAAAGGAGACCCCCAAAGAGGTGATATCAAGTTGGACAAAAATTAAGTCTCAACTGGGCTGACCCATTAAGGTGGTTCTCACCCAGGATGTGGGATTTATGGTTGTCTGGGAACAATACTAATGGTCTGTTAGGTTGGAAAATTGATAAATGGATTTACTAAAGGCCTAGCTTTAGTGAAGCCAAAATGCCCGAACTTCATGGCACACTAAGAGGAAAATATGCAAAATAATCTAGTGGAATGGGTGTGACCTATAGAAAGGGAATAAAAGGAATGAATGTCCTGACCTCTGGAGCCACCAATTGAACAAAGGATACTGGCTTTACCCATTTATTAGTGCAGCACCAGTTTCCTTGAAAACTGCTAAAGAAGCTGCCTACTCTAAGCCAGAGATTGTAGTGGGTGGAAAGTATGTCTTGGCAAGAGAAATGGGTTCTATTATCTCAATGGGGGAAAAATAGGATCTTGGAGTGGTAGAAGTGGATTAACTTAGTTATTCAGGGTGAATGCATTTGCCATGAACACCTAGAGGGACCAAGGCATAAGCAGATTATTTTGACACTGAGGAAGTTATAGCAATATATTTTCAAGATTGATATACAAACCTTTGAATGGACAATATATTTATCAGAGAGACCACTGATGTCCCTAGAACCTCAATGAATGCTCAGACTATGAAGCTGCTGCTTTATATAGAGATATGGGGGAAAATATTCTAGGTCTTGGCAAGAGAAGACCTGAATTGCTTCCAAAAGCATTCACAACCTCTTACCAAAATTTCACTCCTCAGCTCACAGTTTATATTTCTTGAATGAAGTGGAAACCAAGGTTTATTAGGAAAGACCCTGAAATGACTCCAGAGGTATATCCCATAAATCCAGACTCAAGATTTCCCTAAAGAGACTTATAGCTATTAATAGTGCAGCAGGAACAGGAAAATACGGATTCTAGAAATTAATAGATATAAACTCTGAACAGATGCCACAGTTTGGAGACTCAGAATACCACATTTGTCTATCTGTCAGAATGGGTGTTTTTGAAGGACAAGATCAAATAAAATAGATTAGCGTTGGCTAAATCTCCCACAGTTGGTCCAAAGAGACATAGACCTATTCTGTGGTTATTTCCATAGAATCAGAATCATAAGAAAAGATACATAGTTAATGAAAGACAGAAACTCCAAGTTGGTTCCCTCATTTATTATGTGAAGAACATTATGCTATGAAGATTCAAGTGGAAGTCATTCCAACTAGGCCCCCTCCCAACTTCCTAGCCAAAACAGTAAGCAAAAAGCAATACCACATTCTTAAGTCTATTACAGAGATCAGCGCTACCATCAAAGGCCTGAAAGTTTCTAGAGGATAATTCTTACCTTTTAACTCCTCTGTTTGGTTGGGGAAGCCCAATAGGTTTTAATAGAATAAAAATATATTGTTGCAAACTTAACTCAAATATAATGCAAAACATAGCTCTGCCTTAGAATGTAGTATTCTTGTTAGATAAATTAGTTCAGTCCCTTCTCTTGGTGTGCTGCTATTCTAGCTGTGGAAATGCCTTTTTTTGATTGTAGAATTTCTATCCTATAGCTATTTGTAGACTTCTAGAAAATCTTATTCACTGTTATGATATTCCATGAAGCACCTTATCCACTGAGAAAACTTTAGTATCTAGGAAATGCAGCAAAGGGCTCTACCCACAGTTGGCTGATGTGTCAATGAATCACATCATCCAGAAAAACCAAGCAGTAGAAAGATGTTGAGGACTTGTTACACTACCAACTGGCATGCACATCCTTAAATGGTGGGATTCTGTTCTGTTGGATACTCTATGTCTCAACCAACCAACAGACAATAGATGGAACTGTTGCTACAATATCTATCACAGATGGAGCTGATACATGACCTCATTCACCTGAATATCCCTTCATCACAATTGTTGTGGCTGTTGCCAAGTGGAGTGCCCAACCTGCCAGCCATTCAGATCAATGCTGAGTCCCTCACATGGCACCATTACCCAGAAGATTTGAGTTTGAAACATTTGGGTAAGGTTGAGTAGGTGAGAATTCTCCCAGCCTCTGGGATAGGTTTATTTTCTTCTAGAACAATGTACTGCCGCAGTCTCTGGCTGGGCACAAATCACGAGCCTCCACACAGCTTGTAGACTTAAACAGCAATTCTTTATTCCCGAACTCACACCGGCCGTCTACAAACACGTTCTGGGGGAATCCACATTCTCTGCCCAAATCCACTACTCTGCCCAAATCCTCTACTCTGCCCAAATCCACTCCACATGGGCTTCTGTCTCCCAAAATATACTGTCTGACCCTAAGAACTCAAGAGGAACTCAGCAGCAGGATACGCCCTATTCTAAAGGGGGAACACCCTAATCTCCTATTATGCTAAACTGCCCTATTCTAAAGGGGGAACACCCTAATCTCCTATTATGCTAAACTGCCCTATTCTAAAGGAGGAACACCCTAAACACGGATCCTGCCCTGGTCCTTGAGCAAGGTCACCTTTCAGAAGTCCTTCCACTAGACAGCATGGGAGTAAGCTGGCAAGGAATTTGTCATACCTACTTGGCTGATGGCTCCCAGCAATGTACTATGACTGGTTTGTAACATTGTTTTTTTCTTTTTATCATTTTGAGCATATGCTCCACTCTCTGCAGAATGAGAGATTTTTATAAGGCTGAAGTGAGGCAGGAAAGGATGTGTGTGATTCCATTGGTTGGAAAAGATCACTACATTGTTGGAGATCAACCTGGAAATGGATCCATTTCAGGTGTGTAGTTTCATACCATGTCCTGTGCATTCTCATTGCCTGGCTTCCCAGCAGTAATAGTTCAGGTTCATTGAGCATATATATGGTAGCTATAGCAGTAACCCAAGAAGAGCAGTGGGAAGAAACATTTTAAGAAAAAGTCTAGATAATAAAGATCTACATTTAAGACCATTCTTGGAATTAGGTAAGGTTATGGTGACTGATATTACTCAATTCAAATGACACAGAACCAGAAAAAGATATTGCATGCAGTGTTCAACTCTAGAATAATGAGCACCCATGAGAGTCTAAAAGTTCTTCCAGTAAAGAGACCGGTAAAATTGTAAGTAGAGGATTTTATCTTCAACTTTTTATTAATATGAACATTCTCTCACATCAGAAGTGAATGGATAATTATGAATGTAATGCATTCCACTATTGTCATGTAAGAAATAAATTAAAAAATTAAAAGAAGTTTTAAAGTGTACCATATACAATTATAAGCAGACTATTTTTTGTCCTTTTTGATGAAAATTAAGCAAATGTAATTTCCATATATTTCATGACCAAAATAAAACTATACACATAAAGTAAAAATGCATGAATATTAAAGATTTATATATTCCAAATATTAATAATAAAATGTACATTTTGATCCACCAGCTAGAGGAAAAGTGAGTAAAATTTAATTCTTCAATTGAAAATTACATTGCAGTTTCATTTTCAAAGAGGCAATGAGACTATGCATCAAAACCAAAGAAAAAATTGTAAAAACGATATGGCAAGTAAAAATGTAGCCTGGAATTTTATGTTTGTTAACTTTTAAAACTTCATGATTTATTGTGATTGTTTTGTCATTCTGAATAGGTATTTGCTTTCTCATTTAATTTTGTATTTTTAGTTTCATATTATTTGTATTTAAAAAGAGCCCTCAAGTTGTATAACCTTTAAGGCCCTAGAACAACCTCTGCCTCTGAAGTTGCTTAATGTCTCTTGACTTGATCATTTCTTTCTTACCAACACATGGTGCTGGAATGTCACTATATGAGGGACTGAGGATGGCTACTCTGTTTTGCTCTATTGTTAAGGTCACTTAGCAATTTGATGTTAGTTACATTCCAGAGAATACACTCCAAGTTTTACAGATCTACAATATCCTCAAATACAGGTGTACAATACATAACAAATAAAGCTGAGTTCATTTCAATATTCTGTATAGACAACTACAAAAGGAGGTTTACGGATTTTATAAAGCTTATTTGTATTTTTTATTTCCTTTAAAGATAAACCTTGTCTACATTTCACTTGTTTCCAATATGCAAATATGCTTTCCGTCTTCAGCACAGATTCTCTGGAATATTTAATTATTTAGAAATATTCCACATAAAACATGGAGATGCCAAAGTTTTTTAAATGATCACTGATGTCATTTGAGAGTAGATATAAATGTTAATGCTTTCTCTTTGTGATGATATTAATTGTTCTCAGATTTAGAATGTCAAAAAGAACTAGTGACAAAAAAAAAAAAATGCCCTAAAGTAAAACTGTGTTTACTGAAATCAGAAACATGAAATAAGTTTTATTCTTGTGTGCAATGGAATCAAATCATGTATGGATTTAGGGATGTGCATGTGTGTGTAAGAGAGAGAGAGAGACAGACAGAGGGAGGGAGGGAGAGAGAGAGAGAGAGAGAGAGAGAGAGAGAGAGAGAGGGAAAACAAACAACATGTTTCTTGTATTCCTGTCATACTTATCTCTGCTTAACCATGATAGGTTAATGGAGACATCTTACCGGTTCCATTATTTCAATATAGATGTCACTAACTTCTCTCAGACATATTATAATTGGTGTTAGTTTCTAATGAAATTCATAATCCTGAGGGAAAGTTAAACTCATTGAAGGATCTTCCTAGCTCACTGCAGAATACTAAGCAGCACAAGTGTCTAATACTGACATAATTAGTAAGACTGCATGAGGAAAAATTCATTCCAAAGGATTGACAAAGAATTAAGTCTATTAGGTATTATACAGAATAACATTTTCTAACCTATCACTAATCTAATATAATATCCTATAATAATAGTGATTTTTAAAGAAAATATGGATTGAGAATAGCTTATTTGAAACTCAAAAGTTCACAGTCATCCTTATAATGGTATCTTGTCATAGCAGCCAAAGTGGAATTTTGCCAACCAAGATGCTGGCAATATTCTTAGTAAGATGAAAATAGTTTGAGGGACTTTTGCAGCTATTCATCCTAATAATATCATATTATGTTAATCTTTTTATTCTATTTCAAATGCATTCATTGTGTTTCCAATTAAATCACCAATATTTCCATAGTAAACAATTCATTCATCCATTTAAAAATTAATCTATTATATTCCAAATCTTTTTAATTGTTGAGCTTCCTATTTTGTGTAAATTTTCTCTAAGGAGCTTATCAAATATTCTCAGTGTACATTTTCCACATTGTAAAAGTATGTAGCATAAAAAATGTAAAATCATCCTTTCTGTACCTACTCTGAATTATCCTGCCTTTTTCAGAAAGTCGTACCTTTAGCAATGTATTCTTTCCACATCTACAGATGTGTATTTTTGTACATTAGTAAGATCAGAGATCTTAATAAAATTTTTACACTTTTATATTAAGGAGAATAAACTTGTAGAACAGCATATACAGTACAATTCTATCATGTACAAAAAGTTATATATGTATATATAGACACGCATACACAACAAATACATACATACACATAGATAGGAAAAAATGCTAAGAGTACTGCTAAGAGGGTAGTATAATATAAAATAAATAGTTTATAAGAATATTTTATACTTTAAGAAATATTGGAAAATTAAAGTTAATGAAATAATAATACATATGCCTAATACATTCCTTAATATTAGCGATTTCCTGCTTACTAAAAAGGTTGAATATCTTATTTTTAAATTTCTTTTGTGAATTTATTTTTAAATCTATTCTCGTTTTTTAAAATGTTGATTTCTTGTTCTGTTTTTTATTTAATTTGAAATCCTATAAAGGTATATTGCAAATATACCTTTCCTTTGAATTTTTTGTAAAGTATGGGTAAGATACACATAAAAATAACACAACTAAAATTTACATAGGCACCATATTGGTTTTAAAAACTACACACACACACACACACATATATATAAATTGAAATCCCCTGTGTGCCCCTCTTCATACCCAATCATTGCCTCTTCTCTATGGAGCCACCATTCTGAATTTCATGTTTATCATCCACTTGACTATACTCATAGTTTTACAAATATTTTTATATTCTTAAAACAAAACTCTAGTTTTGCTTATTTTGTCTACATATGTGACAATACTAATGCACTTTTCAGCCACATGAAATTTATGTTCAAAGTGTTATTACTTAGATTTGGTAATGTTGTTGCCGTAATTCTTTTATTTTCATTGCAGTACAGCAAAATTAATTTTTGGCATGAATTTACACAATTAAACTATGGCTTATTTATCTGTGATGCAGTTAGAGATCAATTGGTTTGTTACCAGGTTTTAGTTGTTACCAACAGGGCTGTAATAAACATTTTTTACTGTGTTAAAGAATATTTATGTCAAATTTTTTTCCTAGGGAAGCAGTTGTCAAACTTTTTGTTCTTAAAAAGTTCTCATTAATAGAGACTGGGATTGTGGCTCAGTGGCAGAGCACTTGCCTCGCACATATGAGGCAATGAGTTTGAGCCTCAGCACCACATAAAAATAAATAAAGAAAATGAAGGTATTGTGTCCATCTACAACTAAAAAACATTTAAAAAAGTGTTCTCATTCATAAACTTAAGTTTACTAGGGATTTCAAAAAGCATTGTCCTATTAAGTTATAGCTTTCATTATACATTAGAAATTTAAATAAAGAATTAAAAGATATTTATTTGAAATTCACTCAAAAATTTAAAAATTACACATTAATGCAAATAACATCCTTTGAGAAAAATAGCTTCATTTTTAAAAAGAAAAAAGTTAGCAAGAAATGTGGCATTGTTTATATCCTGCATACCTTTTATATGTTTGGCTTGATAGAAATCACCTGTTTTATTTATTATTGCTGCTTCTGCATATGTTTTGTTGAAATATATTATTTCAGTTGAAATATATGAAGAAAATCAAGTGTCACACAGACATGTACTTAGAAAAGAGAGAAATATTTAATATCCTTTAGAGACAAATATAAAATCTTTTAAATGCCACACCCAAAACCTGACAAGCTAATGTTTTTTGAAGAGTAAATATAATGTGGAACCTGAAACTATACAAATGCACTTTCATAGTACATTAAAATTTACTGATCCATTTTGTACTTTCATTAATCTTTGACCCATGGATGATTTAATAATATTGTTCATTTAGAATATCTTGGTTCATTGAATCACACAGCTCTTCAAATATTGAGTATACCATCATACAGTATCAAAAATCAAAACTTAGCCAGGAGTGGTGGTATATGCCTGTAATTCCAGTGGCTTGGGAGGCTGAGGCAGGAGGATCACAAGTTCAAAGTCAGCCTCAGCAACTTAATGAGGCCCTATGCAACTCAGTGAGACCCTGTCTCTAAATTAAAAAAAAAAAAAAATTTAAAGGATGGGTATGTGCCTAGGTGGTTAAGTGACCCTGGGTTCAATCCCTTGTACCCCCCCCCAAAAAAAATCAAAACTTAAAAATACCAACACTGATCTCACCAGAAAACCTTTAAGTGTTAAAACACTATCTAGATCACAGTGGCAAATGCAAATTTCACTTTTTTATGTGGTGGCAAAACTTGAAAAGCTCATTCTGTTATCCTTTTGTTGTAATTTTCATGGCTATAGGATCTATAGTGATACAGTGTTTCATTCATAATCTTGGTGGTTTTGTCTTCCAGGAGTCTGTTTTATGCAAACCTGGCTCTCCAATTCACCTGCCTCTCTGTCTACTCCTGTTTCAATAGTATATTTTCTGAACTCTTATCTTTTAATTTTTAAATATGTTTTAATATCTGGTAAGTATTTTCTTCTTCTCCCTCTCCTTTCCCTTCCCCTCTCTCTTTTCTTCCCTTTCTTTTTTCTTCTGCTTCTGTTTTTGTTTCCCCTCCTCCTTGATCTCTTCTTCTTCATCCTTCTCCTCCTCCTTCTTTTTATTCCCCATTCCTCTTCTTTACTTCTTCAAATATTTTTTCTTATTCTTAGTCAGATGACTGGCCATACACATTTAGAACGAGGCTTTCAAGTTCTACAACAGAAGACAAGGACAGAGATGATCAAAGAGAAATAAATATGTATGTTCACAAAAAGACTTGTACAATAATATGCAAAGAATCTTTCTTCATGATTAGCCATAAACTGAAAATAACACAAATGTCTATTAACAATAGAATGAATAAATATACTAAAACACATTGGTAAAATGGAATTTACTACTAAGCATTACATAAGAAGAGGCTGCTGTACCACAAGTACCAACAAGTCAAAGCCACCTTAAGCATAAAGAAAAGCTGGAGTCATCACACTGCTTGGTTTCAAAATAAATTACAAAGCTATAGTAATCAAAAAGATATGGAACTACCATAAAAACAGACAAATGACACCGAATACAGAGTCCAGAAATAAATCCATTCACCAACAGTCATTTGATTTCCAACAAAGATGCCAACAACCCACAGTGGGAAACAGTCTCATTAATAAATGGTGATGTGAAAACTGGATACACACAAGCAGAAAATGAAATTAGACCTTATGTCACACCATAAAAAGCAACTCAAAATGTGTTAAAGACTTAACAGTTAAACCCACCAACTGAAAACATCGGGTAAAGCTCCATGACATTGGCCTGGACAATGACTTTTTTTTGGCCTGTGACACCAAAAATACTGGCAACAATAACAACAACAACAAAAGGCAAATAGTATTATATGAAATGGAAAAGCTTCTACACAGATTAGGAAATAATCAACCAAGTGAAGAGACCTATGAAATGGGAGAATATATTTGCAAAATTTATGTTAAGGGGTTAATATCCAAAATATAAGACACTCAAACAACTCAATACTAAGAAAACCAATAATCTGTTTAAAAAATGAGCAAAGGATTCAAACAGTCATTTCTCCAAAGAGGACATACGAATGGACAACAGATAGCAAAGAGCATGCTCAACATTAGTAATCATCAGGGAAATGCAAATTAAAATATCAATGAGATAACACTTCATACCTGTCAGAAAGGCTATTATCAAAAGAAGAAAGATAACAAGTGTCTGGCATGAAAAGATGTAAAGAAAAGGAAACCTTTGTATACTGATGATGCAAATGTAAATTAGTACAGCCATTACAGGAAACAACATGCAGATTCCTGAAAAATCTTAAAGAACTGTCACATTATTGAGCAATCCCACTCCTGGGTACATAGCCAAAAGAAATAAAATGATTATGTCAAAATTATATCTGAACTTCCAGATTCATTGCAGCAATATTCAAAATTGCAACAGTGTGGAATCAACTAAAAATTCATCAACAGATGAATACATTAAGAAAGTGTGGTACATATACATAATGGCCATATACATAATGGCTTACTATTAAGCCTTAAAAACAAAGGAAAGTCTGTCATTTGCAGCATTGTGGATAGACTTCAAGGACATTATGCTAAATGAAAAAGAAAAAAGCAAGTACAGAAAGAAAAACAGTGCATGATCTTATTTATTTATATGTGAAATCTAAAAAGAGATGAACTCATAGAAGTGGAGTAGAATGGTCAGTGGCTGCAGGTGGGGGTAAAAGTGAGATTGAGGGCATTTTGTTCAGGAGACTCCAGTTAGGAGTGAATTTCAGTTAAGAGTAATAAGCTCAGGAGCTCTATTGTAAAACATGGTGACATTGATTAATAACCATGAAATTATATACTTGAAAATTATAGAGAGTAGACTTAAGTGTTTTGACCACGTACAAAAAGAAATGGTAAGTATATGAAATAATATGTTTTTAGTCCTATTTAGCCATTCCATAAAATATACATATTTTAAGACAGTATGTTTTCAAATTTTGTTATTAGTAGATAAATTTAGAAAAATCTAAGTTACTTCTACATGAATTCCTAAGTTCAAAAATCATAATAAAAATTATTATTTTGATTTAATTATATCAGAATGAGGTACATATAAATTAAATTTATGATGTGGAAATATATATTAGAGGATTAAAAGGTAGAATATTAAATATTGCACCCGTGTTTTCAAATAGATTAGTACTTTGTAAGATACTCTATATATTGTACCTAAACTGGATATCAATAACTATGCATTATCATTTATTTTCAAAATTTTGTTTCATATTGATTTTATCTTACATATTACAATAAGGTTGTTCTTTAAGGTTGTTTTTTCATTTATTTTCTCAAAAAGGAAAACTGCATCTTGTTAAGTCAGGGATATTATGGTGTATTTTTATGCATACTTTTGAAAAGTTTTTAGCTTGTTTATTCTTGCCTTCTTTCAATTTTATTTGGTATATTTTATTTTATGTTTGCTAACCTTTAAAGTTTTCATGTTACACATTTATTTTCTAAGTTTGTGCAACACAAAAATTCATACCAGCAAATTTCAGAGCATTCATTATTTTTCACAGTTTAGTGGATAGTTGCAAATTTCTGACCAATTCATGGAAATTCTGACATTTAGTTACTGACCTCTCATATTTCTAAGTATATATTTCTTAATGATTGAAGTAATGACATTTAAATTTTTTTTCTTCTTTTGGTTTGGTGTTGATTTGCATTCTCTGAAGCAGAAATTTCTTATATTACTAATTTATAAACTTCATTGCTGAGAATCATGAGGCTTTTGACTATTTTCTTAGCAGAGCAGTACTAGTATTCTCACCAGGCCTGGCATATGTTTGATTTTTTTTATGCACATCTGTAAGTAGAGTAATGTTCTCCTTCATGTTATATGGATCATTACTTTTATTTTATATTCCAGTTCCGTTTCATAATTCAGTAACAGTACATAATTTCATGCTTTATGAAAAACTTTGAATGGTTTGGGATATTTTATTTTTAAGAAATGGAACTGTAGATAATTGTTAGTTACTGATATTATGGAACATAGTAATTAAGAGTCAATTTTCTACCTTTTTAAAGTTCAAGTGTCAAAAGGAAGATAAGGGGCTGGAGTTGTGGCTCAGCTGTAAAGGATTTGCCTCGCAAGTGAGAGGCCCTGGGTTGAATCTTTAGCACCACATTAAAATAAATAAATAAATAAATAAATAAATAAATAAATAAATAAATAAATAAATAAAGGTATTTTTTTAAAGGAAGATAAAGAAGAGACATATGTTATCAAAGCAAATGAATCACTTTCCATTAGATCATCATTGACATGGTCTATTAATTTGTGAAAACCTGGAGTCTTGAAATAAATCTGCAGCTTTTTAAAAATATGTTTACCTCTCCTTTCCATTCTTATCTGGAAAAATGACTATAAACAATGCTAAGATTTTATATTTAGGCAAATGAAAACAACAGGATCCTTGATATCAAGGGCAAGCTAGGATATTTAGTTTAGGATCAAAAGCCCAATAATAGTTGATATGGATCAGTGGAGACCTACAAAAATTAGCAACTTCGAGAGTGCAGTGGGATTCCCAGGACATCCTTCAGTGATTCAAGGTCATTGCTGAAAGAACCCACAACTCCAATATTTAATTAGCTTCTTAAACTCAAAGTAACTTAACTCATTTTGCTTTATAATATCCTTGGATATCCCAGAAGTGAATATTTCTTAAAATTCATTTTCTTAGAACAAAGTTTCTAAACCTGAAATCTTGTTGATATTACTGAAGCTATAAAACAATAGAAGCATGTATATGCATTTGATTTTGCATATTTAATCTTGACTTCAAAAAATTAGTCTGATGATGTAATTCAGTGGTACAGCACTTGCCTAGCATGTATGAGACTATGGGTTCAATCCGCAGAACCACCCCCAAAATAAAAAATAAATACATATAAAAATATTCACACATGCTTCTATTAAAATGAATCATATGGAGGGTTTTTCAAAGCATAAGAAAGAGAAAAATAACAAAACCAACAATGTTTATAGCCACAGGACCTATTCAAAAATACTTGACATATTAAACACTATAATCAAAATAATAAATGGGTGAAAGATTTTGCCTAAGGATTTGGTAATGATAAAATAAACATATAGTCCAATAAGATTGAAATGTTGTTGACCAAATGTTTAATTAATCACTTATACACAAAGAAAGTTCTATTTTGGTGCTTATTTATATTCACATATTTGGATTGATCCATTAAATTATGATATTTACTTTATAAACCAATTATGCTCTCATAGCTAGTGAAGAGAACTCTACCACAGACTTAGGTATAATACAATTTGTCTGCATCTAATGGAGGGAAAGAAGGAGGATCTTCCCTTCCATCTTCTTCTTGAGAGCCTCTCTCTGCATTCTGCAAAGCCAGAAGATAGAAGGCAGACCAATTCTCAGTCTTTGGTTTTCTTCTGCATAGTATTTATATTCTCTCTCAGAGTGGGAATCTCCCTCAATGATCTCAGTTTTTAGAGTTTTAAATATCATTTTGATGCCTAACTGTGTTACTCTCATCTAAAACCTAATCCCTCATTTCCAGAATAATGTTCCTAATTTTTATTCAACACTTCTACTCAAATGTCTAAGAAATACCTCAAAATTAAATGTCCAAAACTGAACTATTCTTCTCTCAAATCCTATACCATTTCTGTCTTCATTTTCAGATGACAGTAAATCCATCCCTTCTCTTTATCCTTTCTTTCATCCTTTCTCCCTCCAGGCCAAAAAATCTGGGTGTTTTTCTTAATTCTTCCTTTTTATCATTCTGTCTCAGTCATGATCCAATCTTAGTTTTTTGGGGTTATAAAAATTTACTTACCTTCAGGATTCCATATCTTCACTGCACATATGTCTTACCTGCGTTACCCAATCACCTTCTGTCTTCTAACCTTGCTACTCGAGGAGTATGTTATCAATGTAGAAGACAAGTTAAATTAATATCACTGATGTTAAGACTCTGGACTCATTTGCTACTTCTCAGGTTTAAAATCAAAGTCCTTACAATTATCACTGGGGTCCCATGCAGTGTTCCCCTACTATTCTCCATCCTCACTACCCAGGATCCTTTATAAACACACTGACCTCTCTCTATCCCTTGAGCATACCAGAGACACCACTGCTTAGAGGTCTCTCTAGGTTATCAGGCCTTCTCTTAAATACTACCTGTATTCTGAGCACTAGAACAAGAGCCTGAGACATGGTAAGAGCACAATAAATATTTGTCAAATAAATTAATAAATTATTTTTGAAACATGTTAGTTTTATCTGAAGTGTGTATTTTAAAATTTTTCATTTAGACTAGAAAGTGCTCAAAGATCAATGGAGCACTGTAAAAATGACCCAGAAGCAATATTAAAGGGACTAATACAATCTAAATTGCAACTTTACAACATCAAAAAGAATAATTATGGTAATTGGTGATAACATACTGATGAAAAAAATCTGAGAGACATTTTGGTTTTTAGATAGAACTCCAAAATAATCCATGAAAGAAAAAATTATTGATAAGTCAAATTTCATTAAATTAAAACATCTACTCTGTGAAACATACTGTTAAGAGAATGGAGAGATAAGAAACCAACTAGAAGAAAATAACTGAAAAACATGTTTCTTATAAAGAACTTGTTCCCAAAATATAGGAAAAATTTTTAAAACTCAACAACAAGAAAGCAAATAATCCAATTTTTTAAATGGGAAAAAGATTTTAATGACATTTAACAACAAAAAAAAGGTTGATGTCAAAGAAGCATGTGAAAAGATGTTCAACATCACATATCAGGAAAGAGTTGCAAACTAAAACAATGAATAACCACTACTAAACTATTAAGATGGTCCAAATCCCAAACACTAACAACACCATGTACTATTAGGGATGATGAACAGGAACTCTCAATCATTAATGCACATGGTACAGCCACTTGGGAAGATAATATTTGGCAGTTGCTTACAAAAGCTAAATATCCCTCTACCACATGATTTAGCAGTTACATTTATAGATATTTACCCAATCAGGTGAAAACTTTATGTTCACACAAAAACCTGTACACAAACACTTATAGCAGCTTTATTCATGATTTCCTAAACACAGATATAACCAAGATGTCCTTCAGGAGGTGCACTGACAATCTGTAATGTTTCCATGCAATGGAATATTATTCAGTGATAAAAAATGTTATCAAACCACAAAAACAGAAATGAAGAAATCTTAAATATGTATGGCTAACTGAAACAATTTAATATAAAAATGCATACACTGTATAATTCCTGCTACAACACATTTTGGAAAAGCAAAACTACAGACTCAAAAGATCAATGATTGCCAGGGTTTTAAGCAGAATGAAGGGAGGATGAACAGATGGAGCACAGGGGAATTTTAGGGCAATAAAATGTAAGGCAAATTCTGCTAGGGGACTTCTAGAAAGGATTTTCTTCCTGGCAGAAGCAGAGCCTCATGCTCATATTAAAATGACAGAGCTGTATTAACCCTTTTAGTGGCCTGCCTTTGCAGAATGAGAGGGTATAATTCTCAAAATTTGGCAATCAACTTTCAACTATGAAATAGCAAGTTGGAGGACAAAAAGCCATTTCACTAATGTTGAGAATGAAAAAAAAAAAACGGTTTACTATGATTACCTTGAAAACTCGCATTTCCAAACTTCAGTCAAATAAATAGTTCAAATTTACACCTTTAAAACACATCTAGGAGAACATTAAGATACTAAAAAATATAAGAAGGTGAAAAGAAAAGGCTTCCTTATGAAGGATGCTAGCTAATACAAAACAAGAGAAAGAAAAGAGAAAGGTCAGTATTTTTAAAATTACCACCTTGAAAACCTAGCATAATACCAGCATAAAACCCAGTATAAAAAGGTTCATTAATGCGTGCTAAAATCATTGGGAAAAAACTTATGAAGAATGGGATGTATGTCAAGATCATTGTAATGTTTTGAGCAACCAATTTAAAAAAAAGAATGGGATATACATAAAGTTTCAAAATATTAACCTGCAAGTTACCTATTCATTATAAAAAGAGAAATATACCTGTATGATGGAAGATTTGCTTGTCATCATCTTGTCCAAAACCAACCTGAGCCTCACTAGTAGTGAGACAATCTGACATTGTGTGCCTTCCAGTTTGATACAATATAAAGTGCACACACTTATAAAATATTTTTACAAAAAATGTTTAATATGAGTCTATAAATCCTCCAGATCTAACTTCCAATTTATACCAAATGCAGGATCTACTGAATTAAACTGACACCCTCCAAGTGGAACCATTAACTAAGCTCACAGTGTGGAATACCCAATATGATAACTAATGTGAGAGGTTTATTTGAAAAGACTAAAGAAGCATACATAGCATGCACAATGAGTGAACTTTGATTTGATTATGAATTATAAATAAATGACTATAAAGACATCTTGTTAACAATATGGACAATTTGAATTTTTTCTTTATTTTATTTTGTTAATGTACTTATTAGTGCACCATTGTTTTACACAACAGTGGGGTTTATTTTGACATAGTCATATATGCATAGAATATAATTTGCTCTACTTCCATCTCCCATGCTTCCTCTTTCCCTTCCCTCCCCTCATTCCATTATTTACACGTCTTCCATATATTTATTTATTGTTTTTTAATTGGTGCTTTATAGACACACATAAAGGTGAAATTCACTGTGGAATAATCATATATGTACATAGCAAAATTTGCCAATTTCATCCTTCAGTTCCTCCCTTTTCCTGTCCCTCCTGCCTTCCCCTCAATCCATTCCTTGACTCCACTGATCACCCTTCTATTTTTATGGAATTCACCCCCCGACTTTTCTTCACCTGTGAGAGAAAACATTTAACCCTTGATTTACTGAATCTGGCTTGTTTTACTTAACACAGCATTCTCAAGTTTTATCCATTTATAAGCAAATACCATAATTTCATCTTTATGGCTGAGTAAAACTTTATCTCATATATATGTATGTATATATGTGTGTGTGTGTGTATGATATATAGCATATGTATATGAATATTTTTATCACATATATATCATATACACAAAAATATATATTTAATATATATACACATACATATATATATTCATCTGTTAACAAGCACCTGAATTGGTTGTTAACAGATGAATAAATTGATTATTGATTATTGTGAACTGTGCTGCTATAATATTGATGTGCCTATATCACTAGAGTATGCTGATTTTAATTATTTTGGATAAATACCAACAAGTGGAATAGCTGCATCGTATGGTGATTCCATTTCTAGTTTTTTGAGGAATCTCCATACTGCTTTCTAGAGTGATTTTATTAATTTCCAGTCTTACAACAATGTATGAGTGTACCTTTTCCCCCATGTCCTCATCAACATTATATATATATATGTACATATAGATATATAGATATATATATTCTTGATGATTGCTATCATAACTGGAGTCAGATGGAATCTCAATGTAGTTTTGATTTGAATTTCCTTGATTGATAGGGATATTGAACATTTTTTCACGTAAGAATTTGCCTTTTGATTTCTTCTTTTGAGAAATATCTGTTCAGTTTTTTTTTGCCTATTTATTGATTAGATTATTTTTTCTTTTGCTGTTAAGTTTTTTGAGTTCTTTTTATATTCTGGCTATTAATCCCCTTTGGGGGAGTAGCTGGCAAAGACTGACAATTTAAATATTGACTAGATTTTTTTGTGGGGGCAGGGTACCAGGGATTGAACTCAGAGGCACTCCCCCACTGAGTCACATCCCCAGCCCTATTTTTTGTATTTTATTTAGAGACAGGGTCTCACTGACTTTTTAGCACCTTGTTGTTGCTGAGGTTGGCTTTGAACTCGCAATCCTCCTGTCTCAGCCTCCCACGCTGATGGGATTACAGATGTGCACCACAGTGCCTGACTAAATATTGACTAGATTTTAATGGTATTATGAAATCACCATTCACTTTTTTCAGTACTATAATGATATTGAAGGTCATGCACTGTTTAGGAATGAAGCATATCATATTATATGTAACTTAATTTCAATTCAAAAAAATAATTCACATTAAAAGGATAGAGAGATATGTATCTCTCTCTCTCTCTCTCTCTCTCTCTCTCTCTATATATATATATATATATATATACCTACCCACAGACACATATATAAATTAGATGATTGATAGATAATACATAGTTCATAGATCAATAGATAGAGTAAATTATATTAGCAGTTGGTAAAACTAGGCAAAGGCATAAAGTTAATCATTTTTTCCTCAACATTTTATTTTTAATATTTTCAAAATACAGAAAAGATGGAAGAATTGGATAGAGAACATTCATATGCCCATCAACAAAATTCTGCAACTGAAAACATTTTGCTAAAGTTACTTTATCATATGTCTATCCATCCAGTGACTTGTCAATCTTATTTTTATGCATTTTAAAGCTGCAAACAGGATATCTAATCCCTAAACACATCTGTGTCTTATTAGAGTGATGATCATTTATTGTACCAGTTTTTCAACTTCTCTGTAGGTTTGAAAGCTCTTCAAAAGTTGAAGTGAAAACACAGAAAAATAGCTCGCAGAACATGGTTCACTCAAATTGGAAGTCCTTATCTTCAACCATTATTGTTATGATTCTTAAAATTTTAGTATTTTTCCTGAGAGTAAACATAAACTTTTGACCTCTACTTCCTCTCTAAGGTCAAAAGTGAAGCCAAAGCACTGAAGAGTTGGGAGATTTGAGATGAGTAGAAAGGATAGGAAATGGCACTGTAGGTGGCAAGTTAACAGAATGTCCACAGGCTTGACTCATAGTGATCCTCAACTGGATTTAATTCAAATCATCCTCTAAACGTATGTTAAATGCTTGCCCTTGTGATTTATCCGTGTTGCCAAATTGTCAAACAAAACAGGTATAATCTGTGCTTCTTCTCCCAAATTGCTCCTCTTATAAATATTCATCGTGTATGAGCATATCAGAAATAGGCAGTTAAACTGTTTATTCCTTTCCTTTTATGGTGAGGATGTTTTAGTCTTCCCTGGGCACTAGGATTTTCTCCAGAACACTCATGCCTTTCTCAAAATTTTTCTTCTAGTTCCTCCTGCTGGCAGGTAATAACACCAATCCATCTATAGCCTCTCCTATTCCTTCTCTAAACTGTAATCATCTTCATCCCTTCTCTCACAATTAAATTTGAGGCTATTACTAGCTTTGTCATTTTAGCAAAAAAAAATTGATTGGGTGTGATTAATTTGAAGTAAGTGTCAACACATCTTATTATATCTACTGGTAGAATATTACCAGTTAATGCAGAGCATTTTCAAAACACATGATTAATGGTTTCATAGTTTTTACACAGGATCTGAAATCACCATCACCGAATTTTCTATAATTATGTATTTGCAGTCCCTTTTTAAGTAATACACATGTAGACACTATGTGTGACACATAAAAGGCTATAAATGTTGTATTGTATTTTTAATTTGAAAGGAAGTAAAGAAAGAAGGGAAGGGAGGCTCAGCAGATGCCATTTCCCCTTAGCAAACAATATGTCTTGCTTTAGCTATAAATTACATTCAAGTTCTATTCTTACATTTTGCCAAGCTAAAATGAATCCTCCTGTGCAGATGTTAATACTTTAAGTCATAATTAGTCTAGAAACCAAATTATGTAAAGAAGCTAAGTATGTTGATGATAGCAACATTTGGAATGCTCAGAAAAATATTTTAGAAGTTTATTGTTTAAAATATTTTAGAAGGTATTACATATGAACAAATGTAAATAATATTACATAATTTAAGATTACTTAGAGTTTTTTAATTAAAGTTTTAGGTTAATTAAAGAAAATGTTGACAACAAACAGCAATAATATACAACTGAAAGAAGGTATAACATCTAAAAAATGATAATCTGTATTCCTAATTAAGGATTGTTTATACTGTAATCTGCAATTTATGTCCCGTGATAAGTATCTGCTCACATTTTCTATGTTTTTTTTATTCCTTTAAGAAAATAAGTTTGTGTTATCACAACCATACCTCATGATACAGCATTCCTATTTGGCTCTTTAAAACTATGTCTACGAAAGAGTAAACTTTTTATTTAAAAAAAAACATATTTTAGAACTTATTTAGAGAAAAAAGTAATTAGAAAAAAGTCTCCATGTAAAAGAAAAATTACCTTCTGTAGTGTATTTCACTGCTTTTCAAGTGTGGCAAGAATAATAAGTCTTGGCAGTTGGAACATGCTATTCACCTGAGAGCTGTCAATCATTCTCATTTTGAAAGACATGGAATTTATGAATTGTCAACACATCTTTTAGGTGAGAAATCAGTGCTCATCAAGGAAAAAAAACTAAAACAAATGCTAAAATAAACTGAAAATCAAAATTCTGCCTGGTGTTCTTATCTTAAGAACACATTCCCCATAATCTACAGCTCATATGCTGCAAAAATTGTAATATGTGAGATATGGGTGACAAACTGAATGGCTATTACTGTGCTTTCCAAGTGGAGATCAATGACTAGAGGGTTTTTTTTCCTGCAATCCATATAAAATAAATTATTTGTCACTGAGAAGCCCCCATATATACAACTATCTAATACTGAAACTGCTGACAGCCTTGTAGGCTATTTCAGTAGTGGAAGCCAGAACTAAACACACTGAACCACATTAGACCTGGTCCCTGGAGTACAGAATTGAGCTTCATTGGCAAGGGCACCATAAGAGTTCCATTTGATTCTTCATTAAACCTCTCACAGGGATTCTAGCTACTTTTCTGTGGCTGCTATTACCTCTTTCTATAGAAGAGATATATGTGAACTACATAGGCACTGATACATCTATAAATACTTAGGAAAAGATTGTTTTTCCTGATTAAAAAAATATAAAGTCTCTTAGAGACTTAACAGAGGCTTTCCAGTTTTCTTGATCACCTTTCATCACCTTAATTTACTTTCAAAGAAAATAGATTTACTTTGATTTGTGAAAATTCATTTTTAAATGCTTGCCTTATATCACATAAGAGAGTCTATTTTTCCATTTTTATTTATTCTCTAGGAAAAGCAGCCTTGGGAGAAAGTCATTGGTGATAATGATCTCTGCCTTCTTTACCAAACAGAATGGTATGTGATAATGAATCAAACAAATGTGTTAAAGTGATTGGTGAAACACATAAATTGCGATATGCACTATATGTTGCCTATGGCCATTCTTGCTGATTTGGAGTCTTGAAAATAGCATCATAAGATTGCCTATACTTTGGAAATACTGCATTGAAACCCCAGTCAATAGTCAACAAAAATAAAACAAAAACACACACACCTGATAACCCTACACCACTGATGATGCAACATTCACATTTTTCATGGGAATCTCCTGTAGGAAAATTCACAAAACTGTTATTGCTTTAAGTGCAATAAAAACAAATGAAACTATTTTCTCCTGCAATAACTGTGCAAAATACTTCTCTCTGGAGAGGAAATTTTCTGTGATTATGAAATAATACCTTCAGTCTTCAGGCCATCTAATCACAGTGTTGCTAATGGAATATTAATAATGCTAATTATGAATGCTTTACAGGGTATAGCTTTACCTACTGTTTAATGTTGTTCTTCCTCCAAAGTGATCCATGTATACATCTGTATGAGAGCAGAAAGAGCTAAGCAAAATAAATTAAAAAATAAAAAGACATAGCAAAATATGATTATCTAAAAGCATGCATTATTGTGAAAGTTCTTTTTGCATTTGTAAGATGTACATATTCATGTACATTTTGATCAGTATGATCAAAACTGCTTTCTAATGCCCAAGATACCTCAGGCAAGTCTATATTAGTGTGTGTATGTGCATATATATATACATATGTATATAACATATATATTATATTCTGTATGTATATACACGCATATATGCATATGCATACACACACATGAACAGCCTTATATATTTCCATAATCCACATACAAACATTCATTTCAAAACCAAACTGTTCAAAAGAGAAATGATTGGCATCTTGTGAGTGAAATTCTGCTACTGGTCTAAAAACATTTGTAGTTCTAGAGATTAGAGTACCTTAGAGCCAATTTGAGGCTGGGTAGGAATAAAATGCTGCTTTCAGGAACTTCAAAATAAAAGGGAAAAATAATAAAGCTCAAAGCTATACAAGTGTGGTCCCAAGGATAAAATTTTCAGAAAGCCCAAAAGTCTAACCCAGAAGGAGAGAGAAGCAGCTCATATTTTCCCAAAATATTAGTTTCATGAAGATCCAAGCCAATGAAGGACAGACACAATGGCATTATTTCCTCTCCAATGGGAGGGGGAAGAAGGTGAAAACAAAAGCAGCCTCTAAAAGAAGTCACCAAAGAGATTATTTTCACACAAATTCAGGCCATCTCTATATTTTATGATTACAAACATTAGGGCATAAATGTAGCCATGAGAACATAATCGACCTAATCCTTCCTGGGAGGAGCAGTGTCTGGCCACTTCTCCTCTGGATAAAGGCTCCGTAAACACAGCTCTGGGTCCTTCTTCAGGCCACTACTCTTTAGCTGTGTGAGACAGAACTGGTGCCTGAACTCCTACTTTGGTGACCAAGGTGACCTTTTCTGTCTCCTGGTGCCCAAG
The DNA here is from genome assembly GCF_048772815.1 of Callospermophilus lateralis. Taxonomy (NCBI): domain Eukaryota; kingdom Metazoa; phylum Chordata; class Mammalia; order Rodentia; family Sciuridae; genus Callospermophilus; species Callospermophilus lateralis. The sequence goes on from NC_135308.1 coordinate 83,563,271, forward strand.
CATGCCTCAAAGATAAATAGGAAGTTCCATTACTGGCAGGACACAGTAAGGGTACTTTACATGATAATAAGAAATGATTTATATCTGAACAGTGCAGCCCATAGTTTATTTTGACAGACATATCTTTCAAAAAAATACACACAACAACAAAAGGAATAGGTAAGTAGATTGGGGACACACGGTATGGAAGTCATTGCATGTGACTCTAAAAAATCAGGTTAATTATTCCAGGATAACTCAGAATTTTTAGAAAATATGTATCTTTTTATAAATAAGAATAAATTATGGTGATCCCCTTCTACATTCTGCTTCAGGTGACACGACAGACTTTGGTAAAGGGCAGTCTTTGAAATTTACAAGAACTCCTGGTTTAAAATGGGAAATGTACATATTCATTTTTTCTTCTTAGGAGACTATGGGATGGAGAGAATAGAGGAGGTGGCAGTGGTGTGAGGGTAAATACCCTGCCCTTCTCTTCCTCCCTGTCCCTCACTCACAGGCTCCGAATCTCAACCACCCAAGTGTTACTACTGCTTTTAACTGCAGCTGAGGGCACGGGTATGGAATTGAGAGGAGACAGGCTCTGGACCACGATTGCTCAAGAGGAGCTCATCAGGAAAACCCACAGAACTCCTGAGTCCCAGATACTGTGGGAAGGTTGAGGCGGAGCCTGGAATGGGGCTGTCCAGCAATAGGAGGAGGCTGGCGAGAGGGTTGGGAGGCTGCTGTCACTTTATGAGTCCGCAACATGAGTGAGAGTATCCCTGTTGCTAAGAGGACCACGGCGGGCAGGACTCAGGGCCCCCGCCTCTCCCTCACCACTCGGACCCAGTGACTGTTGCGGTGGCGGCGGCAGAGCCTCGCCCACTCCAATCTCCACCCTCTCCATCCTTAGCTATTAAAGAACAGCGGCGCCTGGCACGTTCTTGGAGGATCCCCGGCGCAGAAGAGGAAAGGGAGCAGGCGCAGGGGAATTGGAAAGGCAGCATGAGCCCGCCAGGAGCTGCCTCGGCGCCCACGGTCTGAGGCTGCAGCCCCAGTTCGCCATTGTGAGCCATCGCCGGGGGACCCCGCTGGCGCCGCTGTCCCCCTAGTTCCCTGTCCGCTCCGCGATGGGGCACCTGCCCACGAGGACGCGCGCTGGCCACCGCCTCCTGCCTCTGCTCTGGCTCTTTGTGCTGCTCAAGGTAGGAGAGCTTCCCGCACCCTTTTCCCAGGCGGTCCAGCCCGCAGCAGCTCTCAGGCGCTCTTGCTCTGCAGTGGGGAACGATGCGCCCTGGGGCGCGATGGCCCCGCCGGGAAAGCGCCAGCCGTGCAGCCTGGGCGCACGCTTTGTTGTGCTTGCGAGTGCGTGCTCCTGGTGGTCCTAACGGATGGGGGTGGACGAATAAGGGAAGTTTTCTCTCTCCAGTTTTCAGCCTTTGTGCTCTCTTAGCGCCGTGGATAGCCTCATCAAAGGTGGGCTTGTTAGATAGAGCTTTCTCCAGCAAAATGAGGTCACTTTCCCTTCTGATCCCCACTGCTTCCCAATGCCCGCTCAACCTCTCCGCCCTCTGCCAACCGAGTATGTGATTGCTTTGTCTTAATTTACCTTCTTCGAGAATTATACACCGGGTGATGAGCTCCTAGGTCACAAATGGACTGCTTGGGAGCGGATCGAGGACACGATTTTCCTTGAATAAGGAGTGTCAGTGTGATCCTGGAAAGGATTTTTTCACTCTGTCTTACCTCCCCCCTGAGAATTCCGTGTAAAAAGTCTCCAGACTTTCTCCGCTGTATTTACAGAAGATGCTATCTCTAATTTAAATGGTAGAAAAAAATAGTGATTCACTTTTTCCTGTCTTCAAAATGTGGTCCCTTGAGATTATAAAATGAAAAGAGCTGTTTTTTTAAATATATAGCTTGAGATTTATAATAAACAATTTGTTTTGAAAAAAAATTAACTAGACGTTTTCTTGGAAGATGGTGTGAAGTTAAAAAGGGATTAACTACCACTCCTGTCTTCAATGGGTCTGCTTTCTCTCCATCATTAGTTCTTTCTTTTCCTTCTCTCTTTCTGGGCAGAGCAAACTCCAGAATGTCGACAGGTGACCCGGAGCTATCCTTTCAGCACCACAGTGATACCTAGCCAAGAAATGAATGAAACATTAATGGCTGCAAATGTTTTCTTACTAAGGAATCACTTTTTGCTTATATGAACCATTAATTATGAATGCCTGACAAAGATACAGTGGAACAGGACTGATGAATTAAGAACAGCATTAATTTTAAATACTCTATATTTTCATTTATCTTAATGGAAAATAGTAAAAGATAGTTTCAGGGCAAAAAAGCAACAGAGGACATAAGATTATAAATTATGTTTAATGTATTGCAATTTTTTTCTTAAGTTATCAATAATTTTTTTATTTTAAAATCTGTTAAGCAATAAGTTCAGTCAGGTTTCTCCCCTAGGAGATTCTTCCCCAGTACACATCACCAATGTATTAGACTTAAGTTTTTAAGTTTTAAGTTTTTATTGTTATTATTAACTTTTTTATTTGTCAAACTCTGCCATAATCATTTTATCTATGCTCATTATGAAATTGAAATGAAAAATTGATTCACCACACATTTTATCAAGTAACAGCTAAGACTTACCTGTATGTTATTGGATCTAAACCATGTTATTGGATCTAAACCTAACCTGTGGAACAACTGCAGGTTTTGCTTGAGCTCTTCATAATGAATGAGAATTCCAGAAATGAGAATGATTAGTTTCAAAATGGGGTTAGAGTGCTGTCATTGAAATGTGGAAATATGGCAGAAGTTTGAATTCAAAACTGAATATTGAATGAGAAAACAGTCAGTAATTGCATAAGGACCATCTTAGTGACTGTAATAGAGGTTTGCTCTGTTTCACATAATAGGTGCATTCCTTAATATTTTCAGGTAACTATAATTTATGGCAAAATTTATAATATAGGAAATACATTGACAAAACTTACCATTTAAAGAAGTATTATTGTAAAGAGACAAACAATCTTTTAAGGAAAGTTAATATTTTTATTTTATATAAGCACAATATTTGTTCTTTAATATAAAACATATAAGATATGTGTGTATGTGTGTTATGTGTGTGTGTTGTGTGTGTGTGTGTGTGTTGTAGCATGTGCCAGTCTTCTAGGTATTTTGCTCACATATATCATTTCATTTCATCCTATTTTGTTGCAGCTAAGAAGAGATATTCACAGTGGTAAACTGGACACAGTAAAATATCTTACATTTAGGGGTTAATGTATTACATGATGCATTGGGCATATAGTATAATCTCTTTATAATTTGGAGATACTTTTGAATTAAAGGTCCTGAAATGTGCCAGTAAAATAGATCTAATGCAGGTGGTGGCCAAAACATAAAGAAAAGCTTCATTATTACATATTAATGTGTCAATCAGATCTTAATTACAAAATCTAAAAAGATTCATGTGTATTTAAAACAAACCAGTCCTCTAATTTTCCCTCAAAAATCCCTGTAATTTTTGTATGGTCTACAAATTTTCCAATATGAATATTCTCTGTATGAATAGCCTTTATCTGAGAGACTATTCCAGAAATCCCTAGGGACCATAAGTCAAAGAAATTCAGCTCTGAGTCATGATTTATAGTTTTACATCTTCCACAACTCAGAAACTAACAGCTGAATATAAGCAGTGGGAAAGTTTGAATCTGAATGAACTGCTATAACCAACTTCATTGAGAAAACCTCAATGTGACTGACCATGCTTCATTGTTTCTACATGGTTGAAAGGCACGTTTAATCAGGTATCTCAGGTGGTTTAAATCATTGATGCACACTGAAAAGCTAAATATCTCATAATTTATGTTGCATAAACACAACGTTAGTTATGAAAAAGATTTTAATTTTGTATAAATGTTCATGGAGTATATATAAAATTGAAAACAGAAATAGAACTCTATTATGAAATGAAAGTCTACCAAACTGAAAGTCTTCTATCTATAAATATAGATGGAGTATTTATGTAGTGAGTCTCCCACCTGTGCATCTTCCCATGATTTCCTGTGAAAACAATGCAACTTCCCTTACTTTAGTAACCCCTCCCTGAAAATGGCTTTCTGTATCATTTCACTCAATATCAGTACTTTGTCTACTAACATACAAATTGTAGAATATGATGTCATAGGAACTTTAATTCTGATTTTCCTGAAATATTGCTTATTAATGTTCTATTGGAATGTTCCCCTAAACTCACAGGTATGGCATGGATTCTTCATTCTCTCTTAACCTCCTATCTCTGTTTCCTCATTTCTGTTCTTACCAGAGATATCATCAAAGAACATTACATTTGAAAGGGGCATTCATATTGTATTTTTAAAAGAGGTTCATGTTCAATTCTATAAAGCATGATTGTTAACATTTTGGCCATACTACTCGTGTACTCTTACTCAAGATAAATATCCACTTTCCATTTCTATGTTCTATCTACTTTTCTTTACTTCCCTGGGTGGTGGCGCTCTCTCTCTCTCTCTCTCTCTCTCTCTCTCTCTCTCACACACACACACACACACATACACACACACACCTACATATACCCCTCCCTTTCTTTGTCAAGGTTTCATTGTCTTTTCTACAATACTGGCAGATGACCTATCATATTTCATTTTTCTCGAGAACCCTAGATCATCCACTGACTCTTTTGATAAATGGCATCACCAACCTTTTAGAGAATCCTTTTTACTTGTGGCATGCTCAGTAAGTTGAAGAAGGCTCACTGGCTATGCTTCTACAGATAATGGAGCTATAATCTTCCATTGTGAATGACAGCTTTAGTTATTTTTATGAAAAACTGTTGTTGTATGAAAAGGAAATTCACACTATTCTTCTTCATTTTGGCCTCAAAGAAAATGCACATCTTTTTGTATAAGTGATTAAAGGCACTATGAGAGTTGTACCTTAAAATGCATCCCTAATCTTAGTGTCTAAATATCCAGCATAAAAGGATTTAAATTTATTAGGGGATTGACTCCTGAATAAAATCCCAGCTTGAGTTTTGAGGGTCTGCACAAGGATCTTTGGTGTTGGGTATAGCCGGCACACGTGGCCAAAACATTGATTGGTAGCAGTGTGGTGTAATACAAGGTTTAACAGCAGTGACCATAGATGCATAGTTCTCATTTTCTCCTTGACTTGATGCCTCCAGTTCCTGTGATGTCACATTCTCAGAAGCACAGCTCCTTGCAAGGGTGAACTTTACTGTAAAGTGCTTAGTGTTTTCATCTAATCATTACAAATATGTCATAAATACTTTTTAAGTAAAAGAATGTCTTCTATAATTTTTTCTTCCATTGAATCAAACATTTGCTGTTAGATATATGAGAGGAAGAAGGAGAGGGAAAAAGGAAATGACCAGGAACTGAAATGAAGCAGATTAAAGTCCATGCATGTATGATTATGTCAAAATGAACCCTACTATTATGTATAACTACAATACACTAATAAAATCATTAAAAAGAAGTATAATAGAACCTATTAAATAGGATACAAATTTTCTGCACCTTACAAATAGCTTCTGTCATAATTGTGAAATGTTTTAATATTGACAAGTAAAAAGATCTTTAAGGAAAACATGAGGAAATTATCATTATATGAGTTAAATGAACATAACTACATGATATAGTATTACAAATAGTATTACTATAACTATTAATAATTATATATAATTATATAACTATTGTAAGTAACTTACATTTATCTTATTAAAACATAAATATTACATTAATCTTATTAATATCATAAATCAAGACACTAATGTTATTTTCCCAAAAAATGTAATACTTCTAATTGCTCATTTATTTATTTTTTAATGTTTTTCTTAATTTTTTTATTCTACTTTGTTATATATGACAGCAGAATGCATTACAATTCATATTACACATATAGAGCACAATTTTTCATACCTCTGGTTGTATACAAAATATATTCACACCATTTGTGTCTTCATATATGTACTTAGGATAATGGTGTCCATCTTATTCTACCATCCTTTTTACCCCCTTTCACCCTCCCATCTCCTTCCTCCCCTTTGCCCTCTTTAGAGTTCATCTAAACTTCCCATACTCCCCCTCCCTACCCCACTATGAATCACCCTCCTTATATTAGAGAAAACATTCAACATTTGGTTTTTTGGGATTGGCTAACTTCACGTAGCATTATATTCTCCAGCTCCATCCATTTACCTGCAAATGCCATGATTTTATTCTCTTTTATTGCTGAGTAATATTCCATATATATATATATATATATATGTGTGTGTGTGTGTGTGTGTGTGTGTGTGTGTGTGTGTGTGTGTGTATACCATATTTTCTTTTATCCATTCATCTATTGAAGGGCATCTAGGTTAGTTCCACAGTTTAGCTATTGTGAATTGTGCTGCTCTAAACATTGATGTGGCTGTGTCCCTGTAGTATGCTGTTTTTAAGTCCTTTGGGTATAAACCAAGGAGGAATATCTGGGTCAAATGGTGGTTCAATTTTCCAAGAAATCTCCATACTGCTTTCCATATTGGCTGCACCAATTTGCAAATTCAAGATAATTTCTAATTATCTTCTGCATCTCATCCCACCAGCAATGTATGAGTGTGCCTTTTCCCCCACATCCTCACCAACACTTACTGTTGTTTGTCTTCGTAATAGCTGCCATTCTGACTGGAATGAAATGAAATCTTGGAGCTTTGATTTGCAATTCTCTAATTGCTAGAGATGTTGAACATTTTTTCATATATTTGTTGATTAATTGTATATCACCTTCTGAGAAGTGTCTCTTCAGTTCCTGGGCCCATTTATTGATTGGGTTATTTGTTTTTTAGGTGATTAGCTTTTTGAATTCTTTATATACCCTAGAGGTTAGTGCTCTGTCTGATGCACAAGTGGAAAAAATTTTCTCCCAAGCTTTAGGCTTTCTATTCACCTCACTAATTGTTTCTTTTGCTGATAAGAAGCTTTTTAGTTTGAATCCATCCCATCTATTCATTCTTGGTTTTAATTCTTGTGCTATAGGAATCTTATTAAGGAGGTAGGGACCTAATCCGATATGATGGAAATTTGGGCCTACTTTTTCTTCTATTAGATGCAGGGTCTCTGCTTTAATTTCTAGATGGTTAATCCACTTTGAGTTGAATTTTGTGCATGGTGAGAGATAGGGGTTTAATTTCATTTTGTTGCATATGGATTTCCAGTTCTCCCAGCACCATTTGTTGAAGAGGCTATCTTTTCTCCAATGTTTGTTTTCGGTGCCTTTGTCTAACATAAGATAACTGTAATTATGTGGGTTAATCTCTATGTCTTCCTGTGTACCATTGATCTACCAGTCTATTTTGGTGCCAATACTATGCTGTTTTTGTTACTATTGCTCTGTAGTATAGTTTAAGGTCTGGTATAGTGATGCCACCTGCTTCACTCTTCTTGCTAAGAATTGATTCAGCTATTCTGTGTCTCTTATTTTTCCAGATGAATTTCATGACTGCTTTTTCTATTTCTATGAGGAATGTCATTGGGATTTTGTTTGAATTACATTGAATGTGTATAATGCTTTTGATAGTATGGTCATTTTGACAATATTAATTCTGTCTATCCAGGAACAAGGGAGATCTTTCCATCTTCTAAGGTCTTCTTTAATTTCTTTCTTTAGCATTCTGTAGTTTTTGTTGTAGAGGTCTTTCACCTATTCTATTAGGTGGATTTCCAACTATTTTATATTTTTTGAGGCTATTGTAAATGGGATAGTTTTCCTTTCAGAGGATTTATAACTTATTTACGAAATGCCTTTGATTTATAGGAGTTGATTTTGTATTCTGCTACTTGGCTAAATTCATTTACTAGTTCTAGAAGTTTTCTGGTGGATTTTTTTTGGGTCTTCTAAGTATAAAATCATATCATCAGCAAGTAGTGCTCATTTGAATTCTTCTTTTCCTATCTGTATTCCTTTAAGTTCTTTCATCTGTCTAATTGCTCTGGCCAGTGTTTCAAGAACTATGTTAAATAGAAGTGGTGAAAGGGCATCCCTGTCTTCTTCCAGTTTTTAGAAGGAATGCTTTCAGTTTTTCTCCATTTAGAATGATGTTGGCCTGGAGCTTAGCATAGATAGCTTTTAAAATGTTGAGATATGTTCCTGTTATCCCTAGTTTTTCTAGTGTTTTGAACATGAAGGAGTGCTGTATTTTGTCAATGCCTTTTCTGTGTCTGTATGGTTCTTATCATTAAGTCTATTGATGTGATGAATTACATTTATTGATTTCTGTATGTTGAACCAAACTTGCATCCCTGGGATAAACCCCACTTTTGATACGTTTTGTATTCAATTTGCCAGAATTTTATTGAGAATTTTTGCATCTATGTTCATTAGAGATATCGGTTTGAAGTTTTCTTTCTTTGATATGTCTTTGCCTGGTTTGGGAATTGGGGTGACGTTAGCCTCATGGAATGAGTTTGGAAGTGCTCCCTCTTTTTCTATTTCCTGAAATGAATTGAAGAGTATTGGTTTAGTTTTTCTTTAAAGGTCTTGTAGAACTTCGGTATGTATCCATCAGTTCCTGGACTTTTCTTGGTTGGTAGGCTTCTGATGGCATCTTTTATTTCATTGCTTGAAATTGATCTGTTTAAATTGTATATATCATCCTGATTCAATTTGGGAAAGTCATATGACTCTAGAAATTTGTCAATGCCCTCTATATTTTCTATTTTATTGGAGTACAAGTTTTCAAAATAATTTCTAATTATCTTCTGCATCTCTGTAGTCTCTGTTGTGATATTTCCTTTTTCATCACATATGTTAGTAATTTCAGTTTTCTTTGTCCTTCTCTTTGTTAACATTTCTAAGGGTTTGTCAACTTTATTTTTATTCAAAGAACCATCTTTTTGTTTTGTCATTTTTTTTCAATTGTTTCTTTTGTTTAAATTTCATTGATTTTCGCTCTGATTTTAATTATTTCCTGTCTTCTGCTGCTTTTGGTGTTGACTTGTTATTCTTTTTCTAGGGCTTTGAGATGTAATAAGTCATTTATTTGTTGACTTTTTCTTCTTTGAAGAAATGAACTCCAAGCAATGAACTTTCCTCTTAGTACTGCCTGTATAGTGTCCCAGAGATTTTGATATATTGTATCTGTGTTCTCATTCACCTCTAAGATTTTTTCTAATCTCCTCCTTGATGTCTTTTGCAACCCATTGTTCACTCTGTAGCATATTATTTAGTCTTCAGGTGTTAGAGTAGCTTTTATTTTTAATTTTATCATTGATTTCTAAATTCATTTCATTATGATCTGATAGAATACAAGGTAATATCTCTACTTTTTTATATTTGCTAAGAGTTGCTTTGTGGCATAGTATATGGTCTGTTTTAGAGAAGGATCTATGTGCTGCTGAAGTATGAAATATTCTATATATGTCAGTTAAGTCTAAGTTATTGATTGTATTATTGAGTTCTATGATTTCTTTTTTCAGCTTTTGTTTGGACAATCTATCCAGTGGTGAAAAGGGTGTGTGAAAGTCATCCAGAATTATTGTGCTGTGTTCTATTTGACTCTTGAACTTGAGAAGAGTTTGTTTGATGAATGTAGATGCTCCTTTGTTTGGGGCATATAGATTTATTATTGTTATGTCTTATGTCTTATGGTTCCCTTAAGCAATTTGAAATGTCCTTATTTATCCCTTTTGATTAACTTTGGCTTGAAGTATATTTTATTTGATATGAGGTTGGAAACCCCTGCTTGCTTCTGTAGTCCATGTGAGTGGTATGATTTTCCCCAGCCATTCACCTTCCTTCTGTAGATGTCTTTTCCTATGAGATGAGTCTCTTGGAGGCAGAATATTATTGTTTTTTTTTTTAAATTCAATCTGTCAGTCTCTGTCTTTTGATTGGTGAGTTTAGGCCATTAACATTCAGGGTTATTATTATTGAGACGTGATTTGTATTCCCACCCATTTTTGTTTATTTTTTGGTATTTAACTTGACTTGGTTTCTCCTTTGATTAGTTTTTCCTTTAGCGTAATATCTCCCTTTGCTGATTTTCATTGCTGGTTTTCAATTCCTATTCATGTAATATTTTGCTGAGGATGTTCTGTAGGGCAGGTATTCTAGTTGTAAATTCTTTTAACTTTTATTTATCATGGAAGGTTTTTCTTTCATCATCAAATATAAAGCTTAATTTTGCTGGATATAATATTCTTGGTTGGCATCCATTTTCTTTCAGAGCTTGGTATATATTGTTCCAGGATCTTCTAGCTTTCAGGGTCTGGGTTGAAAAATCTGCACATAATCTAATTGTTTTCCCCCTTATATGTAATCTTATTCTTTTCTCTTATGGGCTTTTAATATTCTTTCCTTATTCTGTATGTTAGGCGTTTTCATTATAATGTGCCTTGATGTGGATCTGTTGTGATTTTGTACATTTGGTGTCCTGTAAGCTTCTTGAATTTGGTTTTCCAAGTCATTCTTCATGTTTGGAAAATTTTCTGATATTATTTCATTGAATATATTGCTCTTTCTTTTGGTTTGGAACTCTATTCCTTCCTTTGTCCCAATAACTCTTAAATTTGTTTTTTTTTTTGCTATCCCATATTTGTTGAATGTTCTGCTCATGGTTTCTTACCATTTGCACTGTGTTGTCTACATTCTTTTCAAGATTATATATTTTGTCTTCATTTTCTGAGGTCCTGCCTTCCAACTGGTTTAATCTGTTGGTGATGCCTTCAGTTGAGCTTTTAATTTGGTTCATTGTTTCTTTCATTTCAAGAATTTCTGTTTGGCTTTTTCTTAGAACCTCTGTCTCCCTATTGAAGTAATCTTTTGCTTCCTGTATTTGTTTATGTAGCTCTTTGTCAAAATGATCTTTTGCTGCCTGTATTTGCTCTCTTATATCATCCTTTAATTCGCAGCACATTTTAATCATGTACATCCTGAACTCCTTCTCTTTCATTTCTTCTGCTGTGCTGGCCATGAATTCTGATAATATGGTACCTTGATATGTTTGGGGCCATTTCTTTCCTTGTCTTTTCATATTGCTTGTGTGTCTTCCCTTCGAGCACTGTGGATCCTAGGCATTACCGTTTTTACCCTATAGGCGTATAGTGCCCCTGTTGAGATCCAATTCCTCTCCTTTGAGGTGAAGGACAATGTTATCAGATCTCAATATAAACAGTATAGCCCTAAAAACAAATGTTCGACATTAAGACATTTACATTTTGATCACAATGTACAGAAGTGGTAAATTCAATTATTATCTACAATATACTCAGTAGGTTTGTAAAAGAGTTTACAGTTTCTAATGGTGGACAAAGAACAGGGGGGTGAGGAGTAGGATGATATGTTGAGGAGGTAGGAGGTGAGGATATAGAGTTGTTATATCTTAAGAGGTATGAAAAAGAGATCTAAGGAGGAAGGTTAGTAGCAGGAGAAGGGAGAGGAAGTAATTTTAGGTAAACAAGTAAGTGGGAAGACAGTAGAGTACATAAAACAAACACACATATATATATTAAGAAAAATTTAAAAATGTTAAAATAATAGAAATTGGTGGGATAAAAGAAAAAAAAAGAATATACAACACAGCTGTAATACACTATTCTGATATCCCAGTCCTCAAAATCCTAATTCATGCAAAGTACTTGGTTTCACATATATTGGGGATGTGAGGGTGGGAGAATAGAGAGAGACAGGGAAAAAAATCTTGAAGGAAGAAACAGGATTGTTTTGGTTGGAAATCCATATCTTTCCTGCTTCCCTTGTCATCCAATGGGTGAGGTCATCTGTTGTTAGCTGGTATATCCGACCTCAGGATGGTAAAGGTAACCAGGGTGTCACTGTGCCAGGTTGTAGCTGCTGGGGAGAAGGGAGAGTTAGAAACTGGGTACCTGGCCAGCTGGAGTTCCAAATTGGGAGTTGCCACTGAAAATGGTGTTGAAGGTGATCCAAGACGGAGGCACCTGCTTTCAGCATTGGGCTGTCGGGATATGTGGGGCGAGCTGAGCAATGGTGTTGGATGATGAGTTCAGAGACAGCTCTGTGGCATTGCTGTGTGTGGCTGTTAGCTGACTTCAGAGCCTGTGTGAAGTTCTTAGGTATAGGCAGGATACTGCGGGTAGTATCTCCACTGCTGCAGAGTCCCAAGATAGTGGCTACCAGGGGAGCCCCACATTGGTAGAAGGGGGTCCACACGGGAGTGGTGGCCAGAGTTTTGGCATGTGGGAAGCTGCCGGGTGTCTTGCGTGGAAGTGGTGTCAGTGATTTCTACTAGGTGGGTGGCCAAAAGTTCTGCACAGGTGTTGATAGTCCTGCTCAGGTACCCAGTAGTCCTGTGTGGGCGAGTAGTTGGGAGACCTACTCTGATGCTGAGGCCTGGAGCCCTGGATGGCACAGGAGCAGGAATATGGCTCACAGAGAAGCAGTATTCTCACTTCTTGAGTCCCAGGTCACAGAGTGACACAGAGTGCTGCCTCCCTTTGGCCCACCATCTTGGATCTCCCAGTTGCTTATTTATTGATCAGCATTGCCTTATATATTGTTTGAAGTCATCAAACAATTGACATAGTAGGGGAAATGGTCCCCTTACCTTTGTATGTAGCCTACAACTTCAATCAGTTCCCGGATATGCAGGCAATATATTGCATTCCTCTCTCCTGTGACCACTACTATCCAGAACTGAGATTTCTGCATTCTGTTGGTTGGAGACCCTCTAATCTTCCCATAACATTGCCCTTAGCACACATATCCCTTTCTCTACCCAGATCTCCATTATACCAATGGTGGTGCTTAATATAAGTCATAAACCAATGACTGAAAGAACTCTTCTACAGTGACTTGAGAGACCCATTGTTTTCACCTCTTTATGCTTAAAGTGTGTAAGAACTTCTTTGTGTGATTTAAGGAGCCAAAATAAATTGAATGTGGCACAAATAGAGTAATCAAGAATCAGGAAGCAGAACACAAAGACTCTAATCCTCTTTCCTCCTGGTACTATTGACTCCAGCAGGGTCTGTCTGTATGGTTTCTGCAGACATTAGGACTATGAAACTCTCCACAAAAACGTCTCCTGTAATCTGCTCTCCAATTACTCCTAGTGCTTTCCTCTCCCAAGCTTGCTTACCCCAGGACTCCAAAACACCAATTCTAGAAATTTACCCCCTCTGCTTAGAGTGCCTTCAAATTTATTTTTGTAAGAAAAAATATATCTCGTCCCTCCATCAGAAAAATCATCCTCAATTCTTTTAGAATCTAATTCTGTAATGAAAGATTTCTTCTTTCCTTGGGCATTCTAGTTGCTTAAAAGCCAGCTCCTTTTTCTTCTGTATTTTAAAACCAAAGAGACAATCTTTGAAACAAGGTGGAAAAGGCTTCTTTATGAAAGTTTTATTTTTCCTTTTTGTCCAGAAATTGAAATTCAAGAAGAGAATGATACATACTTGGAAAAATATTTCAAAAACAGAGAATCAAATTAGGAAGTAGGAGAGTTGTATTGCAAATTGTAAATATGCATGGAAATTTCTGTAAAAAAAATGAGTAGGGGGCCAATTAGCCAATAAAATGAAGAAAGTTTGATAAAAACAAATATACTGCCATCTTCTATTTATATGCAAATAAATGTGTTTCCTTATCACATGCTATTTGGTGTTTCACTGTGGTGTACAGTTCATTTTTCTAACAAAACCGTTCTTATCTTAAAGTAAATTAAAACCAAATGAACCTCTCTTTAAACTGGTAATTTGTGTACCTTTACCGACAGATTTTAAAAAGTATAAATGTTATTTTTCTACAATGTAGGAATCACAAATCAGTTAATAACAATGTATGTAAGATTCAAATTATGTTTCCCTTTTTGTGTTATTATTGTTCAGATACTTGAGATGTATGTGTGTTCTATTTTTCTCTTTCTGCCCACTGATGTTATAAAATTAGTGATTTATTTGTGCATGGGTTAAGAATATCATCATGAAACTATCACATTGTTCTATATAATCTAATATTGTTCTTTCATCATAACCCCAAAGGATCAAAATGAGAGCAGAGAAATTTCTGTCTCTGGTTCTCTTTACTCTTAGCCCAAATCAGAGACCAACAATGAGCCAGTGTGCTCATCCAGATTGCAAGTTCCTCTTGGTTCCACCCCTAGGAGCTTTTGTTTGGCATGTACAAACAAGATGGCAGAGAATTCCAAAGAATCCTTTGTACTGTTGGTTCTGTCTGAAGTCTGATTCCTAATTCCCTGTACTTACTTCTGAATAGGGATTTTTATTTGGATTAACTTCAGCATTTCCACTTTAGGATCCTGACTTCAATTTCTAGTTATTTCTTCTTGCCTTTAGCTTCCTGAAAAGAGCATCCTATAAACATTTTTATTTTTATTTTTGACTGACCATATCCAAAGCCAGTAGAAATACTGAGAAGTTACTTTTCTTCTTCAATACAAAGACTGTCTTTTGGATTCCAGGATAATAATTTACTGCCCAATTCTATTCAGTTACTCAAACATTTTTTTAAAGGAGAGAGAGAGAGAGAGAGAGAGAGAGAGAGAGAGAGAGAGAGAGAGAATATCTTTTTTTTTTGTTTTTTTTTTGTAGATGGACATAACACAATGTCTTTATTTTTATCTGGTGCTGAGAATCGAACCCAGGTCCCACCCATGCTAAGCGAGCGCTCTACCACTGAGCCACAATCCCAGCCCAATCAAACATTTTTGGGGTAACTATTACAAGCCAGGAAGTGAACTGGATGTTGTAGGTACAGGAATAGATAACAGGTAAATATCCACAAAAGGTTTAGTTGGAATACAGACACAGAAAAAGAAAATTGTGATCAAAATGTGGTCAGACTTTTTCCCACTTTTTTTTTTATTGGTGCATTATATTGTATATATTGATGGGAATTTTTGTTACATATTCTTAAATATACATGATATAGAATATAGCAATATACTTTGACCAATATCACTTCCCAGCATTTCCTCTCTCCCTCCGACCTCCTACTCCTTGCAGATTTTTTTTAAAAGAAGGAAAATATGGGGGTGTTTTAGGAAAGACATTTAAACTATCTAGGGGTTTAAGATGTCGCATGGGCTAAATCCTAAAGCATAAATATTATTTATTGTTGCAACACAGTACATTCAACATGCTGGTTAGTGTTTGTGTTAATTAAAGTGTTAGTACATATACACCAAAACCCCGATTTATCAAGATTTTCAAATGACTAATATACTCATAAAACAAATACCATCACTTAAATAATTCAAGATGTCTCTGAGGACTTGAAATGTATTATGATCTTGTAATAATCTGATCTATATCCATAGACTATATCCATAGATATATTACTATATTGGTAAAGTGGTAAAGTTTGGATTAGTTGTAAATTTTTTCTACAACTTTGGTTTTGTTTTTGTTTGTTGGAAAATCAGAGATGAAAATGGCAGAATTATTATCAAATTATTTAAACTTTCACATACATGGCCTAAGGAATTTTTCCAACTCCATAAATTTATAAGGATTACTGAATCTGAAGAATATAAAAGTAACAATAATTCTTTAATGAATGAATTGTTTTATTAAGTTTAATAATCTTTAATTAATACAAAGTCAAATTTTCTAGAACCCTCAGAGAACATTTTTACATAAGTCTCTTTCTGTCCCAAGAACAAAAATGTAATTAAAAAACAGGGGTATCCTTACCCAATACCACAAAACATATGCATCATATTTACCATAATAAGTGTCAACACTTAAACCAAAGGAGAGACATAAGAAAATACCTTATGACATAGATGAAATTAAAATTTTTAGATTTTTACCTAGGAAAAAAAATTTGCTTCTGAAGGTTTTGAATCTTATGTTGATTAATAAAGGGAATAATGAAAGACCAAGGGAATTAAATAGTGTCTATAATATATTATTAAATTAAACATGGAGTCATGTGGTTCTCCCTTAAAGGATTATAGGAAAATACATTGTATGTCACGTATTGAAACTCATTAGTACCATAGCATTATTTACGTACAAATATAGTGAGATGTGGCCAAGTTTAATTTACACTGTCATAAGGAATTTCCCCTGCAATTGTCCCTAACTAATTTATACTTTTTAATTAGTATCTCCGGAATGAATATAGGATGCATTCAAAATGGTTAAGGTCTTGAGATTTGTAATATGGAAATTCTGGTATAGTCAAAGCTTTGCTAAAATAATTGCAAGGGTTTAGAATTAAATCATTTGGACCTCATTATAATAACTGAGTTTATGAATTTTTTGTTTTGTTTTGTTCTTAATTATTTGTAATCTGCTAATTATCTGTAATCTACCCATTTAGGGTACTTGAATTGCTTCTTTCAATTCACTTTTTGTATATTTGCAACTAGACAGCTATATCTGTAAGCCTTTTCTCATGAGTATACTGTTACCCTAATTTCAACTGCTTCATTGATGCAAAAGTTTTCTTTTTTGAAGGTTAATTGATGACCTAATAAGAATATTTCTATTGAATTTTTGTTGCTATGCTGAGCCCTTAAATTAGCCTTTTTTATTCAGTGATTTCTTGTGGCTCTGAAGTAAGGAGTTCTTAATTTGAAATCTTTAAATCTGAATCATGTGTGAATCATCAGGCATAATAATTTTATAATATATTAAAAATTGGAAAAGTCATAGATGTTTACCATGGGAAAAGTATAACATGCAACAGGAAGAAAAAGAAGAAACTAGTTATTCTAAACACTTCATTCCAAAACAACTCTCCTGTGGGTATACATATTTCCAATCTTTTTCTGTCTATGCATCTGAGGGTTTATATTTTAAAAACATTTTCAGAATTCCCTACTATATATGCTCTTTTCACATAAGTGTATAATTTTTTTTCAGCGCTTGGGCATTTTCAGTCCTTTGCAATTTATGACATTAAGTCATAGGTCTTTGGGTCAAATGTATGCAATTCACAAATGTATTTGACTTAATTAAGGACATAGATGAGCATCAATACTGGTCATGACCATGAAGTGGGGAACAGGAAGTGGTTTAACAAGGGGATCATCACCTACATAGATGCCTTCCATTAGTGTGACTAGTTAAGAAATAATGAATAATGTTAAGGTGCTGTATTGACAGGTATTCATTTCCCACTTTTCCACAGATAAGTTCTATACTAATAAACTAAAAAATATAGCCTTTCTAGTTAAAAAAAAAAAAAAAAAAGCCCAAGACCTGAATTCTGGCTATGTTCCTTGATTGTATACATTTGACAGTGAACTGACCTCTTAATGGAAGATAAATTCCAGTGGCTCCCTCTACCACCATTTCACCAATTCCTCCAGTGGCCAAATCTGTTATCCTTTTACCTCCAACCTGCTATCCTGTGAGGGAAACTCCTTTTGCCTTTTGATCCATATGCTCTGAAGGGAAGATGCTATCCTTGGACTTGCTTGCCCTCAATGTACTGGGCAGAGTGATCAGCCAAGGGAGAACTCCTGACCTAGACTCAGCCCATTTGAAAACTGCACCTCACTGTTACAGTAATTAAAATCTAGCCCTGTTTTCTTCAAACTGACCATGGTTGGGGGGCTATGAAATAAGCTCAAACACTTGGAAGCTGTCTTCAACCATTCAACTGACAGGAAGGAACATTTCATAGCAGAAGAGAAGCAAGCAGGGACAGTTGAGACTTCAACAAGACTGTCTTTCATTGCAAGAAGACAATCCCATTTCTCAGACTTCAGAGAGTGACTCCACACAGATACACGGAAAAAAATTATAAAATAGCAATCTACTAAAATTCAATTCCATCATAGCTGAATGGACATAAGAGTGATGCTTGGGGTCATTAAGTAATTTGAATCAGAGTGATTATATAATCATACCAATTGGGGCACTTGTGGGCGTGAAAGGATCATTATACCAGGACCAGCCAACACAAATCGACCTGTTCTGGGAGAAACAGGACAGACAGTTCCCCTCCTGAATACATAAGCAAACATATATTTTATTCAGAATTTAATCACTAGCCCCTCCCCCATCACAATCATCTCTGAAGACCTTTGCCCTATTTAAGAACTAGTCATATAAGAGGAATTGTAATTGTCTTCATCTAAAACTAAAACATGTATACGAATGCTTATAGAAATCGTGCAGAATGCTCCAGAAACTGAAAACAATGAAATGTTTGAATGGTCAGAACAGTGTGGCCCATTCATACCACATAATACTGCTTGGCAATGAAGAGAAATGAACTATTGATACACACAGAAGCTTTAAATGAACCTCAGTTACAATTACGCTGAGTGGTGCCGGGCATGTTAGTGCACACCTGTAATCTCAGTGGTGCAGGAGGCTGAGGCAGGAGGATCACAAGTTCAAAGCCAGCCTTGGAAACTTAGAAAGGCCCTAAGCAACTTAGTGAGACTCTGTCTCTAAATTAAAAAATATTTTTAAAAGTGCTGGGTATGTGGCTCATTGGTTAAGCATTCTGGGTTCAATCCCCAGTACCAAAAGAAAAAAGAAAAAAAATATTATGCTGAGTGAAGAAAGCCAGTCTGAAAAGATTGTGTACTGTGTGATTCCATTTATGTACTAGTTTTGAAATAATGAAATTATGGAGATGGAAAACAAATTCATGATTTCTAAGGATTAGGGATTGGGTGTGTGGGAGAAAGTGTATGTAGCCACAAGAGGACCGTTATGTACCTTGATCTTGGTGGTAATTACCTTAAGTTATACAATTGATTAAAATGTATATGTGTGTACATAAATATGTGTGTATGTGTATATATATACACACACAGAGACATGTATATATATTCATACTTACATGTCTATATACACGTGTATACATACATATATGTATGCACACACGTGAGCACATATACAACTATTAAAATCTGATTAAGTTATATCAATTGTTCCAATATCAATTTTACAGTTTAGGTATTTCCTTGTTTGGAAAGGCAAGACATCAGCATTAGTGGAAGCAAGGTGAAGAATCCATGCTCTTTTCTGTACATTTCTTTGCAACTTTCTATATGTTTATAATTATTTCAAAGAAAAAGATTTAAAAATGTATGGTTTACTTCATCTTATGTTTTTATTTTTGTACCTGGCACCCTGTTAAGTATTTTAACTTACTAGTTGACAGTCTCTGCCTGTAGCGAAAGCCTCAGAAAGACAATAATTACTCTTGCAGAGAAAATAAGAGTATCTAAGCAAAGGTGAAATAATTTATAAAAATGAATGAAATATACAATCATCTTAATTAAAGGCTATTGGCTGCAAACTCAAATTCATTATGAGGCAGGTTGCATATTTTTATGAGATTTATCTAGAGAGTTCTTGAAAGGACCAAGTATGAAAGCATTCCCATTCCTAATTCCCACAACACCAACATTAAAGGAAATTTTAATGACTCTTCAGAGAATCTGATAAGAAATAGAGTCTTGGAAATTACCATTGTAGGAGGTAAGTACAAAATATATTATTGACTGATGAAGCTATTTTCTTTCATTCTTTTGGTAATTATCAAATAGCATATCTGGAAATAATATAAAATATATTTGAGTGAAAATATATTTGAGTAAAATATATTTGAGCTTATAATGTTTGAGCACATTTGGGATGGATGAAGAATTCATAAAAATGAATAGATATTTAAGCAAACATGTATTAAATTATATATATAAGGAAGGCATTGTGTTCAACACTTTTAACAGTCTGAAATAAAGTTATGCCCTCGGAAAATCTGTAATGTAAGCAAAAATAACAAGAACATGTGACAGTTTAAAGAGCAGACTTAATAGTGAAAGAGCAGTCCCAAAATGGTAACCTATTAGTTTGCAAATTCATGGGACAGAACTATATTCAAACAAGGGCCCTTGTATTCAGATAAAGGAAAGAGCATTTGTGCTTGAAGGAGCATGGATTTCATGAAGAAGACAAATTGTCATCTAATAGAGCTTAGATAGATAAAGTTAAGGAAAATCTTTCAGATTAGAGTCACAGAAGAACATAAATAGGAATATGAGAAAATCTAAGTCATGTTTTGGAGGTTTGAGTAAAACAAGATGGGTTTGAGTCCTAGGGAGGATGAGTGATTGGAAGTGAAGTTGAAAAGGTGGTTTTGCCTAACCATGAGCTTCTGTTCAATAGTGCTACATAGGCAAACATTAAAATGTGCTTTAGCTCAGCGGTGGTGTACAAGAAAAAAAAATTATCATACCTCATTTTAGCTGTAATTGCTTTTATAATTCTGAATTTGCTGTTAAATGCAAATGCTTAATTCTAAATACGTGTGCTCTGTCTTAATTAGATAAAATAATCCTCTGTTGCTTGGGTAGTTCAGTAAATTAGTCCCCAGACTTAAACTCCCCTGGATCCTGTTGTTTATGCATTAATCTGTATGCACTCTTAGAGATAAGTGGAAAATAAATGAATTTTTTCAGAGACAAGTTGTAATCATCAGCATACTTTCAAATTTATATTCTCTGAATGTGACTAAAAAATTGCCATTGTTACTAGAAGAGTTGTAATTTGTGTACATATGCTCGCATGCTTGCGGAATTTCTTCTAAATGTTTATAGTTTATGATTTATTTAAAACCAGTTAAAATTATATCTTCCTAGCCAAAACTGAATAGAGAATCTGAACCTCACTATTATACAGCCAGCCCTTCATACCTGTGGGTTCCACATATGTGGATTCAAACAATCTTCAGTCCAAAATACTCATAAAAAAAATTGTGTCTGTACTAAACATGTGCAGTATTTTTTGTCATTATTCAGTGTAACAACTACTTACATAGCATTTTCATTGTATTAGGTATTATAAATAACCTAGAGATGCTTTAAAGTTTATAGAGGGATGTGCATAGATTATATACAGACACTACACCATTTAACAGAAGGGACTTGTGCAGTCATGAATTTTTTTTGACCCTAGGGGTCCTAGAACCAACAGCCAACTGTATACATAAAAATACTACCAACTCAAGGTACCAGTAATGCCACATTTGTAAATCAGTTATGTCCATAGGAACCAACTGATAAAGTATGTTCAATTTAAGCAGAAATTAAATAAGATTTTCCAAACCTTTCTGCCTTATTGACAATAATGGTAAAGACACTGATCACCACTAGCATATATTGAGTGGCTACTATATATCAGGGACTCTCCCAGGAACTTTATATTATCCCATCTTGTATATCATTATCACCATTTTAAAATGGAGAAACTGAGTTTCAGACTGGCACTGAAGGAGTTAAAATGAATCCTTGGTCCTTTTGACCACAGAACCTATGCACACTCTATCATAATACTTTGTATGAAAACACAGCTATGGCTTTTATTTCCCTATTCACTAGCTCACCACTTCTCTCTTTCTCTCTTTCCCTCCCTCCCTCCCTCCCTCCCTCCCTCCCTCTCCCTTTTACTACAGAAATATCTTTAGACCTAGATGGACTCTCAACTTACAAGTACTTGGTTGGGACTGCCATTTGGACAGAAATGTGGTTGGGTTTTCTCCTGCAGATGGTTGGTTCTTGCTCATTTAAAATCTTTCTTACAGTTTCTGCTTTCTTTCAATCAGCCTGTTAGTCCCATATTCCCAAAACCTGCTGACTGTCAAATTCCTTTAAATTCACAAATATCAGGTTTATACATAAGTTCATTTATCATCATCTTCAGTTTAATGTATCTGATGCTTCTGCACTTTGCTAGACAATTACACAGAGCTGAATGTAATATAATGAACTGATGTGGAGAATGCATGCTTTCAATTCTTGTGAGTCTGGAGCTTTTATGATCAATGGTATGAGTACCCAGACAGACCTATGTCCTGGTTTTACAGCCTTCATGAAATTTTGTGGCTTGCTGGTTTTATGTGACTTTTACACCTCAGCTTAGCCTTTTCCCTTTAAGAAAGATACCACCTGGACAACAACAATTTTAGCACTAATGTCTTCCTCTTGATTGCATTAGATTTGCAAATTAAACAGATTAATGGTAGTGTTCTGTGTTCCTCTCAGCTCTTCTGTTTAATACTCTTATCTGACAAAGTGTAAATAGAAGACATAATTAATTACTCATGACTTGCATGTCAAGTTGCATAAAAAATTACATCCCCAGGAGGCCCATTATTATATGTCTGACTGTTCAGGGAAATTAATTTTGAGGAAAAAAAAAAGCATACCTGAAGATAAGGGTTTTGTTTGTTTTTCTTTTTGTTTAATTTATTAGAGTATCTGTAAAAAGATGTGGAAGAACGTTCACTGTGAATACAATTTTAAGAAGCTTACTGCACTTGCCCAAGGATAGTTATTTTTTCCTTCTATTATTTTTCAGTTTGTCTATGAGATGCTATACCCCATATGTGATAGTTATAAAGTTAGGATGTTTTTACAGAAAGAAGGCCCCAGAATATGACTACTGCCTCTTTAGAATATGTCCCGTGAGAAAAATCATTAATCAAGCATAGTATTCTGTACCATCCCATCCATAAATTGTCTTCACCTTGAGCTGGGAAGTGTCCTATCATGACTGAAAAGAAGGGGATAATTTTTCAGCCCTTTCTTCCTTCTTATATGTCTAGAGTTGATCCGAATGAAATGAGGTCTCTGCTTTAACTGGAGAGCTCAGCTTTTCATATTTAGCTCTCAATCTGCTTCATGATAATTTCCGAAGGAACAGACTGCTTATGACAAAATGTGCTGTACTATTATGAAAGGTGCAGTTTCTTTATAGATTCCCACCCCCTTTGAAGGAAACTGATGGCTGGGAAGAATTTTGAATGAGCTAGTCTTCCAGTGTTGTAATAGATAGTTAATAAAATATAGGATATGCCTCAGGTAAGAGCAAACCAAATACTTGATAAAATTGGATGGTAGAGTTGTCCGGGCTTCAAGGCAGCATACAGGAAGACCATGTTCACAATCACTCTGTCACTTCATCTCTCTGTAAAAATGAGAGCTATGATCACTTCTACCTCATGGGATTCCTGTGAGGTCTAAATGAAGTAATCTGTGAAAGCACTTTGTAAACTGTTAAGCACAATTTAAACACACGATGTCTGACTAAAAATGATTGCATCACCTGTTTCATGCGCCTTGGTAGAAAGGTGTTTATGATCCCCACAATTATGAGTATCCATCCATACATTGCGAACCATGTGTCATAGAAGGCTCTAATTAATATGGGGTGCATTTTTTTTAAAAACTGAAGTTTGCTATACAAGGTTAACTTTAGGTCACCTATAGTCAGAGTTTAACTGTAGGACTGGAATGACTTAACATATAAAATATTTACATGAATTGGTAAATATTTTCCTATCAGCTCTAACTCCTATCTACTGATGTCATTCCCTACTAAAAATGAGCATTCAAGAGTTAGCATGCATAGAACTGCTGAGCATTCTGTTTGTAAATGATCACAAGTCATCTTTCACATTATGTTTAATCATCGTTCATTCATTCTTTCCATGAACATTTATGGACCATCAATTGTCGGCCCAACACTAATCATTCACCATTTCCTTGAGTTTCATTTGTTTGTAGTTATTAAGTGTGTACATGTTGATGATAATAATTCCAATTATAAAGCAGTTGGCTCCATTGGTACACCTGAGATGTTAGCCCTTTTTCTATAAAGAACCCCTCCAGGTGTTTCTCAGTGTCCAGTGGGGCATACTATGAAATCCTAATGATTTGGGGTACCATTTCTGCCATTCCAGGCCCTCCTCCTTATTAGCAAACTTCCCTGTTGTCTCAGGTACAACCTCAATCAACCCCAGAACACTTCCTTATGGACTCAAAATTTAACCACCACCTTAAATGTGAAGGCTATTTTACTGGGTCAGCCTAGTGTTTTGTGTCTCAATTTTTGCCCTGAGTTTGTAAGCTGCAGCTCAAGGGATTCTGTGTGTTTTATCCCACTAATCATTCAGGCATGTCTGGATTCCCTGCAGACACAAGCCAGGATCTCCACCCTCCTCCACCACCCCATCACATTCATAATATAAAAAATACTTATCTAATGTTATTTTCCTCTCATTTACCTTTTCCATCTCTACCTTTCTGTGGAGATGCTAGTGGATGATGGAATAATAAAATTTCTCATACCATGCAAAAGTATGCAAGAAAAAAAAAAGGATAAGTTAACAACAAAAGCCTCTGAAAAATATACTCTGTTTTATGGCCTTTGTAAAAGTTTGACACAGTAATTGAATGTGAAAATGGATCCAAGATCAAAATTTTATTTGTTTGATTCTCTGCCTGACATATTTAATTCCACAGTGGTTCAGTTATTACATATTATTGAAAGCCCTATGTGTATCAAAAGTGTTTGTTACAAATACTTTTAGAAATACAATTTAATATGAATTCACAATTATAATTTTGAAAAATAAGCTTTACTGTTCACATGAACACACCACAAACTGAAGGAGAATTTTATGTGAGTTTATATGATCAGTTTTAGGATCCAAATAAAACAAAAGGTAAAAACTCAGGCTTTCTGTTTTGAAAAAAAAAAAACAGGAAATATTAAAAAAAATATATGCACCATTCAAAATTCCCATTTTGAATACTGCTAATACTGAAATCCCAGAATTAAGGGAACATGGGAAATATGCCACATTGCAAGTATAATGCTTGCTGATCATATTGTTTTCAGCATCAATATTAGGAATCATTCAAATGATTCTAAAATGCATTTATTCATAGATTTAAATTCAATGATGAAATCATCTTCAAGTAGTAGGATGTATTTCACAAACATGCAGAACACTCTTTCAGGTTGTTCCAGAATTATGCCAAATTCTATGAGACCCCCACCAAACAAAAGTATATGCAAAAAAAAAACCCCAAAACTTGAATATATGCAAATAAATCAATGAAAGAATTACCACTTCTTCCTCTTAACAACTTCAGGTTAATAAGATGCCTATTAAAGGAATTGAAAGCAAATGTAGTATACATTATTGAAATTGTTCCATTTTGAAAATTGAAACTTCGATAAGTGATCTTTCAGATCATACAAAATTCATATAAGATTTATTTCGTGAAGTTTTCAAAATACTACGTGGAAAAATGATTTTTAAGTTTGCAATTTCATGGCTCTTTTCATATGCTGATCTCAGTTCAATATCAAGTCTCTCTCTTTTCACAAACCATCTGGGAGATTGACAAGTTGCATCTCACCAGATGGCCTAGCATACCAACCTCACACTTCCATGGCACAGTACCTCCATGATAAATCCTGGAATGCTTTAATACGACGTTCCTGCTCAGGAAGAATTCCACCACTCATGGCACCAAAAACAACTTCCTCATTGCCACTTCATTTCCCAAAGTTGCAATTGGATATGATTTACACTGAGTGCTAAATTGTTCTAGGGATCAGAGGAATTAAGTGATTACAGTTGAGCAAACCTACTAACTTCCTATCATTCCATCTTTCTACAATTTCTCTTTTATTCCTTCTTTCCTTCTCTCCTCCTGGGTCTCTACTTTTGTTATTACATTTTAACTTTGGAGTCCTTCTTTTGTCCTCTCACTTTTCTCACACATAAATCATTGGAATGTATGCTTTACAGCACCAGAAAACTACTAGTTATGAGCTGTGTGGGGCCCCATATCTTCCTGAATCTAGCATGCAGATAGTTTATATCATGCAACACAAAATTCAATTTCCTGTGTCAATCGTTTTACAGTGTAACTACATATTTTAAAGTTATTGCCTCTGATGTGGTTCTCAAGGCCCTTCCTTCTTCCTTTTATCTTTATAAATGTCAGAGAAATACTCGAGAACCCATGAAGGACAAGGACATGAAATGGACCTTTTCCTCCAGCTTAGAAATCAATCTAAACTCAATATCTGCTCCAATTTCCTCCCTCACTTCTCCCCTCTGAGCCCCTCCCACAGTTTTATAAATTCTTTTAGCCTTTTGCTGTTTAAGAAGAAAGCATGAGTCCAGAAACTTTGACATAGGTGAACAGTCTTATTTTTTCTTGTACTTTGAGCATCTTTCTTTTTACATCCTGAAATTTAGCTTCCAAGTTTTTGCCTTCTTCTCACTTTCTTAACTGTTAAACTTTAGTGCCTCTGTATTCTCTGACAAAGAAAAACTCTGCATCTCCTCAATCTCATGGTTTGAACAAGAAGCCTAACTCCCTGCTAAATTTTTCTTCTTATGTAGCCCTAATTAACTACCATAAACATGCAACCATTATAAGTAAGAACAAACCATATTACACAGAAATTTGCCTTCAGGGACTGTATCTCAAATTTCCTTTTTACTTAAAGTTTCAAAATGTTACCTTGTGTGTTATTTTACTTCTGTAATTGCATTCCCTAGATGGATCTGATAACAGTACAATGGCCTTGTCTTTGTATGTAGAAGCTCACTTTCCCCTCCCATTCTTGCAGATGCAGAACAATAGGAAGTTTTTCATGGCTTGTCAGGCACACAGGATCCTAAGGGAACAGCCTCTATTCAGTTTTTTTCTGACATTGCTCCCAGATGGGTAGCAATGCTTTCCTTAGGTATGATTTTGTAGACTAGGAGAACAGGAGCCAGTCTTTTCCAAGAATCCTGCATGATCTATTTGGTGTGGATAATAAGAGAAATGGAACAATTGATGCGAAAAGAATTTCTTGATATGGAAAGAATATATCAGTTCTGGTGTGGAGTAGGTGGGCCAGCAGCTAATTCAGTTAGTTAAAGGATAATGGAATTGAGCAAGATGAAAATCTGCATGCCATTTCCCTGATTAAAACACAAAAACATATTTCTTTGGGTTTGCAGAAAAGTGCCTGCAGGGGTCTAAAGAGCTTTCATGATCTGGTTTCTGACTACTTCTCCAGTATCATTTCTTCTCCATTCCTCCATTTTCATGCTGTAGTCATTTTGAACTTAGTTTTTCAAAATTGATGTGCATTCTTACCTTCCAATAATTCTTTGCATGTACCATTCTCTCTGGTTGGAAATTTATTTCTCCTGTTCTTTCTCCTTGACCCAGAAAGTGTCTGTTTATCCTTCAGGTCTCGGCTAAGGGGGTACTGTCTACAAATGCATTCCAGAACTCTAAAACTGGAAGGATCACCTAAGTTTCCCCCTTCTTCCTAGAACCTCTCCCTATTTCATCCCTATATGCCCATTTGGAAGAGTCCTGTTTATACAAGACAGAACCTAAAAATATTCTCTTCTTTGAAACCATCCCTGCCTCTGTAGTAGACACTTTCCTCCTTAGTGCATCTCTATAACTTGAAGATATGTCTTTTAATGGTTTAATTATGCTGTGATGACAATACTTGTCCATATGTGTACATTCCTGACCAAATTGTAACATTAACTTCTTGAAAAAAGAGATTACCTTAGAATATTATACATCTTTGTTATCTTTGAATCTCAAAACATGCACTTTTCTCGCCTGTTCATTTTATAGAGGTAATTATTTTTTAGTTTTCTTCTCTCTATTACTCTGTAAGCCTTGTAAGGGTGGGATAATGTTCTATTCATTACTCTTTACCTCCCACTTTTCACAAAGCTTGGCACATACAGATTCTCAGACACTTTTAGAATGAAGGTATGAGTTCATAGTAACATCAGTCAAAAAGATAAACTTTTCTGCAAACAGTCATGAAAAGAACAGAACAAGAGATTTGTGCAGTCTGTCCTCATGTTTATAATTCATGATAATCAGAGATTAGAGAAAGATTCATGTAGTTTATTATGTACTTATACTTCATTGGTATGGTCCCATGAAGAGCAAAGATCTAGAAAACATAGTACCTAGGAGTCTTATACAATTTTTAGCAACTAAATCAAATAAGAATATCAAATTTTCTGATTATCTATGGCTTACAAATTGGCCTAAAGTGTAAGGTCATCTGCACACACTTATTTTGTTGTTCAACAAAAAGTATTTGTTGATCACTTAAATCTGCTATGCTCTTTTGATAGGAAGAATAATAGCCCTCCCCCAAGATGTCTACACTCTAACCCTACCTCTAGAACTTATAGATATGTTACCTTACATGACAAAGAGAATTTCTATGTATGATTAAGATGAAGAATTTTACAGTGGCAAGATTATACTAGAACTTTCAGCTGGGCTCAATCTCATTACACAAGTCCATAAAGCTGGAAGAAGTGGGTAGAAGAGTGTATCAGGGTGATACACAGAGAGTCTCAACCTACCATTGTTGGTTTTGAAGATGAAGCAAGGGGGTCAGGAACCAATGTCTGTAGACAGTCTCTAGAAACAATATGGAAACAATTCTCAAATGATGCCAGGAAAAGGAGATCTCAGCCCTAAAACCACCAGGAGCTGAGATCTACCAACAACCTGAATGGGTAAAATGATAAATCCTTCCCTAAAGTCTCCTGAAAGGAACAGAGTTCTGCAAACACCTTGGTTTGAACCCAGTGAGGCCCAAATCAGACTTCTGACCTATACAACCACAAGTTAATAAAAGTGTGTTGGGTTAAGTCATTGTCTTTTTAGGAATTTATTATGATAACTATAGAAAATTAATATAAGCACTGGGCTAAACGCTTGAGAGAAAAACCATAAAGCCATGCTCTTAATTGCTGTCTGTTTCTTCAAAGCATGCTTGAAAGCCATAGCATAGTCTGGTCAGGAAAATAGATTTATGAAATAAATAACACCAGTACAATATAATTAAACCTATGCTAGAAGTATAGGAGTTTTCCATTTTAAGAAATTGTTTTGGAATTAAAGAAGGAGTCACCTTCTTTAATGGAGAAAGGACAAGAAGATAATGAGAGACTATTATAATAGTCTAAGCAAGAAAGGATAAAATTCCTGCTTTCATAATAACTGCAGTATGTGTCAACAACTGTGACACTTTGCATGTTATCTCACTTAATCCCTATTATTCAGCCCTTCAAAGACTATATTTCCATTTCACAGATATGAAGTTTAGGCAGATGTGTTTGCTCCAAAAATATGCTCCAAAAAAAAGCTAAGGAAAATGAGATTCAAATCTAGATGTTAATGACATTAGAGTCTGCACTCTAATTCATTCTGCCATAGAAGGAACAAGGACCAAAGTGTAGAGTAGAGAGATTTAATAGGTAAGTCAACTGGGGTTTTTACTAATTAGATATGGTGACAAGGAAATGAGGAGCTGTGCCTTAACACTAGCTTTCTAAACCAAGATGTGGTCAGCTAAGAGAAACCACAGGAGTTTCCCAGGTTGGGGTAGTATGGAATAGAAGTCAAGTTTTGGATAAATTTAGGTGTGTATGGGATATCCAGGTGGAGACATCCCAATGTCAATTAGTTATGACTCTAGAGTTTAAAACTGGGGCCGGGCACGGTGGCACATACCTGTAATCCCAGTGGCTCAGGAGGCGGAGGCAGGAGGATCTTGGGTTCAAAGCCAGCCTCAGCAATTTAGTGAGGTGCTAAGCAACTCGGTAAGACCCTGTCTTTAATAAAATACAAAATAGGGCTAGGGATGTGGCTCAGTTGTGAAGTGCCCCTGAGTTCAATCCCCCTCACACACACAAAAAAAGAATTGGGACATGCACTAAAGATAAGGACTTGAAAATCATCTGCTTCTTGATAACTTTATAGTCTGAAATGTTTCATATAAACACTTTGGAGAAATCTCCTGTTTCTAATGGATTGTGAAAGAGTCTATTCTTAATAATGTTTTCTAAAAGAAACTCTCATCTGAAGCTATAGGAAGAGATGCCTTATTCCAACAATGATGTGCTTAATGCCCAGCTGTGACTGCTAACAGAAGGGCAGACAACCAAGCATGCTGGGGACCCTATCTATGTCCTGCCTGATGAGGTCAGAGCTCATGCGAGAACCAGTGTGTCCTGCAGTGCAGCTGGTGAGCAGCCAGCTCCAGTGTAAGGTCCTGGCTTTAGAAATCTTTGTTCACCCCTTAATTAGCATATTGACTTCTCACCCCACCCAGACTAGTTGCATATCACTCAGTCAATTAACAGATTGACAGCTCAGCCAAGGGAACAGGAAGACTGCTGTTGCAAGGGACTGTTAAATCTGTTTTGAGTTTGCTATTGGAAAATGAGAGAAATTTACAAAAATACTGCTCCCTGCGCCCCTGACTGAAATCTTTAGATGAAATAATTGCCATCAAATATTCTGATACAGGATTTCTTGAAACTGCTCGAAGACTTTGCTAGAGGGAGAAGCAGTCACTAACTGCAAAAGACTACCTCTGTTGTACCAGACGCACAAGAAGAGATTTTCACCATTGCAGAGCTATTTATACACAACCAGCTTCTGTCCTCAGTTCCCATACACACACAACTCCCATTGATAGCAATGGAAGCTGCGGACATGTGGCTGAGAACAGAATTTGGCCCACTGAGCTGTGAGGCTTGGCATTCCTTTGCTCACTATGACAACTTCAGAACTGGATCCCTGAACACATGAGCTTTCAGAGGAAGAGTTCTTGATTTAATTTCTTTTTTCCTCCTCTTTATCTTGGCCTTGAAATACAAAATAGAAACTTGAGAAACTATTGGCAGCATTAGATTCCTTGCATAGAATCAACTATGCAAGGGACTTGGAGAAACAGAGAACTTACAAGTTTTTCTGGATTCAAAAACAGAAAGAATACTTTCATGTATGTGTGCTGCAGTCTCTAGGGTGCAGACTAACAGCTTGGCTTCACAGTGTCATCCTGGAAACAAAGCAAAAGATGCCCTTAAAACCACTTCTGAACCCATAAAATTCTCAAGACCAATGTTTAATTTACAAAAGACATGTTCTAGACAATATTTGAAACCTGGACCTTATATTTTTTCTTGCAATCTTCTTTAGTTCAAGTGACTCTGGTGGAGCTGTCAGCAAGAATTCTGCTATCTTTGTAAGGGTGCATGTCAGGCTGGGCAATCAGTGTATCTAATCCTTTTGAGCACAACAACTGGCCTAGCAGCAGGCATCTGAACCAAGAAAAGAAAATCAGCATATGCTATTTCAAAGTCTATGGGAGACAGGGAAACTGAGACTATCCTTCTAAGAACAGGAGAAAAAAACTGTACAACATTTTTAACTGTTTGGGTCATTTTTCTGCCACTTAGGGAAAAAAAAAAAGATAAATAATGAAACTAATAAGGAAAGAAAATATATTAAAGAAAACCTATTTCTTGATGGTGTTTAAAGACCTGAGTTCATCTATGCACTACTGGATTTACCAACTATAAAACAAAATGAATCTTTTTATCCTTAAATTGGTTAGAGTTGAATCTTGCATAACTAGTAATCTGTAGAGATCTAGCAAAAAACTTTGTCCTTTCATTTACCCTAGATATTCCCCCAAAGTATGTCTTTTTTTTCCCCTACAACATGTTTTTGTTTTATCAACTCTGTACATACTGAAATTTTCCTAAATAACCTTAAGGAAGACATATCATTTGCAAATTACTATGGATTCCCCACACACTAAAAAGGTAGACAGGAAGATTGCATTAGAGAATGCAAAACACACAAGTCTCCACCTCTCTGCTCCAACAAAGAGGAAACCTGTGTGGGGGGCCCTTCTGCATGTATCTGGAGGGAGAATCCAATTATTGTGGCTCTTGGCTCTTGTCCAGTGAAACATCCTGATTGGATCTGAGGTGACATGTAGCCCTTATGGCTATGGTGAAAGGTAAGAGTATACTACAGCATTCATTCCACTCGACCAGCTGCCATCTGCACATCAGTTCTCCCCAAATTATTTGAGTGCCATTTTTAGAGAAAGTTACCAAATGTTCATGGTTGGTAGCCATAGAAACTACTGTTTTGGAAATATGAGTATCAAGAACAGAGATATATGGAGTGGGATTTTCTGAAGTGCGAAGACCCAGGGGAAATGGGTCTTCTGCCGTTGTGAAGTTGTACTGCTCAGGTCACCCTAAAAACAGAGGACTGTGATGTAGCCTTGATATATATGAATTGGAAGAATAATTTACATAAACAGGTTCTGCTTCTTTTGCCAAGCATTACAGTGAATCTACACAAAACCTTAGTAGATTCTGTACAATTGATTTCCATCAGTCACCCAGAAAATAAATGTGTTAGGAATAAATATCATTGTTTACTTCTTGAGAAATTTTTTGTTGAAGAAATTGTTTGCCTTCAATGTGATTTGATTTTTGGCCTTATTATCAATGTGCTTTTTCTCATAAGTAATAGCTCATTTTATAGACATTTGCTTTACTACTCCCACTCATGTGCAGATTACAATATCTATTAGAGGTAGAAGTTCACCTCAACACGCATGAAAATACACACACACACACACACACACACACACACCTCAAAAAGGTAAAAATGTAAGCACACTTAAGAGAAATAATAAGCACCTATTTAACTAAAAAGGTAATAAGAAAAGTTGTTTTTCTTCTATTTTAAGTTGTGCATTTATTGCTTACTGAGTGCTACAAAAGGAACCATTTAGAGATGGTTTGCTGCGTGCTTTAATAAGCCCAGTGCATGCCCCCTCTTACTGAATACTCAAAACAGCCCTGTGAGAGAAGTCCACTCCTATCACACAGGTGAGAAAAAACAAGTCTTGGAGATTCAAAGGGACCAAGCAAATGGATTGCACTCCAAATCCCATTCTCATAACCGCTCAGTAAATTTCAGTACCTTGCTTTACATTTTAACTGAATTTTATAAAAGGGTCTCCAAAGACCATAATCCTCTGTGCATTTAGTTACAAGCACAGCTGTCCCACCATTCTGCATTTATCTCCGATATATTTTCTTTCTTTTTAGTCTCTGCTGATCTCAATCCTATTTTTGATATTCTTAATAGTAAAGAAATGTAAGAGAGGGAGGATGAAAAGAGAGAGAAAGGAAGAGAAAAGCACATAGATCAAAGTGGATTTAGAGATTGAGGCAACTGTGACGCAGGTGACACATCCTTGGTTCCAAAGCTCTCGTCAGAAGTGGACCTTAAACCAAAAGTTTTCTCTCTGATTCCAATTCACAATAAGGGAGCAGGGAGAATAGAGGTACTTTGGATTGACAGAGGAGAGTGAAGGGAGGGGAGGGGAATGATAGGAATGGTAGTAGAATCAATCAGACATTATTACCCTATGTGCATATATGTAACTCTACATCATGTACAACCAGAAGAATGAGAACTTATACTCCATCTATATATGGTGGTCACAATGCATTCCACTGTCATGTATAACTAATTAGAACAAATTTTAAAAATTAAGAAGAATGAATAAATAAATCATGTATTTAAGCAGAAACTAATTTAAAAAAAGAAAAAGAAATGGGCCCCGTATCTGTTCCACAGTTGGTGCTCCTTCTTCCCACCCCTATTCTAGAAAGCCCAGAAGATGGTGAGCAGAAATGACCTTTTGCATCCTTAGTCACAGATTGATTCAGGTGTCCTGCATGAACCATTCCATGCCTCCCTGACTCACCAATTTTCACTTAGATCTTCTTCCTGAGAACAGCGTGGCCCTCGCAGACAAAACAAGGGATTTAGGGATTGACTTGGAATCGATTATCCGTTGCAAAGGGGAACCTAAATCTTATTTCCATTATTCTTCTCATCTGAAATTCAACAAAAAAGTTTGAAATTTTGTTCCTCCAAATAAAACATTTTGCTTAAAACTTTATAATCTGATATTCAGTTATCTACATTAAGTTATCAGATAGTTTCAATGTTTATTAAGCAGAAGTTTTAGGATTAAAACTCCTTACAGTGAAAAACTGAAGTTCTTCAAGGTTATTTATATTATTATATAAAAGAAAAAATAACAAAAAGGTGCTTTTATTCATTTGAGGGGGTAGCCGGTATTTTCTAGAAAAGGAGAACTGCCATATAATTAACTGTGTCAAAATGTTTTCTTTGTTCACAGTTAATCTAACTGCAGCTGCTAGGAGGCCGAATGCATAAATATGGCTGTGTACTTTTAATTACAGAAAATGACAGGCATAAGTTGTGACTGGAGCACCGCCTGGGATTGTTACAGGCGAAAATGTTGCTCAGAGACTCATTGAATTAATAAGTAGCCTCGTATTTTTTTGTTGTTGTCATAATTTCATAGATGTTAATAGCAACCAAAATCAAATTAAAATTCAGAATGTTAATCAGGCAAAAGAAATTTGAATTAAGTCCTGTAACATTTAGAGAAATTATGGCACACAGGAACCATTAAATGACCATTACACACAACAACATCTCACATGCGTGACTTTATCTTAGAGTAAGAAATGCTCCATTATAAGAGAAATTTCTAGAAAGATGTGTAATAATTAAATTCTTTCCCCCATTTTCCCTCCAGTCTACTCATAAAAAGCCATTCTCAATTTTAATTTCTAGTTTAGGTGCTCAATTAATAATAAAGTGAAAATATTTATATGTGCTGCCTTTTCCATCTCTGATACTATGTGGTAATGACCATGATCACAGGATTGGAAGCCCAGAGCCCTGGAACATATTCCTTTTCCAGTGCTTATGCCTATGAGATTGTATTAAGATTAAAGAGAATACGGGACACTGTGCTCTCTGTCTTCCCCTTCTTTTTTCTACCTTTTCTATCTATATGGTATAGCAGAATGTTCATTAGGCTTATTCCAAACAACAGGTTGACATTCTTCATAACCCTAAGCAAAGTACTTAACATCTCTGAACTGCTGTTCATTTCTCTTCAAGGTTGAAAGAGGATAACCAGTGTTTAAATCTTCCATATGGTGGTTACTCAAAATGTTAATCTCTTATCACACGCGTTTCCCTCATGATTTTTTAATTGCCTCTTTTATTCTCACACATTCTTTCTCTTTTCTGTACTATGTTAGGTAGTGAGTGTGGACTTGGTTAGGGAAGTTTAAGGGGTCACTGTCAAGGCTGTGGATAAATGCCACTTTCTGCTGCCTCTTTGCCTTCATTCGACTGTTTATCCCTCTCTGCCATCACTGTGGGGGTGGCTGTCACCTTGGTGACAGCAGTTTTGTGCAGTGCGTGTGGTGTGAACAGTGGCTTAGTGCAGAGCTTTAACAGGTCCTGCTGCCGTGAGTAATTCACGGTGAGCAGGGAGGCTATTGCCTTTGTTCTCTTAGCAGCTCTGCTGCTGAAATACACTAATAATAGAACATGGGAGTTGAAATTGTGCCTCTCCATCTCTAATTACTGCATGCCAAAGTATTCTGACTGCTACTGTCACTCCCCAGCAACTGATGGCTGTGGGTGATTGTTTTAGATTGTGCTCAAGGGATTTCTTCCACTCCTCCTGCCTTCGTCCTACTGCACCGTGTGTTCAGTTACTTGACTGATTCATTTCAGTATGCTGAATGGTTTAAACTAAATAGAAGTGAACAGTAAGAAAATATTTTCAAATTAGTAGATATTCATTGTGAGTTTGCTTGTTATAAAGAAAGGTGGAATCATCATAGAAATCATTAAGACAATCTATCTATTCCCAAGTCCAACTTTCCTGATCTTGGTAAAGATAGCCATTCATCTCTGTCCCTACTCCTACCTGTTTCCCTCAACTCTCCCTACATTTAAGATAGACCTTGAACCACAAACCAGTGTCCTTACTGCTGCAGACATTAGCTCTGGTCAAACAGGCTTTGAGTCGTGGAGACTTAGTTTCGAATTGTGCAAATGAAGAAACTCAATGATAAAAGAATTGTCCAACATCCCACAGTAGGTAACGAAAAAGCAACACTAAAATCTAGCTTTCCCATCTGTTGATTTTAAATGCTCTCTGTTTCACTTCAGTGTCTGTATCTCCTACCTGTTAGTTAATGTAACAGATGTTGCTGATAAAATGTGAACAGAAGTTGTCAGTGGCAGGTACAAATCTGAGGCCAACACGGAAAGTTTGTCAATGCCAGAACTTCTGTTCAGTTCTAGTTACATCTGTTAGGGATTCTAAGCTGGGTGTACATAAATCTTCCAAAAGACCTTTGGCATTTTTACAATATTTTTGTTTACCCCTGCCTGATATATTTTATGTAGTGAGACCACAATGGGCAAGTCATATACAATTTACATATTTATGCATTCAAAATTGAATTTTAGATACATCCAGAATTTGATCTAATTTTGTAATATGAAACCTGGGTTGGAACTGGGCTATGTCTCAAAGCAAGTTGGACATAAGTGAGATGCAAAATCAGCATGTATTTTCCAGATGATCCAACCTGCTCTGTCTAAGGGAGTACATTACTTCAAAGACTACTAAAGGCAAATAGTATCTTAATGCACAGATTTAGGGGAAGAGGAAAAATTAACATTTATAATAATATTGACTGTCACCCTTACATTAATATAAAAGTATCTTTCCATCTCTCTGGGCATTCTTTCAGGTTCTTCATTATTATTTTATTGATTCTTAATATCCTTATTAGATTTATTCTGAGATACAAAGTTTTGGTTGCTATTATAAATGAATATGTTTTTCTATTCATGCTTTTCTAATTTGTTATTTTTTACTTACTGGAACAGAGTTGGTTTTTTTTATATTCATCTTGTATTCAGCATCACTGAAGAACTTTCTTAATAGTTTGAAACCTTTCTAATGTCATTTTATGTAGCTTCCAGGGCTTTTCTTCAATCACCTTGACCTTCTAAGAGCTCCTAGAATTCCCCAAACATTTTTCTTCCTCAAAAACTTTATATTTTTTTTTTCTTTTTCCTGAGTTTCAAAGGTTATTCAGCCCGTCAATATTTAGCTTTTCTTTCTTGATTCCATTTAAAAATTAACCTATTTAAATTATTCCAAACCATACCTTCAAATGTGGACTCTCCATTTCACTTTTTCAAAATACCAGTACTGTGTTCATATCCCTCATAAAATTTATCATAGATGGAAGTATTTTATTTTTGTGTACACTAAAATATGAGTTGTTTTCTCAGCACCTACAACAGTGTCTGATAAATAGTAGGCACTAAAAAAAATATAAGAACACAAGAAGAGTGATCTGAGATTAATGACTGAAGATCTCCAGTCATAGGGTAGAAAATATATTTTCAATAAATAATATGTATTGAATCCATTGTAAAAGAATACAAAAATATATAATCATAATGTATGTCCATGAAAAGAAAAAATATCAAATTCCCTGTCCCAAGAACCACCTCCAAGTGCTTTGTAGAAACCACCACAACAAAAAGAGTAGCATTTGAGCCACCTTGATTTAAGCAGTTTTTAATTTATTTAGATATGTGCATATATTTCATTCATATATTACATGATAATGCAAAAGAGTATATGGCCAATATTCAATAAATAGTTCAGGAATCATTTGCTTTAGAAACTTGGAATATATGTCCAACATTTAGTATATCAGTAGAAGAATGAGGTTTATTTGGTCAAGAGTCAGTAAAACAGTATTCCAGTAATGAACCTTGAATATGCTACATAAAAATGTTATTCCAATTTGACAGATGTTGTCAGTATTTACTATCTAGCAGAGTATTTGATTTTGTTGAAGAGTATAAAAACTAAATGAGTAAATGAATAAATTAATTTTAAAGTTTATATAAATATATATAAGGCCTAATGTTCAAGATTAAATTAATGTGTACAAGGACCTTAAATTTCATTTAGTGTTATTCTATTGACTATAAATTATTTACAATAGAAGAGGCTGTCCTTATATCTCTGTCTGTATTTTAGGTTAGAATGGTCAGCTCTTTAGGCTAAAATAGCATAGGATGCTGTAGAGGAAGTACATTTTTTCAAATCATAAATCAGAGAATGGAATCACAAAAACCAATTTGAAAACTAATATGTGAAGGAGAATATGTTCTCCCTCACTATAACCATTACCAAATTCCTCTGAAAGAGCACAGTGTACTAGCACAAACTATCCCAAAGATACTTTGTAAGGCGATGTTTCCCTGTGTGTTGCCATTGCTGGACCCTATGCTGCCCTGCATCCTATTGTATAAGTTTTTAAAGAATCCTAAAGTCACTGAGGACTCTGGATTCACCAGGAACTATGATAGACACTAGCAACTCCCGAGAAACCATTCAAAATGAAGGGCAATCCTGTTTGGGCAGTAAATAGGGAATTGGCTGTTGAGACAATATGTATCATTCTTGACCAAGGGCATCACAACTAGACATTAGGTTTTGTAAAATATTTTGCATATTACTTTAATTTTCACAATTATAATACAAATCTAGAATATAAATTCATTGATTCCTAAATATTTTAAAATGCACGTTACCTAAGTATTTTTTTATGATAGATTTACTTCAAATGTGTCAGGTCTTCATAAAGAAACCAGTAAATAGGAAATATCCATTTTACAGATAATTTTTTCAGGTCAAAATATTTTCTTATTACTTGCCTTTTATAGGTATAGTCTACAAAGCGTAAGAGTTTGTTACAAAATGAATTGGGAACTACAAACTAAGTTCAGTAAAATATGAACCAATACACCAAAAATAATGATCTATTCTAGCAGTATCTTAAATTATCTAGCAGTATCTTAAATCCTCATTTTCTGTCAAAATGTAAATCTGATTCGTGTTCTCACTATTAAAGGCTATATCACAGTAAGCTTTCTAAGTCCAACTTGGAGAAACTAAACCTGTATACCAAACTGTTTTCAGATGAAACATTTTAAAACATTTATCTTTTCCCATTATGGCTTGACCTTCTTAAAGCTAATGATTCAAACTAATTGTGGAATACTGAAAGATGTAAGTGAATGGTATTTAGAAGAAATAAGCTGTAAATTCAAGATAGTGGGAATTTAATTTCTATTTTGACCTTGAGTATGTCTAGGGAGGAAAACTGACTCTCCCTTAACAAAACAAACCAGAGCTTAGTTTCTGTATGGAACAGAGTTTGAAATGAATATGGGATAAAAGTAAATATTTGGAAGATTAATTCCTTGAGCTTCCTCAATATCTTAGTTTTGCAAGACTTTGAAACCGTCTTCTCCTGGGACAAAAGAAAGTAATTACCTCTCCTCCACATGGTGTTTAATCATGCTCTATTTTTTCGAAGAACAGCTGTGCAACACTGGCTGGGCTACAAATTAAACACACCTCCTTCAACTTGCCTAGATTTAAAAGATAATGAATATGTTGGGTGACAGAAACATTTGGTTTCTTTCTGAAAATGAATTTAATAGTCCAGAGCTAGAGGCTGAAAACAAGATGAAAGTAATCAAGAAGAGAGGTAAGATCTCATCCTTGGGTCCAAAGGAAAAAACCAAATAAGCAAACAGGGAGGGGGAAACTCTGACAACAGCAACAGAGAGCATCAGACACCACAAAATTTAGTAGCTTTATTTGACAAGAGGCTAAATATGAGTTGGTGGTTGGATCTAACAACAACAACAAAAAAATAGACATGGCTCATGCTACATAAGTAAAAGCATTTCTAGAGCTAACTTAGGTTGGCACAATGTAAAATAATTGTGAAAGACTTAGTGTTCTTTGCAAAAAAAACATCACTTTTATTTTAAGAGTTTGTTTAAGCCAAGATCAAAGGAGCTACAGTGAATGATGTTCATTTACTGGTTTTTACTACAACTCCAGGAGTTCTTGTTTTAACAGAATTTGTGAAGGCCTCGATACTGAGTGCCATCACAATGATATGTATGTTGAAACTACTAGCATGTATAGGCTCCACAGATAAATCAGTTCAGCAAGGTGCAGCTAATGGGATCTCACTTGTTCAGTCCAGCTTACTTTCAAAAGTCTGAGCAAATCCTGACAACAGACCGTTATGCAATACGGAAGGGAAACTGTGATCCACATAAAAAATTAGAAAGGATTCCGGAATCTGATATATAAAACATTTTGAGGCTTCAGTCCAGAGCATAAAGAGTACAATGTGACACATTTACCAAGAAATAAAATAAATCTCTAAACATATGTAAAAGAGAGAGGTCATTGTTATCTTTGTGAATATTCATTATTGCAGAATTGGTACATTTCCCAGGTGGAAAAAGTATTTTCTTGGCTTCTCTCTCTGCACATAAATCACTGCAGCAAAGGCTCTCAAAGGAATGTCAGGTGGGTTTTCTGGAAATGTTTACCATAATTGATTTCCGTGGGTTCCTAAATGGTTTAGTCCCAAACCTCATTTATCAACTTTCTGTCTATTTCATTGTAATTGCAAAGTTTTATATTACGACATCATGACAGGTCAAAGTAGGGTGGTGAAAGGAGCTCCTGTGTTAGGAGAGAAGTGCATTCTGCATACCAGCCCAACAATCCAGATTCTTGACTGTAATTAAACTCACAGGGGAGTTATCCTTGTTTGACAAGGAAGGAGGTGGAATGATTTGTGCAGGACTTATTAAGTCTTAGCAATAACACCAGGCACCTGCCCCAAAACTTCCTCTGAAATTTTGCAGTGTCTGAATAC
Source organism: Callospermophilus lateralis (assembly GCF_048772815.1). Taxonomy (NCBI): domain Eukaryota; kingdom Metazoa; phylum Chordata; class Mammalia; order Rodentia; family Sciuridae; genus Callospermophilus; species Callospermophilus lateralis. The sequence continues at coordinate 83,603,630 of NC_135308.1, forward strand.
ATTTGTCTAAATAAGAAAAGATGGAATAATTTTGTTCTGCAAGAGAATGGTACATATTAAAAGATGTGAGCCACACACCCATTCCTAGAATCACTGGTCCCATTAATTGAACAAAATGAACACATTTTTGAAGAAACTGACACAACACATTTTGTTATTCTAATACCAATTCATTGCAGTCAGAAACTTCTTGCCAAGAGTACTGTTTTTAATGGGCTGACTATTAAATATCTTGCTTTCTATATTTTTGACTCATTCTCTGAATCATTTTTTACCTTTTCTCCTTCTAAATCTGACTCATTTTTCTTTTCATGATTAAGCTCTGTTCTTGTTCAGAATCACTTCTCCATCTTTGACAATTTTCTTTTATTACTGCCAAAATAATTTTGACAATTTTCTTTTATTACTGCCAAAATAATCCAAACCTAATTTTGACTACACTGATTTTACTGCTGAATAGATCCCCTGACCATTCAGTGGAGGCCCTTAGGGACACTCCATTCTGGATGTATTGGTCTGTCTCCCCTTCTTCTACCTTTCCTCTTCTCCACTCTTCCCTCCTGAATCCAGCCAATCCACATGCTTATCCAATTTATACTAGAGAAATTCAAACAAAAGTATAGAAAACTTTCTTTTTTGGAAGGCAAAAGCTATTCAGTTTTTAAATGCATGCATGTTCTTTGGAATTAAAAAAAAATTGCTCACTGCCACATGGTTTATATTTTGCCTAAGGGGTGAAATAGTTCTAAAACAACTGAAAAGCCCATTTAGTATATGTCTTCTACAAAAACAAGACGTCCTAGTAGGTAAACAGGAGCAGATGGAAGTTGTATTTTATCTAAATAATACATTTACATTACAGAGAAAGAATAATTCATTAAGATAAGCTAAATACCAACCAAAATAGCTTCAAGTAGCTGAGCAAATTCCTAGATGGTGAGAATTACTTCAAGCTTGTCTTTGAGCCCAAGCTCCATCAGACAAGGGTTTTCCCCACAAACACCACCTGCTAACCAGTGCACTTCCCTGTTGTATGGAGCTTCCTGCACAGCTAAGGAAAGTGAAACACCTTCTCTGCACAATATGGAAAATTCCAACCTTGAAATCAAATCCCACTCTGGCTACTAGATATGTTATCCTATGATTTCCAATATAGAAAAGAAAGTCGAAAGATTTCAGCATAAAGTCTGAGTCTGAGAAGAGCAAAAATTAATAAATGGAAAGAAGAGTGTTCACAGGGCCAGATTTAAGAGGGATTAGGCTGTTGCTGCCTTCTCTATCTGATCCCTGTGCCACTTTCGGTAATTCTACTTTCTGTTCCTTCTCACATCCTATTTACCATTTCCTGTGCTTTATTTTCTCTCTCCCCAATGGCATTTGCTTTGGCTCTCAAATTTGACCCTATTATCATCCCAATTTTTCAGATGTAGCAATTGGGGACAGAGGAGGAAAGTTCACAAGGAATGAAGCAACCCCTTAGCCACCATGCCGTACTGTGTCTACAGAAATCTCAAGGTGGTAATCTAGACTAGTCCACAGTGCTAGCAAACCAAGTCAATAAAGTTTATTAGTTTGTATGTGAATGCATTTTATTACAGGCTAAGAATTTCAGTAAACATCAAAGTCATCTACGCCCACAGCACAACTTTTGAAATACTTATTTCAAAAAACAGATCCAGTCTCTGTTTTTCTGGAGTTTTCTTTGGCTATAGAAACTTTATTGTGGAGTATTCTTTTTCATATGTCTAAGACATTTTTAATTTATATGATATGTTCTATTTAAAAATCAGTAGAATGGGACTGTTCTTTTATTCTCCATTCCATCAATAAAGAAAATATTTTTCAACCCCAGTTAACTTGCTTGCAAATGAATGCCTCTGGCAAAATGAAAGCAGAACCAAAGTCTGGAAATGTATCAGTATAGCTCTGTCCTGGCCACTAATGAGCCATTAAGGGCAATGCAGGCTGCCATTGGATAGCCAATATCTAAATATTTTAGGAATAATATCAACCCTAGATATCCACACATTAGATATTGAGGTAATAATTTTCTAACAAACACAGTTTGTCCTTTAATAGCTCAGAGTCAATTGACAGAATGTGTAAAGCCACACCTAAGTACTTCTAAAACTGACTTAAGATGGGCACAGTGGTCCACCCCTATAATCCCAGTGGCTCAGGAGGCTGAGACAGGAGGATTGCCAAATTCAAAGCCAGCCTCAGCAGCTTAGTAAGGCCTATGCAACTCAGTGAGACCCTGTCTCTAAATAAAACACAAAATAGGGTTGGAGATGTGGATCAATGGGCCAGTGCCACTGAGTTCAATCCTTAGTATTCCACCCCTGCCCCCTCCAAAAAAAAAAAAAAAAAAACTGTCTTAAGTAACTTGGCAGTACCGAAGCCAGCCAGATACAACATAATGCAGTGTAATAATGAGAAGGTCAAACTCATCCTCAAGGCCAAAGTCATAGGTATCAGGTGACAAATATCAAACAAAACTTATGCATGTATTTTTGCTTTTTTCCTTGTGATAACTGTATATGGTATCCCTTCAAGACAGGTTGTTTCTGAGTGTAGTGCAGAAATATTTTGCATTACTAATTCTTCCTGTAATCTTTAGTAAAGAAGTTGTCAGTCAATATTTCCTAAAAATTATAGAAAGGTATTTCAAAGTAAGTTGCTAAAAATACCCCTGTCCTAACTAGGGGGTGGTGCTCAGATGACTGTTGGACTCTTAGTTAAGACTTTGATTCATAATGGTTCAAGTCTGACATATTTTAGTCATTTAATATTTTTACCCTCAAAAGTTTTAAATGTCTTTTTGAAAAGAAGAGTTGAAAACTGAAAATACCATTGTTAAACAATATTTTATAAAATGCCTATAGAAGTTTCAATGATGTTTTTAGACTAAAGATGTACATGAAGAGCTTTGGTTAAAAAGTTGCGGATAACAATAGAGATAACATTTAATCCATATCAATACCTGCAGAAATAAAATTCTTAAGTTTGTTGATTGAAATGTTTTGTTTTTCACCTAATGAAATATATGCATATGAAAGCTCCATACATAACTATTCAGTGACTAATAAGCTGTTGAAGGAGAGGGTATCCACTAATTATTGTCAACAATTGATCAAGTACAAAATTACATGTTCAGTACAGGGAATACCATTTCAAAAAATATTTCAAATAACCATTTATTATTTCAAACAAAGATTTTGTAATTTAAAACTTAAGGTGATCAAAAGGGAAAAAAAGGAAAGATTACTCCTTAGGGAAAACATTTAATGAAGGAGACAATAAAATAACTCCATTCTAGAATTTTTTAAAAATGATAAAACATTATGATGTAAGAAGAAGGAAGTGGTGATGATTTGCTTCTGAAAAAAAGTGCAAAAGTGTCATCACTACTAAGTTAAGTCACTGTGTATTTTTGAGCATTCATTTTAAGCAAAGCAAGGCTCTGAGTTTCTGAAGGATGAAAATATATACGACCCTTGGTCTCATCCCACCAAGTAAGAAAGTTCATAGAGAAATGGTTATGAGGCAGGAATCAAATAGCAATATAAGTTAAGAAATACTACAAAAGGGACCCAACAAATGCTTCAAACCCCAGTCTAGGTGGACTGAGGAAAAATCTTACATAGAAGTTGTGAAACTCTTTTAGGATGTATGGTGGATGTAAATAAAAGGGAAGAATATTCTAGAAAAATGTGAACAAAATTTTAGATACAGGAAAACAGTGTCTTGCATAAACACAGCAATGTCAGGTTGGTTAACCAGGACAGCTCCAGACTTTAGCCAAGGCTAAAAGGGGCCCCTTGTCGAGGGTCGTATTTCTTTCTAACTTAATATTTTCAGCCTGAGATTCCCATGGAACCCGAGGCTCACATATACAACTGTTTACTCAGAATCTCAACTTGGAGGCCCAATATGTGTCTCACATGCAACATGCCTGAAACTGGGCTTCTCAAATTCTTCCACCAAGTTGGTCTATTCACAGTCTTGCCAATCTCAGGGATAATTCCATCCTCGAGGTTCATCAGGTCAGGTGTTCTGAGTCATCCTTGACACCTTCCCTTCTCTCATACCCCATAACACTCACCCTAATGAGATGAAGTGGGCAGAATGTTCCTGGGACCTGGGGGGCTGCTGTGGGTCCCTCTTGCCCTCATTGTGCAGTAAGCCTGGTTTCAAAAGGAGAAAGCTGTAATTTCTACTCTTCCCTTGGCAATAATGCCTGTTGTTCCTCTCCTTTTGGGTCTAAGAGTAAAGGAGGAAGCAATAAAGACCACCTGCTTGACTTGTTGAATCAATGAATGGATCAATTACCTAAATATTTCTCAATAAAACCTTTTAAAGACTCTTTCTCATTCAGAGGCAAGATCCTTACAATGGGCTTCATGGCTCTCCATGGTCTGGAACCCTTTTATGTTTCTGACCCTATGTTCTCCTACTCTGTACCTGTTTCGCTGTGTTTCAGCCATAGCCTTTTGCTGTTCTTCCAATATGCCAGGCATGCTGTCCTGGCCCTTCTCTCTATCTAGCACATTCCTACTTCCCACTGCTCCCAGTGTCATTCCTTTACCAGGTCTGACTATGAACTCTTACCTTTTCAGTGAGCCTTTTCTGGTGACTTTATATAAATGTGTAATGAAACTATCTCCACATCACTTGCAATCCTTTTTAGCATCATTTCTTGCTTTATTTACCTCTTTAACACTTTTACTGCTGAAACATTGCATTATTTATTTATTTATTTATTTATTTAGATAGTTAGTTTTCTTTATTGATTTCTTCATTTCACAATGTAGGCGGGGGTTTATGCCTATTCCAAAATTGACTGCATTCCTGCACCGAGAATAGTAAGATACCACCCAGAGTAAAACTGAAAAATTGTGCTGATTGAAAGGAATGTGCCTTTTGAGAGGAATAAATAAATGTCAGGAAGTATAAATAAAGTTTATTGACAATCCCTAGATTTATCCTCTGAGTATTTTTCTCCAAAATTTTTACTCTGTTCATATTTGTTTCTCTTAAAATATGTCTCCCAAATTTTCATATTGAATTGAGCCCTTAGAACACAATATAAGTCATGCTTGCTACTTCACCTTTAGTTCTTGGAAGTCATTAAGTGGACCTGTCATATTTCTAAGATGACATAGAGGATTTTTATGTTGGCTCAAAATAAAGGGTATCTGCTGCATGGTGGGGGTGGGAGATCAGGGATTACAACCTCTTGCTCTCTTATGGGCAACTCCCATGGGGACTGTGGTCCCAGGGTAGAGAACCACTGAGGCGGCTAATTCTATCTCAGCGGGGGAAGCCTGTCAGATGACCTGCTTAGTTTGCCAATGTGATGCTTCATGAGTTCTCTGACCACTATGAGGGTGCAAAGGAGACTACTGGATATTTAGAAAAGAATTTATTGGGCTTTCAATTAACACAGTTTTCTATAAACTTAAAGAAGGAAATCCCTCAGTGGAAAGGTTCAGTGACATAATCTGAAACAAGAAGGAGTGATTTAAGTTAATGTGTATTAAGGGATCACACCCTATGGCTAAAAGCAATTATCAGTTGAAAAGATGCAGCAGATAGAGAAAGCAGCCATCTCCCCCCTTGACCTTGGAGTCTTAAATGAGTTTCCCATTACCTTGCTCCTAAGTGCCTATAATCTAAGGCACAGAGCTGAGTTTGGACCTACCAGGTCAGATGTGAAAGCTTCTCAGTAACATCCCCATAACTGACTGACTTAAGTTAAACAACCCACCCATTTTTACTTTCTCTATAACCCTTCCTAAATTCAAAATAAATGATGGATTAGTTCATTAAAACATGCAATTGGAGTCACTAGATATAAATCTGCTACCTAATGTAGACTATAAACTTTGGCATTGAATTAACTCACATCTCTTTTTCTCATTAGCTAACTGGTTACTCCAGAGCTCTTTACAGAACTAAAAGTAATTTTTAGCATCTAAGACTTCCCTCCATACATATTGACAATATATCTTAGAAAACTTGCATAGGTTCTGGGAAATTCTATCAGGTGAAAACTGAGGCATATCATTCAACAATTCAAAAAACTTAAGTATATTTCTTCCTCAAGGAATATGAAAAAATATACATATATATAATTTTAATTATGTGACACTTATATTATTAGAAGTTCTTTCAGTACTCTTTTGTGTAAAATTAAGATATTCACAGAAACTAGCATCAGCATTCTATAGTTTCAATCTTGAATGTTTACCAAAGGCCCAAGTGTTGAAATTTTGGTCCCTAACCTGTGGTGTTATTGAGAGGAGGTAGACACATTACCAGGTGGGGCCTAGTACAAGACAGGTGGGTCCCTGGGATGGCATGCTCATGAAGGAGATCCTGGGACCCTGGCCCCTCTCTTTTGTTCCGGGCCACCATGAGACAACTTCACCACAGACCCAAAGGCAACAGGGCCAAGTGAGCATGAACCAAAACCTCTGAAACTATGAGCCAGAATAAATCGCTGAGTTGATTTATCTCACATATTTGTCACAGCAATGTAATGCTGACTAACATAAAGCATTTAAAATATTTAAAATAAAAATTGGGAAAAATTTTCCTCTCCTTTACTCCACATTCCTAAATCACAGCCTCCTTTATGTCTGATTCTATCAATGATTTAAAAAAGAAAATACAGGTAATAAATACAACTATAAAAAGCAACTTCACATCTGTCATAACCAATTCAATAAAAAAAAATCTGTAATACCAAAATGAATTCCAAAATAATGGAAGGCATAGTTGCAATTGATTAATTTATTTGCAGTGCTAAGGATCAAACTCCAACCTTACCATGCTCTACCACACAGTTATACCTCCAGCAAATTAAAAGTGTAAAATCAAAAAGAAAAACTGCAGTTTACTCTTGAACACCTCTGGGGTTAGAAGCATGGAACTCTGTACAGTTGGAATTTTGCATATTATCTTTATAACCCCAAAATTTTACAAATAGCCTGAGGTTGACCAGAAGCCTTACTGATAACAAAAATATCTAATTAATATTGTATTTTACATATATTACATGTGGAGAAAAATAAGAGATTACTTTTCACTACAGTACACAATTTACTGGAGAGAAAAACTACCCATGTGGAGATGATTAGTGTCCTAGGGCTTTTTAAGTGGAGACTCTCAACTCTTGCTTCACCAATAGCAACAGGAGATATCTCTGAAGTTATAAGTATAGTATTATTTCAGTCAGTTTTATACAATTATGATTTAATACTGCATCTGTATGTTTGCTTACATTTCTCTCAACAAAGAAACTACACTGTGTGGTCATCTGTTCTGATAATTTTTAACAACTTGTAAGAAAATATGTATATTTTATATAGTAGTAAATGACAAATTAGATTATTGTCTACTATATTTTATATAATAATGACCTGTTTTCTTTATTTTTTCAATATTTCTGAACTACACAGTTCATCTGCAAGTTTTTTAATCTGACATAAATCTCAAAAAAGAAAAAAATTCTGTGCATAAGCAAATCCAAATAGTTCAAACCTGTATTTTTTAAAGGTCAACTGTATACGTGAATATTAATTTAATCATATTGCATAGAAGATTTCTTCATGCATAATTCTAATGACATAGAAATTCAAATTTTATCAATGTCAAATTTCATTATAAGTAAATTTAAAGGCCAAAGAAATTAAGGACAAGGAAGATTGAAATATATACTTAACAGTTGACTTAATTTTTATATCACTGATATTCTTAACACATAATGCAGTTTTGCAAGTCAACTTTAAAGATTATTGCTTCTACAGAAAAATAAGCAAAGAATTAATGAGTGATGTCAAAATAGAAAGTACAAATGCACATGAGAAATATTAGCAAATATTATAGAAATTTACAAAGTCATTTGTTTGACTTTTAAAATCACAAAATATACAAATAAACTATTATTCTCTTTGTTGGCAGTAATGCAGGAATACTTATATAAGCTTTTCAAGAACAATGACATTAAAAATCAAAAGTATATATACATTTAATGAACTGAATCACCTTAGGAATCTATATTAAAGAATTAATCAAAGATGATTCAGAACCTCTATATGTAATGCTAAGTCTGAAGACTGCTCGCTGAGACACTACTTAGAATATTAAAAATCTGAAGTAGCCTAAATTGTCAACAACTAGAGATTGGAAATTATGTATTTTCATACTCTGCAAGCCAAAAAAAAAATGCTTCATAAGATAAATAGCAACATGGAATGCTCATGATTTATTCTTAAATGAAATAATAAATGGACTGAATAATATTGTAATGCAGGTTAAAATCTGGAAAGATCTTCACCAAACTATTCATGTCAACTTTCTCTGATTGGTTAGCTAATGATTTCCCAAATTTTCTGCAATGAATAAAAATATTATGTTTGCAATTAGGAAAAGATTTAGCCATTAGGAAAAGCCCACATTTTGAATTTCTGCACTGAGTACTGTTATGATAATCTTTAGGCATTCACTAAAATTGACATATATTATAGGCATGTGCATGTTTCTGATTTTATTATGTATATGTGATTTTTTTTTACTTGTACTATTTTTTCAAATTGAATTTTTAGTTAAATTTCTCAATTTCATTTCACAAAATTCTTTAAATTGTGGGTTTCCCTATAAGATAATTCTGTTCACTAAATGCTGCTCAAGAATTCTTATAAGTGTCACCTATTTGTGGAACATTAATGTTTGCATATATTTCTTATGAATCACTTATTAATGCTTGCCAAAAATGTTTTCTTCCCCCTTGTTGGAATGCAACTTAAAATTTGAGATATTTGTTTAACATGAATCTTGATGGCTAAAGAGACTAAGCTAGAGAGAGTTTGTCTCCATACTGTCCACAGCAAGAACCATTTGTTCAATATCCAGCGCTATCCAGTTCCAAAATGCTTTTCATCCAAAAGACCCTTAAGTACATTAGGGATCTGATTAAGAAACTCTAACCTGTTTTAAAAAACCAGTTCTGTTTGACCACAGCTAGCTACTGTGTGGCAGTGGAAATGCAATTTGATAGTTTCTTGTTTTTCTTTAGGGAGGAATTAAAGAATAACTTCTCTAATTAAAACCAGTATGATTTAGTGGAATTTTATTTTTCTTTAAAAGGGAGGACAGTGTAATTAAACACATGGGAATGCAGCCAAAACAGTTAAGCAGCACTGCCTTTCTGAAAGTGACATGCCATTGAAGACCTGCCTATAGGGGCTGGGGTTGTGGTTTATCGGTAGAACACTTGCCTAACATGTGTGAGACACTGGGTTAGATTCTCAGCACTGCATGTAAAATAAAATGAAGGCCCATCAAATATATATATATAGAAAGAGAGAGAGAGACTTGCCTACATTAATAAACTGCTGGGCGGGGGTGGGGTGCATAAGAAAGAAACCCATGACCCTCCCTATTTGCTCATGAGCTGAACCTACCACTAAGGATAAGCTAGAACTGATTTTGAAACATGTTGATAATACTCGGATTTTATTTTGCAATTTAGCCTGAAAAATAAATAGACTGTCTGACTCAGTGCCCAGAATTTTCACATGGCAATGCTGCAGAGGATATTATTTTGTGCTGGATTCAGACTAAAACTGGTGCTGGCAGGTGGACCATCTATATTTGTCAGTTGATTAATTAGAAGTTGGTTTTGAGTCAGTTAATGACATGACTGTCACAAGGACAAATTGGAGGGTAAGTTTATAGGACAGGCAGTAATTAGTGTCTCCAGATGTTTTACATGTAATCTAGTTAAAACACATGGGAAAATTAAAGTAGAAGTAATTACAGTACCTGTGAGCTGCTGTTACCATGTTCAGATCCATATCTAAAACACTAATTTAAAGTGGGCACAAGAGTTTCATGGAAACCAACATAATTGTGGTGTCATGGAGTTGAATAAAGCTTTACTGTCTTGCACTATTGATGTCAGTGTGCTCGTGGCAAATTGTTCTATGAGAGGCACACAATGGGAAAGGAAAAGGAAGCAACTTGGGTGATGAGACTGGCATCACAATTGAGATCTGGAAGAACAAATCTTCATCAGTTGTGTTATGTAGTTTCATCCTGAAGGATCTTTTGGAGAGACAGATGGTAGGACTGATGTGAATTGAGAGACCACTTGTTTTCAGAAGTCTATTCTGAATATATTCTCAATTTCAGCAGTTCATTTTTATCTTTTTTTCCCCATTCACTCTTACTAACTAGTCTTTATGGAGGGAAATGTTGAACTGTCAAAATCAGAGGAAACAGAGCATTTTTATTATTTGACCTGATACACAACTCAAAAACCCTATCCCCAAGGCATTTGTTGTAAATAATGAGCAGCCATTGTTTAACATGCAGATTATTAAAATACCAGTTAGGGTAAACAAGGGCTTAGACATAAATGTAAAAGGAAGACCTGTCAAAGAGATGTCCATAGGGGTCTCTGACATATTTAGGGGGATTTAGAAGTCACATGAATCTGCATGTTGAGGAAAGAGCAAAGAGGGCCCCAGGCTTTCTTCTCTGGCTCATCTTGAGCCCTGCACAAGCAGTAAATGAAGGCAGAGGTAGAACTATGAACTCTCTGACCCCAGCATACACAGCCTCAGTGGAAAAGGATAAAAGACTTTTGGGTTTGAGACATTGAAGAAAATCTCTGGCCAATCATTAGCTGGCCACTTAGATAATTAAAGGGAGACTTCAGCGGCTGCCCTCCACAGGGAAAGATAAACTTTAGAGAATTAGTCCCAGAGAAATCACTAAACAAAAATAGCAGTGACAACAAACATCAATACCAAATTCTGGGGAAGGGATCTAAGTTCCAAATTTGCCACATAGCATATGATCTGAAATGTCCAGTTTTCAACAAGAAAACTATATTCAAATATGTAACCAAGGGAAAATCTAAATAAACCCTCTTGTTTCACTTGCTTTTAGCTGACTTTAAAAATCACTAGTTTGGGAGGTCATGCAACTGAACAATATATTATTATTTTCTCACTAGTTTGCTGTAGATAACACCTCTGGCATGCAGGTTATGATACTAATAGTTACCTAGATTACTTTTCGGGGACTTGAAAGCTTCTTTTGTTAGAAGCACCAACTCTTGGACCTGTGCAAGTGTCTTGTGGATGACTAAAACAGGATAAAAATCTAGGCATCTCTGCCTTTCTATTGTACCTGTCTCCTTTGATTCTTAGCTTTGGTCAGACTTTGTGCTCTACTATGCATGTAAATATGTTAGTTATTTAAGGAACGTTTGTCCAGAACTAACAGTGTAAGATTATTTTGAGAAAACTTCCTAAATCTCTCTCCTCCTTTTTCAAGGCTAACAAACACCAAAACAAGAGTAATTAAGGTATTTTAAAGACTGACAGGGGCATTAAGATGAGTAATTTACCAACCACCAGGTTATGCAAGGTCCTGTTCCATACCAGCAAAGTGATCAATCCTTCAGTCATCAATCCTATATCCTAACCTCTGTAAGGGACCAACGAAACATCGGAGGAAGAGACTACAAGAGACCGGCTTCATGCAATTGGCAGAAGGGGTTATATTGATTCAGCATGCTGAGGCTCCAGGCTCACTCAGGAAGATAGAGCAGCCCAGAGCCCAGAGCAGAGTCAAGCAGTGCTTAAGTACACTTTTTGGGGAGGGTGGGGGCTTTGCATACATCAGAACAAATCATCATGAGGCGCGGGAAAATTGAACAACAACTCTGAGACATGATTAGTACATTCATTGGCGGGAACAGATTGGGCAGGGGTGATTGGCCACTCCTAAGCGGGGTACACATTTAAACTGATTGGTTTAGGTCCTGCGATGCCTACATGACATATTACACAGAATCCCAAGTTATTAGACAACCAGAGGAGTCAGTGAGAATATTTACTGGGCAGTTCGGGTATTGTCCTAACAGCTACAGGGATTACAGGTTTTGGGGGGTAGCAGAGGAATTTTAACAATACTTGGTCTTTTACTTTTTAACCCAAGCCCTGCAGTTTAGAAACTTTTACACTTTAACTCAGGCTCTGCGGCTTAGAATCAGCTTAGAAATTTTACCCTTACACCTCAGCTCTTTTCTTTCCCACTTGCTTAAGGATAAAAGGAGCTTGAAACTCATGCCAAGTTAAGATGGAGTCTTTAGAGTGCACACCACCATCCTTTCAGTTGCTGGCTCTCTGAATAAAACTTTTCCCTTGAACCAACAGCTTGTCCTCCATTCATTGGGTTCACTGGGCCCTTTTTAAGCATTGAGTAAACAGACTTGGGTTCAGTAACAAATACAGAAAAAAAGGCCACCAACCGACAATCTGGTCTCTGGTGGGGGGCTGGGAGGGGGGTACAGTTTTTTAAATATAATGGACAAAAATCTTTAAATTAATTATTTTAAATGGGTTCCAAGAATTAAAGTGAACCCTGAACAACAATAACAATAAAGAAGTTAAAGGAAAGTATGGCATTGATACTTCATGAAAGAAAGAATATCAGTAAGGAGATAGAAATTAGTTTTTAAATAACAAATATTCTGGGGTTTTAAAGTACAAGTAACTGAAATGGAATTTTCACTTGAGGGACTCAACAGAAAAATTTATAGAAGCATCAGTGAACTAGAAGGTAAGACAACTGAGATTACCCAGTCATAGGAAGAGAAAGAAAAATGTAGGAAGGGAAATGAAGAGTCTCTGGGCTCTAGGACCCCAGAAAGCCTACCAACATAATAAACATGATGGTAGAGAAGAAGAGAAGAAAGAGAAGGGAGCAGAAAAAGTATTTGAAGAAATAATAGCTGTAACTTCCAATATTTGATGAAAAGCAAAATACAAGAAGCTTGATGAACTCTAGTAGGTAAGATAAAGTCAGGGAAACCACATCTACTCACTATCAAAAGACAAAAAAAAAAAAAAGAAAAAAAAGTTCAGATATCTACATTCCTTGTAGTCAGTAAAAGAAAAACTATTCATTATTTATATTCAATGAGGTTAACCATAGACTTCTCACCCAAAACCAGGGAAGTTGGAAGACAATGGGATGAAAATTCAAAATGCTAAAAACAAACAAACAAAAAAAGACTGTCAATAAAGAATTCTACATCTAGCAGATCCATCTCTAAAAAATGAAGGATAAATTGAGATATTCCCAAATAAATAAAAACTTGGGAGAATTTGTTACTAGCAAATCTGCACTACACAGATTTTAATTCCGTTAATGCTTTTTGATATATACCTAGTATATATCAAATTATATACTGCTGAATTATTATAAACCTTTATTTGCATTATAATTCTTGCTAATTAGCATACTTTCTTAGTCAACTCAGGCTGCCAACAAAATACAACAGACTGGGAAGTTCAAACAACAGAACTTTGTTCTCTACCAGTTCTGGGGTCTGGAAAGTCAAAGGTGAAGATTCTGGATGATTTGGTTGCTCGGGATTCTTTCTTGATTGTAATCAGCTGTCATCTTGCTATCTCCTCATAAGGCATCTCCCTCCCTCCCTCTCTTTCTCTCTCCCCCTCCCTCCCTCCACTTTTTCCCTCTTCCCCTTCCTCTTCTTATAAAGCTATCAATTCCATCAAATTAGGACCTACCTTATGCCCCCATTTTACCTTAAATACTTCCTAAAAGTTGTATTTCCAAATACAGTCACATTGGGGATTAGGGTTTCAACATGTGAGCTTTTAAGAGACACAATTCAGTTTATAATATTCACATATTGTAAAGAACAAATTCTTTGAAAATTAATAGATTATAGAATTTGAGTAACCCCCAAATTTTTGTGTTTGTGAATATAATAATTAAAATATTTCTGATGGCCCCAAATTTTATGTTCCCTCTATATGGCTAAATTTTCTTGTCTTAAAAATAAGAACTGTGAAAACATACAAAGTATTAATAGAACTCTTTAATCACTGTTTCTTTGAAAAGTTTTCAGATAAGAAACTTGAGATATCTACACATAACTAGAATTGTTACATTTGTTAACAAGATATCATAACCTTTAGGAGAATACATTTGATTATTTTGTTTTTACTAGAAGTTTCTGTGACTGATATTTATCCAGTCAGTTATTATTTAGTCTATTCTAATGATTTAGAGAACTAAAATCACTAATTTTAACTTTGAAAACCATTCTCCAAGCAATATGGCAGATTGAATCGTCCAGAACCCTCCAGATACACAGTGTCTTATAAGTAACCATAAAAATGATTGGATGAGCTAAAGAAGTGAGAGAAATTCTTGGAGTTGAGAAACAAGCAAAAGTTGGGGACCAAGGGAAAGCATAGCACTGGTACCTTCTCACAACTGCAGGATGACTATGCCCTCAGAGACCTGCAGTTCAATACCAGCTCAGGGCAGAGAACCAGATTTGGAAACAAAATCATATACAGCCAGGACCCCAAAAGGTTTACACTTGGACTTATAGGAAAACTTTACCAGCAGTGATGAAAAGCCATAGGTAGGTGGGTAGATGAAGGATGGATAGATGGATGGATGGATAGATAGATGGATGAAGAAACCAATTTCTCTTACCCTTGACTCTAAGTGGAGGTTTAAAAAAAAATAAATCTTTCCTTGGGATTTTCTAAATGAAAATTAAATCATATTTAAAGGTTTGGGGCCACTTATCACACTAATTACAGAGTCAATGGAACTACAAAGAATATTTAGTTCATGGTAAGTCTAAATCTCTCAAGTGCCTGGAGAGACATATCCTTCACTTGAGGTTTTCAGATCCCACAAGAGCTCAAATTTTAAGTAATAATAATAATAATATAAAATAAGAAGAAGAAGGAGGAGGAGGAGAGGAAGAAGAGAAAATAAGCCTCTAAGAGCTAGAGTCTACAGAAAAAAAATATATAGCCAGTTGCATGAGATTTCAGGTATTCACATGAACAGAAAGGCAGATTAAAAGATATGAAAGAAAAGATTGAGTGAAAAAGGTTCAGTATGTATCTGATTAAATTTACATAAGGAGTCAATTTTTATATAAAAGAATTCTCATTATATAAACATAACTTTGTTCTGTTATTCTTAAAATATAATAATAATTTTGCTACAGGAGTTAGAAAAATTTAATAGCAATTATATCTGAATTTATTATTATAAAAATTTATTATTTTAAAATCAAAATAAATAAAACTTTCACATCAAATATTCAAGTCAATTTTTAGTACTTGTTCTATGTCCATGTTTCTGCCTGTCCTATTCTCTCCTATATCTGATAATATAACCTAAAATGTATTAATAACTTGATTTTTATAACTTTATAGTATGCAAATGTACATTATATGAATCTATCTGAAAGTGCATGTTGTATGTCCTAGTCACATGTAGGCAATTTCATACGGTCAAGCCTATATGCATTGTGGATTGAGGATGTACTAGAGATTAGAGGCTTTCCATATGTATTGCTTTTTTTCATTCTTTCTTTTTTCTCCTTCCATCTCCAGTACTGGAGATCAAACCCAGAGCCTTGCACATGCTAAGCAAGTGCTCTATTACAGAGCTGCATTTTCAGCCCAATATATTTCAATATAAAAGAGGGAAAATATCCTTTTCCTCAAGAGGTCTCACAGCCAGGAGTCTACATAATAGTCTCTTTCCCTTCACAACTATAGAATCCACATCTCAGTTCTGTGTGTGTCAAGGCTTATGAAAATGACACTCAGCACCTCGCTGGCTTTGTCAGACACTCCCTTCCTCTCCCCACTTTCCTTCCTAACAGGTAAAAGTCGAGACCCAAGCCTCTTTTCACCAAAAGCTGTGTGAAGAAATAGCCATGTCTTGCTTGCTATTTATTTTGAGAGATGATTCATTGGCAACACCTGATATTAAATTCTTCTAAGATGAAGATTGGAGATTGGCTTGAAGCATCAGTTAGTAAGCTATTCTGCTTTCAAATCACATAGCACATAAAGACTCCTGCAAGCTAGATCTGTCTCAGAATTAAAATAACACAAACGATCCAAAGAAAAATTACTCTGTGTATGCACATTTATCTAGGCAAACACAGCTTCCCTCATGGTACCTACTCCTCAAGCACTTCCAGACTTTCGTGCTTACATGGTACAATCTAAATTCTTTATTCAGAGGCTGGGGCGGTAGGTACACCACTTGACTAGAATGTGCAAGATCCTGGGTTCGATTCTCAGCACTGCAAAATAATTTTGAAGTAACAAAATAAATTTCTTTATTTTGTATTCATAATCTTCTAAAATATGTGCTTGAGTCTCGTTTCCCATCTTACACCCTAATAAATTTATTCCCAAAATAAATTTGGTCTTTAGCCTCCAGTTTAAAAAACAATGCTATTGTCCTCAGGAAAACATTCTAACTCCTTAATATATTGTTTAAGAAGAGGAGGGATGGCAGGATTGATGGCAGAGCTTCTTTATTCCACAAAATTACTTCCTGAGACATGTTTCCTTGCTCCACACCTTTCCTCTTGCTCTTTGCATATGGAGCCATCTTCACCCACCTGGTAATACCTAGCATTATGGTTTTAATCTAGAATGTTCCTCAAAGTTCCGTGTATTCAGATGTGGGGTTTTGGGGAAGTGATTACATAAGGATGATTCTGACCTAATCAGTGGATTAATCCACTGATGGCTGAAAGAAATTCTGGGTAGTGGGACCTAGTTAAAGGAAACAGATAATTGGGAGTATGCCCTTATCTTCTCTTAAGCCTCTTCCTATTTCTCTGATTCCTGGCTGCCATAAACTGAGCACCTTTTTCTGTCACACCCTTTCACCATGATGTTTCTGCTTTGGTGCCAGCTAATTAAGGACTAAATCCTCTGAAATCATGATCCAAATGAATCTTTCCTCCTCTCAGTTGTTCTTATTAGGTATTTTGGTCACAGCAACAAAAGCAAACACACCTACATCTCCTCAAATATTAACTTTTAGTGAAACTCTCTGTGTTAACTGTAACAAAATACCAGAGATAATTAACTCATAAGGAAGAAGGTTTGTTTTGGCTCAATTTCAGAGGTTTCATTCCCTGTTTGCTTGGCCTCATTGCCATTGGGTCTGTGGCAACACCATACATCATTGTAGGGAGCATATTGTAGAGGAAGCTGCCCACCTCGCGGTGGCTAGGAAGTACAGAGAAAAGGAAAGGGCTGGGGTTCCAATATCCCCTCCACGAGGGTGTCCTCAGAGACCTTACTTCCTTCCAGTAGGCCCCACCTCCTAAAGGTTCCACAACTTCCCAATAGCACCAGAGACTGACAACCATGCCTTTAGCACCCGGGCCTTTGGGGGACATTTAAGGTCCAAACTTTAGCACCTCCCTGATATTCTCTGCACAATTTAATGCTTTTTCCTTTGTGCTCACTTAGGACCTTATTCATATCTGTATCTGTTTCTTCCACGAGACCATAAATTCACTTTGTCAGGACCATGCCATCTGTATACCAGTTTCTAAAACATAGCCTGGGACTATGTATGTCTACGAACAAATCAATAAAAGGCCAGTAATATAAATTATTTGAGTAAGAGAAGGAATGTGGGAACACTAATATTTTACAGCATAACACATGGAAGTCTTAGTGGTTTTCAAACTCAAAAGTGTAACTCCCTGATGATACCCGCCTTGGAATAGCTTCTGTATTACTATTGTCATGCTGAAATTCAAAGTGTTTCTCTTGGTCCCTGCAGAGACTACAGCTGTACATCTACAAGTCTAATTATTCTCCTGCTATCACAGTTTGGTTTATGTGAATCATGATACTCCATAAAGAAAGCAAAAAAAGAGTCACTTAGCTTTAAACAATGCTCATTATAGGACAACCTCCAGCTGAGCCAATGCAGAAGGCCTCAGGAGATAATAGAAGAACTAGTGGAATTTTCCCTTCCAAGATCAAATTTTTTAACTGTAAAAGCAATGTGCAGGTTTGGATTCCTAGTGAAAGGATGATCAATTTCCATAATGCAAGAAAATAATATATAAATTACCTAAAAGTGTTTTAATTGTTAAAACAAATTCAAAGAGTAATCTATATACATTCAAGAATAAATATTGCATATAAACTTTATATACGTCTTCTGGATAATATAGAAGAGATAGCCACCAACACCCAATTTTATTGTGAAATTTTGCTTTTCAACTAAAGGCACATTTTTTCCTCCCCGTGTTTTAAAATGTTCTGAAATTATAAGTTTTGAAAAATCTTTGTTCATAGCCAGAGCCCTGCCATTATCAAATACTAAAAGAATAATGAAGCACCTAAAATGATAAGATGCTAATGTCTGAGTCTGAGCTGAATAGACCTTTAATTAGAAAAAGTTCATGTATTAATAATCAAAATAATCAACATTAAGAAGTGATTAATAGATACAATGCAAGTCCCCCCTGCCTTCAGTGGAATAGATAACAGCACATCCAATTTTGATGAAGTTTAGTGGTAATTTTTAATTCCACTAAAATGATCTGATTAGATTCAGAGAAATATTTTTTTTTGTCAGTAATCACATCTGTGTTAACAGCAAAGATCCTTAAAATAATTTTATTCTCTGAAATTTTGTTGCCATAATTGACTGGGAGATTTTCATATTCAATAACCACATATGTCTGTTTGGTTAGGTTTGCTTTTTAAATGAAATGAAGTGTTAGAAAATGTCTACTTTTTAACCTCTTTTCTTACTCTTTCTGACTTGATCAAAGAAAAAGTTGGTTCTTTTTTTTCTGTCTTCTTAAAGCAAGATATGTTTTTATAGTATTTCTTCCTTTCAGGGAATCTGGTAATAAGAATGCTCAGAGTGAAACGTACACAGAATGTGAACATGAAGAAATACATTTCAGCACAACTTACCTGCATTTCACATGCAAGGGGCTCAGTTTATTAATCAAGAGATTTTATCTAACCATGTTCCCCAAACAATGCTGTCATGTATAGTAAATTACTATTTCCTGTTTAATGTGATAAAGCTCATCCTTTATCACAGTTTATCTATCACCCAATTTCATCCTTTCACCTTAAATCCAAACTCTTTTTTTATTTTTTTTTTTCACATTGAAAAGATTTTTATTCACCAGGGATACAAGGATGATTTTTTTTAATTTTTTTTATTATTCATTTCTTTTTTTTTATTGGTTGTTCAAAACATTACAAAGCTCATGATATATCATCTTTCATATATTTGACTCAATTGGGTTATGAACTCCCATTTTTACCCCAAATACATATTGCAGAATCACATCGGTTACACACTCACATTTTTACATAATGCCATATTAGTGACTATTGTATTCTGCTACCTTTCCTATCCCCTACTATCCCCCCTCCCCTCCCCTCCCATCTTCCCTCTCTACCTCATGTGCTGTTGTTCAATTCTCTCCCTTGTTTCCCTGCCTTTCCCCTCATAACCTCTTCTATGTAATTTTGTGTTACATTGAGGGTCTTCTGCCATTTCCATATGTTTTCCCTTCTCTCTCCCTTTCTCTCCCCTCAATCGTCTTTGTTTAATGTTAATCTTTTCCTCATGCTCTTCCTCCCCGTTCTGTTCTTAGTTGCTCTCTTTATATCAAAGAAGACATTTGGCATTTGTTTTTTAAGAATTGGCTAGCTTCACTTAGCATAATCTGCTCTAATGCCATCCATTTCCCTGCAAATTCTATGATTTTATCATTTTTTAGTGCTGCGTAGTACTCCATTGTGTATAGATGCCACATTTTTTTTATCCATTCATCTATTGAAGGGCATCTAGGCTGGTTCCACAGTCTAGCTATTGTGAATTGTGCCGCTATGATCATTGGTGTGGCAGTATCCCTATAGTACACTCTTTTAAGATCCTCAGGGAATAGTCCGAGAAGGGCGATAGCTGGGTCAAATGGTGGATCCATTCTCAGCTTTCCCAGGTATCTCCATACTGCTTTCCATATTGGCCTTACCAATTTGCAGTCCCACCAGCAGTGTACAAGTGTACCCTTTTCCCCACATCCTCGCCAGCACTTATTGTTGTTTGACTTCATAATGGCTGTCAATCTTACTGGAGTGAGATGGTATCTGAGGGTGGTTTTGATTTGCATTTCTCTGACTGCTAGAGATGGTGAGCATTTTTTCATGTACTTGTTGATTGATTGTATGTCCTCCTCTGAGAAGTGTCTGTTCAGGTCCTTGGCCCATTTGTTGATTAGGTTATTTGTTATCTTATTGTTTAATTTTTTGAGTTCTTTGTATATTCTGGATATTAGGGCTCTATCTGAAGTGTGAGGGGTAAAAATTTGTTCCCAGGATGTAGGCTCTCTATTTACCTCTCTTATTGTTTCTCTTGCTGAGAAAAACTTTTTAATTTAAGTAAGTCCCATTTATTTATTCTTGTTATTAACTCTTGGGCTATGGGCGTCCTATTAAGGAATTTGGAGCCCGACCCCACAGTATGTAGATCGTAGCCAACTTTTTCTTCTATCAGATGCAGTGTCTCTGATTTGATATCTAGCTCCTTGATCCATTTTGAGTTAACTTTTGTGCATGGCGAGAGAAAGGGATTCAGTTTCATTTTGTTGCATATGGATTTCCAATTTTCCCAGCACCATTTGTTGAAGATGCTATCCTTCCTCCATTGCATGCTTTTATCCCCTTTATCAAATATAAGATAGTTGTAGTTTTGTGGATTGGTCTCTGTGTCCTCTATTCTGTACCATTGGTCCACCTTCCTGTTTTGGTACCAGTACCATGCTGTTTTTGTTACTATTGCTCTGTAGTACAGTTTGAACTCTGGTATTGCTATACCTCCCAATTCACACTTCCTGCTTAGAATTGCTTTTGCTATTCTGGGTCTTTTGTTTTTCCATATGAATTTCATGATTGCTTTATCTATTTCTATAAGAAATACCGTTGGGATTTTAATTGGCATTGCATTAAACCGGTAGAGAACTTTGGGTAATATCGCCATTTTGATGATGTTAGTTCTGCCTATCCATGAACAGGGTACATTTTTCCATCTTCTAAGATCTTCTTCTATTTCTCTCTTTACGGTTCTGTAGTTTTCGTTGTATAGATCTTTCACCTCTTTTGTTAGGTTGATTCCCAAGTATTTTATTTTCTTTGAGGATATTGTGAATGGAGTGGTTTTCCTCATTTCCATTTCAGAAGTTTTGTTGCTGATATACAGGAATGCCTTTGATTTATGCGTGTTGATTTTATATCCTGCCACTTTGCTGAATTCATTTATTAACTCTAGCAGTTTCTTTGTAGACCCTTTTGGGTCTGTTAAATATATTATCATGTCTTCTGCAAATAGCGATAATTTAAGTTCTTCTTTTTCTATTTTTATGCCTTTAATTTCTTTTGTCTGTCTAATTGCTCTGGCTAGTATTTCAAGAACTAAGTTGAATAGAAGTGGTGATAGAGGGCATCCCTGTCTTGTTCCAGATTTTAGAGGGAATGCCTTTAGTTTTTATCCATTTAGGATGATGCTAGCCTGAGGTTTAGCATATATAGCTTTTCCAATGTTGAGGTAAGTTCCTGTTATCCCTAGTTTTTCTAGTGTTTTGATCATAAAGGGATGCTGTACTTTGTCGAATGCTTTTTCTGCATCTATCGAGATGATCATATGGTTCTTGTCTTTAAGTCTATTGATGTGGTGAATAGTATTTATTGATTTCCGTATATTGAACCAGCCTTGCATCCCAGGGATGAATCCTACTTCATCATGGTGCACAATTTTTTTGATATGCTTTTGTATTCGATTTGCCAGAATTTTATTGAGAATTTTTGCATCCAAGTTCATTAGAGATATTGGTCTGTAGTTTTCTTTCCTTGAAGTGTCTTTGTCTGGTTTTGGGATCAGGGTGATGTTGGCCTCATAGAATGAATTTGGAAGAGCTCCTTCTTTTTCTATTTCTTGAAATAGCTTGAAAAGTATTGGTATTAATTCTTCTTTGAAGGTTTTGTAAAACTCCACTGTATACCCATCAGGTCATGCCTTCTGAATTAACTCTATATTCAATTCTCAATCTGAGATTAAGTTGCAGTAATCTGTCCAACCCAAAGAACTCTCCTCTCAACATTGCCTATTTTTCATTAACTCAACCAGTGACTTATCTAGAATCAAGAAACCAAGCCGAAGATTGGACTTATCTTTCCTGTCCCTTCGTGTTTCTAGAGGGGCTCCAATAAACATTTCCTTTAAAAGCTCCTTGAAGCCCTCTTTTTTTATTCTAGATTTCCTCAAAAAGCAAAGCCAGATACAAAGGCTTAAATAAAAGTAGTCCATCTGCAAATATAATCTTAAAGTACCACATGAGGGGCAATGGTTTTGAGTAGGGAAAGAGGAAAAGTAACCTGAAAATGTATTATGGATGAACTGCTCTACAGGATCTTTTCAGACTCACAGGATCTTCTGAAAATCCTTATGAAATATGCTTGAGGACTGCTGGCTTGGGACTGTCAGGGGAAAACATATACTCATCCACCGATCCCCAACTGCACTATTTAAGGTTGGAATTTAAGTACCAGAAGTTGTGTTAAAAGGGCCAAGTGTAGTCCCATGAGTATTCCACATCATGGTGCCAGAGAAGTTCCATGGAAGGCAGTCACAGTTTCATAGTCTAGCCTGGCCAAACCAAGATAAAGCTGGTTGAAGCATTTAATGAAACTGGTCAGTACAACAGTGACAGAAGTCAGAGATTTGCTGAGAGCACATGAAATGGCCTGTATTGCTTGTCTTGGTTTTTTTGAGCTGCTGTAACAAAGTACCATAGATTAGGTGATTTAAACAACAGAAATTTATTTCTTAGTTATGAAGAAGCCCAATTTCAAGATGCTGGCTAATTCAGTTCCTCATAACAACCCTCATCCTGGTTTTCAGTCACCTGCTTTCTAGCTATGTGGCGGCAGAGAAACAGAACACTCTCATTCGTCTCTTATAAGTGCACTGATCCCACCCTGAAGTCCCACCCTCATGATCTAATCTGAATTGAATTGCCTATTAAAATTCTCACCTCCTAAAACCATTACTTTGCAGTCTAATTTTCAACATATGAATTTGGAGGTTAGAGGCACAAATATTTAGTCCATAACATAACCCAACCCTTGCACCATCGGATCCAACATGGCCTTCATTAGTGCAATCTGTGAAAGAGTCCCCTTCAAGGTATCAATAAGTGGTAATCTCTGGAAAGACTTAATACCAACGTTATTGCAATTAACTTGAGTTCTTACAACTGTAGTCTATCCTGAGGTCCCAATTCACAGTAATAATTTGCTTTCTTGACTGTTGAATATATTCATTTTCTTCACCCTGGACAACACTTTGGCCTGGTTTTTTTTGTCTACTAGAGTGACTCAGATTTTCATACCTGAAAGATCCCAGCTCTAAAATGGGCTACATCGCCTATAATTTTCCATTAACAATATTTCTGGGCTTAGAAACCGAAATGTTCACCCTTTATAAATGCTATCGTTCCATACTCCGGTCCCATTATATGCATCACCAATCCTAGCACTTCATAGAAATTAAGGTTGGCTGCCTCTTCAGGGTAGAAACTCCTTAACTTGGTTGCTGCAAAGACATATACAGCTGAAAGTGACCAAATGGTAGCTGCATGTTATGGTTTAGAGATAAAGTGCCCCCCAAAAGTTCATGTGTTAGATAACGTAAGAACATTCAGATGTGATGCAATTAGATTAGGAGATCTGGAACCTAATCAGTGGTTTAATCCCCTGACAGGCATTAACTAAGAGGTAACTATAGGCAGGTAGGTTTCGACAGGAGGCGGCAGGTCACTGGGGATGAGCCTTTAGGGTTTATATTTTGTCTCTGGTGAATAGAAATCTCTCTCTGTTCCTGATTGCCATGTCCTGAGATGCTTTTCTTCTTACACCCTTTTGCCACAAAGTTCTGCCTCATCTCAGGCCCAGAGCAGTAGAGTCAGCCATCTATGGACTGAGAACTCTGAAACCATGAGCCCCAAGAAAATTTTCCTTCTTTCCATTGTTCTTGTCAGGTATTTTGGTCACAGCGACTCAAAAACTGACTAAAACACTGCAGTTTCAAGTTAAAGTGAAACAGAGTAAAGATTCCATTCTGTCTTTGGTAAAAACATTCCCTTTCCAGAAACTAACGCCACAGAGCCTACCAAACACATATGTGGAGAAGGGAAGCACAAATTCCACAAATGGGTCTCAGGGAATGATGGCGATGTAAGCGATCCCAATTTTACCCTTGGTTCTAGGACCCGTGTATTTTAGTTTCAGGGGACAGTGCCATGTATCAGTCATTAATTTAGTGCATATATCCTAGAGAATAGCAGCCCAACCCAAAGGGTATTAGACTCAGGTTTATGATTTCAGGGTGGAGGAATTGAGGAGAACACATTCACTAGATTAGCAGTAACAATATGCCAATTACCAAATCACTCCATTCTGCTTCTAGGTGATGAGATATATGTTTGGACAAATCAATTGTGGGTTTATGTACCCATTCTTCAAGCTTCTGTATCATAAAACTAGTCTCTCAAATGGAGATAGTGTAGTGTAAGAAACTATATTAATAGGTATCATATGTTATATAAGACCCAGGATGATGATAATGATGATGATGATGATGATGATGATGATGATGACGATGATGTCGTCGTCATTAATGGAGACCCTAAAGGAGGAGAAGTCTTCAGTTCACAAAAGGATGCATTTCGGTTCCTTCCAAGGGAATTGAGTCTGATATAATCGACCTACTGGAAAATAACTATAGCACCCTTCTCAGAGGATGGCATCACAATGAGGGCTTAGCATCATCTTCTGTGGCTGGCTAGTTGGCAGTAGCTAGATAAACTAAAGAAATGCTGTGGAGCGTGGCTACATTCCTAGCACCGTGGGCACTCTATTCATGGTCCCATGCTGCTGGCACTGGAGTTGCCAAATGAACATTCACGGGTCAAACCATATCTACACAGGTTACCCAGTGCCTCTTCTGAGGTAGGTGTTCAGTCATGGGCATTAAGATGAGGCAACAAATCCATATAGATCCTATTGCATGTATCTTTATGATTTTATTTATTTTTTTATCTTTTATTTATCTTCTGACACTTAAGCAACTATACAAGTTTTGAGCTCAAAACTCAGACCACTTCACCTTTCATTCAAAGTGAGCTGTCTTCACCATGGCCTTCAGAGCTTTCCCTAAATGAACTGGAAATGTAATTATCATCCAGAAACTAGCATGATCAAATCATACCAACTTATCTGTGAATCAGGCCCCAATTTTCCTTCTTTTCCATTTAGTCAAAGGAAAACCCAGGATGCCATATCTTGAGTAGTAGATATGGACTAGTATATCACAGATACATCAGGAATTTCACCATCTGTTCATTTACTTTATCTTCTAGAATTTCTCAGGTCTGATCTTGAATATTACATGAATAGGATCTATGAAATACGTGCAATTATATCTATGTGTTACTCTTCCTGTCAAACTTATGATGCAATGGATTTGATAATATAAAACTCCAGTTCCTTAATCAGTTTGTGTTCTAAAACTAGGCATTCAAGTTTTAATAAGATCCAGTATCATGTCAGGAATTATTTGTCAAAAGAAGCATAATTTGAATCTGCCTCAGAAGAAGTGGGCTTCCTCGGGTACCATCTTATTGAGATTTTCCCTCTGCCACATCAGCATCTTACTAGGATATATAGAATATTGGCCAGTTACTGATAATTCTCACAAATTACCATTTATGTCACCAATATAATGAGCCAATATGATATGCTGCAGAATATTGAAATGATCAAGGTCCCTGAATAATACATAGTGACAAAGAGAAAGAGAGTTAACAGAAGCCAAAGACAAGACAACAAACATGAATTGTCATCTTTTCCATGTGAAAGTGAGCTGTTTTTATTTCTCTTACTGTGGGGGGGGTGAAGGTATTGAGGAGAACACATTCACCAGATTAGAGTAACAACATGCCAAATGCCTGAGGATGAGTTAATATGTTCTTGAAAAGATACCACCTCTAACATTTAGCAACCTGGATTACAGGTTGTTTAATTTATGAAAATTCACTATCATGTGTCCTGGTCTGTTTGCTTTATTCACAGGCAAGACAAAGTAAATAATGATCTGAGGACACTTATAACTTAAGCAACTCTTGTGTGTTTATTGGTTGTGTTAATCTTTGAAATTCCTTTTGGTATGCAGTATGAATTTTTAATTGATATCTATGTTGGAAGGGGATAGGGGATGTGATTTAAAGGGATTTTACTTGGTCTTTCCTACCAGAGTGCTGCTACCTCCTAATTAGATAGTCAATGTAAGGGTTCTTCCATCTATAGAGCACATCTATCCAAATGATACATTCAGGGCCTAGGGAAATAGCTCCAGGGTTTGCTATGTTCCCATTAGATCCATCTGAGATGGGCATGAGCTCAAACTCTATTTGTCAAGTAGAAAAGACACCACAAGAATAAAAGAAATTCCTCATTAGAACAGGTGCGAACTCCAATAACTCTAATACTTAAGAAGGAGGCAAAGGAAAAACATGCAACGAAGAGACAGAGGAAGAGGGGTCAGAAAGAGAATGAAGTTAAAGCAGATTCAAAATCATCAACAAACCTAGGGAAGAAACTGTTTTATGGATAAAGAAGTGGTCACCAATGTGAAATATTGTCCAGTGTCACAATGGAATAAAGAATGAAAAGAAGCAAAATAGAGGTGGAAAATAGGAAGGCGTTATTTTCCTTTTTTTTTTTTTTTTTTGTAATTGAAGCAGGCTGATGAGAAGGATAAGAAATATATGATATATGGAAACTGAGGAAATTTAGGCAATGGGTTTTAACAACGGTCATGCATAGTGTTGTGAATACATTCCAGGAAAGGTGTAATTAGGTGATGTCATTATTGTGAGAACATAATAATTATTGTGAGAACTTGCGAAGATAGGCACAGTGTCACCAGGCAATATAATCTTGTGAGTCTGTCTTTGGCTGAAATATTGTCATGTGGCATATGACTGTATTTCAGTAAAGTTGACCCTTGAAAAGAGAAAGTGTGTGTGGAGGGAAGAAGGCTTGAAGAGCAAAGTTGCTGTGGTGGTTTTGCTGCTGCTATTTAGGATTAAGAAAGCATGAATACCAGTCACATGACAGAGAATTCAAAGATATAAGAGAGCTTAGAACATTTCATCTTCTCTCCCAAATGCCTGTATTCTTGCAATTCCAATGCTAAAATAAAAATCTTCCATAGCCGCCTCTTGCAATTAAAATTTTAGTCTCTTATTTTGGCTAATTTTATAACCAACATCTTAATTTTATTGTCTTATTGCTGGTAGTTTAATGCAGTAAGATTTGCAAAACTATTAAATTTTAGATGAGAGAAGTATTTCCACAATTACCTTGACCAAACTGAAGCTGTCCAAACTTGAATTGGACGACTATTGCTTTTTGAAGAGATAACAACCTATTTTATTTTGTTAACTCGTAATATATGATAGCACTGCGAAATTAAAGATCACATACACACTGATGAAAGAGGTTCTTGTGTTGTAAAATGGGATATTCTGGAAATATTGTGTGTGCCTGGAAAGGTTGATTAAGCAATGAACCCCAAACAACTGTCTGGTTATTTCAAAAAAATCTGAACTTTGGGATTACTTAAGCTTATAAGCAGAAGCAAGTGTGTAATTCCTCACAAGTGCTTTTACCATTTAGAATGTAGATAACCAGTATGTTTGTGTGTATGTTGGTGTGTAGTATACCATTTTTACAAGGTCCTATATTCTATAGAAGTTTACTTTCTTTGTTTCTTTTTATACATAAGGTACATTTGTGGATTATTTCTTTAAGAATGTATATATATATATATATATATATATATATATATATATATATTTCTTCTGAGATATATATCTGTATATATATAACCTATGTATATTCATATATATGATGTATATATATGATTTTATATATTTATACATATGTATGATATTCAAACCTGTGTGTGAGTTTGAACATAAATGCACAGGTTTTAAATGCAAGTGTATGTATTTAGATGCCTATATCTGTGTATCCTCATGTGAAAATTATAGTTTAATAACAGTAGGTACTAGACTTGATTAAATCACACAGGTGTCTTCAAATATAATAAAAATTTTCTCAAAATCAAGGAGAAACAATTCAGGTAGGCATGTATGCTAAACTTTGAGGATAATAGATATTGTAGAGCCTTAAATATTATTGAACTACTTTTTAAAAACTTTTAAGTGAAGTTACTGGAAATAAATTGCTTTGAGTCAGCACTCTTTTTATAGTGAAGAATTAACTGTGAAACATTTAGATCCAAATATAATTCTTAACATAGATGTGATAAAACATTTAAGAAAAAAATCAAAATGAAATTCTTCATTCATCAAAGAATCCAAGGAACGAAAATTTCTAGAGCCAGATGAGATATCTACAGGCTCACGCTGTTTTTTTCATCCAACATAGGGTCACTCTAACATTGTATGGATGTTCATGATTCTGTAGAGAAAGAAACTAAAATGCAAGTGGAGGAAGCATATTCATTAGGGGCACTTACTTCTCTTAAACCTAGGCCTTCACTTTTGAGTATTCATCATAAAACAAACTTAATATTTTGTCTTCTGATGAGAAGTCTAACAGAAGAAAATGGAACTGGAGAAAAACTACACATAGTATAGACAAAGTATTTTTTTAAACTACTCTCCCAAGAAGTGGCTAAACTCTATGGCTAATGTAATTACATCCATCTTATGGAGCTTCACGATTTGTTGGATATCTAGGAGCTTGACTTCAGCATGAGTTATTGAATATGTTTTCTTTGCTTATAATGCATTCCTAAATTCTAAAACCATTCAGTATTTGTCCTCAATAGAAAGGAACTATGATACTCTGAAAAAATAAAATATTTTAGCCGCTGGGCTATCATAAAAACTTGTTACTCAAAAACCAAATTTTTTCCTAATTAGATTAACAACTAATAACATTTATATTAAGCAACTAATAATGTTTATATTAACAACTGATAATATTTATATTAAGCAACTGATAACATTTATATATCTGATGAATGTGTTTTATTCATGCAAAGGAAGAACAAATAAACTTTTAGCAGGAAAAAACTGGGCATCAGTTACTATGACGTACACCTTCACATGTGTTGTTTATTTCTTGCAATAAGCTTAAAAGATCCATACTGTTATCTTCATTTTACTGACGATTGAAACAAATGAGAAGTTTGACTCTAAGCCAGATCTTTATGATTGAAAGGTGTCTAACTTGAGGTGACAGGGGGAATAAGGATTTACTTCATTTAGACTGTTTTAAATTGCCTCAAACAGCCACATTTCAGAAAATTTGAATTTTAGAAGTTCATTTCCCCCTTACTGTATGAGGATATGCAAATGCTCAGCCCCTGGTGCCTGCCCTCAGAAGCCCAAACAGTCCCCAAGGAATAGGGAATGTGGCTTTGGTCCCTGTCCATTCATACATCAACCAACATTTAATGATCACCTATGTGCCAGCCACTATTTTATGGACTAAGAGCAAAATGGAAAAAGTTCCAGTCTTTGTGGATCTGGCATTTTGTCAGGTCCTATGTGGTTAGAGGTGAGGAGGGGATTCAGATAAATGTTTAAATAAAGTTCTGCATACTAATTGTCCAACATACATACATGTATAACAAACAGCCATATACACATGTATAACACACATACATATAACAAAAAAAAATTAACAACTTTTAGAACTTGCAGAAGTTAGGGATATGGATATTTGTGATCCTTTGGGCTTTGGCCTATTATTAATTACCCTGAAGGATTAAAGAACAAATGGAATAACCCCCTCATCAAAACCAATAGCCACACGAAGCAGGCAGCATGGGATAAGTAAGGGTTAACTGATGCTTCCAACATGATGCCATTGTCATCTTCAGGGAGAAGGCCTGCAAAGGAGAAATCTAAAGTGGTCAGGATGGGACTGATTTGAGTGAATAGTGAGCCACTTTCAATACCGACCGCATTATCAATAGGGCATACTTAGGCTATTTATTGTGTTGGTGAAATCAGTTATTTACAGAAGCACAGTATTGTTCAAATGATCAGCACTAGTCTTGCAATATAACCCACACCTCTTTTTTATTTTGGTTTTTATTGTTTCACTTATAATTTTCAAATGGCACACTGAAGTCAAGTCTTGTTCCTATGTACATTTTTACCTTCTCTTATTACTTTTAAGCCTTTGATTCTCTGGGTGAAGTGGAAAAAACTGACAAAGATGTGTTCCAATTCTAGGGCTGCTATTTATATATTAGCTATAGCTATCTTTTTTTCTTCCTCAAAAAAATAATAAAAACTCCTAACCTTGGTTTCTTAGGTACCTCATCTTTACCATTGGAACAATAATCCCTATAGTAGAATATGGGGATCAAATGAAATTTACATTGCCTAAATGCTTAAAAAGGCATTTAAAAGTTTAGTTAAATTTCTGGAATATCTGGTCTGTTCCAACACCATATGAATGTAATACTTTGCAGAAATATTTTTGTGTTACATGTTGCTTTGAAGTAGGACCTCAATAAATACTTATGAATCGAATGTTCATATTTTATATTTCAAATATTTTCAATATAATATACATAATGAAAGTAACTGTGTATGTGTATCATGTCTTAAGCATATGAAATCCTTGCTTCACAAGTGTATTCACTCAAGGATGGAAACAGTCTTTTTAATGAGTACTTTTTTTTCTTTAGAGTTTGTCTCAACTTTAACCATGAGACCTATCCCACAGTGGAATGAGTTGGATTATTCAGGCATAAGCTCCAACTTTCTGCAAATGTTAGTAAAGAGTTTGAATGGGGACTCATCAGGCAGGTGGCAGAGAGAGCTTCTAAATTAATGAGAAGTGGACCAAAATGACCCCCAAAGTCTCTTTTCTCTCAATAATATTATAATTCTAAACCATATGTAGTGTATCATTTAGAATTAAGAAAGAAAATGGAACCTTGGATTTCCTATTGTGTATTTCACACAGGAATACTTTGAGCATACACTGTGCCAAATTCTCTTTATAGGATCCTATCAGGGACTATTCCAAGATTTTTACACGTATTAGCTCCTTTAATTATCACAGTAACCATATAAGATAGATACTAATAGTATCACTATGTTAGACATAAGAAAAGTGAGGTATGAACATCTTAAGCAATCTGTTCAAGGTCAGGTTGTGACAGAGCTGGATCCAACATCCAGGCAGTTCATTCTTATAGCCTATCAGCATTTGGGGTCGGGTGTGGGGTGGGGGGAGGTTCACATAATACAATCCTGCTTCTCAGATCCAGTTTTTGTCCCACTAAACTAAAAGCTACCTAAAGGGGACCATATCAGTTTTTATTCATAACTGAATTTCCTGTGCTTGACACATAATAGGTAAACAATGAATGACTTTTTTAAATGTATAAAAAATTCCCTGGTTTCATTATTATCCTATATACATGTATAATTACACTACCTGTGTGACTCAGCACTATGTACAGCAGAGGAATGAGAAGGTAGGCTCCATTTATGTATGATGTGTCAAAATTCATTCTACTCTGGGGTATAACTAATTAGAACAATAAAAAAATGATTACCTGGTTCATAATTTTTATTCTTTTAAAAGATACATTGCAGAAAAGTATGTTGCTTAACTTTAATATCAAGATTATTATTTCCTTGATTAGAGGTAAGAAGTGATTCAGAAATGTTTATTGATACTATACTTAGTATCAAAAGATGCTTGAGATGACATAACATGGATACATAGACATGGGAGGAGGCCTAAATCAGAAGGAAGTAAGAGCAAAGATCAAACCAGTAGCATAAACCTATCTTCTATATAGGTTAAAATTAACTATATAGGTTAAAATTAACCTATATTTATTTAAATAAATACACATGCTATCCTATAAAGTTCCTTCAAGTGAGTCACACATTTATTCTAAACTTTTCATCAGCCACAGAGGAAATGGAAAATTGATCAGTTTCTAATTTTACCCGTTCAAAAAAAAAAGAATATTTCTTAGGAGAAGTGAATCTATTTCTAGCATCAAGCTAGCAAGAATCCTTTTCCAAGGATCTTCAAGAGACCCTAGCACGGACATGAACAACGTTTCCCACAACATTCTGTATGCGTGATCTTTGTGCTGTCTTTCCATATGGGACTAAGGCATTGTACTGAGTCTCATTAATAAGAAGAAAATGGTGCAGACCACACACAGGTTCTGCCTCACAAAAAGTGTTTCATTTTAACCAGAATGTCGAGGCAAATTGCTAAGCTTCAGATAATTGTGTAATTCTGTGTTAAAGGTAGCAATAAGTTGAAGCCATACCCTGCATAAACTCTGTTTTTTAAACTTCCAAGTCTATTTTCCTCACAACAACTGGAGTAAAATTTTGAATCCCTTCAAAAATCTCTCTCCATTTTCCCAGGCCAAGCCTAAAATCCCTACCAAGACTTGCAATGCCCTCTGATCTGACACTCAGCTCACTCACCCCTCACACCTTTCTCCCCCATGCCGGTGCCGTTCCCATGTCAGTGGCCTGCACATTCCATTGGCTTGGAACAGGCTTGCCCCTCCCTCATCACTATCCTGACCTAGTTACTTCCCACTTCTCAGAAGCTACTTTCTGACAAGGACATCACTTCTACTCCCCTTTGGTGAAGTGGGCAGCTCATATCAAGACACTACACACTTTTACCGTAGGGAGTCTCAATATTTTCATCAGCTCATTCGATCTCTTATTTGTTCAACAGGATTCCTAAAGATGAGCATCTACTTTGCGCTGGCACTTTTCCGTTCCTGAGGTACAATCATGAACAAAATATACAAAAATTTCTATCTTCATGTAACTTTCATTCTAAAGTGTGACACCAAATATCTTTATTAAAACATAAGTGACATATGGTCAGTGATATTTCTTATTCACTGATGCATCCTTAGCACCTAGCAAAAAATGCTATGTATGGTATATATTAGTCAGAATAGCCAGGGTAGAAGCTAGGCACAGTGGTGCATGCCTGTAATTCCAGCAACTCAGGAGGTTGAGACAGAGGATGACAAGTTTGAGGGCAGCCTCAACAATTTAGCAAGGCCTTTAGCAAATTAGTAAGACCCTGTCTCAAAATAAAAAATAAAAAAGGGCTGGGGATGTAGCTCAGTAAAGCACCCTGGGTTCAATCCCCTGTATAAAGAAAATAGAAAGAAAGAAAAAAATAGAAAGAATAACCTGGGTAATGATCTAGAAATAAACAACCCTAAAATTTTAGTGGCTTAAAGCAATACAGGTTTATTTTTTGATCATTCTACCATGCCCATCAGGCCAACTGGAATCTTTTGTCATCTTCCCATCACAGTTATTCAGAAACATTAGAGCAGTCATCATCTCAAATACTGACAGTTATTATGACAGAGAAAGAGGAAGAGAGAGAGGAGAGAGAGAGAGAGAGAGAGAGAGAGAGAGAGAGAGAGAGAGAGAGAGAGAATGAATTGGGTTTTTAACCAGGATTTAAATTATTTCCCCAGGGTTTTAACCAAGAGTTAAAAACCCAGCCCAGAACTGCACAAGACATGTCCACTCACAAATCACTGGCCAAAATTAGTTACCTGCCAATATCCAACTATAAATGGCCCCAGGGAAGAACCAGAATTATCTGGCAGCTGTGCTACTGACTACGACAGAAGGAACTTAATAAATATTTAAGGGAAAGAGGGCTGAATCAGTGTGAAGAGTAGTTGTGACATAGAGAGATAAAACTATGTCTCTTTCTCTGTAAAATATATGTGTTCATATGATGTGCATAGTATGTGTAGATTAGATTAAGGATAAAACAAGCTGTCAAAAACTATGCATTAAACTATGATTAAACCCAAACAGGGATGACAAATTGCTATACACAATATATGAAGTAGATATCCTACAAATAACTGAAAATTCACTGCAAATTAAAGATCAATTCTTCAAATAAACCACACATATTTTATATGTCAGATTTTATTAGACTGGTTCATATGGTTATTCAAACAGACACATTCTACATGGTTGATGGAAAAACATTATCTATTGCATATTCTGCTCTTCTCCTTGCTGACTATACTTTTGTATTTTGCCCAAACATTCAATTTTCTGTATTTAATTAAAAATTAATTAAAATTCATCAGAGTATAAATTGCATCTAGTCATTTCATTGAATTCTAACTACAGTTCATGCCTCTCAAACACAGACATTCTCTAGCATTTTATTTCAAAATGAAGCATAAGAATTGTCAGGATTATTTTGGTACCCATGGCATTTGTTTGACAGAATTCTGTGTTTATTTTTGGGCATGAAAGGAGCTTTAGGGACATAAGTTATAAGATTTAGTCAGAGTGGTAAGAAAACCCATTAGAAATTATTCCATAAGATAGAGATTTTTGTGAAATTTGTTTGCCTTTGTTTAGTGAATTTTCAACTATAAAATTCTTATGATAAGTCAGCCTCTTTTAAAAAGTCTATAATACTTATTATGCCTTAGGTCAGTTCTTCCCATCTGGGGTCCACAGATACATTCTCAGGGGCCTGAGAGAATTCTCTATGTTAATTATTATATGTTATGTTTCTGTTTTATAACAATCCAAGTAACGCCGCCCCCCCCAACATACATACACACATGAATCATCAGGATGACAAATGTTAGCACCTTTAAGTATGTTATTTCCCTAACACTAATTAATACTGCCTTAGTTATTTTAACTATGGAAAACATGGGGCACAATAGGAGAACAATGGATTCAAGCCAAGTAATACATAAATGATAAGGTAAGTGAAGTGTAGTATAGTTTCACAATAGCTAAGATAAGAAGATTGGTATTGTTGGACAATAGCACTCACATGTGATTCCAGCTACTCAGGAGGTGAAAGCAGAAAGATGGCAAATTCAAGTCCAGCCTGGACAACTTAGCAAGACCTCGTCTCAAAGTAAAATAAAAAGGTCTGGGGATGTAGCTCAGTGGTAGAGTATATATAATATTTGTATGTACAGCAGACTTTTGATATCTTATTCATTTGTGAGCTTAAATCTGATCTGACTTCACAAAGGATAAAATCCAAACCCCTGACTATTGCATTTAAGACCCTGAATTACCTGGCCTCTTCTCACCTAACCAGTGGCTACTTGCTGTACTACCCTTAGACTGTTTTATGCCAACTCCACTGGCTTTTCTAGCAGTTCTTCCTGTATTTGATATTTGTCTACCGGGATACTTTTTTCAGTCTCTCAATTCAATAGTTAAAACAACTAAAATAGTATTGCTTGGTGTCAGTGAAGTAACACTCATCTCTCCAAGTGTAGCTTAAATGTCTCCTGTTTGGAGAGGCCTTCCCTGACCTCCCAATCAAACACCTCCCTACCATTGTTTCCTATGAATGGTGCAGAGGCCCCCAATTCATCCCCTTCATGGTATTTAGTTCAACTTATAATTTTTTGTCTATTTTGCTTACCTGATTATTTCTTGACTCCCATAAATACCAAACACAGACTGGTGCATGTATACACGCATGCACACACACACACACACACACACACACACACACACACACCAAGAATGCACAGTCCATGAGTACAATGACCCCAACACCTTGTTCTTCATTTTATTACCATTTCTTTAAAAAATGCTTGAGTATGAAAGATGATATATCATGAGCTTTGTAATGTTTTGAACAACCAATAAAAAAATGCTTGATATATACATAAGTAGAATTTGATCAAATAAAAAATACATTCCTCACTAAGTCTTTGCCAACTTCATCAGTGGAAAATAGTCTGCCATTGCTTTAGTTTGCCTCTGTGATTAGTCATGGCAATGGCTATTTTAATATGTCAATTGACCACATACATTTGTGCTAGTGAATTTTGTATACTGTACATTGTCAACTCTTCTGTCTGAGAATCTTTTTACTTAATTTTTAAATGCTATTAATATAATCAGGACATTCATTTCTCAATTTACATACAGAAAAGTCCCCAGCCTGCTGATTGCTTTTCACTATTTTATGATTTAGGTTTTACCCAATGCTTTCTTTTTATGATCTGAAAGCTGTTGACGTTTTTTGCATGGATGTTACTAGTCATCTTTCACAGATGGATAATCTGGGATTAGGAGAAAATTTTACAAATGACTCATGTTTGATTAGATCTATCTAACACCAAAATCCATGTTCTTTTCATGCCACATGTCAGTGACTTCTGTACCATTAGAGTTCCCGTGTCTCCATGTTTGTCTCGTCAGTTTGTGTGACATACCAAGAACACCACAGCCTGAGTGGCTAAAGAACAGAAACTTATTTCACTCAGTACCAGAGACTGGGAGGCTGGAGAACAAGGTGCTGGCTTCTGTGGTCATGGTGAGGGCTATTCCTGGCTTACAGAGGGAGGCTTTCTTCCTGCCTTCTCCTATAGCAAAGGAAGAGATCATTTCTTGCCTTTCTCCTCTTAAAAAGTCACTAATCCCACTCATGAGGGTTCCAGTCATAACCAAAGGCCTCACTGCTGAGAAGCATCACACTGGGGATTAGGCTTCAACATGTGACTTTTGAAGATACAAATATTCAGTTCCTATCAGATAGTTAAGTAAATCTGAATATCATGCCTATGTTTAAGGGAGGAAGGCATGCTCATGTTTGTCTTCATGTTCACATGAACATATCATGAATATCATTTAATAAAAGTCTTCTAGAGATCCAGGGACCCTGAATTTAAAAAATACTATTCTGATGTTTCTAGTGGAAGTTCCTCATTTACCTGCCTCAAGACTGCAGGACAACTGGAACTTTGATTCTGAATTTTGGGCCAGCTTCCTATAACTTCAGTGTGATAACAGTGTATTTCATATTAAAAGTCTGGCTGATAGTTCCACATGGCAATGATTAATACAAATGTGAAGAAGTACTATATCCTAATTACCTATTAGATAAAAATGTTTTCTGATTTAGAATCCATGTTGGAAGAATAAAATTAACAATAATATTCCTGGTGGGAGGGAAAAGGACTTTAAGCTATTATCTAAGGTTGTTTTGTGTTTTTTTTTTTCAATTCTCATTGACTGCACAAAGTATTGAACGTTAAGAGAATGAATGATTTTTATGAACACATTAAGAGTGTATACTAATAGAGTTCAGTGTTTCTATGAATGCATACAAGGGGCACTGATCAAATCTTACTAGCCCTTTTCTACCCTCCTCTCACCCTTCCCAGTCTCTAATAATCACTATTCTATTTTCAAGTCAAGGTTTTTGTAGCTTCTACCCATGAGAGAGAACATGCAGTATTTGTCTGTCTGGCTTATTGCACTTAACATAAGGTTTTTAGTTCCATACATTATATTGCAAATACAGGATTTCAGAGAATGAAGAATTCTAAAGTGATTGTCTCTCATTTTTAATTTATTAGAAGTCAATTACTTCTTACTACTCTAAATCATATATCTTGAACTACCAGGTTTATTTCATACTAGAAAATGAGTTAATAAGAAACTACTTTATTTCATCAAGATTGGTGGAAGTATATAGTCTTATCAATAAAAAAGAATCAAAGGGGCAAGACATGAAGTAGAGTGAAAAAAAGTGGAATGTGAACATAATATTTGCATTTATGAGATCAAGTGTAAATTCAAATATTATTGCGTTATCACTATAGGAAGCTATGGTTCAGATTGTCATAAAAATTTATTATCTAATTTAATTATTTTATTTTAATTTGTGGTTTAATTTTATTTTAATTTGTCTTTTCTAACATACCATAAGAACTCAGTGAAAGTGTTGAGGCTAAACTTTAGGGGTCACTTGAATCCATTATGGTATTCTAGTGACCATAATTCACTATTTCTAACTCAGAGGGTGATTTGATTTGTAATATCACAATTATATGCACAATCTATCTTCTACTGGCCACTGTGCTTGCATTATTGCACATGGATACTATTAAACCACACGCTTGTAGGGATATATGAAGGTAAATCATTTCTCTAAGTCCAGAGACTATATAAAGGGCCACAACATTTCCAAAGAAATTTCTGTTTCCAGAGTAGCCAATCATTCATGAACTGCTTTGCAAGAGCTACTTTGACCAGCATCAGTTTTTCCTATCAATTTACATAAAATGGTTATCTTGAAATACTGAAGTTTTAAAAATAATTCAAGTAATAATTTTTAACCTTCTTTTGGCATTAGAGAGCCTTTACCTACTAGCTTTCTGATTAGGCTCTTTCATGTGCATTTTTCCTCTAGTGAAACTCTTTGATTAAAGAAAGATAATGGCGTGATTTCTGATTAAGTATAGTTTTACTGTGTCTTCAAGGGTTTGAAATCTGGTCACAGAAAAATAAATAAATGCTATAAATTCAAAGTATCCTAATAAAATTGTGCTTATAGAGAAAGCAGAAAATATCAGATAGGGTCTGGGGCTGTAGCTCAGTGGTAGGGC
The DNA here is from genome assembly GCF_048772815.1 of Callospermophilus lateralis. Taxonomy (NCBI): domain Eukaryota; kingdom Metazoa; phylum Chordata; class Mammalia; order Rodentia; family Sciuridae; genus Callospermophilus; species Callospermophilus lateralis. The sequence goes on from NC_135308.1 coordinate 83,642,120, forward strand.
GCTTGCCTAGCATGCATGAGGCACTGGGTTCGATTCTCAGCACCATATAAAAATAAACAAATAAAATAAAGGCATTCTGTCCATCTACAACTACAAAAGAAAAAGAAAATGTCAGATAAATGATACGTCTTGAAAAGGATCATTATAATATTTTGTTAACTTTCTATCAGCTTTCACTTGACAAAACAGGAAAAGACTAAAAAACAATAATAAGGGAACAATCTTACATCAAAATAAAGTGCTATAGGATAACATTTTCCCAATTTTCAAGCCTCAGTATTATGTTGGTTAACACAGAGGAAAAATAAAGTTGTGGAAATAGTAAATTTGGTACATATTTTGCAGCCATTTTCATATATATCTTCCCCCCTTTCTGTTTTCTTTTAATTTATTCTAATTTATTATATATGACACAGAATGCATTTCAATTCATATTACACATATGTAGCACAACTTTTCATATCTCTGGTTGAGTCACACCATTCGTGTCTTCATACATGTACTTAGGGTAATAATGTCCATCTCATTCCATTGCCTTTCCTACCCTCATGCCCCCTCCCTTCTCTTCCTCCCCTTTGCCCTCTCTAGAGTTCATCTATTCCTCCATGGTCCCACCCCCATCTCCATTAGGAATCAACATCTTTACATCAGAGAAAACATTTGGCATTTGTTTTGGGGGGATTGGCTAACTTCACTTAGCATTATATTCTCCAACTCTATCCATTTACTTGCAAATGCCATGATTTTATTCTCTTTAAATGCTGAGTAAAATTCCACTGTGTATATATGCCACATTTTCTTTATCCATTCATTTACTGAAGGGCATCTAGTTTGGTTCCACAGTTTAGCTATTGTGAATTGTGTTGCTCTAAACATTGATGTGGCTTTGCAGCCATTTTAAATTTGCAGTCTTTGATTTGGGTAACTCATTGATTTCCTTGAACTTGGGGATCATAGAAATAACAATGTTACTGATCCTTTCATCATTTACCTTAAGAAAAGTTTTATTTCTCAGCAAATGATAAAATTATCCTCTGACCTAGTGCTTTTGTTGATTGAACATATTTAGAAAAATCTAAGAATAAATATAAGTTTGGAAATCAGTTTATTTGAAAGCTCATTGAAATTCATTCTGTACAGAGAAAAAATTACCAATTCTGCTCCCCATTCGATTGATCACCAACTCTGAAAGAGATTGACTCCTTAGAACCCAGAGCAATGTCTAATCTATAAAACTTTCCAAAATGTCATCTTGGGACAATTTTGGATTCTGTGATACAAACTGAAAGACTGGAAAATAACATTTTTTTCCCTATTCAGGTAACTTACCATCTACCTGAAGTGCCAAAATATAACCACTAAAGAACAAAAAATTAATCACATAAATAGATAATAGATAGATAGATAGATAGATAGACAGACAGACAGTATATTTCTATAATTCATGGCCAATATCCAACCCTGCAACTGCAAATAAGATTTCTTACTTTTTTCTGTAATAGTCCAAAACATTTTTACTTCTCTCTGCCTTCATTATTATGAAAATTAGACAATGCAGGATTTTAAAAAGAAGGAAGGCAGAATGAAAACTAGAGAAGAAAAGCATACAGATGATCACAGCCTTTTGAATTTTTCTAGGATATTTGTGCAAGAGACTTGAAACAGTCTGTTTATCAGACTCATGTATTGCCTCCCTAGCAATTTCAAAGTTGACTGCTCCTATGCGATAAGGAAATGAAATGATGAGCAGGAGAGATTAGGCACTGCCCGAATGGGGTGTGATGGGGACTTGGCAGTAAGAACTGATTTGATCTCCTTAAAATCTCAGACTTTACCTCAAGATTATTGTCTTAAATATTCTCTTTTATCATCACTCAAGTTTGGTTTGTAAGATAGAGATATGATTGTTCCAAGAAAGAATACATATGCAATGTTAACCATATGCATATTTCTGTCCTTCAGATATGTCTGGATACTTGTTTATGGAGTGTGAGGATTGGTTTTTAGTAGTATTAGTAATTACTGGCTTTTACTAGAATCATCACTGCTCCTACTTTTTTTTTTCTACTACAGCACATTAGAAAAATAAAATGAATTATTTTACTTTAACGCTCTATGAAAGGCTACATTACCAAGTATCTCTTCCCGAATAAGATTAACAATGCTGCACTGATGAAACTGCATTGGTATTGAGGAGTAGAACAATCACATGAATTTACATTTTTTCTTTATGTCCTCTTGAGAAAAATTTAATCTTTATGAAAAGAAAAGTTTCTATGCAGAATTTTCATTACAAATTATCTTTGAGATGTAAAAATATGCAATATTTTTCACTTTAGAAACAATATAAGGCACTGTCTATTTCTCTAAATCTCCATTTTACTACTTGTAAAATAGCAATACTAAAAGATACCTCTTGGGCTGTTAAGAGTGTTGGATACATATAAAGAGTAATATCAATACATGTGGGTCCAGTGTGGAATTCAAGTTCTAGTGTCCTCTATAAAACCTTTCCTAAGAACCCAACCCTATATATTATTTCCGATTCCAAATCCCTTATTTGTCATTATCTTTTGGCATATGCTACTTTGTACTTATTATATGTATTTGTCTAATACGTGACTGATATATATATGTATAAATTTATCTCATCTCCTCAGAATATAAACCTCACGAGATAATGGATAATAAATGAATGAAAGACACAATTTTGTGCCTAACAGAGTGCCCACTGACTAACAGACTCTCCAAAGTTGATGATAGTCAAATTACATTTTCACTTTCTTTCTTTTTTGTTATTCAAAAAAGGATTTATATTAACATAACAGATGTATTATTTGAAAGTAAGTATTTACAGTAATAAGTAACTTACTTAGATGATCTATGTTAAAATTCTTATCAGAAGCTATTAAAGAAAAAGATGTCCTGAAGAAAGTGAACCAAAAATATCACAACTATGTCAAAACAGTGTAATTGACTTCAAGTCCTGTCCTTATATCTCACTCTTCTAATTTACTCTCCCCAAAATATTCTAATTTGTCAAGGCCTGACAGCAAAAGGCTCTGAGGTATTGTCAGCTTACATCAACACATGTTGGTCACCTCTGCTCAGAAATGTGAATTTATGCAGAAGATTTCCCTGACATTTCAGGTTAGAAAACAACACAAATCCAAAAGGGAATTTGCTTCAGTGCAACATCTGTATTTATGAATAGTAGACCAGGATGTAAAAACAATGGAAAGCATTGCCATCCCATAAGAAATATTCTTCCATCAGCTTAGAAGGTGTCATTCTCTCCATTACCCTCCAAGGAAGGGTCTCTAGATTTAACAAGCTTAAGGATATGTGGTAGGGAGGTATACCAAAGAGGTACTATTAAAGGACAATGAGAAAAAAAGAAGCAGATAGAAAGAAAGGAAGATTTATAGATGTGAGGAAAAGAAATACAGTTTCACATGAAAACAGCACAAGAAATGCCAAATGAATAAACATCATTTGTAAGACATAGTCATGATTAATCTTAATGTGTCAACTTGAACATCATGGAATGTTCATCTATCTGATTAAGCATCATTTCTGGTCATACCACTGAGGATGTTTCCAGAAACATTTTCATTTGAATTGATGGACTAAGTAAACCAGATGTTCCTCCCCAATATGGGTGGCGTTGTCCAATTAATGGAAGACCTGAGCAGAACAAAGAGGCAAAGGAAGGATGGATTTACCTGTCCTCTGCCTAACTACTTTTCTGGGACATCCATCTTCTGCCTGTGGTGCTCTTGGTTCTCAGGCCTTCAGATCACATTGGAATCTACAATTATCATCCCTCTAGCCTTTAGCCCTTCAAACCACACCACTGGGTTGCCTGGTTTTTAGCTTGCAGACAGTAGCTTATAGCAGTTTTTGGCCTACATAATCATGACCCAATACTTTATGATAAGTCTCTTTATAAATATACAAAGATAATAATAAAAATAATAAGGCTAGTGGTGTAGATCAGTGGTAGAGGCCTTTCCTAGTAAATCCCTGGATTCAATCCCCATCACCACAACAATCACACACACACACACACACACACACACACACACACATTACTTCCTAGTAGAAATGTAAGCATTGTGATAATGGATACTGTAGTAGTCAGGGGAGTGAAATTTCAGATAGTTCATGAAGAGGAAACCACAGGTTTCTCATTGAAGGAGTGGTTTGTCATTGACTTTATCTCTAATAGAGCTCCTCATATTTAAAAATATAATTGAAAGAATAGTAGCTTAATTCTTTGCACACAAAAATTATGTGTTGCTGACAGCTAATTTTCTAAGCTGAGATCAGGATGCCATGCAATTAACTTCCTAAAGGAGTTAGATGGACAATTATGCAGTATCTTTGGTAATGATGAAATGTTAGCTCTCTAAATTAAAACCTGAGGAAGTAAACTGCTAGGGCCAAGATGAAACTGATTATTATTTTTAAACGTGTTTCAATTATATTAAAAAAATAATGAATGACCTTTAGCGCATTCAGTATTTTTAACAATTTTATTTAAAAGGCAAAAAGATGGGGTAATTGAAGATGGATTTCTCATTTTAAAATCAATTAATAATTATTTAGATTTTGATCTTACTATTCTCAAATTATTATATTCAGGTGACTATATATGGTTCAGGTTAAATATTTATCTAAGAATCTCTGGATGTTTTCCTCTATTTTCTACACAAAATCTTAGGCTATTATTTTATGTACAAATGAAATAGTTATGTACAGATCTTTTTCCTAATGACCAAAGCAAGTTGGCTTCAGATAAAGTAGTCCTTTTTTTCATCTTTTTAAAGAATCCATGTCTTAAAAATAATTTCCTTGTTCTCCTGGGCATATGCTCTATCCCTAGAAAAGAAACAGAAAAAAGCAAAACATCTATGCAACAGCTGGAAGCAAAGCCATAGGGCACTGGAATCTCAACGTAATCACCAGTAACTTCCTAATGATACAGAAAGTTCTTCCCACCACTGATCTAAACTGTGGCTGTGATGCTTGGCACAATCACCTAAAAGCTTGGTGGACACATTTGATATTTAACATGGAGTGTCAAAAGGCTGTCTCATTGTTACCATCACGTTTAATATAGGCAGAAAAAAAATGCAATCTACTTAGAAAGTAATTTCATGCTATTCCATTTTTTTTAAGAGTATAACCCTTTCATTGTTGATAACTTACCACAAGGGGTTATTTCCCTCTATTTAGCTTACCCCTACCAACATTTGTGGGAAAATAAATTATATTGCCTAAGCAGCATGATTCAAGCAGTCTTATAAAAATCTCAATAAGTATCACTAAATAAGAAAAAAGAGAGCCACCGAGCCCCATTGAGAGAGGAAGGCATGTGGGACAATCTGCCAAGATCATATGTTACCGTGCCATCATTTTTACTCAGCAGGCTCCTTTCCACATCCCTCCTCAGACCAATGTGTCAAGAAATGACTTTGGGGTCATTCACATGTGGTTGAAACTATGAATCATTTATCTGGAAATGCCAAATTTTCTGCAGAGAAAAGTATTTGAAAAAATGCCTAAGAATATTGAAAAGTGTACAATGTTATTTTCTGCCCTAAGGGACACTACATCTTTTGGAAACTGGTATTTAGAAATTAATCATTTCTAATATTTTAGGTTCTTAATCCAAAGTAGAGTGTCAACTATAATATTTCATATGCATCTAAATTCAAATAAGATTATCAAATGAATAGTTCTATATTTGTCTCTTAAAATGCTGTGAAATAAAATATTTTACTATGACAAAGTATCATGAGGCCTTTGATACTAAAGTAATTTTTTTCTGTATGTTAAGACATCTTAAGTTTAAGCACTCCTGATGTTGGAATAAAGAAAACCCTTAATTAACATTCCTGTGACTTCTTTTTTCTCTCTTCTCATCCTATTTATAACTAGCTGACTCATTAAAAGAAAGCAACTTTAATAAACAAACCTCTTAATTGTTTAGATAGTTTAGTATTCTTACATCCCCCTGAAAGATTCACACTTCCAAGTGCTAGCCATTAATTAGTGAAAGCAGTTTGTAATAAGTAAAAACTTTGTAAAACACCTCCAGTTCTTACAAGAAAATACATGACAATTGGTTGTGTTTGTTTTAGTATGGCTACATGCTCTGGTTAAGAATATACTAAAAGATTTTAAAATCACTGCTTTGAGATTAAAAAGATATTTTAAAAGACTATAAATTTCTTTAAGTGGGAAAAATATTTTATTTGAACAAAGACTTCAACAGCTTAAAAAAAAAAAAAAAAGTTCCAGAACTTCTGACTTAGGATTGAACAACATTGAAAATTAACGTTTGTGTCAATGTGCTAAATAAATATTTCCATTTACCAAAAAATGTACAAAACATAAATTACAAAGTTTTTAGAAGGGAAAATATTGATCTTCAGTCCATCTACCTTTGGCATATATTTACCTGGTTCAATGTTTACCAAACTTGTCTAGTCCTAAGAATCTCAAGGATTCCCCATCAAAACAGTGATTCCCAGAAGTAATTTCAACATGTTTAGGAATAATTGATCTCCTGTTTGCATTAGAGGAGTGTTTGTCAAATTTAAATTACATATGAATAATATTCATAGCATTTGGGGATCTTGTTAAAATGCAGATTTAAATTCATTTTCCAAAAGCTCCTGGGTGATGCTAATAACACTGTTCTGCAAGCCATCTTCTGAGTTGCAAAGCTTTTGAAAAGCATGCAAGCTCGCAGCACAGGATCCCTCTTCTAGCAGGTCCTCAATAAATGTTTATTGCTCAATCTGAATCTAGCTAGGTGCATTGGTTTTAAGCATCCCACTTTCTTTCCTTATTTTTATCCTTTGTCCTAACTCTGTTCTGCACATATAAACTATTTTATTTTATCCTAGTAAATTGAGCACTAGTCTTTGTTCTGTGGAGTTTTGTCTTTTCTGTTGAGTATCTTTATAAAAGTCATCATGGTCTTAATCATCTTCTTGGCAGTATTTATTTCATGTTTCAGGTTATTAGTTGCTCCAATCACAATTATAAATACCTTTTTAAGATGATGTCTCTTCCTTATACTTACCTTGGCCATAAACTTAATTCTAAATACTTGTAAGAGAACCAAGAAAGTATTAACTAACATTGTACCTTAAAAAGCATAAAGGAGGAAGAAATGGATGCGTATACTTTTTATTTTCTTGGAAAAGAGAATTTAATTATTTGATATATTTATTGAGAAAAGTTACAATCCCAAATCTAATGCTAAACTGGTCTTAATCCACTCAATTATTTTTTAAACTTCCAACATTACTATGGAATGAGGCCAATACTTTCAATTAATTTTCTTGAGAGTAAGTAAAAAACTAACTTTACCATGATGATGTGGAATGTAGAAAGTGTTGTGCATGAAAGATTGTAGTGAGGAAAAAGATGAAGATCTGGTGGAACTGTGATACAGACACAAAGAATACAGAGACAGAGAACAAGGACAGTCTGCCATGCACACTTCACAAGAGAACACTCAAAGATTTTGGAAAATCTATAAATAGCTAGGTTGCTTTCTTTCCATCTCAGCTGGCCAAAGGCAAAATGGCTTCTTTGCTATGGCCCAATTAATCAGCAGCTCACCCCAAAAAAGTAAAAAGACAGTCACTATTTCAAATTGTCCCCAGCTTTTCTTTCTTTCTTTACTTTACTTTCTATGATGTAAATCAGGGATTTTATTAGCTAAATGAATTTATCACAAACTGTATTAACTATTTAAGTAAAATTATGTGCTAAGAGCTAACCTTATTTTTTTTTATTATTCTTTGAAAATGAGTGTTTCATTTGAAGTTTCCAATCTTTATAGGGAGCCTCAGGTATTAAAAGACTGTCACAAAGAAGAGAGTAGACCTTTCCTTTTTGCTACAGAAAGCCAAAATTATATTGACAGGCAACAATCACAAGATCAATACCTTTGCCTAACAAGATGAAGAACCTTCCTACAATCAGAATTCTTGGTCTTCCATGTAAGTTCAGGGGTTGTGTGATTCAGACATGGGACAAAGAGCACTCACCATATTTTTTTAAAGTTGATTGGTCTGTCTGGACCTCTTGAGGCCAGGAACTATTTCTTATTCATCCTTGTATCTCCTGCAGATAGTAGAGGGCCCTGCTCACATCCCTTGAACAAATTTCATTGAGCGATACCCAAAGGCCCAGAGTTAGGACTCTGGAACCTTTCATGAATCACGAGTTTCAAGCTTACCTAATGCTTCCCACATGCCATGATGAATGGTCAAGCTGAATCTTGGCTCCTCTCTGTTAATCCAATTTCCCAGGATATTTATTGACAGCCATCTTTGAGGAAATGAGCAGTTTCTCTACATCCTGGCCGTGGTTTCACCACTTCCTCTCTGCCTGGCATGCTCCTCTCGTTCATGAAGGGGAATCGTACAGTTTTACTCTAGGTTGTGAAGAATACTTGAGCATCCTGATTTTTTTTTCTCCATTAGTTTTATGAATTTGCCTTTATGTCAGTGGTTGGACAAAGAAAGATAGTAATGGAAAATCAATATACAGTATGAGAAGTGGAAAAGTGACTGGAAAATAAATTTTACAATAAGTTTTATTTCTACACACTTATACAATCTGAAATTAATTGAATTAATTTCTTATTATTATTCACTCAGACCCTATGTATGCCTTCCTGAGAGCCATGAGATTCTAGACCCCTGTGCCTTATGGAACCATTTGAACAATTTTCTGGGAATGGTCAGCTCCTTTATTCCTATATTGTCCAATGATTTGCAGAGGTACCCAGCACATGGGAAAATTAATAATTAATAACATCTGTGCAAATATAAGACATCAAGACAAAAATAAGAGTAAATTCCACACATATTTATTAGGGACTTATAATAAACCTGACAATAAGACTCTTGAATACAACAATTGAATAAAAGATCTTTAATTCATGTCCTTATAAAAATGGCAAAAGAATATATTAAGAATAAGTGGAAAAAAAATGGATCTAATAGCATCTGTCACAAGCTGTCAATGCCAAGAAAACACAGCCTTGCTTCTCAGAGTGACCCACTGACCAGCAGCATTATCATCATCCAGAAGTTTGTTAGAAATGTAGAAACTAGGGCCTGCCCCACATTTAACTAAATCAGAATCTGCGTGTTGACACAATCCCCAGGAAATCTGCATGCACATTATGTTTGGGAACCTACTCTAATGAGTATACAATATGTATTGATCACATTCCAATTTCCTCTCATCAAGGAACAATAGAAGAGCTCAACCAGTATGATTAAAGGAATGATCTCAGTGTGAATCTGTCTTAAATTCTCCTTTGTACTGCCCCTTAAGTCTACTCAGAGATAGTATTCTCCAAGGCCTTTAATGCTAAGGTTTAGTCTTTCCTTGTGCATGCATTTAAATTACAACTTTTATGAACTCAGTTTCCTCTCAATAAGGCTGGGAATGTAGTCTTAAAGCAATGCAATCCAGAGTGAGGTCAGAAGACTGGGGACCCATCTGCACATTGTTACTAGTCTGCAGCAAAATGAGGACTTGGAAAAATGTGCATGCTGAAATAAGGAGCACATACTGAAATGTTCCCTATGTCACTATATCTTTTTTTTTCCTGTGGTGCTGGGGATTGAACCCAGAATCTTGTGCACGTAAGGCAAGCATTCTACCAACTGAGCTATATCTACAGCCCATTACATGTATTCTTAATGTGCCTTATCACTAGGCACATTCTTAATTTCTGTTATTTTTTTCCCCAAGTAAAACTGTTTCAAGGAAGGAAGCCATGTGTTGATTACCACTGAGGCACAAGCTTATTACCTCCTCATGGAGGAGGTAATAAGTAGCACAAAGAGATTAAATTAAGAAATCCTCCCTACTTAATTAACCAATTGATTAAAAGTTAATCTTTTTAGATTATTAAAAGATTAATAATTTTGCATACTCTATAATATCTACTGTGTTCACTGCTCAAATCCTAGTACCTGGCATAGATATGACCTTCAATTTCAGTTGAATAAATGAAATACCTAGTTCAACTCTTGTGTTGAATTCCTTTCTTTTAGCTGAGATTTCTGGGCTTCCTGATATGGTTGGTTCCACTAATGGGTCTTTAACAATAGTGAGGGTAGGGAGCAATCACACAAGAACTGGGAAAGATGAGGAAGATTTTATGAACTGAAGGGGGAAAACTGAATCCAGAATTTGTAGGAAGATTAGAGATTCTAGATAAGAAACAGTATGCACAAAATCTAGAAGATAGGCAAGCACATGTTGTTTCAAGAAACAAGTACCAGGTGTCAGGCCCCAAAGGCTTGTGCAATGGTGCATTTGGAGAAAAGTAGAGAAAATGATGGATGAATCAGATGCTCACTTAAAAACTGTCTTTATTCTAAACCTATTGCTTAGAAACCAAACTTATCCCTTCCATTAAACAATATTCATAATGAAAGCAGCACTAAAGTATCATTTGTCCATTTCCTATGCACACATAAACACAAAATAAATATTTTATTAAAAGTTGAAAAATTGTAATCATTTTAAAAGCTTCAAGAGTAAGATCTTGCAAGGCCTTTAACACATTTCTACATGTAAAATTTAGAGCATTTGCTAATACATATTAAATATTAAACCATCTTTCAAGTTAGAGTACACAAAAGATCAAAATAGATGTAATTTACAAGGAAAAAAAGTGAGTTTGAAAGACAAATAAACACAGATTAGCTTTATTTTTTAGCAGATATTCATGTTCTAATTGAGAAAAGGCTCCTTTTCCTTTGTCAGTGCCAACAATTTCATTTATCCTTTTTAAGATGCTCCAGTAATGATGAAAAGAGAACTTAATTGATGTTACATTACTTTTCAGACTCAGGAGTTTGGAACAATGTAGCAATGAAGCTGTCCATTAAAAATGGCACTTACAAATTGACAAAAAACAAAAAGAAAAAGAGAGAGAGTACATGCCAGCAGATAGAGCAATTCAGATTACTTTCCTGATTTTTTAAAATTTGTGGAAATAATTATTCTTTACATATGAGAAGTGTAGCCAAATATTTGACAGAAGCTCAAACAAAATTATTTTTTCCCAATAGTTCAGTAAACTTCAGACCATTTAAGCCACAGAATAAATAGTGGTGACCTTGAAGTTTGACCTATGGAATTTTTTTCTTCTAATTAGCAAACAGACTCCTGTAAAAAAATTACTTGATGCATCATATTTATTTAATGCACTTTGAGAGAATAACATTTAAGTAGGCACTGTGCTCATGAGAGAGAACAGAAGAAAAATAGAGGTAATTTGTTCTTTTTTGAGAAAAGAAAAGCAATTCAATATTGAGTGGAATTTATTAAGATTAATAGGTGTGCAGCAAAGCAATCATTTATGGAATCAATTGAGTCGGTTACATAGAGCACATTTCCCCCTCTGGCTCACACTGTTCGTCCTGTGTGCCTTTCTAATTTTTAAGTTTGATATAGTCAGTTTCCTGCTTATAAACTGGGAGTGATCTTTTCCTAACTTTTGGGACCATGCCCCAATTCCTTAGCTTGTCGTGAGAAACTGCAGATCCAGTTTCTGCCCAATTATCCAACCTTGTCCAACTCTCACACTTTCCACCTCGCACCTCACTCTTTCCCATTGCAACCATCAGTGACTGGGTGCATCCCACCTCTGCACATGTGGTCAGGATTCTCCTACTGCCTGAATAGGATCACCCAGTCACACCCTGGGAGACAGCCTGGGTGTGGTTACAGAAACCCAGCTCATCTCAGCATCATTTCCTTCCCATCTGGCCATGTTTCCTGACCAATCCACTGTTGAATGGATCCTTAAGATTTAAATTCTCTTCTTTTTGAAGTAATTAAATGAAAGAGTCTATGAAAATTATTTAGCACATGTCTGAAAATAGTAACTGTCATTATATTATGTTATTAAAATAACCCTATACTAAGACATAGTATAATGTGATAATTAGATGAGTCAGACTGCTCAGCTCTGCCACTTATGAGTTCCATGAATCTGGGTGATTTACCCGCCCCTTTGTCAGTTTTCTCACCTGCAAAATGGGTATTAAGGTAGTTCATACTTTACACGTGTTTGTGAGAGTTGAATGAGTTAGTACCTACCACACAGTAACTCAAACAATGTTAACTATGCTGATGATGATGTACTTTTAAAACATCTTATGGAAAATTTCAAAGATACACAAAATTGGCGACAATAATATAATGAAGGGCCATGTACTGAACAACCAGTTTTAGTAGCTATCAAATTGTGCCATTATTGCTCATTTATCTATTCCTCTTTTTGTCTATTTTTTGTCATTAGATTATTTTAAAGCAAATCTAAAACATCATTATCAGTTTATTTTTAAATACTTCTCTAAAAACTGATGGCTTCTAAAATAAAACCACAGTACCTTTACACCTCTACCTTGCATTTACCTCATTCATAGTACCTATGATAGGACATTGAATTTATTTATTTTCCTGTCTTTCCTTTTAGAGCAATTGTTCTGTTTAGTATATATATGCTATTAGCATACTGGCTAAAACATGGCAGGAATGCAAAAACATACTTTTAAGAGAGAAAGAAGTGGGTGGGAGGGAGAGAGCGAGAGCCAGGCGTGCTCATGTAACATAACAAAGTAACAGAGTTAATATTAAAATAAACACAATATAGTACAACTAGTGCCTGAGTGGCAGTAAGGACCAAGCACTGGAAGGTGGCTCAAAAGTTCATGTACAGTGGGGTTTAATTTAATAGCAAGTTGATACTTTGTTAACTGAGCCAAATTGGGAAAAAGAAAGCAAAAATAAGAATGAATTATTCTTTATCTCAACGGTATTTTGGAGCCTGTTTTGTTTCCCACCCCCAATGACTTAAGATATTATCTTTATTAAAGGATTCTGATATTTAAAGCCCAGTTTGAAGCAAGAATGTACAAAGTCCAAGCATCAGCTTGCCTGGAGTCTGTTCTGACTTGGGTTTTACTGGCTCTAGGACCTTCACAAGTGATTTGCTCTCCGTGTTTCAGTTCTTCATTGATAAAGTAGAGTGTTATTAGCACTACTTCATAGGATTGTTGAGAGTATGTTGCATGTTTAGAATACCTAACACACAGAAAATGCTTACATTTTTGTCTATTATTATTGAGGTAGACAAAGAGGACGATGAAATAACACTAGTAGGAAGCTTTACCATTTGAGCGAGAGAGAAAAAAATTCATTTAAGACAATTCCTCCATCACAGAAGTACAAAATAAAGTTTTGCAACAGCTCCAAAATAATTTATCCAGGGAGTAGGATTCGAGCATTGCCAAACTGAGAATTTAAGGCACTTTTGTGTCATCTTCCATTCTCTCCTTTGTCAAATGTGTTTGCAAAGAGAAAAAAAAAAAGACTTTATCACATCACCACAGAAAAGGATGCTTTATTATTTTTTAAGCTAATGGTTTTTCAGGGCAATTGAGGCAATCTTAAAAATTTCCCCAGGGCACAACTACATAAATATAACAAACATGATGACTTCTTATGAAGATGGCTTTAAAAAGCTTGAAAATTATAATATACCCATATCGAATGCTGGCTATATGCCAAATATTTCACATATTAGGTTAAGATAGAGAATACTGACAATGTTTGATATTTTCGATCTGAGAAATAGCCATGGGATAAGATGTTTTTTTATTCCTTCATTCTCACTTTTCAGGGAGGAAATCAGGGCTTAGAGAGATTAGGTGACTCCCATAAACTACAGGGCTAAAAAGGGACAGCATCGGCATGTGGCCCAGGTTTTGAGACACATCTCATTAGAGGCTAATTCCAGTGTCCTTAGAATGCTTCCTGGTCATGTAAACAATACAATATGCAAGAAATATTTTCTTTAATAAATAACGGACTGGGCAACAGAAGATAGCAAATATTTACGAGGGTAAACAGTGATTAATCAGAGGCACACCAAGCATCCGCTGTTGAAGCAGCAGGTATGGATTAAGGATGTGAATCCCATGTGGCACAAAAGCAGAGAACTTTTCTTCTGCTCCATGTAAGAGTGAGATAATCACCATCTACCTGTTCTGTGTGTCCCACTGAACACTCTCTTCCCCTGAATTCTAAAAACTGTGCTCACATTGATAGGAAAAGGAAATTGGTTTACTTTATTTCTTAAGGGGAAGGTATGAAAAAGAAGATCCTACATATTCAGGGACAGATCTTTTCAGAGAAATGGAAGCAAAGACTATACGACAGGGTCATCTGGTAGAAATGCCCTGGGGCAGTGAGGCAGGAGAGCTGAGCTCTTCATCTCCTTCTCAGGAATATCTGTGTACCTGGGGCAAATGTCTTACCCTTCCTGGGCTTCAGATTCCTCCAGTACAAAATCAGCTAGGCTGAAGGCTCTCTGAGGTTTCTTGGAGTTTTTATAATTTATTGGTCTTGTGAAATTTGACCATTAATTATCTTGTAGATATGTTTTGCCAAGTGTTAAGATGGAAGAAATAAAATGAAAAAAAAAAAAAAAGTTGAACTACCTTGTAATAAGAATTTTTTTTCATATTTAATTATAGTTGACTTCTCAGAGAAGTATAAACTGGGGAGGGTATAGGTAAACCAATATTGGACCAAAATTTGAAAAAAAAAATGAAAAGAAAAAGCAGCTGAATATTGCTAAGCATATATTTTCGAATAATCATATATAATTCTCCATGTTGTATATAAACCAAATTTTACTAATTGCTTAAGCCTTAAAATAAATGTACACATCTTGATTCATTCAGATGTAGAACAAAATTGGGGGATCCTGAAGCCTCTTTTTTAAAAAACATTTGTGTAGCAATTTTATAAGAGTATTTGGGTTTACAGCTACTTCTTTGCTTTCAGCATCACCCAAGGCAAGTTAATAGAATAATCATAGGCTTTCTCTTGCCCATTGCCTCTGGGCAATATCCTTCTAACTTCACAAACAAATTTAGATGACCCCAGTCAATGACATGAACCCTGCTTCATGGCTTACAGAAGCCTTTTCCAAATCCTAGTAGCCATCCTTTATCAGTATTTTGGTTATGCTTATGCTACCACAGTACCTTGCTTATTTTGTTATTTTTTCCATAGTTTGACCTCACTCACAAGCTTTATTTTTTAAGTTTAACTCACGGACACTGGCTATGCACTGGATTTTGTGCTAATAGGCTTTATAGAGGTTATAAGTCTGTTCCTCATAACAACCCTCTAGGGAAAGTATTAACATCTCTAAATTACAAGCAAGGAAACTGAGCCACATCTTGAAGGCTACATAACTTGCCCATGGCCACAATGTTCACAGGATGAGTCCAGGAAGGGCTACAGAGCCTTCCTTTGAGTCTGGGTGAGGCTACTTTCTTTCAAAGTTCATCTCTAATCTTTTATGGCATCTATATTTTACATCTCCTTAAACACAGCCTTGCCCAACTCAGACATTATAAAAATAAATCCCTAGACATTGTTACAAAAGTCTTCTTTTCCCTTCAAAACATAACATCATTTACTGCATTGGCCACCATTTCCCTCATTGATTTGAAATGCTAAATATATTGAAAAATTGATTTTATATAAACATGAATTTCTTTATTCCCTTTGGATTCCATTTCTTTGTTCATTCCTGTATTAAATGCCACATTGTTCTAATTACTGTTACTTTATGGCATTGATGTTGATAGATATTATGATGTTCTCTTTTTTCAAAATATTATCACTATTCTCATTCATTTACATACTTTGCTAGAGAAATATACAGAATCAGCCTTTTAAATCCTATGAAAGCTTGGGAGTTTGGCGGGTAGGTGGGAGGTGTGAATTTTGACTTAGAATGTAATCTACTTACAAATTAATATGAATAAAACTAATATCAAAATGATAATCATTTCCATAGTACAAAATGGTGTGTCTAATATCAAAATGATCATCATTTCCATAGTACAAAATGGTGTGTCTAATATCAAAATGATCATCATTTCCATAGTACAAAACGGAGTGAAATACAACAACTTGTATTTCACTCCGTTTTTGCATATTTTTTTCCTTAAAGAATGTACATAATATTCACTAAGCTCATTTCTAAGTATTTTAGCATTGTTTTTCACTTTTAATGAGATCTCAAATTCCATTAAATTTTTAATTAGATCCTGCTGATATATAGAAGAACTATTAATGTTTGTATGTCTTTCTTGCATACAAATGCTACCTTAAATTTTCTTATTAATTCTAATAGTTTCTTAATTAGTTACCTTGGAATTTTTCTTAGACAGTAATTTCCATGAAAATTGCTAGCTTTATCTCTTCCTTTGCAATGTTTACAGTTTAATTATATTGTTTCATTCCATATATATGTACCCATAATGGAAACTATTGATGATAATACTCTTAATTTTCTAGTTATTGGTTTTAATTGAAATTCTTCCTGTATTTCACCATTAAGACTGTTCTTTTACAGTAGTTATATTTTTGTTCCTAAAGTAGTTATTTTAGTCTCCCATTTAAATGACACTCGGCTAGAGTCATTTCACTGTGGTACCTAGTTAAATGTCTCCACTCCATTCCTCATTTGGTTTTAAAATTGTGTTCATCCTGGAATTCAAAGATCTCATCTTAATGTATACAGACTTAGAATTAGGGTTCCCAGATCAAGTATCAGATACCTGGTTAAATCTAATTTTAGCCTAAAAATAAACAAAATCTCCTAAAGATATGTACTTTTGTTTCCTAAATCGGATTATTCCAATGGGGCATTTATTACTGTGGTATTATTACTGTTGTTGTTATTATAACTGTTTGGTACTTAGTGGGCTCTTTTGAACTAGAGTCCTTTTTCAGCTCAAAGAAATATTTTATTTCTTTGATATGTTGGACTAGGTCAGAAAACTGGTTCTTAAAAATCATTGTGCAGGAACTGGGGCTGTAGTGCGCTGGCAGAGCGCCTTCCTAACACATGTGAGGCACTGGGTTTGATCCTCAGCATCACATAAAAATAAACAAATAAAGATATAGTGTCCATCTACAACTAAAAATATTTTTTTTAAAAAAAGAAAATCATTGTGCAATCAGACATGGTGGTGCCCACCTGTAATTCTAATGACCTGGGAGGCTAAGGACAGAGGGTTGCAGGTTTGAGACAAGCCTTTACAAAGTGACTTAGAAAGACCCTATGTCAAAGTTAAAATAAAAAGTGCTGGGGATGTAGCTCAGTGGTAATGTGTTTCTATGTTCAAATCCTAGTACTAAAAAAAAAAAAAGAAAGAAAAAGAAAAAAAAAGGACTGGATTTATCAATACGTGTAACTACAGTGTTTTTTTTACTTGATAAATGGTAATTGTATATATTTATGAGACAAAATGTACAGTATGATGTTTTGATCTGTTTATGCATTATAGAAAGTTTTTGTGTTTTGTTTTGCTTCATTTTGCATTACTGGGGATTGATACACAGGGACACTGTACCACGGAACTACATCCCCAGCCCTCTCTTGGTTTTGTTGTTCTTGTTGTTGTTGTTTGATTTTGTTGTTTTTTAGACAGAGTCTTATTAATTGTCCAGGCTAGCCTGAATCTCAAGTTCCCCTGCCTCAGACAATAATATTGGTTCAAGCCAATAATACTTTCTAGTATTATCTACCATACCTGGGTGCATTATTAAAAATTTCCATCAAGCTAATTAACATATCCATCACCTCACCAATTTGTCATTTTTGTGTTAAGTGCATTAAAAATATATTCTTTTAGCAATTTAAAAATAAATGATACAGTATTATTAACTGTGGTCACCATGCTGTACAATAGATCATTAAACATTATTCCTCAAGTCTAACTTTGAACATTGATCAGTACCTCCTTTTTCTCTATCCCACCACCTACCCTGCATCTATTAACCACCTCTCTACTCTTTCTATGAGATTGGCTTCTTAGATTCCACATATAAGCAAGACCATTCAGTGTTTGTCTTTTTGTGTCTGGCTTATTTCACTTAGTGAAACATTAACAATAATTGTGAAAGTCTGTTTTTGCAATAGCCCTTTCTCCTGAATAGAGAAAGAAATTTGGGGATGCTGGACTTCTTTCTTCACGCAAGCAGGAAGAGGCAGAAAAGTCTGGACAAATCCACGATTATCCAAAGCAAATGTTCCCCTGAGCAGCACTTTTTTTTAATTGATTCTTTTTAGTTATACATGACAGCAGAATCTATTTTGATATATTTATAAAAGCATAGAATATGTCTTATTCTAATTAGGATCCCACTCTTGTAGATGCAGCACTTTTAAGATTGAGTGCTTTAACAAAAGACAATGCAATGGAGGAGCTGTGATTGGTCAAAGGGAAAGGAGAGGAGGGGAGGGGGTATTGGGGAGGAAAAATAGTGAAATGAGATGAACATCATTACCCTGGGTACATGTATGACTGCACATGTGGTGCAAGGCTACATTGTGTACAGCCAGAGAAATCAAAAGCTGTGCTGCAATTGTATACAATGAATTAAAATGCATTCTGCTGTCATATATACCTAATTATAATACATAAATAAATTTTTTTAAAAAAATGCAAAATTTGAAGACAACAACATCACTGTTGTTGGAATTTGACCCAGAACCGATACTAATGATCCAGGTACAAGGATATAGATACTTTAAAAATTTAATAATTCTTAGCACACTTACTCTATGTTCAGCATTGTCTACCCAAAGCAAGGGAAGATGTGGTGTTATTTTCCATGTAAGAGACTGAGATTTTTTTTTACTTATTTTGATATCCAGCTAAGAAGAAATTTGTGGTCAAAATAGAAAATATAATCTTACTATGTTATAATTTAATGTTCTATAAAAGAATGGTATATTAAAATAGATCCAAAGTATTTGCATTATGCTTACAACTTATTTATATAAGTACAAAGCATTTTATAAAAAGAAGTTTTTTATAAAGCAATTTCTCTAAAGATGGAGTATTTTAATTAGATTTTTTTAAATTTAAAGATGAAAAAATCATACACACACACACACACACACACACACACACACACAATTACAATATACTAGTGCTTCGAGTAAGATCCGAGTTTGTTTCTTGTTCATATAATTTAAGAGAGGTCAGCCAGGTCTGGAATTGTGTTCCATTGTGCCAGCGACTCAGGCTCCTGCCTTGCCCCTTCTCTACACACATCTTTCATTTTCATAATCCCCTCATGGTCTAACACAAATGCTGGAAAGGCAGCATTATATACCAGCCAGCAGGAAAGAAAAAATGATTAAGGCAAAGCATTTTCCTTTCCTTCAAGAACACTTTCTTAGAGTTCCACCTTTTTCTTACATACCAGTGATTAAGAACAGGTCATATAACTAAATCTAGCTGAAAAGGAGGTTAGTAAATACAATGTTACTTGTTGTCATTCTTGTTTCTACTGAAAGAAATTATTGTAAAATTTGGATATTGAAGACCTTGAGGAAAGTCTGCCACACCAACTAAACAGAGCAATGTTTTTTAATCTCCTGAAGCTTATATTCATTCATTCAGTCCAAAGATATTCCTGGAGTGCTTACCATTACCAAGTACAATGCAACGTTTGAGATAAAAATGCTTACACACATGGTCCCTGTCCTTTGGAGTTTGAGACTACTGGGTAATACAGGTTTTGATAAAAAGATGAAACGTTAGAGTATAAATATAAGCTGAGAGACTGTTAGGAGAAAAGATACCGAATGCAAAGAAAGTATTGCACTGAACTTCACAAAGTCAGGGCAACACGGTGATGACCAGAGAAGGCTTTTCTGAGGAAATGATACATGTTCAAATCTAAAGGCTGATTGGTAACAAATCAGTCATAGGAGAAGCTGGAACAGGAATATCACTTAGAGAAAAGAACATATTCAAAAATCTCAACATTGAGAGAGAATATCTCATTTGAGAAACTGAAAGATCAACCTGTGGCTGGGGTGTAAATCTCTAGGCCACCAGGAGGAGAGTCAGCAAAAGTGAACATGTTAGGAGATGAGACTGGCCAGCCTCCCAGAGAAGAAATGAAGTGGGCCCTACAGCAAGCCACATGAAGGACTTTGTCTTTATCTTGGTGTAATAGGAGTCTACTCAAGGGCTTCCAGCAGCTGACCAGTAACCCATCCAATTTTACATTGAAAAGAACCTCTGAGATGGACATCATTACCCTAAGTACATGCATGAAGACACAATTGGTGTGAATATACTTTGTATACAACTAGGGCTATGAAAAATTGTGCTCTATATGTATAATATGAACTATAATGCTTTCTGCTGTCATATATAACAAATTAGAATAAAAAATAAAATAAGAAAAAAAGAAAAGAACCTCTGAATACAGTGTAGAGAGCAACAGGAAGGGTATGTGAGGAGTCTACTCCAGGAGATCAGGCACGGCAACAGAGGGAGAAAGTGGACAGACTTAAGAGATACTCAGGATATAAAAATATTAGCACTTGATAATGTAGATATGGTAGGAGATAGTGCAGATGAAAGAGAAGTTAAAGACAATTTTCATGTTTTCAGATTGTACCAACAGATAGATAGTAGTGGTCCATTTTCTAATGCAGGGACATACCAAATATTACATTTAGGGACAAGATGTTGACTTTTAGTTGTATTAAAAGCTTTGAATTTTAAAATCTTTTAGATAAACAGTTAAAGATACAGGTCTGGAGCTCAGAGGAAATATCATATCTAGAGATACAGATTCAAGAGCATTTGATAAATAGTTGGTAGTCACAGTCCCAGAGGAGATCTCCTACACAGGGAGTAGACACAAACAAGAAAAGATGAGAATCTAAGACTTGAATAAAGGAGGCCGGAAGGAAGAGGATGACAGGAGAAAGCAGCAAAGGAGACTAAGAGGACTGGCCAGGAAGGTAGGGGCTACATACTGAGTTTTATTTTGATAGAAGTCAAAGTACAAGCATTCACATGCACTGAACAGAAGCAGATTCTGCCAAGAAGTCAAGGGAGAGGAGAGCCGAGAGAAAAACTTTATACTACAAAAGGTTCAGAAATGCTACTGCAAGAACAAGGTCTAATATCTCTGCAAGGAACTAGTGGTGGTAGTGGTGATGGTGTGTTTGTGTGTAGTGATTAATTAATATTTGCGTCATTTGGGGAGATGTTGGTCACAGGATACAAAATTTCAGTTAGACAAAAGGAGTAAGTTCCAGAGATCTATTTTACATCCTGGTGATGACATCAGTGTATTGTACACTTTATATTTGGGTTCTTCAGAGACAGATCCAATTAATGATGATATATAGATAGATGACAGATAGATAGATAGATAGAATTGATAAGGGATTTATTAGCAGAATTGGCTCAGACAATTATGGAAGGTAAGAAGTTCCACCACAGGGCATTTGTAAGCTGGGGACTCTGAGATATCAGTAGTGTGACTAAGTTCATGTCCAAAAGCCACAGAATCAGGACAACCAATAGTGCAGTTTCAGCCTGAGGCCATATACCTCAAAATCCAAGTGCTGCTGCTGCAGCAAGCCCTGAAATCCAAAGGCTGGAAAGCCCCAGGTTCACGTGTTCCAGGGCAAAAGAATGTCCTGGCTCTAGGAGGAAGAAAGAGAGAGGAAATCACTTTTTCTCTTCCGTTTTTGTTCTATCCAGGCCCCCAGACATTCAGTGGTATCTGCTCACATTGAACATGATTCTTCCCTACCAGTTAACTGCCTCACATACCAGTCTCTTTTGGAAACTTCTTCTCAGACACGTTGAGAAGAAATGCTTTATAAGTTCTTTTGGTATTCATAAATCAGGTCAAAGTGACACTTAAATTAACCACCACACTTGAAAACTGCTGACAGTAGATTTTAAGTATTTTCATCACACATACAAAAATAAGTTTGTGAGTTAATACATATGTTAAATCACGTGATCTAGCCACTCCATAATGTTTATATGTGTCAAAACATTGTGTTATACAATATAAATATAAACAATTTCTATTTGTCAATTAAAATCAATGACAAATCAATTAATTGGTTAATTAATTAAAAGTTTTTGGACCACCCTGAAATGATATTAATAGAATTTTTCCCATTAGGGACAGAATTTCAATAGAATATATGGAAATAATAAAGCTATTAATTCCTTAAAACTGTACTCAACATTTTGATAGTGACCTCAGTTTGAAAAAAAAAAAATGTGCAATCAACTTATGAACTTCCAGAAACAAGGGGTAGAATGCTCACTGTTTTTAGTCCCAAAGCAAGGATGCCTTAGGTACTCAGCCCAGGAATACACAATTGGTCCTTTTTTTTTTTTTTAGGACATCACAGCATTAGACTATCACAGCGTTCGACTATGAAAACTAAAATTGTGGTGCTCTATGACTTGATTTTAGCTTTAGTCTCTGGAAGAATGATAGATAGAATAAGTGTTATCCCTCCCTCTCTGAGAAAGGAATAAACAGCTATTTTGCTCACATTTTTAAAAAAAAATACCTTCAAAATTTGTACTTTAGAAAAAGAATTCCAGGTAATCATTTTTCCCTCCTTGAAATACTGTAAATTATTTTTCTCAGTTCAATTTCTCATAATAACAAACTGCATTAAATTATCTCCTTCTGTAATTAAAATACTGTAGTGGGTAAGCAACCAAATTGTCAAACAAAAACCTTACACTGCTTTCAAAGAAAATTGCAATTTTTAATAATTCTAATTATTGTTATACTTCAATGGAATACATTATATATGGACATGATTACAAAGCAAATGAAAACATAAGAAAATCATGGTTATTCTAAATTGTTGCAAATTCCGGATAATTTCAAAGCAACTGTCTTATATCTGACTTTAATCCTGGAAAACATTAATATTACAAAATTTTGTACAAGGTTTTGGAATCTTAACCAAAATATAACAGATTATGTTAGTAACTTTTTACAATTATTATTTAATTATTTCTTTTAAACCTTTTTTCTCAAGCTAGAGGTAAGTTTAAAAGTTCTTCAAAACTGCCACTCATTTTGCTGAATATGTATTTAGTCTTCAGGCCACAGAATAGCCACTGAATTCCCTCCTATCACCTGTATCTCAGGTCCTTTTTCTCCAGTTAAGCACAAAAGTTACTCATTTGAAAATGAGTAATCTTATAAAATGTCCTTTTCAGAATTATTTCCTGTATTTCTAGTACATAGTACAAATTCTACCAAATATTCATATACTTGCATGAGATTTCAAACAATTTTTAAACAATCACTTTATTAGTTGAAAGCAAATGCAGACCCAGATGCAATATCTTAAGTTCAAATGCTAACTTTTAATTTAGAATCAAATTTTCAAAATACATATAGGTCTATATTCAGCACTTTGAGTATGATCCACAACCAACAAAGTAAATTCATTTTGGTTAAATGTCTCCCATATAGATAAGTATAAAGATACTGAGGAAAGAAGTGCTTTATTTGCTCTTGAGTTGTGAAGCAGTAAATGTAGTATTTCTTGGAAAGGGGGAAAAATTAATGCATTTTCCAAGTATCTGAAGACCTATCTGAGTCATTATCCACAGATGACTTAAAAAGTAATATATATATATGACTTTTTTCCAATTTTTGTAGGTGTAATCATGTTTAATAAATCACAGGCCATCTTAAACATCACTTATTTCATAGTAGCACTTTTGACAGGCTGATCAAATGTGATTGAATTTTTCCAACAGCTAATACAATTTTTGAAGTGAATGTTTGTGAAATGTTTGAAAACTACAAAGAACTAGTACGTAAAAATATTTAGTTATAGGAATGTTCAGTATAGTACCAATTATAAGAGTGAAAATGTGAAACAACTTAAATAAGCAAAAATTGCTTAATGAAATAAATTATAGTGTATCCACCATGATTTTATACATTTGTTTGCAAGAATCATATACAGTTAGACAATTTTAAAATAATGGGTGTTGCTGCAAAGAAGCAGTAACAGCTCTACCATAAGACATAGCTCAGCTCCTCCCCGTCCTCACAAGGTGTTTCTGTTGGTGTATTTCCTGAAGATGTCATTGTGCCTCTTTTCTCTCTGATTGGACTGCTATAATAAGAGGAGGTCTGTCCAGCTTATTTAGTCACTATCATGTATGGAACATCTCTCATAAACATAAAATGTGGACAGGAGGCTGAAATGGGGTAACAGACTTGCCCATTGGTAGAGTAAGAGTAATTTTAATTATAAAATAAGAAAGGTTTTTTAAAAGTATGTGAAATTTATTTGTTTAAGTAATGATTCAAAATTCATGATTTTATGTTACTTGGAAAAGTGTCATAAAACTCAAAAATTTGAAAACTAAAGCAAAGAAAAATAGTAAAAATTTTTGTATAGCTGAGCTGACATTACATATCAGTCATGAGATCTCTGCTTGGTTAGCATTTTATAATTCTTTTGTAAAGCATTTATTAATGTTGACACTGATGTTGCTTTGCATTTCATGGAAAGCCAATTCATTGTTCTTTTGGCATTCTGATTATAGTTGGCTGTAGTTTCTTAGTACATTAATTAGCAATACATCTTTTTTTCTTCTTAGCAATCTCTCCATATAATGCCTCCTTACTTATATAAATTCCTTTCTTTCCTTGTATTCTCCACTTCCATCTCACAACTGTTTCTTCTCTGTTTGGATTCAGAAATTCTGAAAAAAGTTGATTTAGAGCAACCAGGGTTCTAATGTTAGTAGAAGTGATCAGGCCCCAGTGAGAAAGATGGTTAAGTACCATGGATAGCAGAGCACATTTCTCCAAATACTAGCACACCCTCCTCCAAATTTTAGTTGCTACATTATGGAAAACATTCCTATCAACCAATCATTGGCTCAGGCTATGATTTCTAGGCCAAGAGGTTATAGACACACCAGCCATGTTGGTTATACTTTTCAAACTATCTGTGGTAAAGAACCAAGATTTTTCCCTCCCATTCTATTGTAATACAATACTTTCATCAAAAATAAACTTATGAAAAATTACAATAAGGCAGACATAACAAATTTAAGTCCCATTTTGTTTTTTTATTTTTCTGTGAATACAGGTATAACATAATCTGAAAAGTTGATTTTAAATTCTAACCTTCAATTAATATACTTACTTTTCACCTCTGATGTAATAAACAATGTGTCTCCTGCAAATTCATATGTTGAATCCTAACCCTAGTGTGATAGTATTTGGAGGTGGAATGTTCCAGAGGTGAATGGGTCATTAGACTGGAGTAGTCATAAATGGGACTCATGTCTTTATGAAAGAGGCTCTGGAGAGACCCCTTTCCCCTTCCACCCTGAGACAATGGCCATAGCTGAATCAAATGGGCCCTCATTAGTCACTGAATCTGATGAAGTCTTGATCTTTGACTTTCCTGACTCCATAACTGTCCCCAAAATGGACACAGAGCTGCATCTGATATAGCAACTACAGTAGAGGGAGGATCATTCAGTCCTCCCTATCCACCCAGGTACTGAAAGGAAAGTAGGAAGATACACCTTCAAACAGCACCCAGATCCATCTCATTGTGCCAGCTGGGAGTGTTTAAGGAAAGCACTATCTTAGGTAAGGTTGGAAAGAGCAGGCCATTTTGTACTTCTCTTTTTCTTATCATCACAAGCCAGAATAAAGAAAAACAGAAAAAGAAAGTAACACTGCTGAAAGCCCACATGACTTGTGTTTGAGATAATTACTTCACATCATTTCACGCCCTCTTCCCTGCATGTTGGTACACAGTGATCTCACCCACCTTCCAGTGACTCCCTTCTTATTTTGCTTATTGGTGCCTACATCCAGCATATGAATCATCAAGGCCTCATCACAGGGCTGCCAGGAAATAACAGAATTTTAGAGTCAGCCCTATGACTTGATCATTTGTTCTTACCATGTAAGTATTATGATAACTGAAATAGCATAACAATAATGGCCATGATTTTGTCTTTGTTGATAAATTTCACAGGGAAAAGACAGTAGAAAGTGTAAATGTCACAAAAGAATGAATATTCAGCTCCCATATTGTACTTAAGTAAATCTGAGGGGGCAAAAGACCACAGCAGGTTCTTATTGTTCAATTCCAGACCATTTGCAGAGAATAGGAAGATGAAGAAATGTGGGTCAAAAACAAGACATCAAATTCAGCAGAAATTTGTCACCTTGACTTTAAATGCTCTTTCACCTATAAGTTTAACTGTTTTGACACTCACCTTCACTGATCTTATTTAATCAAGATGAAGGCAGTTTTGATAAGCATGACAACACTGACATAAAATCAGAGCTAGGAATAAGAAAACACTCCATGCTGTAAGGAATTACTGAACTTAAAGACAATGAATTTCTGGGCAAGTCTGATGGATGTATCCAAAAGTAGATTTTTAAATTTGTCACAAGCTATACGCCTCATAACTACTACTCTCCACCAATAAGCAAAAAATAAATAAAAATAAAGAACAAAGTTTGCCGTCTGGATAAGTAGGTTTCATCTTATTGCCTTCAAACAAAATGAACAATTACAAGTATATTGAATTGCTGGTTCTTTTGAAACTAATCGTTTTGTTCTCTATAGAATAATGGTTCAATATCTTATATCAGGTTCATTTCAAAAGGATTCCACCTTTAGGAGAGTAACTGTAGATTTCATTTCAGCCTTCTCAAGAAATATTTATTTTACTTTGAAATATAATTCCAGCTGAGTGCCTAGCAGAAACAAATGAAAATTGCCTTAGTTGTCATTGAGATAGAGTGATTTGACTTTTCAAAACTCCCAAACTGTCTTTACCTGTGGTGACTATAACAATAGAGTGACGAATTTATATCAATACTATGGCAATACAGAACTTCTTTGAAATACAGCAATATGTTTTGTTTCCTTAGCCTAAAAGATATTGAAATGCCAAACACTATATACCATACAGTGCCCCTGCTTTGCATGTCCCAATGTAACTTGACTATGGTGGGGTTTTTTTTAATATTTTTTTCTAATGGTAACACTCTGCCTATGGAATCTTTTTTAAAAGAATCTGCTCAGCACTATAACTTTGCCTTGCTCCCTATTCTATCCACTCAACAACCCACATCCCCCACAATCAACCTCTAGCAAAGAGCATTGATTATGAAGGAAACATAATAGGAATAGAATACTGCATTACCTACCTACACTTGTAGAAAGGCCTTGTACAATAGGAACTCATCAAACGTTTATTGGTCTCCGTATCACCTCACATCTGTCAGTATGGCAGATATATATATTCTGCTGCTATTGGGTAAAATGTTTTGTACTTATCTGCTAGGTCCATTTGGTCTAGAGTCTTGTTCCGGTCCACTGTTTTCTTAATGATTTTTTTGTCTGGGTGGCCTGCCATTATTGAAAGGGAGTACTGAAGTCCTCTACTATTCATGTATAGCTACCTATTTTTCATTGCCTCTTGGAAAACAATCACCTACTTGTGATAATAGCCTCACAATTCCAACTGCTCATCCAAGTACCGAGTTTGCCTTGTAATTCTATAGCATGCACAAAAGGCTCAACGGAGTAAGCCTTATTTCTGACAGTGAAAAGGAAAAATAATAAATTGATTTGGTAGGTTTGGGAATTTGAAACATTATAAAGGAAATACCACTGGACTGAATTCAAGACTTAACATTTAAGGAAGTCTCACTCTAAGATATCTTTAAACAGGAAGGATTTTTCCCTCCTCTGCGCCTTGGACTTCCTTTCCTGAAGTAGGAAGTTTCAGTAACATCATTTCCAAGGACTTTTTGCACTCTAAACACCTGATGGGGCTCTATTAACACTTCTTTACTAGATCTCTCACTATCTTTGTCTCCTTTTCCACTGCTGTTTCCTGGTCCTCATCAGTCTTGCTTCAGTGATCTTACAACCTGCGAAATGGTCTCATGCTTTCTGTTTCTTGGTCTTCTACTTTCCCCAATTCAGGATCCACACTACCACGTGGTTCCTTGTTTTCAAAAGAAAGCTGATCATGTCCATCTCATGTGTAGAACATGTTAACAGCCCCAACATAATGCCCAAACATCTAAACATGTCCTTCAAGACCCTTCCTATACCCCAAAGGCACTGTGCTCCTCCCCTGTCCCTGAGCACACTGCTACTCTACACTCCCCTTCGGAGGTCTCCTCACACACCACTTTGTTTTTTTTTAACCTAGCTGAGTCCTGTTCATCTTTCAGGTGTCAGCTTCCCCATCACTGGTAAAAGCACTATTGCTACCACAGTTCTCTGGTGTTGATGCTTATTACCGCAAATACTTATTTAGAATTAGTCTTTGTGAGGGGCTGAGATGAGCCTCTTTTGCTCGTGGTCTTGTTCTTTAAATTACACAAAGTAAGCACTTTAAATTATCGCTTGAATTACTTCTATTTGAATTCCTTTTCTACTTCCCAGTTACTGATGAGATAATAATAATATTGAGCCCCAAATATTGCTTTAAGGAAGAGGCATAATTCATCTAAAATACCTAGAACAATCTTTGGCATATATTAGGCATTTAATATATGCTAGCTATTACAATTATTATCATTCTTTTCTCTCTTTAATTATAGCAGTCAGTATGGGCTTAATTATAATTACCTGATAACTAAAATCCCTTTAACACTTTGAATATTAAATAGAGTACACAAAAAAAGTAGACACATTAATCAACTAAACAAATGCATCAGGTTAATGGTATTTCGTATTAAATGAAACAGTGAATCATACTGTGATATATGACTGTATATAATTAATCATATTTATTATAAATTATCTACCAATATATTTGGAAAATATTATATTGAGTTATCATAAAGTATTGTGAAATTCTGCCAGCAAATAGTCCATGATTTGTTTCCTTAAACCTTAAGTGAATGGAAAAAACTTAGGAGAAATTGCTGTTTTGAAGAAAACGGGTCTTGGATACCTATGGCTTAAAAGGAAATCTGGCATGCATCTTGTAATAGAAATTACTCATAGATTCAGCTTTTATGAATTCATGACTCTTCAAAGTTATAAAATGAAAGAAGTCCTACAGTCCAATCTCCCATCCAATATTTGAATCTCACGGCACCATCATGGCCAACTGAATGGATGGCCACTGTGTGGGCAGTCACACGATTAAATTGCTGTTAGTTCCCTTAGCAACATATGATTTATTAATGGCTTATCTATGAGTTTTAAGAATACATTCTCTGAGAATCAGAGACAAATTATAGCTAGGTCACAGGAGGAGAAAGAAAGGTAGATAGTGGACAAAGAAACAAGTGAGATATCAATCAGCATTATCTTGATTTTTTTTCTCTGTTGGTTAGTAAATAATAACACACATAGGAGTCATAACCAACAAACCTATAAAAAGTCTGATGTTGTCACTGCTTTTTGTTCATCATTACTTTCATTCTTAATTTACAGCTTTTAAAATTGTCTCCCACCTCTCCCCCTATTCTTTCTTTGTATTTTTTAGTGTTTCCTCTTCATCTGATTCCCTCTTCCTCTGCAGTTATTTCCATGCCTGTTTCTTACCATCTCTGTTTGCCCAAGTATTCTTTCCTTTCTATAATAAAATGATATGATTTGGCCTTACTATTCCTGAAACTCAGCTATAATAATAAATACTCACACAGGAGGAATAGGCTGGGTAGTCACAGTAAGAAAATATGATTAAGGACTCAATAAATGTAGGGTAGATGGATTTAATTTTACAGATATTAAGTTCTCAGTAGCAAAGTACTCGAGTACATTCAGTGATAGATAATGAGATCTGATTTTCTACCTTAAGAGGCTAAAATCTTCCAGGACATTTATATACAGCACTTACTGAACATGGTACAAAACACACACAGAGGAAGAGAGAAGATTATACATGAAAAGAAGAAATATAAATAAAGTAGTTAACAAATGGAAAATTAATATGCATTAGAAGTATTATATTTCAGATAGTCAAGAAAGGAAAGGCTTATAAGCAGAAGCTCAAGCACATCGACTTTGGTGTTTTGTTTTGTTTTTATATCTTTATTTTATTTATTTTTTTATGTGGTGCTGAGGATCAAACCCAGTGCCTTATGCATGCCAGACAAGCACTCTACCACTGAGCCACAACTCCAGCAAGATCCAGATCTTGCGGATCTCACACCCAGCCCCTGGGAAGTTTAGAATAACTATATTAAGTCTTTTTATAAATTGAATAAAAGCTTCATAAATAAAGATATCTTGTTTAACCTAAACAGTGTAGATTATTGTAAATCTGCATCATGTACTTATGTCAGCCACCAAGGACATCTGTCTTTAAAACAGAGGCTTTGAAATAATAGAGAAATATGGGGAAACAGATTTATTAATTCATAACTCTTAAAAGTTATAAAATGAAAGAAGTCCTACAGTCTAATCTAGTCCAATCTGAATATTTTGATTAAAAAACTCCTGTGAGAAAGTTCAGCATTGCCATTAGATTCCATAACATCAAATCTTTCTAATGGCAAAATTATTTTTTAATTATTTCATTGATTCAAAATTTCTCTTTCTCACCTTTTAAAATGTGCATTGTAAGATAAGATTTCATTGTGAACTGCCAATTAACAAGTCCAGTATTAAGTAAGAGTAAGGACATTTCTTCAACACTAAATACTAACGCATGATTTATATAAATGCCCAGCCTTCCAAAGAATGGAAATCTTTCACTTGGTGCAGTAAACTGCATACTGTCTTTTTACAGCTGTTGCTAAAGACAAAGATATTTTTGAGCTTCATTTATAAAACATAAATATCAGATTGTTGCTCCCATCTTCTTGTAATTCAAAATAGCATCAATTCTGGCTGAACGTATTACTCATGCATTGATGACACTTTAAAGTTAACAGTGAAATGAAGATGAATGTGAAAAGTGTTCTAGTTTTCTTCTGTTTTATATGAAAAATCTGAACATATTTCCTCCTTATATACTGGTTTTTAAAGAGATGCTATAAATACCTAACTTGAGGATAGAAGGATTTTGGTAGAGACATTTTGAATTATTTTTATCTCTCACTATGAAAACAATCTGCCTATTACTAGTTTTCTAAGATCCTACATACAGAGTGCTGTGTCCTGAAAGAAATTTACATAGAGGACTGTACGATTACAGGAGACTGATTCTTCCTAGGGTGTCATAAAGACTTCTTAAAGAAGATGGTATTTTAATAGAGTGTCAGATGCTTTAAATGAGAGAAAGGATATTTCAGCCCAAAGAAATATACAAGTAGAGCCAGGGAAGCATCCGGGGCATATGGAGACTAGCAAGTTTGGCTGTTCAATGGAGCATATGGAGTTTGTGTTAGAGAAGTAATGGCAGATAAGATAGGATGATAAATTTGGGACAAATTGTAAATAGTTTTGAGTGACAAACTAAAGAATTTAGTTTTTATTTGGTAACAAATCAGAAGCTCAGTAATTTCCCAAGTTTTTAAGTACAGAACATGCCCATGATCTGAACTGGCTATTTTTTTTTTTTTTTTTTTTTTTGGTCACTTAGAATATATCCAACAATGCTAGGTAGTTCACAAACATTATCCAACACAGTTGTAGTAGTCTGTTTTCTGTTACTATGACAAAACACCCAAGGCTTATTAATTTTCAAAGGAAAGAAGTTTACTTTAATTCATAGTTCTGAAGGGTGTAAGATTGGGTGGCAACATCTGGTAAGGGTACCCCTAGCCTCTCTCTTTTTAATTTTTTTATTTTTTGTGGTGCTGGTGATTGAACCCAGGGCTTTGTGCATGTGAGGCAGGCACTCTACCAACTGAGCTATATCCCCAGCCCAGGTAAGGTTCTTTTGTTGTGTGGAAAAGCATGGTGGAAAAGGGGACAGGGGCAAGTGGGCATGTGTGAAAGACAAAACACAAGAGCAGCCTCAGTTTATAACAACCTGCTCTTGTGGTACATACTCCAGACCCAAGAGAGCAA
This sequence comes from Callospermophilus lateralis, assembly GCF_048772815.1. Taxonomy (NCBI): domain Eukaryota; kingdom Metazoa; phylum Chordata; class Mammalia; order Rodentia; family Sciuridae; genus Callospermophilus; species Callospermophilus lateralis. The sequence continues at coordinate 83,674,080 of NC_135308.1, forward strand.
GAACTCACTCTCATGAAAAGACATTAATTCCTCTTAAAAAATCCAATCACCTCTAAAAGACCCCGCCTTACAACATCGCCACAATCACAATCAAATTTCAACATGAGTGTTGGAGAGAACAAACCACACTGACACCTCAGCAATGGTCATGTTAATAGTATAGTTTTAAACAGTATTAACTTTATTGTCCAGATGAGAAAACTGAGTCTCAAAGAGGCTGTAGAATTTGCTAATGCTCTTACATGCAACTGATATTTTATAAAAAAAATTTGTACTCATTACTCTTCATAATTCTTTCCTTTTTATAATTCTATTGTTTTATGAAGATCCTATTGCTTCATAATCCTGTTACACTTCATGATCTAGTATTTTGAAGAAAAGAGAAAAAGAAGAGAATGAGACTTGTTCAGAGGCCATTTTAATAGGGCAATTAGAAGCAATATATCTGACTTGATTTTGTTTGTCACTAGTTTAAGTAACATCTGAACTACCAATGTTCTTGAAAAATGCATATTAAAAAGTTTTATGAGGGGCTGGGGTTGTGGTTCAGCGGTAGAGCGTTCGCCTAGCACATGCGAGGCCCTGGGTTTGATCCTCAGCACCACATAAAAACAAACAAATATATAAATGAATCAATAAAGGTATTAAAAAAGTTTTATGATTGCAATTTTAGGGTTTAGTTATGATGTCAAGTGGTCTTTTGCTAGTGAAAACTTAAATGTGCTTTATTGTCTGTTAGATTTCCTTATGTTATTCAGAAAGTCTCTAACAAGAGCTTTCTTAGCAAGATTCATTATGTGTAATTTACACTTTTTCAAACCATCAAAATTAAGTACTAAGTGTTATGCATAAAATATGGTGAGCATCTTAATTACATTTTTTTATTTTAATTTCACGACATCCTAGTAAGCTAGATATTCTTTTCCATTTTATAGATGAGGAAACTAAAGCTCAGAGAGGTTTGATCTGTGGGTGATGGAAATGACAGTCATAACTAGCTCCTTTTGTCTTTAAGGAGCTATATATGCCCTTTCCTGTAGAGCCAAATGTTCTGGAACTTCTCATGTAAAAAGATGAGTGGGCTTAAAGTGACATGTCTTAGGGCTGAAGAGGAATGAGACAAAACATAGTCTGTGGCACAAAACTGAAGTGCAGGGAGAGCACTGTCAATGGTAATGTGTAGGCTTAGGAATCTCAGGAACATGGGATTAATTCTCATATCTACTGCCTTAAAGTTAGGTGAGCTTACATGTGCTATGCAATCTTTCTGAAGCTCAATTACTGCATCTTGGAAGTGCAAATAATATGTATTTCAGAGAGTTGTTAATAGTATTAAGCAAAGTACTGCCCAAAAAGTACTTAACATAAAGTAGGCTCTTAATAAAATTAAGCTCTACCTGCATACCACACTATGGTACCTTCTTGGTTCTCATGATTTCAGTTACCATCTTGGAATCAATCACTTCCAAATATTAGGTACAGATCTCTCTTCTAATTGAAGATGCACATATCATTTCCTACTTGACATCTGTACTTGGCATACCAAAGGCCTCTCATACTCCTTATATATCAAACTGAATTGAACTGATGATCCTTGTCACACTGTGTAGGCTTTGGAATCTCAGGAACATGGGATTAATTCCCTCCTTCCCTACCAACATCTGCTCATCTGCTCGCCTCTAGTCTTTCCTATATATAATGGTGAAGTATGTTATGTGCATGTGTATAAATCAACTTCACAACCAGCCCACAACCGATCCATTCCCAAGTCACTAAGTTCTAAGTAATATGCCCTCTCTGTTTCTTGCTACCATGATATCTATCCTAAACTGCTTCCATCACACTTCTGCCTATGTTCAACCACCACTTTATACTGTTCTCGGAAGAATTCTCCTGCCCTTGAGACTAAATAAAACTGGCTTTAAGTCCCACTGAACTTTGATGGAGTTCAAATTCCCCTTGGGATTTTTTGCTAATTTGGTAGAAACTTATATTTTCACAAATTCCTCTTCCCTCAGGTGCCAAATTTGACAGATGCTACTCCTGTGCCCTAACATATTGGTATGAAACTCAGCCCCTCCAGCAAGTGTCACAAACATCCACTCACAGAAAGCATTTGTGAGTGTAGCAGACTTTAATAAAGATTGGGATTCAAGGAGATGGAGAAGTGTTTACTATTCAAAATGCTAACTTCAAATGGAGCATTAGGCATTTCCAGTTTGAAAATGCCCTTTGGCATCCTCGCTGTCTGCATATTTCCATTGGCTGACTGCCCTGCTACATCCCAGCATCATACCATCTTGCTGGCTCTTCTTTCTATGATTTTCTATCCCTTTCCCTCTTTGCTTTCCCTATACTTTCTGGAATAAAGCCATTTTTTATGTAACTTGACATTCTTTTTTTTTTTTAATGTAACTTGAATACGATTTTGGTTGTTTGTGTTTTGGTTTTGCTTGTTTGCCTAGGTTCTTCTACTTTAAACCATCAGTGTCCCCTTCTATCTCAAATGGTTAGTTACCAAGTACTTTTCCAAGAAAAGTTTACCTCAATAGAAATTCTGGAGCCAGCAGGTAATATAAACTTTTTGCTTGTATTGCAGAATGCAAATCTGATCATTTCCCTCTCCTACGTCACAACCCCTAAGTGGCTCCTGTTGCCTTTAGCATTAAGCCTTAACTTGCTTTAGAAGGGTTTACTAAGTTTCCCATGAGCTAGTCTTCACTATTGGCCATTTTGGTGTTTTAGGTGTGTGTGTATGTGTTTCTCAAATATCTTGTGCTTTTTCCAGCCCCCAGTTTTCAAATGCTCTTGTCTTCATGGATCCTATCATTTCTTCCAACTTATTATCAGTCCAACTCTACTAGCCCTTAGGTGTCAGCTACAATAGTCCTTGATCTAGGTTAGATCCTTCTCTAGATACCCTTTGGCAATCCTTTTTTCCACTTGTGATTATTTGGTTGTTTAAAATAATTCATTTCCTTTCCTCCGCTGTAGACCCAAACAATACTAAGGTATTGGGAATTAGATTTCTTTTCTTGATCATCATATTCTCAGCACCAATTATACAATAGACACTCATTTTTTTAAGAATGATCTAAAGGGAAAGCAAAGTATTTTATTTCATTTCCCTTAACTTCTGGGTTTGAATTTATCTTTTGTGTAGGGATCAGTTTTTCAGAAGAACCGTGAGACCTTAGTGATGGTAGAAGGCACGTGAAACAACATGCTTGAAAGGCCTGACAAATTTTGTTTTGCTGATCTTAACAACTCAAAAAAGAAGGGTGTTAAAATTATGTTGTATGCCTATATAAATATTTCACAATGAATTCCACTATTTCATATAATTATAATGCACCCATAAAGAAGGGGGGATGCAGAATGTAGCTCGGTGGTGCTTGTCTCGCATTCTCAAGGCTCTGGATTCAATCCCCAGCAGGGAAAAACAATGTTTTTCAAAACTTTCTTTGTTTTTCTGTTGACAATGGTACCTAGGAGTATACTTCTGGATTTCCAATATGTGTGTTTTTGCTGTTGTTTGGTACCAGGGATTGAACTCAGGGGCACTAGACCATTGAGTCACATCCCCATCCCTATTTTATATTTTATTTAAAGACAGTGCCTCACTTTTGCTGAGGCTTGCCTTGAACTAGTGATCTTCCTGCCTCAGCCTCCTTAGCAGCTGGGATTTCAGGTATGGGCCACCACTCCCAGCCCAATATGTGTGTTTCATAAAAGCATTCTGTTGAACCAAAATAATTTGGGCACAGATTATCTCTATATTGGGGTGATAAAGCTTGGTCCACAGTACCCTTCATACATGCAAACAGTACTCTTGCTTGATGTGTAAAAATATAGTACCGTAACCTAAGGGTTTTGGTTTGTTTTTGTTTTTGTTTTTGTTTTCTTTTGTGTAATCAAGTAACTGAGTCTCAGCCAATTACAAAAGTTGAGCTTTATCCAGTCACAGGCTGCCAACTGATCAGACTGTGTCTATTTAAGGCAAATGCCAACTGCAGCCAAACAGGTTGTTTTTGTGTGTCACTTCCTTTTTTCTATCTGTAAATATAACCTGCACACTGGGGTAGGCATTCTGAAAGCTTTGGCCCAGCATGTTGTATGGTTCTAGATCTTCCTTCTTGCTCAAGTTTGCTTTAAAATAAAGGTGGGGGGTTGTTAAAAGTCAGTGCTTACAAAAAGTCACAAGGGTCTGTTCTACCTAAATATAATATGAGTTGGGTAAGTAGGCTACACTCTTTGTTAGCTACCTTCAGAATTTAATTAGCTGGTGTCACAGTTGGAAAGATACTTCGTGTCTATGGGGAAATTTGACTGAACTCAGCCATTCTAAAATGAATGATTAGCACCATCATCTTTCACAGTATCTTTCAGTAAGTGGGACAGAAATATTTTTATAAGCATTTTTGTGAGGTAAAGCCATTTTCAAACTAAAAATACTGGTAAAGAAAGAAAAGAGGGATGGAGAATTTTTTTAAAAGAAACAGGCAAAATTACATTTATCAGCATTCCACTTTATGAAAATAACACTTGCTTTTCAGGTAGAATTAGCCCAGCAGGAGCCTCTGCTTTCCACAATGCAGTAAGCCAGAAGAATGCCACCTGTGTTTAGAATTTGTCTGATTGTTGAACTGGTGGGAACAAATGTATTTTATGGCTTCCGGGGTTGTGGCCCACACCCTCCCCTGTCAGTCATCAGCCATGTACAGCTCCCAGACCTCCAATCTTCTCAGCACAGTAGACCCCAAAACCGTTCCCATGGTTACCTCCAGTCAACGGGTTAGCTCAGGTTGCCATGCACAGCATAAGAGAGAAAGAAATACTGGCTGCTCTTGTTCATGATGTCACAAAGAGGAGTAATACTGATGTTGAATAAATGAATCATAAGTCAGAATGACTGTGGAACCATATATGCATCATGGTTTATGCATCCTATAAAAGAGACACAACTCCTAAAATTTACATGTCCCAAAGAAAAATCTATGAAAAAACAGATCAGAAATTTTGTAGTAAAAATTAGCTATTGGTTTTAGAGAATCTACTAGATATCTAGTGGTAAGCTGAGTAATTTACATATATAATCTCTTCGTTCTTTCCCCTCCCCTCAACAAAACCTGTAGTCATGATAGATCTTACTATTTCTATTACATATCTGAGATAACTAAACCAAGAGACTATAAATTAAGTAGAATTCATTTCTGTCTTCAAATTTTTTTCTTTTTCATACCACATTTTATCATTATTTCTCAAGCATAATCTAGAAGAATAAATCATGGTTTGTGCTGAGGGAGTTCACCACCAATTAAGTACAGATATGAAAGGTAGCATTTGGGGATTCATTTTGGCTCCAGGATCTTATAGTCTGGGGATGGTAGTATAATAGAGTCACCAAATTTTTAGTTAAAAGAACTCCCTTGAGTGCCAGCACCCCACATCATAATAGAGCAGCTTTGAGAAATCCATTTAATATCTTTGGACTTCAGTGTCTTCATCTGTGAATCGATATAACTTAATGAGGTATTTTGAGGATCCACTGAGAAAATGCATCTCAAAGTGCCTTATAATATATCAAATAGGATTTGTGGACATGATTATTGTTATTATCTTGCATATCACAAAATCTTGGCACACCTCTTCAGCATAGCAAGTCTTTTCTGTCAGGTGGAATTAAAATGTCAGGTTGAATTCTTTCCTCAAGCATGTTTTATTTAATCCCCAAAGTTAAGAGTTCTGCAGAACTTCCCCGCTGAGTCCATGTTGGAAGCTGAAAATGACTACTGCATTTTTTTATGTACAATAACTGTTATTTTACACATACCTATGCTAACTTGACAAGGAAATATCATTTGTGGTATTTCTAAATTAATTCTTAATGAGTAACAGAATCAAGTCATCATTCTGCACTGTGGTTGGGAAAAACAAATAAAGAAGGGCCCAAAATGAGCATTTATCAAGGAAGTGGCCGTGCAACAATGGCTGACCCTGGCATGCAAATGCATTCTCTTCAGCAAGAATAGCTTTATGTTGTTGTCCTTGTGATTCTTAATGAAGCCCTTAGACAAAACCTGGACCCTCCAGTTTGCTAACTGTTCCATCAGTTGTTCCTCTTATCTTGGGCTGCTTCACACACTTCCATCACCTGACTGACATTTGAGTTTGGACCCTTTTACCTAATAGAGGCATAAGAGATAAGCTTCTGTGTGCTGAAGTTTTAAAGACAGAAGCAAATGTATCCGAGCATTAAAACATGAAAGGCAGAGCTGGTGTGAATGTGGGCTCAGGTCCAGAATCCCTCATGAATAGAGAACTGACATACTTAGGATACACACAAGGGAAGTCTGATACTCCACAGCAGATTGTACGTAGATATTCAACAAGCTTGTATCAAGACACTGCTGAATGAACTTCAAACCAGATTTTGGTACAAAATAATCGCTATGTAAGAGAATGCTATTTATTATCAGCACCATTTTTTATCAACATCGTTGCTGTTAATCCTAGATGCAATTCTAGGAATGACAAAGGTGCGTAGACTGTCTTTTTATTTGTTACATAATATAGCAGGACCATGGGGTCCTGCTCAGTTTCTACCACGTGTTTGTTGGTCAAAATATATCCAAAAAAATGACTAAATAAATAATGGAACATTGGGTGGGGGAGCTACCCTTCTCCTTGGAGAACTATATTCAAATGAGGCTCTGACAAATTCTGCAAAATCAGTTGTAATTCTGAGAAAGTGTCAGGAAAAGCCCAGGCAGGGCAGCTCTCAGACTTCGATCTTCCTGAAGGAACTGAAAGGAAGGTATATCTGCATGGAGGTTTCCTGGGACCTGGAAAGGCTGTTAAGTGGATGAGTTACATAATGTCTACAGAGAACGGTAGCCATAAGTGCTCTCTAAGCACCAGATATCATTAATACTACTGTTTAAAGGAGTTGAATATCTTATTGCTTTCTATGTGGTGAATTTACACAGCAGAATTTTCCTGAGTGTTCCTCTAAAATTCCCTCTAGGAAGTTTGATCACTGCCTAGGTGGCCAGCTGGAGTGCTGAGAGTGTCCTACATGCATGTCACTTGGACAAACTTGGTGCATTTTGCTTGGACTTTCATCATGTCTCACCTGAACTTGGGCAACAGCCTCTTTACTGTCCCACTGGCCAGATCAGTCCTGGCATTTGATATGGCCCATATTCCTGACTGTGTTGGTCTTTCTAAATCATGATCTAATCATTCCACTTTTCTGCATTAAAGCGGTTTCATAATTTTCTTTGGACTAAAAAATATTCAAACTCTTTATCATAGTGCATCTTGGACTTAGGATTTCAACTCTCATCCCTGAGCATCCTATATCTAATCACTCCAGAGGACTGTGGACCCTCTTCCCAATTCAACAATGAACTTTTATAACCTGTGCTCCTCTAGTAAGCTCCTGAGCATGTTTGGACATCATCTCCTCCTTGAAACCTCCTCTCACACCCATCTATATAAGCAGACTGAAAGTCTTCTTGATCTGTATGTATATTTATGGCACTGAATGATTATCCTGGATTGGTCAGGACTTTTGGCTGCGTATCTTGGAAGTCCAGCCCAAACATCTTAAACTATAAACTGAACTTATTCACTCACGGGATCAAATTGCACAGTGGTTGGATCTCAGGGTGACTGTGATGAGGACCTCAGACTGAATCAGGGGTTTTTCCTTAAACAATATCTTTATCAGACAGAAATTACAGATATTGACTTACCCAGCTTTGAATTCATGCATACTTTAAACCAGAGAGTAAAAAAGAGCTCCTTCGGGGCTGGGGTTGAGGCTCAGAGGTAGAGTGCTTGCCTGGCATGCATGAGGCACTGGGTTCAATCCTCAGCACCACATAAAGTAAAATAAAGACATTATGCTCACCTATAACTAAAAAATAAATACTAAAAAAAAATTTTAAAAAGTGTTCCTTCCAACTCAGGCCAGCTATAAAAATCCTAGAGGAAGCATTATGGCTGGCCTGCTCAGTTTGCCTGTGCATCATGGTGAGGGAACTGGGTGATGCGATTCACTCAGAGTGAGTTAAGGTACCTGCTCAGACCTGGGGGTGGGGTACCATGATTAGTAACAGTCATCAGGATCTTATCTGTTTTAGAGTAAGAAAAAAAGCAGTGTTCCCAGAAAAGAATCCAAGAAGGGATTCCAGAGAGAAAAACAGACGTTAACTGGACTATTTTCTAAAGTCTGTGACTAATAACACTTCCAATTATGTTATAATTATACATTTTTTATGTGCCTCTCTCACTAGAATTTGAGCTCCTGGAGTTCAAGTACCTTGTCTCACTTATTCGCCTATCACTAGCACCTAGCATGATGCCTGATGCCAAATTGGCACTTAGCTAATGTGTTTGTTGTTGAATTAATAAATGGATAGCTCTCCACTGCTCTGTGAATAACACATCCAGTGCACATAATTACAGAATACTCTAGTGTTCTGAAGTTAGTTAAGCAAATATTTATATAGTCTTTATAATGTTTTAAATGTTTTTATAAGTGCACTATATTGTACATAAGAGTGGGGTTCATTTTGACATATTCACAAATGCTTTAACACACTCCATTTTAATCTTCAGTATGTCCCCTTTCCCTCCCCTTCCTCTCGTTATTGATCTTCCTTCTATTTACTTATTGTTTTTAATTGGAATATTAAAGTAATATATAAAAGTGAAATTCATCGAGATATATTCACACATACACATAGCATAATTTCGATAATTTCATTCCACAGTTCTTCCCCTTTCCCCTCCCAACCTCTATAACTTAAAGGTCATTGAATTATTTAAATTCAAAGACCTTTGAAATGCAACTAGCATTTTTTTGTGTGTGTCCATAGTACTAGCATTTTTTTTAAAGACATTAATCTTTATAGCAATTCCATGAGTTGTAGGATTGCCCCTATTTTAGAAATTAAGTACATGAAATTAAGAGATCCTTGGCTTCCACAAGCTCTCACAGGTAACAAGCCACAGGGCAGGAACAGAAACTCAGGCTCTCTGATTCCAAGTCTAGCGCTGTGCTCTTAAGCAAATTATTTAACCTCTCTTGGTACAGTAAGGATAATAACACTTGTCTGAAGATTGCTATAAGGAGTAAAAAAAAAAGCATATATAAAATGCCCAACACAAAGCCAGGTCCAGATTAGGGGGTCAATGTGTAATAGTTGCTACATTTGTCTCAGACAGTGGAAGGCCTCCCAGGATTTCTGACCAGTACCTACCTCTGGTCAGTGCTCTTCCTTGTCCTACACCTTAGGGACACATCTGTATTTTTCTCTTCTTTATTAATGCTCCCCACTGTGGCCCCAAAAGCTTCCTCCCCTAGGACTAGCGATTCAGTTACAGGCTCCTGAGCTGCCACTTGCCTGCTGCAGCCAAACATCCAGGCCTGCTTTGTTGCCTCAGGTAACTGACCTTTAGTTCAGGAAAGATAAATACCAAGAGCCATAAGGAGATTTGTATCCCAGATCTTGTTCTGACATCAATTAGCTGTGTGACATTTGCACCGCTCTTCTCACAAGTAGAAAATGAGAATGTTGGACCAGAGAAACCATTACATTAAATTTGGTTATATAAAGAAAACTTCAGAGAATATATTCTTATTGCAGAGTGAAGCAAGACTATTGCCCAGTTTCAAAAAAAAGTGAATTTTAAATATTTTAACAGTCACCAAATAAATCAGCATTGGCCATGCCTAATTTCATCAGATCCATTTCTTTTGCTTCCAACTATTCTTTCTTACTTTACTTTCTAGCAGGGATTTCAGGCTTGCAACAAACATTCAGAATTTTTTCCTGAACATAGATTCCACGACAAGCTGAGGCAGAGGGGCTTGAGAAGAAAGCAGTCACACAGACGACATTTCTTTCAGGCTCACTGCCTAGATCTCTCTTGGCCCGCTGCCCTCTTCTCATTAGTCCCACTGCCTGAATCTGATTAGCCACTCTGATTTATTTTTGGCAACCTGGGAGTGCATGGGCCAATGCTTATTTTCATGGCTCATACAATCATCCCCAAAGCTGTCATTAGCATTTGGAAGATTAGTCCCTTCTCTGGAAGATTTCACTGTCTATGAAGCACTGTGACACATTAGACATGCACTTCTTAAACACTTACAAAATTGAGTGCATTTATTCCTCTTTTTTATCATCACAACCACCTTCAGTTATTGGCTGCGAAACACAGAGGAAAAACAACTCTTAATAATTAAAAATTTGTGGTTTGTAAATTTAATGTATTCTGAATTAGTGAATCAACTTCTACAATCAATGAGAAATAAAAGCCAGATTTGAGTGCTATTGGATATTCAGTCTTCACCTTATTCATGCATTGGTTAATAGGTTTCTCTATGATGCACTAAACACTACTATTTAAGGGAAAGAAGTGAATAATGAGGAAAAAGAAATAAGTATTTTTCTCACAAAAATGAAACTTTCAGGTATATCCCAAAAATGTATGTGTGTATATGTATTTTGTTGTCCAAAATATATATTCATTAATTAAATATAGATTAATATTTGTGGACAATAAAATATACTAGCAAAAATAATTACTTTTAAGTCACTGAGCTGAGTGAGCACTCTCTTCCACCAGGCCCTTCTGCCCTGATGTTCTGCCTTGCCTCAGGCCCAGAGAAATGGAGTCAGCCAACCATGGACTGAGATTCCAAATAAATTCTAAAGTATATTTAATATTTAAAAATTATCATGAAAAAGTAGCACATTTCCTAAGGTTCAATGTTTGGTCAAATTTTTCAATAGGTTAAAAGCAAAAGTGTTTTCTCATCAACCTCTGGTTAATATGAAAATACACTTATAATCAGAATTTCCATTTCACTAAGCATTTCATGAATAAATAACCACTGACCGCCACCAAACAGAAGCTCCCTCTATGGCTGATCTGTTTTGATCCCTAGCACTTAGCACACTGAGTGGTGCCTAATGGGTTCTTAATGAGTATATCAATTAATAACTTCAACTAACCTGATTGAAATTACACTTTCCTTACCTCATAACTGGGTCTTTACTGTGCAACGAGGATAGTCTAGCTGTTTCCAAACCATTTCTTGTAAAGTTTGTTGTTATGGTTTGGCTACAAGATAGCTCCCAAAAAGCTCATGTGTTAGGCAATGCATGAATGTTCAGTGATGAAATGATTAGTCTAAGAGAGCTGTAACTTAATTGGTGAATTAATCTACTTTTTGGATTAATAATTTGAATGAATTACTGAATAGTAACTATAGGCAGGTGGCCATGACTGTAGGAAGTAGATCTCTTGATCCTGGCTCCTTGTGCTCTCTGATTCCTGGCTATCAAGAGCTGAGTGAGCATCTTTCCTCCAACATGCCTTTCCACCCTGATGTTCTGCCTTGCCTCAGGCCTAGAGCAACGGAGTCCAGCCAATCGTGGACTGAACCTCTAAAACCATCAGCCCAAAATAAATTTTCCCCTCCAAGTTTTTCTTGTCAGGTATTTCAGACACAGTGATGAAAAGCGGACTAACACATTGTCTATAGAGAATCACAAGGAAATCAGAAGGAATAGAAAAGATGACGTGGTGGAATTTGTAGAGAGATTTAAAGTAGAAAAGATGCTATGGTAAGGAAAAAATGAAGAGTTTAAAAAGTATTACTGAAGACCTTGGGTATACATACCAGTGGTGTTGGCTATAGTTTTATTGTTTTTCTAGTGCCAAATTTTTAGTCAGGAATATTCTAACACTGGTGAATTTTCATTAAAAGAAGAGATGGTTAGCCAAGAGTGCTTGTTAAAACCAACCTCCTTCTTAGCTGTTTCCCCCCATCCTAGCAATGCATCCACCCTGAGGCCACAGAAGGAGCTAGAGTGAGGGCTCTTTGTTTTGCTTGGGAAATGCATCTTGTTCCCCACACTAAAGCAAGCTGGCCGTGCTGGAGGAAGTTTCCATGCCCCCAAGGAATAAAGGATCTGGCCCCCTAGAGTTGGCAGCAGTAAGAGGATGTGGGAGCTCTAAGGATAAGCAAGTGTTAGCTCTCAGCATGTGAGGTGGAAGGGGAAGACAAGAACAGATGTGCCTTGAATGAAGGACTCTACCAAGACAGATGTCAAATGACTTCACTAGGACTGTTGGTGCATCAGCTTCCCCTTTGGGCTATGTGGCATGAGCATATACTGCTGGTGGCCTCCATGGCACAATCACAGGATTGGTGGGGCATCACCATACCCTTGAGGCCTGGCACTTGTAGGTGTATGGACTTCTCTTTCACATCTATGATGCAACACCACACAATATTTTAGACAACAAATGGACCTCCTATGTATAGATCCAGCGCTTGGTCTTGAGGGGCCAGTGCCACTTGCCTTTCTCCAAGAAGCATGGGACCCAACAACCCAGCTACCCCATGCTTTTTGAAGGACAAGAAAATAGTTTCCATCACTCTCAATCCATTTTGCACACATGCTATTGGTTAGTATCATCCTAAAGTGCTGTCAATAGGGAAAAGCTAGAGAACACAGGTGCAAGATTAAAGTGCACATAGGGCCATGAAGTAGTGACAGTGCAAAACTTCTAGATGTGACAGGAGGATAGGACATGGATAGGATAGGACATGTCAGTGATTGCCAGCTAGTAGGGAGGGGAAAAGCATCATAAGGAAAAAGAGATTCATCCTCCACAGTAGCAACATGGACCTTTATATTGTGTTAAGGCACAGACCATGGAATTATAAGTAGATTTTAGAATATACTATACATTTCCATTCTTAGTTGATGAGATACTTTGGTGGAAAACATCAAATTTATTTTAAAGTATTACACAAATAGACAAATAATCCTGGTTTAGTCAGGCCTTAATGGACATTGGCTTTAATTTGTATTATATAGAAAATAATCCAATATTAATTGTTTTCTTTTTAAGGACTAGGAACCTGTGCATGTGTATTTGATTAGGGTATCAGGAAGTGATAAATTAGATAATTTATTTTTTCTATTGGCAAAAAGGGCCAACAGGATCAGACCACAACCACAAGCAAAAGGAAATTATAGAAGCCTGTTATTACATTTAATTTTCTTCAAATTTATACTATTCTCTTACCTTCACCCACTCTAGGGAGGAACATCAGACCTCCCTGCACTCCCTTCATTCTGGGGATATCATGTGTAAAGTCTAAGATGGTGAGAATGCCATATAAAACACTATTTACAAAGAGGAAGAAGTGTCTGTTGTCACTATAACCTCCCTGGTCTTCCTTATTTCAAAAAGAACTTCATTCACCTCCCCTGAAGGTACAAGGTTCTATGATATTTCCTTTCTTCCTTATAGCTTTCCTACGGAAAGAATGGGAGGAGTGGAGGTGGGAAAGCTGTAGGTAGGGCAAAGCCAGTTCCATGTTCCTTCTAAGTTAGGGCACAGTCCTCCCCACATGAAACTTGAAGGGAGTGTTCCTTGTTCTCAGCTGATCTCTTTCTTCAGAGCAGGGACAAGGCAGATAGATAATCTAGCACCAGAATAATACCAGTGGTGCTGATGGGTGATGCTATCAGTACTGAGCAGCAGAGAAAAAGCTGGAACCGGCAGAAAGGTGGCACACATCTGCCTCTAGACTCATCATGATGGTGGGAGACCAGCCCTGCACTTCCCTCTCCTTCAGCTGAGCATGACCATCACCAACCAACAGTCTTGTGCTTGGGCTCTGTGTGCGCATAAAGACCAGGCACCCAGGAAACAAGAGAGTCACTGTCCCTTTGTGGACAGAGGGACCAGGCAACCATGAGGGAAGAGTCTTTTGTCCTATGTCTGAGGATGGGAGACAATGTGGATAAATGAAAATTTTAAAAGTCAACCTGTAGCTGGTGCAACCTGTAATCCTAGGTACTCTGGAGATTGCAGAGGACTAAAGATTGAGGTTGGAGAGTAGCCTGGGCAACTTAGCAAGAAGGGAGGGAAGCTAGTGGTGTAGCTCAGTGGTAGAGCATTTACCTAACATATGGGAGGACCTGGTCTCAATCTCTAGCACCACACAGTCATACACACACAAAGTTAATCCATAATGACTATTTTATATTACACACCTCTCCCTAGTACCACCCACTCTAGGAAGCACCTGCCTAGCACTTTCAGGCACTGGTTCTGGAGCTAGAAATGTAGCAAGAATTAAAATAGGCTCTAACCTGAAAGGATTTATGGTCTAGTATGGTTAGAAGACCAAGATCACAACTAAGTCTCTTTAATATTAGCTAATTCAACTTCCATGAATGCCAGACATTGTTTATTAGTACCAAGACCAGCAAACATGAGGTTTCTGGGAAAAAAATGAAACAAGAAAAGTTATATCAGTACATGTTTAGCCCTACAAATCCTCTCTGAGGTATTGATGTGTATTGTGTGCTTGATTCAACAGCTGATAATAAGTACAAAAATCAATAGGTAGATTAATCCTTGAGAGGTGGATGCCCACATGTAATTAATGCAATCAGCAACTCTTTCATTCATTTAACAGATACTTTCCAGTTATGTGTGAAAGACTCGGCGTTGGGAAAATAAGGTAAGCGATGGAGACAGACAAGTGGAACAGTCAGGAGATCATTTTTTTTTTTTTTTTGTATTTGTGATGTTGGGCAAGTGATTTAACCTTTCTGAGACTCAGTTTCCTCAGCTACAAAGTGAGATTGAAAATAATAATAGCCATCTCATAAGATGATTTATGGATGACTTATAGGTGATTTTACTGAGATGATTCATATTTGAAGATACCCAGGGTTACAATATTGTAGATTGTTAACCAGTTTCAGCAATTCATCTTTCACCCTATTGTAGAAGACAAATCTGAGGCTCAAAGCAGTAGGAAATAATTTTTTCAGCCACCACATTCCGAGAAGAACTAAAAACTAAATTAAAAACTAAGCAATAGTTCAAAGCACATGACTCTTATTTGAGACCAAGAGAGGATTATTTCTGTTTATGGAGTCTGAGACAGAACCAGGAAGGAATACTTAAGCCAACTGCACAGATACTATTCATAAACTTTCATCTGGAGACTCAAAAGCAATGTTTGCAATCCAACGCTGACTTTCCACAGGCACCTGCAGATCTTCAGTCTGGTCCTGAAGAAGAAATCCCTTCTTTACCCTCTTTACTTCTTTTATTAAGGGCTGGTTAATTTTTAATGAAGAGGATTATTACTGGTTTCTCAATCCTGACTTCTTTTTTCCTTTTTCACTTTTCTAACTAACTGGTGAGAAGTGAGAGTTGAGGTATGTATCTTGAAATGTTCTAGAATGTTCCTGGGCTGGCTGCAGCCTCACTCCCTCTGAAGTGGAAAGTGCTTCTTCAGTCCACATCACTTCTCCAGCAGAGCTGAACCAGGGGACTTCCCTGGAACTTCAGTGGCACCACAGCTTCATTCACTCTTTATTCATTTGCTTGATGTTTATTTTGTGCTTATTACATGACACAGTCCATGAAGAGGAAGCAGATTTTTCAGGAGAGAAAAAAAAATTCTTCAAAGCAAAACCCTTGAACATTCATCTTAAGAGTGAAAATCTCTTCTTTGTATTTTCTTATGTAACTAAATACCTCTATGATGCTATTTTAAGAAATAATGCTTACCATGAACATTAATTTTTAGAAAAAATATCTCAGCATAATTTTATTTCCCATCATCTGAATTTGACTTGTCTTTCATTTTCTTCTCTTGAACAGAATGCTGCAACTTTCCACGTGACAGTCCACGATGATAACAGCGTCGTTGTCTCTCTAGAAGCCTCAGATGTCATCAGCCCAGCATCGGTGTATGTTGTGAAGATAACGGGTGAATCCAAAAATTATTTCTTCGAATTTGAGGAATTCAACAGCACTTTGCCTCCTCCTGTTATCTTCAAGGCCAATTATCATGGCCTTTATTATATCATCACTCTAGTAGTGGTGAATGGAAATGTGGTCACCAAGCCATCCAGATCAATCACTGTGTTAACAAGTAAGCATCGTGTGTAGTGATGTCCCATTTCTTCTCCTGGGGTTCTCACTGAAACACTAGCCAGAAAAGCAAGATGAGTCACCTTGAAATCAAGTGACATAGATTCAAAGTTCTGCCTTATACTAGAATACAGCTTCTTACAAACCTGGATAATGTTTACTACTTACCCTTTGTTAAACAAAAAAATTGAACATCATTGAGGTAGTGTATTTTGAGGCTGAATGACAGTTTCAGATTCATGACTGAACCATGTAATCTTTTGCTATATGACTAAATAGTGTGGTCATAACTTGACAAGTTGTTTGTCCAGAACATATATTCTTGTATTAAGCAATTTGATATATGAAACAGTTCATTTACACTTCAATTATACATTCTTAGCTGAAAGAGAGAAAAAGATATGTTATTTATAAGCCACTACTCCCCATCTCACCTTCAAGATAGCCTTGGCTTCCACTGCCCAAAACCGGTGCCAAAAAATCACTGGCATTTTAACCTTCAGAAATCCCTGTCTCAAAGAGTTAGTGGCATGGGGTGCATATAAACAAAGTATGTAACTTATACAAAGGAATAAAACTCATTCTGTGTAATTAAAATGCACTAAAAAAAAGAGTTAATGCTGATATTAGGAAGTTTTATAGGAGTGGTTTTAACTGTATGTGATTTTCACTTTACTCTCTGAATTTAACGTCTAATCTTAAAATACAATGCTACTTTATTGTATGTGTTGAAGAATGGAAGAAAAACTGATATCTATAAGACATTAGAGTTTATCACTAGAACAATTAATGGTACAGCAAAGTTGTTTTGCTCATGTTCTTTAATGCAAGCTCTCTGATGGCTGCAATCTTTAAAATGCCAGATATAAGTGATCATTCTGGCCACAATTAAGTAAAAGGGAATAGGGAAGCTATCTATTTGGGTAAAAGGAAAAAGAAGCCATAAGAAGCAAGAACTCAGAACCAAGCTAGAGAACATATTTTTAATAGGAGTGTCAAAAATTAATTTAAGTATCCATTGGCAGAATCCCAAGATCACTATTGAGTCCAAAAAAATTTAAAATGGCACAGACCGAAAACCTTCAATATTTATAGACATAATTTTAAAAACTAGGAGTTAGTTGAGTTAAAAGTTTACCTGATAAAATAATGTCTTCAACAAGTTCCAATAAAGAAAAAAAAAAGGTAAATTGAGAATTAGATTCAGGCAGCATGCATAGGTACCTAATGTCTGTGATCTAAATTCCTTGAAACCAACTCTTCCTTGTTCATAATCCTCATGATATCATAAGCACATAGTCCAAGATATGCATCATAGATGATCTATAAATATTAGTTCAAGGAAGTCAAAAAAAAATAGGAGAAAGCCAGGTTAAAAAAAAACTAAAGCACAAAGCAAAATATAATATAGAACTGCAGTAACTGTTGCTGACCCAATATTTATTAGCATGCACTTATCCATGCCTCATCAGCCAAAGCCGGTGGAGTCAGACCTTTAGCTAATGGTCCATTAAGAAATTCGATAAATCTCTAAAAGAATATCTCATTGATACTTTAGCCCTTACAGCAAAATATCTTTTTTTTTCCCTTGAGCTCTTCTGACCAGTGGTCTTAGATGTGTGTTGAATATTCAAACATTTGGAAACTTAGCAGAGGTCTATTTTATGGATATTCTCAACTTACTTATGTCTTTATGTGTAAATGGGTTTCTTATAGACAGCATAGTGTTGGGTCTTGCTTTTTTTCTGCCTTTTAACGTGTTTACAGCAACATTATCCTATGAAAATAGTGTGTTAACCACATGTTTCAGATTTAGTTTTATGGTAGACACAATAAAAAACTTTGAAATGGTGTAACTAATTTTAATAACATGCTTTATTTAACCCATTGCATTCAAAGTATTATTTCAGTATACAATCAATATAAAATTTACATGTGATTTTTAAACATAAAATTAAATAAAATTTCAAATTCAATTTCTTATCTGCACTAGCCTTGTTAAGTAATCATTAGCCACATATGACTAGTGACAGTTTAGATAGTAAAGGTTTACCCCTTTTGTATATATAGTGAAGGTTGAGTTGATTTATATATAATGTTATTATTTATATGCTTGAATTTATTATGAATTAATCTAGTCAGTGGTTGAGCTGAATTTATGGTATTGGATAGATTTCAGGAGTGCCAGAAGTAGTACAGAGCATTGCCCAGGAAACCAGTCCTATGCTCAGTGTTCAGCAAATCCAGAACACCTGCATCACAGAAGGACCCCCTGGCAATGGACTGCATTGATTTTTATTTGGTGCTAAGTTTTTGGTGGGATCAAGGGAGGTTCTGGTTGTCTTGGCTCAACCGAGGGATCAGGCAGAACTTGTGGTCTTAGGTGAGGCATTAATAACCAAATTCTACCTTAAATATGTGGGTCAGAGTTTCCTGCCTCTTCTCTAGTGTTAGCAGAACTCTATATCAGCTCAGGATCCTGCACCTCTTGCAGAACCATGCATCTTTTGCTTCTCCTCCACTCTTAGAAGGGGATATCTTTTCCTGGGAACTGAGAGGGAAATTTTTTTCTCCCCTTGCTGAATGCCTTAAGTACTCTGCTTTGTGTTTTAAGAAGGGCCCAGAGAAGTAATTTTTATCTCTGGTCTCTGAGTCTCTGCATGCCTGTGCCCCTATGAAGGAGTCCTTCCCCTGTCCTGCCCCTAATATCTCTCCTGAAAGCCTGATGGTGGCCCAGGAAAAAAGCTAGAGAGAGAGAGCACAGACTCCCATTTGTGTCTGGGGCTCCCAATTATTCTAAACCAGCACTGTCATAGAACTTTCAAATGATGGAAATGTTCAATATCTGTGTTGTTCAATATAGTTAATAGTAATTTTTAAGTTGAATTCATTTCAAACTAAATTTAAATAGTCATATGTGGCTAATAACTTCCATAGTGTACAGAGTAGTTCTAAGCTGGCATTTAGACTATACTCGGCCTTTGTGAATTCATCAATATCTTAGCTGTTTTCTTCTTACCTGCTTTAATAGCAGTCTTCTTTTTGCCATGCTTTGCCAAAGGTGAAACAGTATGTATCTTTTTTCCTCATGTCAATGGTTCAGTGGGTCCTTTGCCTCACACAGGATAGAAATCAAGTATGACTAGCAGAGAGCCTTAGGAAAAACTATTAACTGCATTGATTCATATATAGCAAAGTGGCTACCCCATAGGCATTAACCAAGAAGTCAAAGGATTAACAGCATATAGAGGTTTTATTCTGGGCTAGAAATTAACATATTTATAAGTTACTGCACAATGTTTTTACTGCACCTGTGCCATTTTGCACCAGGCCAAAAAAGTTTACAGGTGGTTCAAACTGCGCCTAGCATTGTGTTTTTCTTCCCCATCCTCAGCATATCTTTTAGCACATAAATGCACTTAAATGAGGGTCTTGATTATTATCAGATCTGCCTGCACCCATCATTTGATGCTTTCTTGTTTGTCTTATATGATAGCTGTATTGGGGGAAGATCCTCCTGCCATTTATCTCAAGCATAGAGCATGTAGCCTTTTTCTTTCAACAATCACCAATTTAAACTTCAACCCTATACTCCTGCCTCACTCAGAGGAACTTGTCTGTCCCTGGGATTTACTTCAGTTTATTGCCTTTCAATCTTACCCCTCTGATAAACTCAAGAAAACTTAAGATTTACAGGCAGGAAGATGTGCTGTTGTCTTGAAGCTCTCTGCATCTTAAGGGGAAGAGAAAACTCAGGTTGATTTCCATAGTGTAAAATTAATTAATGATAGTCTATTATTTCTCACCTTCTACCCCATTTTTAAAGACTCAAATGCATTATCCCAGATTTCAGAAGCAATAATAGGTTGGGAATGTAAGAATTGGAGATTAGTGGACAACTCTTTCTGAATTAAACATAAGGTGACATCAGGAAGCATTTGAGATGCAGCTTCCTCCTTTATAAAAGAATCAGAGAACTTGATGACTGATTACTTTAGAGCTCTAAAACTATCATTATTTGCCAGTTTAATAATACATTTTACTACCTTCATTTTTCTAATGAAGAGCTTTTTTAAAAAGTTTGGAAAACATTTGTAATATCTGCTCACAGAGTTGACACATTGCTCTTGAAAATAAAAGCATACATTTGTTGCAGTCATTGGCTTGTGTCAAATGTTTGTCTTGATGAAATGAGCAATGACAAAGCAATTGGCCCTGGGGCAGTCCTTTGATTTTGTTCACTGTAGTTGTTGAGTCTGGCACTCTCAGAAAAAGCTGGCAAAGAATAAATTCAGCACAACCAAGTCATTTGGCCAGTTCAAAAGAGCCTCACAACCCTTAGGCTTTGACATCTAATTAATATTTAATTGATTGGGAGCCTTCAACATGATGCATGTGCTTCAGAAGGAAGGGGTGTTTTTTTCTGTCAAGAAAAAAAATACATGGGAATTATTGCTTAGAAATTTGGGAAGCGTTAATACATGCAGCTGTCTCCCATGTCAGTAAATTTCTAGACAGAATAGCTGTAAACATTGCAGAACACACAAGAAGACATTACACAAGTATATTATTTTGTATAACTCTCTTATGAATAGAAATAGTTCATGAGTTTCAATTTTATTTATTGGGTACATTTCTCTGTGCCAGGCCCTAGGTACCAGAGAAATAAGATACCTAAAAATACTTTCAATCAAAGATTCCATCCTATTCACTACAGTGAAAAAGACAAATAAAAGTCCCTTACAAAAACTATGATAAATACTGTAAAAGAATTATGTGAGAATCTCTTGCCTCCCTACAAAGCAATGGGAAGTCACCTTAGATATACTCATGGAAAAATGAATGAAGGTTTGGCAAAAGAAGGGAAAGAATTACAGTTGGGGTCAAAGGGAACCATATGTATAAAGAATGAAGACATAAACAGCATGGCGCAGATGACAAGAAGGAAAGAGGATGGGCACTGCATTTTCCAGAAAATTTCAGGAAAGGTGACTAGAAATGTTAGGAAAGCTAAGAGTGTTGGCAAGGGAATTTAGACCTTACTCTGCAAGCAAGTTATACGCAATGAAGTCAGATCAAAGAAATGATAGATTTAACTCAGGGAAGTTCCCTTTCACAGCAGAACTGCACATCACAAGATCCTGAATTTTACATTGGAATAGACACATTCCCAAGCAGGTATTTGGGGTTAGTGGTTTAAGATCTTAGCTTTAGAGTCAGAGAAATCTAGAAACCACATGTGTAGCCCTGGGAGAGGATGACTCCCTCTAAATCTCAGTTATCAGAGCTGTAACTTATTGCAGGGGCTATCGAACCTTTTTCTGTAATGACCTATATAATAAATATGTGATTTTTGGTGAGTTACCCAATCTATATTGCAACGACTCAACTCTGTGGTTACAAGATGAAGGCAGTCACAGCTAACACATAAGCAAATGGTCATAGTGGTGCCATCATAAAACTTAATTTGCAGACACCAACAATCTGAATTTTATGTCGTTTTCATGTGTTATGAAATGCTATTCTTCCTTTGTTTCCTGTTAACCACTTTAAAATGTAAAACACACTTTTAGCTTGGAAGTCTTATAAAAACAAGTTGCCGTGCATAGATTTGGCTTTGGGATTTGTAGTTTGCTGAGTTGATCTGTTATATAATTATCAGATATAATATTGTGATAATTATAGTATGTACTTGGAGGGGGTGCTATAAACAATGTAGAATTTTTGTAATGTAGAAATTGTAAAACTCCTTAACAAAATATGTGGCACAGAGCCCGTGATCCATAAATATAGGCAGTATTCATGGCATTAAATAGGAAGTTACTCACAGCTTCAGGAACACAGAAGAGTTGAAACAGATGAGGCAGGGAAACGCTTGTGAGGTGCAGATGACTGGATTAAGACAGAGATACTGACTAAAGGGAGAATGGTAAGTAGCCTACAGGCTTAGAAACTCCCAGCACAAAGAAATAAAATAT
The DNA here is from genome assembly GCF_048772815.1 of Callospermophilus lateralis. Classification (NCBI taxonomy): domain Eukaryota; kingdom Metazoa; phylum Chordata; class Mammalia; order Rodentia; family Sciuridae; genus Callospermophilus; species Callospermophilus lateralis. The sequence goes on from NC_135308.1 coordinate 83,696,060, forward strand.
TAAGGTGAGATGGGAGGCAGGGCGAATAACTAAGAAAGCTGTTGAAACGTTCCAGAAAAGAAAGGATGTGAACGTGTACTAAGACAGTGGGTGTGATAGTCCCCAGCCCTCCTGGACCCTGGATGACTGCCACCAGCCCACTTTAGTGGCCTTCTTGGATGTAGCTGAGATATCAGGTCAGGTCACAAATCATCATCTAAACAGGGCCCAAGCCTGGTACCCAGGATCAGTTCCTTTTCCCTACTCCTACCACCAGAAGTGAGGATCTAATCACAAATACCTCTTTCTTAAGAGAACCATGTCAGCAAAGACACACTCTCAGTGGGTCCCAACAGAAGCAAAGGTTGTTGACCCTGACCCAGTTGCTTCTGGGTCAGCAAAACAGAGCAACCTCAAGAGGAAGCACCTCTCTGAGCCATTAGCTTTTACCAGAGCCCAGGCTACCTTTGTTTTCTTTAAGAGCATTTGTTCTACATTTGCTTATGTTTCTCTCCCTTCTGAGAAAATTACATTCAGAACTTTCAAATATTTTCTTCATGATCTGCTACCTCAAAGGTAACTAAGGAACAAAAGATATCTTCAATTTGAAGATTAGTTTAAACATGGTATTTTTTTTACCTTTTCTTCAAAGGAAAAAATGGGATTTTAATGTTTAGATTCCTAGTCAAAATATTCAATAAATGTCTCCTATGTCATACACTGTTTTGCTACTACCAAAAAAGCAAAAAGAAAACCAGAAGTACATTTCCAAGTTTAAAAATAATATATTTATCTCTTTGAATCACTAAGAAAACAGAAACTCAAAGCAGAGAAGTGGGCTTAAATAATGGGCCTCCATGCTCCTGATATGGAAAAGGCAAGATTGGGTTTGGGCCCCATATAGCAAAAAAACAGAAATACTCTATAATAGACTGTGCACAGACCCAGCTCTGCTGAAAACAAAGTTCCTCCTGTTTAAGAAAAAACTTTATACATAGAGGCCTGGGAATGCAGGTGTGCACATACCCAGCATCTGCTACCAAGGAACAAGCCCAGAGCCCTCTTACGGTCAATGAGTCTGTGACAGACACTGTAACACCCATAGCATGAAGAATTCCTCAATGTACATGCCTTGGTTCAGGCCAGACGCTGTGTGAGCTAAGAAGAAGACAGTTGTCTAACTGCTTCAAGAGCAAGTGGTAAGTAAGAAACGGGGATGAAAAAGCAAAAAATGAAACTAGAACCTGAGTTTCAAAACACATGATGAAACCTATGCTAAGAAAAACGGACATCAGAACAACTGCAATGTTTCAGATTCTATTTTAAATACTATTATAACAAAAAATTATAGTAAGTTTATGATGTTCAAAGACATAAATGTAAGAATGATATCTATCTATTTTCAAAGGTCAAAGGATAGCAAAACAAAAACTAGCAAGAATAAAATAAAAACACATAGAATACACATAAGCATATAAAAACTTTCTGAAATGGATATAGTTATTTAAAATAAAATTTTAATTGGACCAACTAGTTAAAATTAATTTAATTGAATTTAAACTCACTTGCAATATTTAGGACTGTTTGTATACCGATGACCATTAAAGAGAATTGGAAGGTGACACTGAGAACAAAGAGTCTCTTGTGAGCAACTGCCCCATATTTTCCTTCTTTTTCTTTTTTCTAAGTACTGGTGATTGAATTCAGGGGTGCTTAATGACTGAACCATATTCACAACACCTCCTTATTTTTATTTTTGAGACATATTCTCATCAAGTTGCTGAAGGCTTCTCTAAATTGCTGAAGCTAACCTTGAACTTGTGATCTTCTGGCCTCAGTCTCCCAAGTTACTGGGATTTCAGGCATGCACCACCCTGCCCAATCACCCCATAATTCAGAACAGTGAGACAATCCACAGGTTGTGGAGATGGGAGTGGCCAAGCTATGAAGAATTACAAGTTCTAGAAAAGAGAATGGAAAGATGGATACATATTAGAAGAGATGATTATGAGAATTTCCAAGATTTAAAGAATAACATGAATCTACAAGTTGACAGAGCATTCCAAGAACCTAGTAGGTAGTTCAAAACTAAGAACAGCCAAGTTCTGTGGTGCATGCCTATAATCCCAGCAGCTTGGGATGCTGAGGCAAGAGCATCACAAGTTCAAAGCCAGCCTCACCAATTTAGCGAGGCTCTAACCAACTTAGAGAGATCACATCTCTAAATAAAATATAAAAAGTGCTAGGCAAAACTAAACACAAAGTGGATTAAGGGCCTAGGAATTAGACCAGAGACCCTGCGCTTAATAGAGCAAAAAGTAGGCCCAAATCTTCATCATATCAGATTAGGACCTGACTTCCTTATTAAGACTCCTATAGTGCAAGAAATAAAATCAAGAATCAATAAATGGGATGGATTCAAACTGAAAAACTCTTCTAAGCAAAAAAAGCAATCAGTGAGGTGAAGATAGAGCCTACAGAATGGGAGCAAATTTTTACCACATGCACTTCAGATAGAGCACTAATCTCTAGGATTTATAAACAAAAAACAACACCCAAAAAAGAGAAAAAAACAAATAACCCAACCAATAAATGGGCTAAGGAACAGAACAGACACTTCTCAGAAGATAATATACAATCAATCAACAAATATATGAAAAAATGTTCAACATCTTTAGCAATTAGAGAAATGCAAATCAAAACTACGATTTTATTTTACTCAAGTCAGAATGGCAGCTATTAAGAATACAAATAACAATAAAGTTTCACGAGGATGTGGGAGGGAAAGGCTCACTCATATATTGCAGGTGGGACTGCAAATTGGTGCAACCAATCTGGAAAGCAGTATGGAGATTCCTTGGAAAACTTGGGATAAAAGCATCATTTGACCCAGCTATAAACCCACTCCTTGGTTTATCCCCAAAGGACTTACAAACAGCATACTACAGTGATGCAGCCACATCAACATTTATAGCAGCACAATTCACAATAGCTAAATTGTGGAATCAACCTGGATGCCCTTCAATAGATGAATGGAGAAACTGTGATATATATACACAATGGAATATTACTCATCATTAAAAGAGAATAAAATCATGGCATTTGCAGGTAAATGGATGGAGTTGGAGAATAAAATGCTATGTAAGCCAATCCCAGAAAACCAAAGGCTGAATGTTTTCTCTGATATGTGGATGCTGATCCATAATGGGGGTAGGAATGGAGGAACTTTGGATAGGACAAAGGGGAGGGAGGTGGTGGGAGGGGGCATGGGGGTAGGAAAGATGGTGGAATGAGATGGACATCATTACCCTAAGTACATGTATGAAGACATGAATGGTATGACTCTACTTTGTGTACAACCAGAGAAATGAAAATTGTGCTCTATATGTGTACTAAAAGAATTGAAATGCATTTAGCTGTCATGTATAATAAATTAGAATAAATAAATAAATTTTAAAAAAGAAAAGAAAAAGTGCTAGGGATGTTGTTCAGTGATTAAGCACTCCTGGGCTCAATCCCTGGTACCAAATAAATAAATAAAATAACTAAGTATATGATGTCAAAACTGCAGTTTATCAAGGCTAAATTTAGAAGGAAAAAAAAATATAACCTTGGAAGATACCAGAGGAAAAGAGCATAGTATCTACAAGGGATTGGTCATCAAGCTGACAGAGACTTTTCTTCTGCAATAATTGGTGCAAGAAGAATAAGGAAGCAATATTTTCAAAGTACTGGGGATGAATCTGTCTACCTAGACTTTTATATTCAGCTATGTCAAAAATAACATGAAGAATAAAAAAAAGAACAAAGAAATTTTATAATATATAAAACTTAGGAGAATGTAACAACCATAACTCTAAAGAACTCATAATAGACATATTTCAGCAAGAAATAAAGGTGAATCTTTAAGAAATACATACACATAAAGAAATGACATATAGTATCATATAGTATATTATATGACAGAGATTGTATGACAAATTAGTTGGAAAAGATTGAAAAGAACCCATAAAATAGACAAAAGTCAAATAATTCTAAGAAGTGGGAATCTGAGTGGTTAAAAAATAATCAACCTCCTTCATGAGCAGGAAATTAAAACAATGAGACAAAATTTCATACTTTGTGGTGGCAAAAATTAGGAAAACCAACATAAGCAATTGCTAGAGAAAAACATGGATAAACAAGAACTATCATACATTGCTGATAATAATGTCAACTGACATAATCAAATTAGACCACAATTTGGCAATATCTTATATGACTGAAAATGTGTATACCCATATCCTACAATCTAGGATTTCCAGCCTAAGGAGACATGCCCAAGCAATTATTGCAATAGTGTTCATAAGACTGGATAGTTACAGGCAAGTATCTACCAAAGCAATTACAGATTTATTGTATAACTTATACAGTGATAAAATGAACACTTCAGAAACTAAAAGTTTCTAAAGATACTTGTATCAAGATGGATGAATCTCAAAACAATGTTAGATGATAAAAGCAAGCTGCAGAATGATATGTAGGACAAGGTTCTATTGACATGATATATAAAACCATGAAATAATGCTGACTACATACAAATATTAAAAAAAAAAACATCAGAAGATAAACACTAAATTCAGAGTAACAATTTACTCCTGGCCATGTTAGAGGTCCAAGGTAAGTTATATAGGGGAGTTTCAGCTGTTTCATACAGCTTAGTTTATTTGAAATATTAAAAGTCCTGAAGAAAGTAATAATAAGCAAAGTTCATAAGTGATTCACATTTTCTAGCTACCCCATTTCTCTGTCCAGTCCAGTCTGGTTCCTAAATCAAGAACAGGAAGCACAGCAGAGTGGTTGATAGCCACTTGGAGTATGGAATTAGATCAGGCTTTAACCTTTTAATCACTGAAATACATGTAGGTAATTACACCTCCGATTTATGCCCATCACTTAAAAAGAATTTTTTTCTTTTTTCAAAAAGAGAAATAATGAAACAACTAACTAGACAGATAACAGAAGATTTGGAGACTATGCACCTGCGTTCTACTGAAAACAGTAATTCTTAAACAGAATACACCTCATTAATGACTAGGCATGGAGTTGAGGACTTGCAGCTGATCTGGGGATTATTTACATTGAAGCTGAGGGAAATGTATAAAACAAACATGCAATCAGACATTTTAGAAATTCTCTTAAAGTTTTAGTAGCTTTGCAGCAGTCCAAAAAAAAAAAGGAAAGAAAGATCCTGAAAATAAATAAATTCGCATATATGACTTGCATTTCAAAGTTTAACTGTGGCTTTGATGTGCTGACTTCATGCCTCGGGGTATGAAAGATTGACTGGACCTCTCATTTCCCTTATCAGTGGAGGGAACCTTGGTGAGGGTGTGAAACAGGACTGCAGCAGGGGAAGAGGTCCAGCTCCATGGTTGCTTTTTTGCTCTTAGTTTCACCATTTTTTTATTTTTTTTTTTAACATCCAGAGTCCATAGCTAGATAGGATAGACTCTCTGGGTTAGTGATTAGGCTGAGTTGAAAGAAAGACCTTCGGATTATTCTCTAGGAGTTTTGAACTCAGACCTCAGATCTTCAAGGTTGTTTGTTTACACGGCATAGTAAGTACACTATGAAATAAAACTTTTATGTAGAAAGACCAGGGATGGGACAAGGATAAAACAAACTTTTAAACCAGAGAATACAGTACAGTCTGTATCACAAATATGAAAGCCTCCCTTTTTTTTATAGATATTGGCTTGGGTTTCCATAAAATTCAGGAAAACTCAAAGATTTTACATGTAGTTTCAATCTTCTTTCAATCCCTTTAATCAAAAGCAAAAAATAGGTTAAGGCCCTCAGGAACAGAATGAACTATATTCAGCTACAGATTGAAATAAACAAGATTCTCAATAATTATTTGTTGAAAGAACTAAATCAAGTTTTGGCATCTTATGTTATTGAAACTGAAATTTTAAAACTGTAAAATTTAAACTGAGGATATTGCTTTAGTTTGGGCTATAGATGATGTATGAGAACCCTCCCAACTTAAAAACTTTGAATTAAAATTTTTTATTTAAAACACAATGGTTGACTCCAAACCAAATTACTTTAAATACTTTTAATCAAATTAATGTAAGTAAAATTTATCCAGTAGCTCCTTCAGAAGGGTGGGGCAGATCTTTTCTTTTTTAAGAATTTTGCTGTATGAAGGAACATGGAGGAAATGCAGACATATCTCAATCAAAAATTTTTTAATGAGTGTTTGAAAAGTTTTGTGTTGAATTAACAGCTCAAGCAAACTAGAATAAATTTTAAGCTTCTGTAGAAAGAATGGTTTGATAACAATTTAAACTGTCATTTACAAAATTGAATATTTTACAATTTTATGCATAACATAGAAAAATAAATGCTAAGTTCCCATGAAGAAATAAATGATCACATAAATATTTACCATTGGCCAGAGCCAAAACGTATTTTCTGTTACTGGTTTGTTAATAACATCAAATTTTCTTGGCATAAGAAGAAGAAAAATGAGCTAGGAATCTGGAGATACAGAAGCTGTCACAAACTTGTTAAATTGTCTATGACAAGTAATTTAGTCTTTTTGAGCTTTAATTAATATTTGTTCTGTCTTGATCTCAGGGCTATTGCAAATGACAAATGACAAAAATGAATATGAAAGTTTTTTGAAAAGCAGAAACTACCATATAAAATGGAGTTTATTAATTATTACTGAAGAAAATACTCAACTCGTGAGAACTGAGGAGCTCAGTGCTCAGAGAACATAAAAATATGAGTAAAATTCTAGAAGTAATTCTTGGTACTTCAAATACTGATGACTTTTTCTCCTTTTTCCTTTTCTCTTTCTCCATTTACTTTCCTTCCATAGAACCTCTACCTGTAACCAGTGTTTCAATATATGACTATAAACCTTCTCCTGAAACAGGAGTCTTGTTTGAAATCCATTATCCAGAGAAATATAATGTTTTCACAAGAGTAAACATAAGCTACTGGGAAGGCAAGGACTTCCGGACTATGCTATATAAAGGTAAGAGGCAAAAAAAAGACCAAAGAGTAATGATTATTACTTATTACATGACTTTTTCCAAGTGGTCTCCTCTCTTACTCTAAAGACTTTTTATAATTCACTACTTGACCTATAAATGAGCCATTAAAAATAGTTATTGATTCATGAAAATTTTGTTATGAGGAGTCTCAGAACATCTGGTTCATTAGCTGAGAATCACAAGTCATGCATACGATATGAGAAGTACTCAAATTATTTTCAGTTACATGTTATTCTTGCCAAAGGCACCATGCCTGGTGCAGGAAATGAATTCAAAGAAGTTTAGAAGCAACTTTGCCTACCCATTTCTTTCTGAGTATGATACAAGGGCATTTCTAGAATTGGTTGACAAAGGCAACCTTTCACAAAGTTTTGTCTGAAGGGGTACAAGATTATTTTTAAATGCAAAAGGCAATATTTTTTGTTTCTTTGAATATATTTGCCTACATAAAGAAATTAATGATTGTATTAAGACACAAAAATTGTTTTCACTGTTTTTACTGGCCTGATGAGGAAAGTAGAGAAAGAGGATAGCCCATGGGAATTGAATAATTCAAATTATTCAAAGAATCAAGTAAACATTGCTGGGTGCTTATCATTTCTTTCCCTTATTTCTTTTAACTTGGATTGGATATTTAAATTTATTATTTTCTCTAATATGTTCCAAATAGAATCCAAATTTCTATCTACTTCTTTAGAACAGGCCCTGTCTGCCAATTGGCAGATAAACCAGTATACTTTAAAAGTAAGCTAATTTTTATGTTTTTATATGAAAACATTTTTCTGTGAAATTACTATTTCTTCTGTCATGAAGTGGCAAAATATTATGGTTTTTTTCATTCTTAAAATAAATGACTAGCATAAATCTGATCTCAATAATGTTTCACTAAAATTTCATATAATAAAACTATACTCTTGGGTTCAATCCCCAGCACCACATCCAATTATGTCCAATCTCCTTCAAAATTCTGGCAGAAAGGCTTTCAGGATTCAGTGTAAAAAAGATTCAAAATTTGATCTCTAGTTCTAATTATTTTTTACTGACCATGCCAGAAGTTGAAGGGAACATTTATTTTATGGATATTTAATCGTAATTGGAAATTTCTACAAGTATATGACATTTAGAAAATCCTATTTTTAATGTAATTGACTTTTTTCTTCACAGATTTCTTTAAGGGAAAAACAGTATTTAATCACTGGCTGCCAGGAATTTGTTATAGTAACATTACCTTTCAGCTGGTATCTGAGGCGACTTTTAATAAAAGTACCCTTGTGGAGTACAGTGGTGTCAGTCATGAACCCAAACAACATAGAACTGGTAAGTCTTCTGAAGAAGCAAATTTAGTAAAAAAATAATTAAGTTATATGTTGCTGTATATTGAATTTTATTCTTTTAAAAAACATAATGTTGAAGAGCTAAGAAAATAAATATATATTTTAACAAATTAAAATAAATTTTCAATCAATTTGAAAGGAACCAAGTATAATCTTAGATCTATAATCTTTAAATTAAAAAAATATGTGATTTTTACCAAAAGTTACAATTAAGTAACTTAACTGGATCTAATAGACATTGGTTGTCCTATAACCTGACATTGGTTATTCTATAACCTATACTCTGACAAATGCCCACATAGCAGAAAAGCAGATGGGAGACATTGTAGTACAGGCTATCAGATTATTAAGGAAAAATATTGGAACTTTGATATTTAAAACTTACAGTGGTTTACTTTTAGTAGCATCATTAATGTGAAGAAGTATTATATGATGGATGGATGCATGCATGGATGAGAAGAATGGATCCGTTAAAAATGCCATGTGCTGTGGTGCACACCTGCAACCCCAGGCTGAAGCAGGAGAATCACAAGTTTGAGGCCAGCCTCAGCAATTTATAGAGACCCTCAGCAATTTATCAAAGACCCTGCCTCAAAATAAAAAATAAAAAGAACTGGGGATATATCTCAGTGGTATAGGGCACCTGGGTTCAAACCCGAGTATCCCAAATATAATAATACCTACTAAATACCCATCATCAATATAAGCAATGTTGAGTATGCCTAATGAATGCTCAAAAGGCCCTTGTTATAAGAATTGGAAACAGACTCTGATAGATCACCCAACGGCCCCTACAATTTTAAACTCTAAGATATCATGACTCTCATTTCATTAGGCTAATATGAGGAAACTATTTCAGCTAACTAGCTAATTCACGTCATCTCCACATCAAGATTCTATTTGTCTTTTTTATTATTCGGTTTAAATAAAGACACATTGATTAAGCACATTCTACATGGAAGTTGTTCTAAGTCCTAAAACAGATTAACACAAAGTGAGATGAGACAGGTCCTCTGTCCTCAAAAAGTGGTACAGGTATTGTACAAATGACAGTAATACAAGGCAGAATGAAATAATGTCATCAAAAAGGTAAAAAGTTACATAATAGTAAAAAGGAAGGAGAGATAAATTTTTTTATTAGACTTTCATTGAAGAGGTGGTATTTGAGCTGCTATGTGAGGAACAGGTAGAAACTATTGCAGTTAGAAACCATGAAGTGTCTTTATAATTTTCTACCTCATTCATAAATTCATTTTATTCTCACGTTTCATTTTAGAGAAGTGAGGAGCAAAGCCATATTTCCAACACATGTGTCAACAACTCTCAAACCAACTCATTATGTATGCAGATATTCTAGGTGCAGCTATGTCACTGAAGTAGACTTATCTTGATAGCTACAAGTAAATTATATTTAGACTTTTTTAATAAAAATCCAGAGACTGAGACACTTTGTATTAAAAAGTGAAATTGTGATAAACTAAAGAATATTTATATAACTTTTCTTTAGAAATACTTAAATTACCACTTCAACAAGCATAAGTTAATACTTTTGAAGAATAACTGATGATTTGCTAATATGTACACATCATCCACTACACACTTTAGAAGTATGGCTACTTAAAATTACAGATTTTCTTCATGTAAATTTGTCTGTATGTTAGAAGTAAAATTAAACTTTATGTTGTAAATGTGTTTGATTCATTAGTATCCAGTATAACAGAGTTAAAGTAACTTGAAAATTGAAATTCTCTTTTACAGCCCCATATCCACCTCGAAATATTTCTGTTCGCTTTGTAAACTTGAACAAGAACAACTGGGAAGAACAGAGTGGCAACTTCCCAGAAGAATCCTTCTTAAAATCGCAAGATTCGACAGGAAAAGACAAACTCTTCCACTTCACAGATGAAACTCCTGAGATTCCCTCTGGCAATCTCTCTTCTGGTTGGCCTGATTTTAACAGCAGCGACTATGAAACCACATCTCAGCCCTATTGGTGGGACAGTGCATCCGCAACTCCTGAAAATGAAGATGAATTTGTCAGTGTACTTCCCATAGAATACGAAAATAATAATACACTCAGCGAGACTGAGAAGTCAACAGCAAGCTCTTTTTCTTTCTTCCCTGTTCAAATGATATTGAGCTGGTTACCACCAAAACCACCTACTGCCTTTGATGGGTTCAATATTCTCATAGAAAAAGAAGGTAAGGCAGCAGGAGACCAGAGGAAATAAGAAATGATGCAAAGAAAAGGAAATTTAAAATGGTTTTACATTTGAGATTAGAAAGAAAGTACCACTAGGTAGGTACTTAATATCTAAATCTAAATGGAAAGAAAGAGAAGTCTTTGAGTATCCAATGTGGACTGAGAACAGGAAACCAAAATAAATAAGGTAGATCAGAAGATTGGGGTGCTTCACAAGTCCCCTTTACTAAAACCATACAGATTTCACTGCCTAACATTTCACATACCCCAGGTCACCAATAAAAACCTTATGTTTGGAAACATTTTAGATTAAGAATCTAGCCATTACAAAATATTATAGAATATTCTGGAACAAATTTGTGAAATATTCAGCAAAAGAATCTTTACTTTTCATAAAAGTCTGAGACCTGTGACCTGCCTTCCCAGCTATTCATTCCTTATGGGATGTGCCCCTCTGGAACCAGTGCTCAGGTTTTCCCAAAGAGGAGCTGTTAGCAAAAAAGCAAAATAGGTAACAACTGCATCATATTTTGTATTCATTTATCAAGTATTTCAAATCTGTTCTTTATATTGTAGCCCACTAATTCATGAAAACAGAGCCATGGCATATCTGAATGTTTCATAGATTTTTATGGCTATTTTTTGTCTGTCTTGTTTTTACAGTAACATCCTTCATTTGCTATTTTCCAGTGTAGTCGTTTGGGTAGTGCAGGTTGTCATGTTGTCAAAGTTTGAAACTACAATGGCAGCCTGATTTTTATGGTAGGACATTAGAATCATGCAGGTTCATATATGAGATGCTGTTTTTTCGTATTTTATTTAATACAGTGAGATGTATCTTCTATACTAGACTGGGTTCTTTTATACTAAATGATAGTTCAATCAACAACACCCAAATATTATATAAAATTGAAATCCTTGGTTAATTATAATTATTTGAATCAAAAGTTATTTGTCTGGAATTTCTTAATTTAAAAAACAATAGTTTCCTTAACCTATTTTTTATTTGTCTTTTCTTTAATTTGTTCTGAGAAAAATAGTGTCTTGTAACTCAGAATATTTTTAATGCCTATTTCCTTGCAAATTCAATCATGCCTTTGTCTGACTGCAGTATGTTCTTTTGAAGACTATTGTAGTTACCAACAGATGATAATGACTTCAACTGAATTAATAAAGCAGCAGGAGATAGACTCTGAAACAATGTAAAATAATTCCTACTTTTAAAGTTTCCGGAAGAAAACAGGTGAAGAAAAAACATGGTGTGACATATTTCTCTAACTAGAAATATTTCAATATATTTTAAAACATTTATGGATATTTAATGCTGCAATGAGGAACTTAGAAGATATATGGTAGTAATTATTTCTTATCTCTTATATCAGATGAGAAACCCAATGATTGCTATCTTGTCCTACCATTCTGTTTCTATTGTGCACAGAATTTTATTGAGTAAAAATATATAAGATATGTAGTATGTCCATTCCTAGTTCTATTGATTTGGACACCATATTTTAGTTTTGGTATTTTAAAGTATTAAAAAAAATGAACTTTTATCCATGTTTTTTATTTATAATGCCTTTAGTTCAGAGGCCCAAATGATTTTAAATTAATTGGCTTGTCTATACCCAGGGTCCTTTCATATGTCAATTCAGATATATTCTCTTTGTGTGTGTATGTATGGTTTAGATAACTTTACTGAATATTTGACCGTGGATGAAGAAGCACATGAATTCGTCGCAGAATTGAAGGAGCCTGGGAAATATAAGCTATCTGTCACAACATTTAGTTCCTCAGGATCTTGTGAAACCCGAAAGAGTCAGTCAGCAAAGTCACTCAGCTTTTATATCAGTAAGTAGTAAAGAGATTATTTTGTGCTTACAGGGAAGCTAGAACAATGAAGCTGTTGAGATTAATGATGCTCAGGTGTCAATTATTCACAAACCTTAGGGATCCTGAGAATTCTTCAAGGTCGGGGGAGGCTGGGATCCAGGAGCTTCTGACAGCAGAGGAAATATATGTATGTTTAACAGTAGCACACCTACCCAGGGATTTAACTTGAGGATTATTTTTACTATTGTGATAATTGAACATTTATTAAGCTGGCCTTCCACACTAGCCTTAACAAACTCTCCAAGGACAAGGACACACAGTTTGGGAAATATGACTTTTGTTTGAGTTCATAATGAAATTTTCTATTATAGGACTATAAAAAATCTCATTACAGTATCGAACTTGCGGAGTTCAAAAAGAGAAGGTTCAAGCGTAGTTATACCCAGGTGGTCTCCCTGCAGTTGGCAGGAGAATACAAAGCTAGAGCATTCTAAAAGCCAGTCTCACATCTCAGGGTAGCTTCTACTTCCATAAAAGTAACAGCAGAGCAAGAGTGAGGCCCTCAGGCTGTACCAGCAGTGTGTCTCTGTAATGTTTTTAGCTTAACTATGTTTAATGGATGTTTAGGGGCTAAGCCTCAGTCATGCTGCTCACCAGGACTTTAATGTGCTTGTTGATTAGGAGAAAGAAAAGCCAGAAAACATGGATAAATACTGCTCTCAGAAAAGGGTGACCACTCTCTATTCCATGGCCTTCGTTACAGGCAAAACACTACCCTTTCTCAAATGATCCTCCAAAGATGGGTAGGGAGAAGAGAGGCAGAGGGAGAAAATCAGTGTACTTACCAGCTTAAAAATGTTGAAAATGATGCCCCTAATATAGCATTTTTACTTGAGAAACCAAAATATCACCACTCACGAAAAGTCTGAACTATTTATCCATCAGACACACAAAAAGGATATTGGTAATTGCTTTACATGGATTCCAATCATGGAAAATGTTTGATGTGAGATCACTTGAGAATGAAACAAAGCAGAGTATTCAGTACTTCCCAAGAGGCTAAAAATGCTTCGCTGAAGGAGACTTCCTGTCCACCAGGGCAGACCCACTGCCAGTGTCCTCTCTCCCTCAATGGTTTTAGCCACGTTAGCTTTGTGTCCTCTGAATTTCAATTGTGTTTCATAGTGCACAGCATAAAACACACACTTAATGAGAGACATTTTCCCAGATGCATTTTAAGGGTGTTCATCTTGCTTCTCACACCAAATTTTAAATCCTAGGCTGCCATGATGTTATTTGCTTATGTATTCATTCTTTTGTACATTCAATAAACACTTATTGAATCACTTTTATCAATAAGACCTTCTATTCTATTCTCAAGTATATCTAAAGTGAGCATTATTCAGTATTTGTCAGAATTGCTCAGATAAATGATTATTTCAGAGACATTTCTTAGTATTAATCTGTAAAAAGACAGACCAGTAGAAATTCTTTTGCCAATAAAAAAAATGTTTAAATCCTTAGAATATTCTGTAGACATTAAGGAGTTGTACAATGTACTCTCTAGATATAAATATTTATACTCAACAGGGTAAATGAGCAACAAATTAGGGTAGCTTGATTTCATTCAACATAGGGCAGTTACACACCAACTAAATAACATTTGCGGCCCATTTGCCTAACCCAACTGTTTCAGACATTCTGGTATTAAGTTACTGCACTAAGATTTATTACATTAAGATTTACATTTATGTTATTGCATTATGATTTATATTTGCATAGTTTTGAAGGCTTTCTAAGAGATGAGAATTAAAGCAGATACTTACCTTAGTCCCTCAACAGTTTTATGAAGGGAACATTTTTATTATCCCCATTTTTTTAATGTGAAAAAAGCTGAGTAACACAAAATTCAGTGACTACCCCACGTGTCAGAACAGGGATTAGAATTTAGCAATATGTAGCTTGCAGGGACACTCCACCTTGCTGACCATCAGGTAAAACTAAGAAATAAGAGCTTCCTGCCACTTTATCACTCCCTGCCCCCTCTATGACAGTAGCTTTACAGCAATAACACTTCACATTTACATAGTTCTCTAACACAGCAACAGCCTTGCAAAGTAGATTAATCAGATGGCATCAGGATATTTTGTCACAAAGCCACTGACTCAGAAGACAGGAGGTCCCAAGTAGCTCTGTGACACTGGTCAAGTCTGTGGACCTCTCTTTTCTTACCAATAAAATAAGACATCGGATCCTAAAGTTCTTTTCTATTCCAACATTCCATGATTGTCCATTTGACAGTTGCTGTGACCGAGATTTGGAGACATGAGATTGTTTGCCAAGTTTTACCATCAGTAATGAGTACACTGGAGGCCTGGGACAAGTTTACTACTTTCAAACCAAAGCTTCTCACTATTTAATAGGGCTCTAAGATGCCACATGCAGAGTTTAGAACATGGATTTTGGAATCAGACTTCTTGTGTGTGAATCCCAGCATGATTTACTTTATCTCTTCCTCAGTTTCTTTTTCTGAAAAGCAAGATTTAATAATAGTGCTTACCTCATAAACCTTTTAGATGAATTCAAGGATTAAAACACATAATCACATATAAACTTAAGTCAGAGCCTAGTACTCTGATTTAAAAACTATTTCCTTTGCACCATTTGCATTCAGCCTGAATCTGCCCTCCCCCAGCAGAGCACCTCCTAGGAATACAGTTTTCTATTAAAAGACTGTGAAATGCATCCTAAACAAAGAAGAGGAAGTTACTTGCAAATTTGCATTTCAAGGGGAATTTCTGTAGATAATAATCACCTTAACACTTCTTAAGTCCTTACTATGTACCAGGCACTGTGCTAAGAACTACTTCAAAAACCCGAGAGAACAAAGCTACTGACGGACACTTCTGTGAAGATATTTTGTAGCAAGGAACCTCACCCCATCCCTCAAATACCGCCCAGGTTTTAGCCTGCTTCTTTAATTGAGCTAGCCTATTTCCTATTTCTTGTCTAATATAGTCACAGTCTGCTTCTTTGTTCTTGCTGCTGCTAAATTTAAATTTTTTTTCACAGGATTGTAGCAGAGACTAATTTGAATCTCAAAGCAATTATTTCTAGAAACCAAAGATCCTCACAGCAAAGGAATTATGAACACTGATGAAACACTACACTGCCACACCCTCCCTTTGTTAAAAGAAAAGTAAATTCTCTCTGGTAAAAAAGTTACCAGGATACTCTCAAATGCATAGGACAAACTGAAGTGGAGCTTCTCTCCATCAGTAAAACTATATTTGCCTTTGCTGTTGTTGTTATTGTTGTTGTTGCTGCTGCTGCTGCTGCTACTGTTTGGAATGGTGGGGGGGATGGAGTTGAGGACTGTCACTGGGTAGAGGATGGAAAGAGCAACCTCCAGTCTTGCACTGAGTGTCTCTCTAAGGGCACAGGAAAATAACATGATGTTTAGACTAGAATCTTGGATCTCAACCAGCTCAGTGTGCAAGCTCTCTTATGTTCTGATTTGAAATGTTCAGGTTCTACAGGAGAGTGGATTGAAGAATTGACGGAGAAGCCCCAGCATGTGAGCGTCCATGTTTTAAGTTCAACCACTGCATTAATGTCCTGGACATCTTCCCAAGAGAACTACAACAGCACCATTGTGTCTGTGGTGTCCCTGACCTGCCAGAAACAAAAGGAGAGCCAGAGGCTTGAAAAGCAGTACTGCACTCAGGTAAAGGAAAGGCACCAGAAGCAGTGTCATTGGCAAAGCAAGGCGACAATGGCAGGAAGCAGCACTGAGGTCTCCCTGGAAGGGAAGGAGTGTTGGAGGCAGGGTTACCAAGAGCCCGCAGAGGAGCTGGGTATGGCTCTTTAGCTACAGTCATATTCTTTCCTTTCATATGAGCCCATGTTCCTTTCACTTTTATTCCTTGTTCAAGAAAATGTGCTGAGACCCTAAGATGTAACAAATACTAGGACAGATATTGGAGATCAAGATAATCTCCTAAAAAAAAAAAAAAAAGAAAATTAAAAAAATAAAAAAAAAGATAATCTCCTGAGAACAACAGATAAGTGAACAAAGAATTACTGCATCTTATAGAATGAGCTCTATGCACAAAGTAAATGATAGAAAGGTCTCATGAGTTCAAAGAAGGAGCTGGGCATTAGTAACAGATTGGGAGGAGAGATAATTTAAAAACTGGTCATAAAACCTTCCCAGGGGAAGAGAGAAACAACCAAGCAGGGGTTGGGATGTCTTTTGCTTGTTTGTTTTACTTTTTTTTCCATTCTTTTAGGTTTTATTTTAATTATAAAAGTAAATGTGTTCACAGAGAAAATAATTCAAAAGTATATAAAGTAAAAAATTCCCTTCTCACCCATCACAGCTGAGAAGAGTTTTGAAGGAAAAATAGGAGTTAACCAGACACCAAGGAGAGTGAGGGGCAGGTGGAGAGGTGTTCTGTGAGGAGCTGACAGAATGGGTATGCACACCGGATCATGAGTCCTGAAGGAAATTTGACAGCAGGAGTTGAGAGCAACATCCCTCTCGGTCGCCCTGAGAACCTGAGGCCTTGTTCTATTTTCCTAAAATCCCCTTTTTATTTTTCCATATGGTGACATTGGAATGAATTTTGGCATCTCACATATTATTTTCTTCCCTAAAGGCAAAAACAATTAAATTACCTATTCATGTGGAGAAACTTCAGGATGTTCCCATTCCTCCTAGGAAAATTAGGCAGTAGTGGAATTCAAACAGTGAGAAATTTTAAATTAATAAGAGAGACTCCAGAATTATGACCCTCAGAGCACTAAAAGCAGTAGGATGCTGAGATAAAGCCATACTTGAGGATGAACTCACCCCTTGACTTAAATTAAGGGGTAAATGTGCTAATCCACTAACTAGTAATCCAAGCTCATTGTGCAGCCCACCACCTGCCTTGGCTGAGAGCACTCAAGGTAACTGGCCCATTCCACTGGCAGAAGAATGGGCTTCCCTTACAGTGATCTGGAACTCACTTTTTGCTTTTTGCTCCATCTACATACAACTTCTGTATCCATCACATAGAAGCCAAAAGCTAAAGGTGCAGGTAGACATTATAAATTATAAATGAGCCACCAAAGTCTCGTCTAAGTGTACTTTGACAGTGCCTTTTCAAAATGCAAACATGAAACTGTTAAAGGTTATGGACGGCCACTGAGGCCAGTATTAAAGTGCAGTGCAAGAGCTAGAACACTAGGCTAGTTGTCATTTGTAACCATGAGATTTGGGGAGGATTGTGTTATTATACCACCATTGTCCATCCCCCCCACACACACACAGACTTTTCAGATGAGGAAACCAAAGTTCAAAAAGTCTCAAGAACCAGCTGTGATTTATATAGCAAGCAACTAAAGAAATCTAAAAGATGATCTTACCAGGACTGGTTTAACTTTGGCTTTGGCTTATTTCTTAAAGCAACCATTATCCCAAAAGAAAAAAATAATATTTCTTGAGCTTTATATTCAATGGAACTGTATTTATATCAAAAGGAAAATCAAAATATGGTTCTAAAATAAAATTGATTTTAAAACCAATCTAAGCTAAGTATCCCTTATTCAAAATACTCAGGATCAGAAGTATTTCCGATTTCAATTTTTTTTTATTTTGGTATATATGTATGTATTATGTATACACTTGTATGAATGGTACCCACATTCTAAACACAAAATTTATTTATGTCATATATAACTTATACAAATAGGTTGATGGCAATTTTATAAAATATTTTTAATAGTTTTGTATATGAAGCAAGTTTTATGGTGTGAAATTTTCCTCCTGTGGGATAACATTGGTGTTCAAAAGGTTTCAGATTTCAGAGCATTTCAGATTGGGGGTTTTCAGATTAGGGATACTCCAGCCATCACTCATAACAATGGTTTCACTCTTGTAGTCTCACTGTACTTACATTGTTCAATCACTGACTGTACCACAGAATTATGCTGTTTATGCTGAGAGCCACAGCCAAGTCGGAATGTCCCCTGGCATTTTGCCAGAAGTAATGGTTGAGAGGCGAGCCATTAAGATGATGATATTAAGTTAAACTGTCTATAATTGCTGTGACTGGATGATGCTGGATTGAAACAGGCTGTGTATTCAATTGTATATTAGACCTTTACTGTCCGCCTCGGGTGCCCACTACTTTGGAGTTCCGTTCTCGTGGTGAGTGCACGCACAGCCCGGGGGTGTTCCGGGAGAGTTCCCGGGGAGAGTTCCGGTTGGTGTGTGGTGTGTTCCTGGAGGAGCCACGTGGGTGGTGTTCGGGAGAGTTCTGGGGGAGCATGTGTGGAGTGTGCTTGCTGGTGGAGTTCCGAAATAAAGTTTGTTCTTGCTTGAGTGGCTCATGATTTGTGCCCAGCCAGACTGCGGCATTTTATATTACCTAGGTGATCTGTAAGATTCACTGCTAATGTCCCTACTCTACCCTTTAACTCCACTGATTCCTGAGTGACTCTGTGTCAGGTGGGTCATATGAGGTAGCACAAATTTAGACCTGAACCCTAATTTCATGAAACTTAAAATCTGGCCTTCCTTGTCAGTACAGTGTATTAAATGTGTTCTCATGGTGTGTGTGTGTTACAAGCAAATGTTCTCAGGAAGGAGTTTTGTGATACATTTCTCCCAGCACCATTGTAAGACTATTCATTCACAAATATGTTGAACATAAAGTCAGTGCTAAATCAGTGTGATGTAAAACACTTGAACAATTCTTCAGAGTAAATGTGCTATCGGCATCCTCTCCAAAGACTTATGCATAATCATACTTTCAGAATGAGGAAGAGTCATATTCATGTGTATTAGTTCTTATGTGTGGTCTTAGTCCATGAATGTGTTCTGGCAACTTAGAGGAATTTATAACTTAATGACAAAATCAGACAGAAAGACAATCAAATGAAGAAATGGTAGAAGTAAAAGACAGAAAGTCACACACTGGTTAGTATCAGAGCAGTGGCCAACACCCAAATGATCTGAATTCCCAGCCAGTTTCTATGGATTGCATATACTGTCTTATGGGAGGTTCACCCTCACCACCATCCTGACAGACTCCAGAGCTCAAACTCCAGCATCAGACAAGTGTGGGTTTAAGACCTGATTCTAACAGTGAACACGAGGGCAACTTTCTTCATCTCTGCAAGTCTTGGTGTCTTCATCTGTGATATGGGGAGAAGTCAATTCTACCTATGGAGTTGTGATAAAAATAAAAGGACTCTTTGTTTAATTCAGCATTTGGAACATAGTAAGCGCATAAAAAGAAGCATTAGCATTTGTCACTATCCAGATTTAGTTGGATGCTTTTTGAGTCAATGGAGGGAAGTGAAGCAGCTTTGGAGTCCTCTATAGAAAAGTCTGGAATATATGTATAGCTAAGAGGAAGGACCACACAATAGAATAAGACCATTTCAGACTCAGAAGAACTGTCACTATAAAATAGCTCTACCCCACTATTTAAACAGTCTATCTCATATTTCTTCCCACCATGTTCTCTAATACATTTTTTCCTCGTATTTCTTGAGCTGAAGAGGGGTAGTAATGGGGCGTATTTGGAGTGAGACTGAATTCAACTGAGTTCTCAGGATTGAAACTTAAACCAGTCAAGAAAGATACGGAAATGCTAGATAGGTGGAAATTGACGAAAGGAATATAGAATTATCTTGTAGGGAATAAAGCTAATGTTATTTAGTAAGAAGAATGAAGGAGCATTTCCCTTGCCCTCTTCAACACATGTCTAAAGAGGTCCAGGATAAATAAAAAGAAAAGGATATAGAGAAGACATCTGCACCCCCACATTCATTTCAGCATTTTTCAAAGTAGCCAAGAAATGGAATCAACATCAGCAGAATAAATAATGAAATTATTTATTTCATACTTAGGAATACTTAGGAATCAACCTAAGTATTCATCAGCAGAATAAATGATGAAATAAATTCTATGAATAAATAATGAAAAAGTGATATATACCCAGAAGGAACACTATACGTCCTTTAAAAGAAGGAAATTCTATCATTTACAACAATATTGATGAACCTGGAGAACATCATACTAAGTGAAATAAGCAGTCATTGTAAGACAAATGCTGTGTGATCTACATATATATGGAATCTTTAAAAAAAAAACTCAATTTCATAGAAAAAGAAGAAAGGTGGTTATTAGTTATCAGAAACTAGAGGGAGGAGGAGGAAGATGGGAAAAGGGAAGATGTTGAATAAAGGCTACAAAATTTCAGTTATACTGGAGGAATACATTTTAGTGAGCACTTGATGGTAACCACAGGTAATAATTGTGTATAGTATATTTCAAAATTACTAAAATAGATTTTTAACAGTCTTACCTCTAAAAAAATGATACACTGGTGATGTAACAGTTAATTTAAATCAACCTGATGAAATCTTTCTATGATATATATATATATATATATATATATATATATATATATATATATATATATATATATCAAAGTATCACATTTTACCCCACAGGTACCTACAATTGTTCTCCAGGTATAAATAAATTTTAAAAAATAGGCATACAGTAATAGAAGTATAAACATAAGCTGGCAGCTTAGCAAATATTTAGAAATGAGGGATGCATTTGTGTTCATAATTTTTTGTTACTAAGGCAAGTAATTTGCAATACCATTTTCTTTAAAGTAATGTGTGTGTGTATGTATGTGTGTGTATATATATATATATATCATTGCTTATAAAAATGTATCCCAGTATAATTTATCTGGTATAAATTTATTTATTTACTTATTATTTTTAAGAGGTATGGACAGATTTATTTAGGACAGAAGAGACACATTCAAAGGAGAATGGAAGCCATCTTGAGAGCAGGAGACAAACAGGATGAATGTATAGCAGCATATTTAAGTGGTTATGATTCCATGTATTTCTTTGAATAGTTAGAATCAACTACAGCCTAAAATATTATTAAACTAAAGAAACTTTAACATTACCCTGAAATAATCTAAGCTCTTTACATCCTGTGTAATTCTGAATATTCTAAGTAGGCAAAATGAGTGACTGTTGATCTAAGTTAGCATTTACTGGTACAGTAGGAAGTTTATAACATGCTGTAGAATTCAAATGAAGAGTTTGGAGCGGTGTTCATAATATAAGACATATATGGCTCCATGACATATTATTGACATATATGTGCTAGAGGAGAGTCTAGAAGAATTCCTGCCAAAATATCAGGACTTGTGGAATGAGAACAGAAAAGACTTCCAATTTATGCCATTTACTCTTCTGCTGTGGGAACAATATTTATAATGAGCATGTGTTCCTTTTACCACTTAGAATTTGTTTGTTTGTTTTTAGACATCTTACTATGTTGCCCAGGCTGGCCTCAGACTTAACATCCTACTGCCTCAGGCTCCTGAGTAGCTGGGATATAGGCAGGTGCTGCCTCATCCAACTTAGAATATATTTCAAAGATATGAAATAGTCCATATAAAATGTATGTTCTCATTCATATTGTCTCTTTAGAAAATTCACTATCAGCTAAGGATACCTGAGTCACTTTGTGTATAAGTCTTCCAGTAAAATTGAAAATCTAAAATGTGAGCAAAAAACACTGATACAAAAGAGTGTAAATAGAAAAGAAAGGATAGAAGAGCTAATTTATTAATCAGATTTAATCTCACTTTAGTCAAGCCAATGGAATGGGAATTTTAGTGTGGTGCTCCAATTGTACAAAGCAGTTTGTATGTACCAATTAAATTACACAATTTCTACCATTTATAATTTGTTTCTGATATTAGAAGAGATTAAAATTCACTTTATAACATCAGTTATATGTTTATCCTAAAAAATCTTAATGAGACTTTTAAAAACATTAGAGTATAGGGGCTGGGTTGTGGCTCAGTGGTAGAGTGCTCACCTAGCATGTGTGAGGCCCTGGATTCAATCTTCAGCACCACATAAAATAAATAAATAAACAAAATAAAGCTATTGTGTCCATCTACTACTAAAAAAATTTTTAGAAATCAGTATGGTGTATTCTCAAAAGACAAAGAATGGAATCACCATCTGACCCAGTTATACCATTCCTTGGTATTTATCTGTAAGAATTAAAGTGAGCCTACTTTTAGAGATACAAGCATACCCATGTTAATTGCAGCACAATTCACAATGACAATTTATGGAATCAGCCTAGGTGTTCATCAACAGATTAATGAATAATAAAATGTGACATATATAAAAATAAATTCAAAAATTACAGTATAGATAAACTATTAACAATACTGTTCTCATTCATTTGTATTCCTTCCTGCAGTGATTCTGCAATTTTATATCCCAGGTGCCAAAAAAACTTGATTATAAGAGTTAATATTTCTTGATATTCTGGTTTAAGCAATCTCATGACTCTATGAGATATGTGATATTATTATCTATATTTTATTAATGAAGAAACCGAGGTAAAAAGTTTAAATAATATATAAGAAAATCCCCAGGCATATACAGAGTTTGATGTCAGGCAGCCTGAATAGAGAACCTGTGTTCTTCCCATTAAGAAAGATCATCTTAAATATTAGAGGCACTGAAGTCAAAATAGCTCACTTCCTAACAACTAGTTGAACCATAAATCCATGTGCATTTCAACATTCAACTTTAATAAATCCATTTTGTTCATCTTATACATTGTCACTATTGGACTCCATATGGCATTTGTTACATAACAGTAGTTTTCAGTAGTTTTTCAGTAGTTTTCTTTTTTTTTTAAGTAAAAAGGAATTCATCTAAATGAGAAATGTTCTCCATAACATTATTTTATAAGGTTACCAACAGACTTGCAAAGTGCTTACTGCTGTATTTCTACATTCTGCCAGTGACTTGCCCATAGATTAGAGGTCCCAACAATAAGCTTCTATTGCCAACAGTGAGTTTCAGTATGTGACCTTGGCCATTCTCTGGCTTTACTTTCTCAATCTATTAAATGAGAGATTTGAACTAGATAATCTCTGAGGTCATTTCCATCTTTATAATTAGATATTATGTGCTTCTAAGTGACGAGAAACTAAAGACATTTCTGCACCGATCTTCGCATGTAATCAGCTGACACTACAATTTAGCATGTCAGACTGTCCTTATGGTATTGCTGATTTGATTATGGTTAGAGGCTGATGTGTCTCTAGTGTGCAGGGCTACAATTGACATTGATGCCTATAAAGCAGTTCATGGGGCTTATTAAATCCAGCCATAGAATTGGAATGTTCTGGGTTCCCTTCAGGGTTCACATAAACTATAAATCATCCTAATTTTGAAATCTGACCTTTTCCAGCATAAGCAAAGGCTTCTGGATTTCAAAGTCACTGTGGTTCCTCAGAGGCTCTGAATACCACATAAGCTTCTGCAAATCCTACTCTGAAAACCCATCTCTAAATAAATCTCATTGGGTATTTGGTTTATAGGTAAACTCAAGCAAACCTATTATTGAAAATCTGGTTCCTGGTGCCCAGTACCAGGTTGTGATGTACCTGAGGAAAGGCCCTTTGATTGGACCACCTTCAGATCCGGTGACATTTGCCATTGGTAAGTTCCTAGCAACAAGAATAATGACTTATCTTTCTCAGACTACTGGTTGGAGGGGTGCAATGTGCAAGCTTGAAATCACTATCATTGCATAAGGAGTACCTACACCAGTTCACCCAATAGTCTACCTTCCAAGTATAGCGTACAGTAATGAAGGATTGCAGCCAGGACTCCGTGCCCCATCTCACAGGCACACACATTCTTACAAACATAGATGCCAAAATCCTCCGATCCTCACTTCCCTCCTATAAAATGACATAGTATTTTCATATAACCTACACACATTCTCTTTAAACCATTTCTAGATTACTTATAATACCTAGTGCAATAAAAATGCTGTGAAAAGAGTTGTTATACTACATTATTTAGGAAATGAAGACAAGAAAAAAAGTCATTCCACACAGATGAATTTGAGGGAAGAATATTTTCCATCTATGATTGGTTAATCCCACAGATGTGGCACCCACTAGTACACAGGGCTTACTGTAAGGAATGACTAGAACTGAACACTTAGTACATCCTTAGCATTTACTACTTGGGGGAAAAAATCAGGTGCAAATGTATTTACTTTGGCTTTCAATGATTTTGTCAGAAGGGTAAAAGCCTTATTTTTAAGTAGAAGTTTGAAGCCATGGCTGAGATATTCAACACATCTTCTCGGCTTTCTATCCTTACTCCCTACCCCTCTTCTTTTTAGTTCCCACTGGAATAAAGGATTTAATGCTCTATCCCTTGGGCCCGACAGCAGTGGTCCTGAGCTGGACCAGACCTTACTTGGGAGTGTTCAGAAAATACGTGGTTGAGATGTTTTATTTCAACCCTGCAACAATGACCTCGGAGTGGACGACCTACTATGAAATAGCAGCGACGGTCTCCCTGACTGCGTCTGTGGTAATCGCCCCTTAACCAGCTGTCACACTTCCCTAGGTGACAGATGTGTCATAAAGAAGTGATTTGTAAATCAGATCATTTTGTAAACACACAGAGGTAGTTTTGCTATTTTCAAGGCTTTCAGTTATTTTTGCTTTTAGGGTTTGGGGTATTTGGGGTTCTATCTTTGTTTTTAAGAGAGAGAATTCTGTGAAACTACCTTTACCCCCTCAATGGAATTTGTCAATGAACACTTTTTTTTTTATTGCATTTGCCCAAAGCAGAATAGATTTAGAAAGTGTTTATTGTGCTTCTCTGGTCCTAAGGAGGAAAACACAAAATGTTTCCCTCAGGCATTCAATAGTTATTTGACCCTGTTTAACTCTAATGATGACTCTTTCTGGAATCTACAAATTGGTTCAATACCTATATTACTGGGTCATTACAGAATGGTTTTCACAAAACTATAAATGATTTTCTCTGTGAGACTAAATAATTTTTTAAAGTATAGGTTACCTGCAAGTTACGCGTGAAGTATAACAATTATCCTCTACCCTGTGAGGTCTGTAGTAGTTATCACCCAACAAGACTCTGGCTCATGGTCCATGTTGAAAGAGTATAGACTTGTGAGAGGTCACTTGTCTAATAAATAGGGAGAAGTACATATATGGTTACTTACAAACAAGTGCTATTTCATTGTGTATTAAAATTTAGGAAATTACATACGGAAGCCAAAATTGGAAATATTTGTTTGTTTATCATTGAATCATCTTCAAAAAATTTTAGTTTTGTATTTTATTTTATTATGGCTCACTTCATTTCAGAAAGAATTACAAATACAAGACACAAAAAAAGGAAAATAAAAATTAATTTTATTATGACCCAATGAAAATGCACTACTCCAAAAATATTACTTTCCTCTTAGTCCTTTGTCTCTTTGCTTTTTTGCCCCATTCAGAGAATAGCTAATCTGTTGCCAGCGTGGTACTACAACTTTCGGGTAACCATGGTGACATGGGGAGAGCCAGAACTGAGCTGTTGTGACAGTTCCACCATAAGCTTCATAACAGGTGAGCATTGTGTAGGAGATGGTTCGATGACAGAGAACCTTATTTTGAGCAGGTACTAAGGGGCCACATCTCCAGAAAGGGTCAGTCATCCACCCAGCACTGAATGAGCATCAGTTTCCTGGGAGATAATATACTTGATTCTGATCATTTGTTATTTGTTGAATTGATAACCTTTAAAAATGAAGATGTCATTTTTATTCTTAGTTGCTGCCCTTGACTTAGTTTTGCTCTGATCATTGCCCTTGACATGTGCTTCCCAATTGGGATTGATTAGAACAGGGGTATAGCAGCAGAGCCTTCGGCTTTACACAGCACACTCAATTGACCTTACCCATGCAATGAGTATATTTGTTAGGCAGCATCCATTTCCTTACTAATTAAGCCAGTTTTAAAGACACAGCCTGGCTGTGGTAGAGTACATTGCAGGAGTTCAAAGTAGGCTTTGAACAGAGATCTCCTGGAGCAAGTTAACTTTTCTACGCCTCAGGTTTTTTACGTGCAAAATTGAGAAGACAGTGGTATCAATTATCTATTATTATTATGTCTTATTTCCTCTTTATTGAAGATGTTACTTAGCAAAATACGTACCTCAAAGTTGAGGTACTTAAAATACTACTTAGATCACTGAGGAACTTAAATGATATAGCTATACTATCAACAGTTAAAGAAAACAATGAAAAATAGAAATTCATCAAAAAAAACATTAACCTTGTTGTTTGAACTAAGAGATTTCAGGAACTTGTTTTTGGACAATACACTCTACTTGTACAGAGTTGTACTGAGAGATTTATTGTTAATTAGAATTATTAGATGATGAATAATTTTGCCAAAATTCTTTCCTCGTTGGACATCTAGCTTTCTTCTGTTCAAATTATTAATGAAACAAATGGAAAGAAATCAATCAGATGTGAATTCTTACACAATCAATTTACATGATATGTCATTTTCTTTACAAATCAATATCCAAAGTACTCTTTTTTTTCAGATGTTAACAGTAATAATTGCATATGTAAGTGAAAAAAAAAAAGACTAAAAAAAGGAGAAAATACCAATCCTTGGAAAATCACTGTGCTAACCTCTTGAATGCATTAATGATCACCTACTTTATAATTAAACTTCACTGTATCAATAATTCTTAGGGTTCAAGTTTCTTGAAATTAGCTTTCAGAGAACACTGTTTCCTTCTCAGGCAGAACAGCTATCTGAAAAACTCAGAACCAGTTTCTGCTCACTTCCAGCTACAGAGCTTGAACAATTATCTTAATGGTCCTGAGCTCTTGTTTTTATCAGTGTATCTAAAATATTGCCTGATATTTAGTTAATAGGGCAAAACTTTGTATATTCAAATACCCCCTTAACAGATTCTTTGCAGTGTCTCAGAGAGGGCCATCAGAAACAAAATATCTTAAGAGTCACCATTCTGAGTGGTTCAAGGTGTGCCTTTTAAACTAGGGAACTGAGCTGGAGTAAAATGTATAATAGTCAAGGTGCACATAGAAGTCTGGATTAAAAAAAAAAAAAAAGTGGTTAACAAAAGAGTTATTTACCTTGATGAGCAGTTAACAGTCCCCAGCACGCTGGTCTTTAGGAATTTCTTATCTTTTCCTGGAACAAACATCTCAGCCATACTGACACCAATGGTCTAAAGTATTATTATCTAAGCATATTAATATAGATGGTTTCAATTCTCATATCCATAAGTATAATACTTCATAGCATAGTATCAGAATTAAATATAAATCACTATTAAAGTATATTTTATACTTATTTTTTAAAGCAATGGAAATTATATTCTTTTTTGGCCTTTCTTACAGGATTTCAAACAAGGATCTTATTTATAATAAATGAGTCTTTCATGCTTTATTTCCCTATGAAATTTAATTTAATTTCCCTATAATATTTCCCTTTGAAATTTAATCTAATTGCCAAATTGATATAAAAGGAAATAGGAATAAAATATTTGAATTAATTGTGACTAATTAGAACCTCAATTCCATTATCTTTGTTAGGCAACTTTGCAAGACAAGTCCATAGTTAATTGGGCTTGGATAGCAAATAATGATTACTAAACAAACAGTGACATCTGGTGGTCTTTTAGCACTATGATGGATTTTGAAGCAACAATATGGAGTACAAAAATCTGAAGACCGGTGCTTGTTGGGTTTGCTATGCATTGCTGGGTTTGTAATTTTAAAAAGTGTTCTTGTCCTCACTAAAATTAGAACATGAGAAAATATCCTTTGAGGAAATATGTATAGGTATTTGGATGTGATAAAGTACCCTGTAATATCTTAAAAAGCTATAAAGAAGCCACAGCTATTTTTTCCTATATTAGAATATTCTGAAATAAGATGTGGGCATTGTTGATAGTTCGTGATTATGTAAAGCATGCTAGAAATGCTAATTCCTATTACCTATGAAACAGAAATGTGTTTTTATTTATATACAGGTATTAAAAGTTTTCAGTGAATAATTGTTTTTGAAGGCATAGTCAGTTATATATGTTTGTTATGAGTTCTACCAGCATACTAATGAAGAGAAAGCTTCATGATTTACATAAATGTTCCTCCCATTTTTGTTGGCTTTGTGCTGCATTTCAGACCAGAATATTTCATAGTTGTCATGCCAACTTACATGTATAAATTAAATGTTTCTTAAAATCTTTAGAATTACCAGGTTCATTAAAATATGCTTTCAGAGCTCATGTTTTATAAATCTTGTGATGAACTCTGCTCCTAAATTAGCAATTTTTAAAAAATTTAACTGTCTTAGGATGTAAAATAAGCACAGTGTTAGAATTTAGCTTTGTGGCATAATTTTAAAAACATTATTCCTTCTCCTTTACCACTTAATTTGGGCAATACTTCTTGAAACCACAGGGCTGGACGTTGTCAATGATTCTGTTTTGTTATCTTATGGAAATAACATTTGCCTTCTATCCTACTTAGAGAGCTATTATATTCTGTTCTTCACCTTTCTCTCCTTTTGCTCCTTATTCCCATCAACATCTGCACTGTACCACAATGGCAGAGATTTTATACTAAAGGACCCCAAGTTTTCCAATACTGCTTGGTTAATAACTTTACCAATGCCTACTAATTGACTGAAACAAGCGTACCCAAGCAAGAAAACATACTAGGAACCCTGTAACTGGATCACATAACGGGGGCACCATTGGGTCTAGCTGTCTTGTGTTTGAGATACACAAGATGAAGTCCCATGAAATAAATGCCCACCTTGTACCCAGCCTTCTCTCCTTCAGAGAGATCCAGGAGTCCCCAGGCCATTGCCTGATGTTAGCTTTAATTCCCTAAAATGTTTCTATATGGGATTTCATCCTTTCCTGATAAGTACTTTATTAGTCCTTTGTACTAAGTTGTATCTCTTTCCTCCCTCATAGCCCCAGTAGCTCCAGAAATCACTTCTGTGGAATATTTCAATAGTCTGTTATCTATCAGCTGGACATATGGAGATGACACCACTGACCTGTCCCATTCTAGAATGCTTCACTGGATGGTTGTTGCAGAAGGAAAGAAGAAAATCAAAAAGAGCGTATGTTTTTTTTAATTCAAATATTAGGCATCTCAACATTTAATAGCATGGACTATTGAAAACCACAAGCAAACATTTATGTAGATAAACATATTTTGTATACCAACTGGCACTGTTTGAGCTCAGGAAATAGATCAACCCAAAATTACATTCTTTCTTATATAGAACTTATCTTTAATCTCTAACAGTGAGTTGTAATAGCTGAAATAACTATTGGTTTAATTTATATTTAAAGTTATGATTTGAGATCATTCTTCAGGATGCCAAACATTTCTAAGAAAATGATAATTAACAAATTTCAATATTTTCTCCATATATCACCAACATCTAAATATTTGGATACACTGAGGAAATTTATTTCTTCTCTCCAAGTTTATTAGCTTTTAAGCATTGTGTTCATTAGGATACAGACTAAAGTACTATAATAAAACAAACAAACAAAAAACAAGATACAAGTTTTTTGTTGTTTTTAATTATAGCCTAGTATGGGTCACCCAGGTCCTTTCTATTTTCCTGCTCCATTTGCCACTATGTGGAGTTGTCATTTGCACAGGAGAAGTTCATTATCATTTTGTCCATCCTGCAGTCTGCAGGAATAAGGCAAGAGAGGACATGGAGGCCCAGCACTTATAGAATATGAACTTGTTCATTGATCACATGCCCCCGCCCCAGCTGCAGGGGAGGATGGAAAATGTAGTCTTTAGGTAGAAAGCCATGTCTATAGACATAGCTAGGTTTCTTCTGAGCCTTTCAGAATGTTTGTATTGGTAACAACCCAACAATATCTTTTCTAAAATCTGCTGCGACTATGTGGGAAAACATTAGAGCAATATCTATATCAAATAAGGGAATGGATTACTGAATTGTTTTATCTGGAGTGGATATACAAGTTTAAGTCTCCTTGCATTTGGCTCAAATGAGAAATTTGTATAATTTTCAGAGAACATAACTTATATGTAATATAAGTAATATAATTGTAGATCACAGCACAAAACAGAGAAGGAATGGTGCTATAGCCTTGTAATTGTGTAGAATAGTGTGCTGGTTCATTCAATAGAAGTTTAAGCCCTGGATTTTGGTGTTCTTCCAGGTAACACGAAATGTCATGACTGCGATTCTCAGCTTACCTCCGGGAGACATATACAACCTCTCAGTAACAGCTTGCACGGAAAGAGGAAGCAACACCTCCACACTCCGCCTTGTCAAGCTAGGTAGGAGTATATGGGCAAGTGTAGAAACTATCACACTGGGAGAACTCGTGCTTGATCCCTTAATTCAGTGTGGGCTCCTTGGCTCAATGAAATAATAACAGAAAACAGCTAATTCTCTCTTGTAAAGAGGCAGAAGGTAGACATTTATATTACCCAAAAATATAGTCAAGTTAGAAAAAGTTTTTATGAGTAAAATGTATATTATGCTGGGAGACAGGTGTATTTGCCATTCTTAAAACCATAAATGAACACAGTTCGTTTTAAAGATGGATGAATGTTAGAGAATATCTAGTACAGTGTTTTTAACTGTTAGACAACATCCCCTTTTCATATAAATGGCTATTAATTATCTTAAATAGATACTTATAGCTAAAATAACCCCCACACTAGTTTTTTAAAGTTGTTATAATTTCATATGAATATAAAATCAATATGAATGAAAAATATTTATAACAAAATAAGAGTCCCTTATGTATGTGTGTTCAAACACAGCTACTCTGAAAGACTTATGAAGTTGCCTACTGCATACACATAGCTCAAATGAACAAGTTTATGTTTGCAAGAACTGACCAATAGTCCTGATAACTTATAATTTTCAGAAAATATAACCATAAATATATAAAAGAATATTTTTAAATGATGAAAGGAACAACTGAAAATAAATAAATTAATAATAAATAACTGAGAAAGCCCAGATACAAGTGTGCCCTAGAATAAATCTAGAGTTAGAGTAAATCAGAAGAAATTAGAAGTATTTGCATATGATGAGACCAAGAGGTAGATAACCTTAATGTAGAGATAACATACCAAGAAAACAATAGACTATGGATGAGGGAAGGTGAGGAAAGTATTCTTGCAAATGAGCTGAAACTTACTGTACAGTAATGTCAAATAATTCTTTATAATTTGACATACAACTTGGAAGTGACACTATGTAATACAACATACATCTTCTAGAGTAAAATAGTGACTACTAGAAACTAGGAAGGGTAGGACGGATACAGGAATAGTTGGATAATGGTTATTACATAATAAGATATACATTTAGTTTCTGATCCTATAATTGGCAGCAGGCAATGGAGAATGGATTGGCAAAAAAGTTGTGTTGGGACAGTATCAGTATGAAAACAACTCAAAAGTGAATTCATAATTTCAATAGGTAATGTTCACAACATAAATCTCTTACCACTTTTATATCTCAAAAATTTTAAATATATGGAAGACAATAACAAAACTATTTCCCAAATGGTGATACAGTTTACTGATATCAGGCTTTCAGGTGTCTATAATATGTGCCTGAATCATCTTTGTTCTCTCATATGTTCATGTGTGCAGCTATGAGTAAGGAATGCTTTATTAGTGGAATAACACCTTGGGTAGCATTATGTCTGTGAGGCATTTTTAGAAAATCTCCAACAAAACAAAACAAAAGCTTTCTTTAATTTATTCAGTAGGCACATTTCTCTACAACTAAAGGCACTGAGTCTTGAATCCTTTTTAACTCACACTTGACACAATGAAAACTAAATTCTTGTACTAAACCCCTTTAAAATTATGCATCGTGTAGTTGGAAATACATGATGTTTTGAAAAGATACTATGGGAAGAAAAAGTGCATTATTGAACAATTTTTAAATGATATCTTCGTAATCCGTTTAATATGACAACTTTCTTCTTAATTATTTTACTTAATTCTTTGAAAGTTTTTCATGCAGTAAAGTGCATGAAATTTATTTTTATGGTAAATTATTCTTGTGTGACATTCTGAAGTCATGTGGCATATAGGAGATGAGACAGTTTTTTATTTGAAATCCTCTTGCTCATTGTGGACAGCCAATATTTGTCAAGTCCCTGTATTCTGACTACACAAAACATTCCTACATGTTTCCAAACACATTCAAGGTGACAATGCTTCTCACTTTGGGAATCAAGTACACTGCAGGTAATCTATGCAGTGGCCCATGCTTGAATTTTAGAGAATACCAACTTCCAACATGGTATCATCTACTTATTAAGATAAAAACTTACCTTCCTATTTCAGATTGTGTCTCCCATGAATTCAAAGGTCAGTTCAAAAATCATTTCCAGGTAACCAGAACTACTTGAAGATTTCACTCATGTCCTCAGTATCTTTCTTTTCCTAAGCTTTATCATTACATGTAGCTGTGTGTTTGAGGTCCTGGCTTCTTTCTTCAATTAATTTGTATAATCAATCTCCTTTACAATGCAAATTCAGAGTGTGCTTACCAAAATAACATTTTCATTGGGCTTAGTACAGGCTTCTCTGTCATGGAGCCCTGAGAATATGGGGAGAAGCTATAATTAGTACAATTATGTCTTCATTGGGAGTGTAAGTTGAAAATCAAGATGCTCTCTCAAACATCATGAGGTCTTGGGCTTCCATGTTTGCCTGATACATAGGACTGTCTAAGCCAACTGGTAAATTTCCGTTAAACTTTTCAAGAGTAAAAGGCAAGCTCCTAGATAAATTATTTTTATGAAATAAAAAAGTTTTTCTTTATTAATATCTTAATAGCAGATGGAATATTGTCTCTATCTTGTTCTTCCCTGAAAGACAATCTATACATAATATGCCTTTTTTTTTTCATGGCAACTAAATAATCTAACTTTTTATCCTTTTGACAAAACATTCTATTTTTCATCACTAATCATGTTATTGTATTTTAATAGCTTTCCCAATTTTAAAAAAATATTTTTTAGTTGTAGTTGGACACAATACCTTTATTTTATTTATTTTTATGTGGTACAGAGAATCGAACCCAGGGTCTCGCACGTGCTAGGTGAGCACTCTACCGCTGAGCCACATCCCAAGCCCCTAGCTCTCACAATTTTCCATAACACAATGCCTTGCCACCTATAACTGCTCAATATATATTACTGAATTGAATTGAAATAGTAGACTTCAAGGTTGAAAGTGATAGCTAATATTTAACCAAAATAATTTCATCTTTGATAGAAGTGAAATAGCATTGTGCTTTTAAAATAACTGAATTGAAGTTACTTTTTGTTTCACAAAACTTTATACCATTTTGTTTCTTCACAGTGTTCATTTTGGTGTACACAAAAGTCATATTAATTCTACTTTACAGGAAAATACAATTTTGACACACATTTTCATTTGAATCAGAATACTCTTATTAAAGCTTGGACCAAAACTAGCTGGATTAATCAGCATTCCAGCTTCTCTGACAGAGGTCTCTTTATGCTATGTCTATCATAGGAGGCAGGATTTACCTCTGAGGAAAGAAATTAAACTACCGATGACTATAGTATAACATAAATTAATCCAAGATGACATGTGCAAAGGTAAAGAGCCCTTTCTCAAAATAATTGCCAAGAATTTTCAATTATAATGTCAACAGCAAACATCTACATTAAGACACATACCATCAGTGGTGCTATTTACAGAATGTTGAGCCAGTCCTCCCACAGGGAATTTCTGAGTGCCTGCAGTTTCATGGTACTTTGGTGGTATGTGATGACCAGTCCCTTTGGAAGTCAACACAAATGTTAAAAATTAAATCTGTACCTAAGACCCGTCGTGTTGGAAGAAACCACTGGTCTGCACATGACTATGTTTTCAACCAATAACCAGTCATATATCTGAGTCTTGGTGAATCCAACTAGAACTTTGGGCCAACTTTAGGAGGACTTAGGAAGTATATATCAGAGAATCAGTTTTCCAACCTTAAAAAAAGGAGGAAGAAGAAAGGAAAAGAAACAAGAATGGTAAATGTTGGACATTTACAAGACAACTCTGTACTAATAGAACATTCACTTATTAATTCATCTAACAAATATATATTGACAGCCTTGCAAGCACTGGTGAAAAGTCAAACTACTTGTAGCAATGAACCCAAAGCCTTCTTTCACAGTAATGTCACAAATAACTTATGATCTAGTGAAGAGAAAATGATAAGTGTTTCACAGAGCATTAAAGCAGGGCACTGTGGTACAGTCACTGTGTGGTTAAAGGTTTCTTTGAGAGAGCCATCAAAGCTGAGGTCTAAATAACCAAAGAGGATCATCCACAGAAGGTTGGGGAAGTGTGCTATGTGGAGGGGATAGGCAGAGACCAGATTGTACAGGATTTTGAAGGCATTGAGGTAGAATTTTATATTTAGAGCCATGGGACATTTAGAGGATTTAAAAACATCTGACTTACATTTGAAACAATCCCTCTGGTAGCTTAAGGGAGAAAGGATGGTTGAGTCAACAACCAATAAAGGGTTATTTGTCCCAGTTCAAAAAATAACATTCTAATCCAAATAAGTCCCATGAGAAATGATGGAAACCTTGACTAAAGTGGTTATAGTGGAGATGAAGAGAAGTAGACAGAATTGTGGAGCTATTTTGAAGGTTGTGTCCATCTTCTGTTGGGACAGAGATGGGAAGTGAGAGAAAGAAATTGACACTGACTTCTAGGCGTGGCTCTTGAGCAACTAGGATGGATGGTTGTACAATTCATTGAGATGGAAAAGTCTTGAAAAACTAAAGGAGCACTAAATTTGGAGTCAAGTAATAATCAAGGATTTTTCTTTGGATATAAATTTGTGGTAACTGTGGGACAAATCAAAGAGCAGATGTTAAATAAAGAGATTATTGATAGATGTGTCTGGAAATTGAGGAGAATTTCTAGGCTGGAAAGATCATTTGGGGGCATCTAAGATGAGGTCACCAAGTAATAAGATAAAACAGAAGAGCAGAGAAGCCCTGGATCTAGCCTACAAGAAACACTTCAGCACTTTCAGATTGAGCCAGGAGAAGCCACCAAGACACTGGGAAAGACTAGCCAGTGAGGAAAGAAAAAACCCAAAGACAGGATTTGCATACCACCATTGTGAAACTTCTGCTTTTTCCTGCCCACAGACTTGTGCAGGCAGAGTCAGGACAGGAATCCTGTACCACCAGTGCTTGGAGAGGGCTTGGGGATGGCTGGGTGCTGTGCTGCCTTGCAGCACAACAGAGCCTAGGAAGGCTGGACCCACTCTACCCCTGGCAGACCTGGGTCTGGACACAGGATCAATTCTTTTTATCTGTTTTCTGCATATTTGTTCCTGAATTGGGTTTTCTGTAAAACCTTCATTTCCTTCATAATACATGTAACAAACAAGGGAGGATCCCCACACCCGCTCTGTGGTTTTCTGTTCCCTTTTTATAATTTGGACATTAGGACAACATTAGCTTGATTTTCTGAATCTCAGTCATGAAAATTTTTGAATAGATTAGAAATCTTTAAAACATCATTTGGCCACAGACAAGGGGAAAAACAGAAACACTTTGAGATGTTTAGAATTGGGGAAGTATTAGATCCCTTGTCCTCTCTTTCTTCAGTAGATTGCAAATAATTATGGAGTTTAATAAACTGGGTTTTCTGACCAGCCTGTTGTACCTGTGTCTCACTCCCTCTTAAGAACATTTGTTTATCATTTTGTTGAAGCCATGGAGTTTACAATTTTGGAAATAGTTGCTTGAATATGCGCAGTCCTTGGTTTTAGAAAGGAGTGGGTTAAGTGTGTGAGTCATACCTTACTGAAGTCTGAAGTACCACTCCCTAGCCACCCTTT
Organism: Callospermophilus lateralis; assembly: GCF_048772815.1. Classification (NCBI taxonomy): domain Eukaryota; kingdom Metazoa; phylum Chordata; class Mammalia; order Rodentia; family Sciuridae; genus Callospermophilus; species Callospermophilus lateralis. The sequence continues at coordinate 83,732,313 of NC_135308.1, forward strand.
TCTGGAATCCTCTCCTAATATATAACTAATGTTATTTTTCTTATTCTCTCCCCCCATACACACACAAAAAGAGCTAAGTAAGTTGAGAATATGAATAAATGGTGTCAAATAGCACAGAGAGAAAGAAGATAAAAAATGGACGAATGAATGAATGGATGGGAAGAAAAATTGAGGAAAGGAAACAAAGTGTGCATATCTGCAGCATTTATTATATACACATCCCTGTTATACACACATACCAGTCTCCCCCCCCTCTCTTGCACACACACACACACACACACACACACACACACAACAATAAAGTCATATACTTTTTACAAACGCATTCATTCATTTTATCAACCACCAAACATTTAGTCTGCTTTTACTATATGCCACACATTATTCTGGGTTCTGGGTATACACAAATAACAAAAATTTTTGGCCTGTTCTAGTTCAAAAAAAGGGATGATAAATATAGCTTCATGGATGTTGAACAGTGATGTTTTGTGGGGGGAAAAAAAAGAAGCAGCAGCAGCAAAGGCAGTGAGTGCTGAGGGGTAAGTGCGATATTTGTTGTGGGTGGAGTAAGTGTCACTGTGACGTGATGTTTGAGTCCAAACCTGAAGGTGAGGGGATGAAGCAAAGAGTTACGTAGGAGGTTATCAGGTGAGCAGAGGGAGTCACAGGTAGAAAGTCTTGGAAGCATCAGTGAGCCTGGTGATTTCAAAGAATAATCAAGAAGGCTATAGTAGATTCAACAAAGGGGAAAGTAGTAGATGGTGGGCCAGAGAGGTAACAAGGGAGCAGACAGTGTGGGGTCATTGAAGAGCGTTTTCCTGAGAGGATGCTCCATGGGATGGGTTAACAGAGGAGTCACAACACTGACACATTTCACAGTAGGATCCTGGTGGGAACTGTTTAGGGCTGAGAGCAAAAGTACAAGACCAGTTAGGTAAGATGACCACACATCTGTATTGCCTTAGGCAATACAAGTTTGCACCTCTTATGGATCAGTTAAAATCTAACAGAGTCTTCTTAGAAATCCCCTTCTTCCCCAGATGATCCAAGTTGGACACATTGGGTTCATTATAATTAGGCAGAATAGCACGATTTGTTGTTACATATTCAAACATACACATATAACAGTACAATTTGGCCAGTTTTATTCTCCCGTACCTTTCCCTTCTCTCCCCCTAACCCCCTTACTCTCAACTCTACTGGTCTCCTTTCTATTTTCATGAGATTCTCCCCACTTCCCCAACCCCCCATTTTTCTCTCAGCCTCCACATATAAGAGAACACAGTACCCTTGACTTTCTAAGTGCAGTTTATTTTTTTTAACATAATATTTTCAAGTACTATTCACTTACCTTCAAAACACATCATTTAATTTTTCTTTAAGGATGAATAAAACAATGTGTATATATCCCACGTTTTCTTTATCTAGTCATTCATTGCCAGACACCTAAGCTAGTTTGATAATTTGGCTATTGTGAATTGTGCTGCTATAAACCTGGGTATGCATGTAGCACTATAGTATGCTGACTTAAATTCTTCAGGATAAATACCAAGGAGTGATACCACTGGGTTATACAGTGGTTCCATTCAGGTTGGACTTTTATGATCAATTATATAGTTCTTCAAAGTCAAGAGACCATTGATATCTATCCATACAAGAAATTGCTGGCATCATACTGGTAGCAATGAAAAGTGCTCACATAAAAAAATGTATTGTGAAGGCAGAGCTGAGAGAAACTACTGATGAACTTAAATGTTGTCTCCAAATTAGTGGTAAGACACCAAAACCTAGGATCTGAGCAATTGAAAGGACAGAGGTGCAAATTATTGAGTTGAAGATTATAGGACAAAGTGATCTGGAGGAAAGATTGTTAAGTTCAGCCTCTGATTGGTCAGGAGTCCCAAGTGTCTGTTAAACATTACAGAAGAGATACTGCACTGAACAGGCTGTTAGATTAAGGAGCTTGGATTCAGTGCGGACTTCATGTATGGAAATAAATTTAAGAGTAGTCAAGAAACAGACTGAAGAAAGCAAAAAAGAATTCTATCCACGGACTAAGCTCCAAGCCACTTCAACATTAAGAAGTAAAAGTGACAAGAAAAAACCAGCAAAAGAGGATGACTAGTCAGAGAAGCAAGAAGGAGCCAAGGAAAGTGTGATATCATAGGAGCCAGGCAAAGAAGAGACTTGATGGTACAGGGAACACCTTATCATTCTGCAGATAAGTCAGGCAAGATGAAGAATGAGAACTGAACGCTGATCTGAGCAACCAACCTAGAAGTCACTGCAGATTTTGAGAAAAGGCATTTGGGTGGAGACGTGAGCAAAAGTATCCAATGTGAAGGAGCTCAAAGAGAATGCAAAGAGAAAAACTCAAGACAGCTGGAATAGAAAAACTTTTGAGAAATTTTATTATAAAGGAAAAAAGAGGAAGTGAGCAGAAGCTGAATAATAAAGAATTTATGAATTTTTGTTGTTTTTTTTTCTTTTCTTTTTATTCTTCAACAGAATGGGAAAAGCTTGAATGTAAGCTAATCAGAATGATTCAATAGAGCAGGGTGGGGGGGGGGAAACCAGTGATTCAGGATAATTAGAAGTGAGGCTTTAAATGACGTCCCTGATTAGACCAGAGGAGATGGCAGCCAGGAGAGGAGCTGAGGGTTGGGGATGAATCTTCAGTAAGACAATGAAAGAGATGTGGGCACTGATGAGGTAGTCAGAAGGGTGGGTGATGATGGCAACTGTGAAAGTCTCTTCTGATTGACTTCTTAGGAGATAATCATACATGTTCTTTAGGTTTGTAGGATATCATAATGGTTCTACAATTCTTCTTGTATAGACCTTTATGACCAGCAGTCACACATATATTGCTTTCTAGTTTAGATTTCAGTGATAGGTATGTCACTGTCCCATTGCTCTGCACTGGGCTTGAGACTCGCCAATACCTATCCTCAACACATCTCTCCCCATTTCCCACTGAAGTTCTCTGAGTCACTGCCAACTGCCTACAGCCCTGCCACATAGTGTCAGCACTTCTTTAAAAGCATTTCTTCTGAGCACCACGCAGTGACTGCATATCTTGCAAGTATCTTATTCTTTTCAATATATTGGAAGAATCTGGATGGTGGACTTGTACAGCAATGTCTGTGAAATCTCACACTTGAATACTCAGCAAGTATCCATCCTGAAAAAGTTAGTTTTCTGGATATCGTAACATTTCAGGAGACCTTGTTACCCCAATACGGAAATGAATGGAAAATACTCGTATTTTTAGAAGGTTTATTTTTATGGAGGTTTTAGATATCAGTTCTCATTCTCACATTATGTTACATTAGAAAAGTGACTCAGGCCCTCTAGATTTATGTCACCTACCTATAAAATGGAAATCTGGACTAGAATATCTTTATATTCCAAGTCTTAGAATTTCATTCAACCTGATTTCAAATAAAGGCAACCAAGTTAATGATACAGTGAAAGTAGGTAGTGATCTTTGTCTAAAAATTTTGTGGTACATAAATTTAACCAAAAAAATGCTAGGTTAAAAAAAAAGAAAAGAAAAAGATATATTTTCATTCATTCCTGAGATCTAAAAATGGAAGAAGTCAGATATTTTGTTTTGAAACTAATATTAATGAGAACTTTTTCTCCCTAATCTCTAGAAGTTACTTGAGTTGCTAAAACTATAAACCCACCCAATGACTCATAGAAGGAGATGTGATATTTGCTGTCATTAAATTAGACCATAAAAATATATTTAAAAAGTAATGGCAGTGATATATTTCTAATTCCTGAGAAAATCTTATGTTTTGTATATGAAAAGGACCTAAATGTAATTTAATGCATTTTTTAGGTGCTAAATATTTGCCTGAATGTTTTTTTACATTTCCCAATATTATTTAAAAATATTCAAATGACTGATTAAATGAATTTAGGAAAAGAATCTCCCTAAGTTAATGAGAAAAGACCTAATAAACTTCAAGTCTGACAAAGGCTACCATTGTTTGATATAAATATTCCTCTTCTTAATTTTACTGCATGTACATCTTAATTCACCATGAATAATTTCTTGACTTCTTGTTTGTTTTTTCCCTTCTAACAGTGCTTTCTTTTGCAGATGTTTTTTTTTTCAGTGACTTGAACTTAAGTTATGCAGCTTTCACTACCTACATTGCAGATGTTTTCTTTGGCCAAATTGAATATTAGTTACATAACTTATGCTGCTTACCTTAGAACTGCTTGAGTTGAGAAAAATAAAAATTTAAAAGGCTGACTATAATATAGCATTTAAAGACTCCCAATTCATATCTGTATACATGCAGAAGATTCTAGAAATTTTCTCTCAGTGAGGTTAAAGATTGAAAATAGATTTTGGTCATGCTGATCACAGGTTAAGATGATTTTTACAGTGCTTTTCTACTGACTTCCTCTTATTACCAATGTCACACATTTGTACTGTGACTTATCAAGCTTAGAGGTTTAAAATGTAAACAGAGAAACTACTGGTCCTTATGGAAATAATTATGACCTCATAAACATCATTTGCTAGGTGGTTACATCAATGAGTCACATTAAAATAAGAAACACTAATAACTAGCAGATAGATTTTAGACAATAAGTACATTACACTCTGTTCCAAGGTACATTAAGTCCATTACATCTGTTTCCTTTGGAATTCCCAAGAAAAATAAGAGATTTCTTTTTGCTAAAGCACAGAATAAGGATGATACCAGCTCATACTTCACAGAAGGTCACTTTCACTCCCTAGAGACCCAAGGCAACAACTTGAGCCTCTCATAATCCAATCTAAATTAAATGGTAGAGATTGTATTACAACCTTTCATTCTGATCATGTTCTGTGCATGGCACTTGACTCTCTTATAAAATTAGATTAGATTCCCAACCCAAATCCAGAGAGGCATTGAATGGGAGCAAAGAAAAGGAAAGGGAGGACCAAATAGTTGAATATAACACCAGCAATGTTAGAAAGCTTTTAGACTATCTAAAAGCAAGAAAACCTATATCTTTGTTGTATTTTGTAAAAACAGCATATTTATTCCCTTTACCATGTATGCAACACTCATCAATACTGTGGATTATTTTAAGCAAAAGGAAATTTGACACTTTAGAATATGGAATATTAAAGAAGTTAAGATTTAAAATGTCACTGAGCAAGATATAAAGTGATACCCAGGAGATGATCTCTAACTAATATCTACCTGACCCTATATAAAATGTGTGTACATCTCATTTTCTCTTCATAGTATTGTTGGGGTCTTTTTATACTTCTGTTTTATGAGATAGAATGTAATTGATATTTTTTATAATAAGAAACTATATTGGGTGGCTAAGACTGCCATAACAAAATACCACAGACTGAGTTGTTTAAACAACAGACTGTATGACCAATGTGGTTCTGCAACCTGTACAATCAGAAAAATAAGAAATTATACCCCATTTGATTCAAATGTATAAATTTTCAAGATCATTGTACTGTCATGTGTAACTAATAATAATAATAATAAGCAGAAATGAAAAATCTGTGTTTTACAACACAGCCATTTGCCATGCATAGGGACTGAGCACTTGAAATCTGGCCAGTCAAAAATAAAAGATGCTGGGAATGTGAAGTACAAATTGGATTTTGAAGTTTAAGCATGAAAAAAAAAAACATTAACGATTCTTTATATTGATGCTACTTTGTGTGGTTTGGGTTAAATAGAATATATTAAATTCTATTCACTTGTTCATTTGATAACTGTGGATTTACTTACAGTTATGGAGGCTGAAATTCCAAGATCGAGTTGTCAGCAAATTCACTTTCTCTTAAGGTATCTCTCCTTGGCCTGTCCTCACATGGTATTTTCTTTGTATGCATGCATCCTGGCATCTGTTTGACCAAATTTCCTCTTCTCATAAGGACATTGGTCAAATTGGATTAGGCCCAACCTAATGGCTTCATTTTAACTTATTAACCTCTTGAAAGGCCCTGTCTCCGAATACAGTTACATTGTGAGGTTTCAAACTATGAAATTTGGGGATATTCAATCCCTCCCATGATGTAGATAGAGACCAGTCCAAAAGTTTCTGCATGTCAGTATACCCCTTATCATGTACAGTTGCCTGAACAAATTTAAACATTAACTACTTTTAGTCCTGTGCCTGAGAATGGAAAACATGAATCCCATAAACCATCAAGGCTATGGGCCTAAGCTGACATTGTCTTTTCATGGGAGGAAATGAACAACAAGGAGGGGTCCTCTAAGCAGCTTCTGCCAAGGATTTCCAGACTTCTGCTCTAGCAAATAGGAAGGAATACTCTAACCCAGTACTGTCCAATTGGAATATGATGAGAATCTCCTATGTAATTTTTAATTTTCTAGTACACACATTAAAAATAGTAAAAAAAGAAACAAGTGACTTGGATTTAATATATTCTATTTAACCAAGACTACACAAAGTAGCATCAATATAAAGAATCATTTATATTTTCTTTTTTTTCATGCTTAAACTTCAAAATCCAATTTGTACTTCACATTCATAGCATCTTGTATTTTTATTTTTTTTTTGAGAGAGAGAATTTTTTAATATTTATTTTTTAGTTTTTGGTGAACACACATCTTTATTTTATTTTTTATTTTTATGTGGTGCTGAGGATTGAACCCAGCGCCCCGAGCATGCCAGGCAAGCACGCTACCACTTGAGCCACATCCCCAGCCCAGCACCTTTCATTTTTGACTGGCCAGATTTCAAGTGCTCAGTCTCTATGCATGGCTAATGGCTATGTTGTACAACACAGATTTTGCATTTTAATACACTCTCTGGGAAAAATATTGTCTCAAGTAGTCAAATTTAATCATATTATACCCTCACTAATGAAATCTATAATAACTTTATTTCCTTTAGGATACCAGAGTCAAATTTCTGCCTGGTTAATTTAAAGAATACACCTATCACAAAGATAGTAAATAGTGCACAAGCCAATGACTTGGATATGTTACTCATTGACCTACAGAGCTCACATGCCTATGTAGTTGGGGAAAGAATACAGTGATGATGGGTGCCATGACCTTGGAATAATCGCTTGTCTCCATATTTTGCCTGAAAAGAAGAATTTGCCACCTGGCTGTTAAAGTCCCAGATCATTTGGAGATTTTCCTAAGGATTCTGTTGATCACCTGGACTCGCATTCTCAGTCAAATAAAAAGAAATCCCTACTCTAGTAACTATGCCCTCTTCCTTAGACCACAGAGAGTTTTTTTTTTTTTATAATTCACAATAGTCCTTGACTCCACAACTGAAATATGAATATTTTATCAACATGATCAGCATAAGAAAAGGTAGAGAACATAAAAATTCAACCACAGTATATCTGAGTTACTTATGCTGGAATTCTGAATTTTCTAGTAAATAAATCCTGGCTCGTGTTTTAAATTTGGTCAATAAATAAGACACATTGAGTACCTACAGATGGCTAGTTCAAGATGAAGACAGATTAATTTATAAAACATGACATCTATTAGGATCTAGTAGGATTGGGACTTCACTCAGATCAAATAGTTGATAATTAAGCCAACAGAAAATCCCTGAAGGGATAAGTCATCAAGAGACAAAGTCATCAGAAAGCCTTTGGGGAGAAGCTAAGACTTTTTCTTGACCTCAGAATGAGCTGAATACAGAGAATAAAGAGAAATCATGTTGAGAGCAAGAACATTGCTCATGTCAAGTTCAATGAGAAGAGTAACTTTAACAGGGGCCAGCACTTGTGGGGTAGTTTGGTGATAAAACTAATGGCTAGGTGACATGCAGCCAATTTAAGTAAATCTTTAAAATGTGGTGCATTTAGATATGACACTGTAGACATGCACAGACAGGATTAACATGAGCCAGCGGCATCATAAGCTGCTTTTAGTTATCACTGACAAAAGGAAGAAAGAACAGATTAGCAGTAGGGAGGAGGGGGAAAGGACTCTGAAACAATCAATGCCTGTGATGACAAGTGCCTGGACATGCAATATATTTTTAAAAATAGATAACAGAAGATATGACAAGAATCATCAGCAGACATGCTCTCTGGGACTGAGAAGTAAGAGGGAAACCTCAACATTTTTCACTTAGACAACTGAAAGAATGTCTATGTTCATAAGAGAATCAGGAGTCGTGGAAGATAGTATTGATTTATGAGAAGGGGAGGCTGCCAGATTCAGTTTTACCATTAGGAGTTTGAGGTAATAGTGAGATATCAAAGTAGGCATAGATGATTGATTGAGTATGCAGGCATAAAAATTTGGATTCAGAGACTAGGATTTGGGCAGTGTTCATATTGGATAGCTAAACTGATTTTATCTATCTACCAAGAAGTGAAGTATAGACACCCTAGGGATTCTGAGTATAGTCCCAGAGATTCACTCTGAGGAGCAATACTGTAGTGCGCATTTTTTAAAAAGAAAAAAAAAATCCAGCATCAGCTTAACAAATTATCCAACTCTGCCCTAAGAACCTTACACTTGCTGCCAAAGATCACGTTCTTACATGAGTCAGAACTGCTGTAGGACTTGTTCTCTTATTCAGGATCCTACTAGCAATGACAATTTTTGAAGGATGTGGGGTGGAAATTGACCTCTGAGTTTCATCAGAAACTCTCGGTTTCACTAGTTTTTCTTTGCCAGAAGAGAAGTGAGGCAATGCAATGTCTGGAGAGTGGATAATTCATTGCAAATGAAAAGGGATCCTGACATCAATTGCAAATTTTGCTTGCCAGAGACTAACTCATCTCTTTCTTCCTTCAGCTCTCCTGCCTAACCTTGTCAAGTTGCCTCTGGAAAGAAATATGCTTCTGTTTAGTTAGACTCAAGTTGAAGTTACCTGCAATAAATCAAATCAAAACTGACTTTGACACACTTCTTGTTTCTGGTCAGGGCTACATGATAATATTCTAGAAAGAAACTCCAAATCTTCCCACAAAAGATATATACTTGTCAAAGAGGTGAACAGCTTTACAGGACTTTTTCAAACACTGATAAAATCCAGGCACTGGGGACCAATCTTGGGAGAGTGGGGTAGGAAGTGAAATAAAATCGAGTAACAAGCAGTGGACCACTTACAAAAGTGGTTAGTTATCTGAAGAGGACATACAGTTGGGCAGAGTATATGGCTATGTGAACCTGGAAGTAAGATATACCATGTCCAAGCAAGTAATGTCAAGGGGTTCTGACAGCAGGGAACAGGGACCCCCCGCTTCATACCTGTATATTTATTCAGGCTCAGCACTTTACCTACTGGAGGAACTAGAGGAAAAAGCATTATCTAAAGGACAGGTCACAGGCAGAAGACCAGGAGAGATTTAGTAATGAGGGACAAGACAGCAGAGCACTTATTAGAAATGAGGAACAGGCAGGGTCCTCAGGCAACCAAGCCAGTGACTCAGATACTGAGAATGAGTATGAGGGAATCCCAGCTTCCTTGACTGATTAAGACAAAATTTCTAAGATAAAAAATTTATCCCTAACATTGTATGAATCATCCAAGTCACCTTCCATCAATCCTTTTCTCTTAAAAAAAATCATATTTTCTGTTTAGCTTAATCCTTCCTAATTTTGACTAAATTTTCACGAGTCCTTCCTCTAACTGAAGTATTTTAAACTCCCTTTGCTCTAGGGAAAGGAAGGCAGGTTGTTGGCTGAGTACCAAACTGAACCTTTTCTTTAGAAGGGAGCACACCACTTTCATTTTCCCAGCCTTTGTTAAGTACATATTTTTGTATCTCTTCCAGAAAGTTCTGTATTATCAAGACAATGCTAACTCCAGGACAGATGTCAAAAAAAATATTACTAGATGAGGGCTATAATAAAGCTGAAGTAGAAAACAGAAGTGTTCCAAAAAGAGAACTATAAAATGGGAGGGGGGAAGAGGCAAAACCTCTTGCCTTCCGAGTATTTCAAAAGCAATGTAAAATATTTATGGGCTCTTAACTGCCTGTATATGGATTTTTTTAAAAAAAATATATTTACCTTCTTGTTAGTAAAATAAGAAGGAACACATTAAATTACATTAAATAATTTAAAAACTGTCTTTCCTCAGAACCAGCTCCTCCCAAGTCACTCTTTGCAGTAAACAAAACCCAGACGTCAGTGACTTTGCTGTGGGTGGAAGAAGGAGTAGCTGATTTCTTCGAAGTCTTCTGTCAGCAAGTTGGCTCTAGTCAGGAAACCAAACTCCAGGTACTGTACGTTTTGACTTTCTTTTTCTGAGTTAATTCTGATTAAGGTTAATTATCTGAGGGGAAAAAAAATCACCCATTTCTTTGAACTACGCAAAGTAATTTGCTCTTTTGTGTTTCAGTGATAGAAATTAATAGTATGCTTAGAACAAGCTCATGTTACAATAACCTTTTTTGATCTTTGTATTTTTATCTTCTATTCCTGATCCTTAGTTCCTCTAGGACATGCCAAGGAATAAAGGAATTGATTCATTTTTCTTCTTGGTCATTAAATTGATCAAGAGAATGAAGAAGCTTCCATATAAAATACAATTTAACAAATATGAACCAATTGTCAATTTTTTTTAAAAAAAGAAGCTTCCATATAAAATACAATTTAACCAATATGAACCAATTGTCAATTGTATAGAACAAATGGTAGAATCTATACTTGCTTTCAAAAAAAGTTCATATCATTGTAGATATCACATGTGTGTAGAAATAAAAGTGCCACAAGAAAGTCATTCTACTAAGAGACTTTAAAAGAAACACGCACATCTAGTTAGTAAGGAGGATAATTTTGTTGAAAAACAAAGTATATTTTTTGATAGTTATGGAATAATTTTTAGAATCACAAATAGCAGAAACAATAAAACACTGTGTTATTCACCAGGTTGGGATGAATGGAAGCCAAGAGAGCAGCTCTAAGTGTAGCAAAGCCGCAAGAAAAAATATTTTAGAGCCAGAGGTAGAAGGAAAGTGGCAGGTTGGTAAGCGACACAGTCTCCTGTAGTGTACAGGCTGATACTATGACCCTGATTCATTGCTGCTTTTTAAACAGTGAAGCTCATGAGATGGAGGGGGAGAGGGAATGCAGGGAGTATAAATCTTTTCATACTGAATGCCAAGATAATTAACTTTGATTCCTTTACCCTTTTGATATTCTTTTCTACAAAATTTATCTCTTTTTGATCTGTGCTGAGCTCTGGTCTAAGAATCCTTTTTGAAAATAAAGGCTCTGCCAGTAGTGGATTTTCTTCTCTGTAACTCCAGTGATGTCTTCCTTCAAGAACATAATGGTCAGTCAGCTACTTACTACAACTGAGTTCTCTTAGCAAGTTTTTCTTCCCCAGAAATTATACTTTTCTAGAATAGTAGAAGATATGAGAGCGGTAAATTAGTGCTGATGGCTATTTTCTCTTTAGGCAGGATCCTCTTCTGAAAAAGAGTGCTTGTCACTAACCTGGCCATTGTTCTACCAAGTTAGTGCACAAAGTTGCGTTGTTTTTGAGGGGTGCTGTTTAGTCAGCATTTGGACCTCTCTGACAAAAATATCAAGTGAGAACAACTCAAAGAAGGTAAAGTTTATTTGGGGCAGATATGTCTGCCCACAGATGGCTAAATCCATTGCTCTGGGCCCAGGGTGAGGCAGCACATTATGGCAGGAGGATCCAACAGAGAAGAAAGCCTGCTCAATTCATGATGGGGTCAGGAAGCAGAGAGAAAGAGAGAGGAAGAGGACACAGGAAAGATGCACCCTTCTAGGAAAAGCCCCCAGACTCCTTCAACCATAATCCCTCTGCCTACAGTTACCACCCAGTCAGTCCATTAAAACTAGGATAAAATGATTAGGTTACAGCTCTCACAATCCATTTGTTTTACCTCCTGCATTAATATAGGAGCTTTGGAGGATACCTTATATCCAAACTATAACATATTCCATATAAAAGCTAAAAATGCAGACAGAGGAGTAAGGCCCTTAAGATATAAATAACTGCCACAAGTCAAAAACATAAAAGCCAACAACCCCAAACACATGTTTCATATAAAAATGAATACAAAACATTGTTGAACATATAAAAATTTCCTCAGTCTCACTTATGGTAATAAGGAAGTGCAAAATAAAACTAAGATACAATATACTGTGTTGGAAAGAATGTAGAGAATAGGCATTGTCACATGTAGGTGGCAGGTGGGTAACTTGGAAAATGTCTATGGAGGACTATTTTTCAGTAGCTTTCAATGTTAAAAATGTATATTTTTTGACCTAGAAATCCAAGTTCTAGAAATATATGAGTGTATTATATTTATTTATGTCCACATAGTTTTTATGTACACACATATACATACATAATTAAGTATGTCTATACATGCATATGTTCTGACATGTATAAAATGATATTCACTGTAACATTGTGTATAGTAGCACAAAAAGTCAAAGATCACTTAAACTTTCATCAATAATAGGGCATTAGCAAAATAAAATATGACCATGCAATGTGCTTTTATGCATCCCTTAAAAAGAATAAAGCAGTTTAATCTGTATTGATGTGGAAGGAGTGCCAAAATATGCTAACTAGAGAGAAAAAATAGGTGAAACAATGTAGAAACTGTGACATCATTTATGATTAACTATGTCTTATATGTTTACACATCCATAAAATGAATATTAGAAGAAAAAATACCTGGCAACAATGGCTGCTCCCATGGAAGAGAAGTGGGTACAAGGAGAACAGAGAAAGAAGAGTGTCTTTAAACATTTTTATAATGTCCACAGATTACCTTCTCAACTATGAAAAATCATTTTAAAGACAAAATAGATGAAGAGTTGATAGAGCGTTTTTTATTTTCTGCATCTCCAGGAGCCCGTTGCTGTTTCGTCCCATGTCGTGACCATCTCCAGCCTCCTCCCTGCCACCGCCTACAACTGCAGTGTCACCAGCTTCAGCCATGACAGTCCCAGTGTCCCCACCTTTATAGCCGTCTCGACCATGGGTAGTTACATACATTAGTGAATCTGGTCTTTAGAAGTTATTCCTTTCCACATGTTCTTTACTTTTTCTTTTGAAATATGTATCATCTGTCCTTTTAATAGAACCAAGGTTCCCTTGTGGGGGAAAAAATCCAAGTTGTGGGGTCAGGAAGCACTTAATCTCAATCCCAGAGTACTTACTAAAATACCTGATTTAAGAAAATATATTTACTGTCTCTGTGCCTTTGCCATTTATCTGTGAAACTAGAAGAATAATATATGCATTTTTAGATTATTTTGAAGCATAAAAATAAAACACAGAAAGCCCCAGCATATGCTGTCTGAATGCTGGTTGCTGCCACCACCTTCATCCTCTTGTGCAATCGTGGCACAGGACCCCCATCAACTCAGCTTGGTTGCTCTCTGGTTGGTTATTCTTATTCTGCAATTTGAGAACTTCTGTGAAGCCTCCTGAAGTAAAGCCGCTGTTGCTATTATCCCTTCACAGGGTTCACTCTCATTTCTATAATATTAGTCCTCTATTTAACTGCTATATTCAGTGGTGACTGGAATGCAGTTTTTTTCTAAAATATTATTTTATTATAAAAAGGAGTTTATCTTCACGCAATAAGTTTTTTTAAAAAAATTTATATATTTATTCTAATTAGGTATAGTAACGCAACCACATCAATGTTTATAGCAGCTCATTCACACTAGCTATAACTGTGGAACCAACCTAGATGCCCTTCAAAAGATGAAGGATAAAGCTTTTTTATTTTTATTTTTATTTTTAATTTAATTTTTTTTTTTGCTTTCTATTTTTAATTCTTCGTTTTTCATTAGACAGGACAAAATTGACCTGAAAAAAAAATAGTTTAATGTGTCTCCTTTCTACATCCTATTACATCTTTCTAGGTATACTTTAATTTCTCTTATTCTTTGACATCTCCACATAAACCTAGTGCAACAGGTGATTTTATTAAGCTTATCTAAAGGTGAGAAAAATGACACCCAGAGGGTAGAAAGTATGCCTTCCCCAAATAGCAGTTAGCACTCAAGCATACCTGAATAACCTTTTCTACCATGAGACTGTTGTTCTGTCTGCTCAAGCACCCCATCCATGAACCGGAGCCCAACTGGTCCAAAGGGGAAGTTGCAAATATCAGAGCCTTAGGGATTAGCTCCTTAATTTTATTATCCATGCAAAGGATGGTTCAAATCTCTTCTGGCCCATTTTGAAGAGCTTTGTAAATCCACTCAACAAATTTACCTGCCTTTGATATCCTGCTCATTCATACAATATAAAGAACTAGCCAATGTATAAGTGCCACAGTAGATAGACCCATCATTATATAAAACATATGAAAAGGGCACAACCCCTGTTCTTAAGGACCCTCTAACTTATTAATAGGTTTAATCTCTTGGGCTGTGCAGATGGAAAACCTCTGAGCATATGGCTACAGATCATCAGAATGCCTGCTTCCAGTAATGTGTTAAGTGCTGCAGCAGATGGTAGCTCACTTGTGTCTTTTTCATATACGTTATTAATTGTGAGCAAAGTATTCAGTTGCACTTTCTGACTTCAAAGTCATGGGCATAAAATAAGAACCTGCCACCTTCTGAGCTTGTGAAAATGTTAAACAATGATAATACATGATAATGACTTGTAGATTTATAGTTTTCAAATGTATTCGAACCATGGCATTCTTCTCATTTTATAGTTCTCCTTATAAGAAAGAACATCCTGAATGTTGGAGGCTTTTGAAATAGGCTCAATTCTTCCAGCCACCTGAACACCATTTGTCAGTCTGCTAAGTCATAGTTGAGCACAGGTCATTGTTAGCTTAAGTTGTTTCATGTTTTGCTATTATAATCAGCATAAGTTCATTGCTCCTAAGATTAGATGAAAAGCTGTGAATGGTCCCGTCATTTCCATATTATGGAGCCTATAACTGCAATGCCTGGCTTCTCTTTAGTTACAGAGATGAATCCTAATGTGGTAGTGATCTCCGTGCTGGCCATCCTGAGCACACTTCTCATTGGACTGCTTCTTGTTACCCTCATCATTCTTAGGAAAAAGCATCTGCAGATGGCTAGGTAAGTTAAGTTTTGTTAATATTTTATCCAACCTTTGAAGTATATTTTTACTTATGTATGTACAATTTCTGCAGACCTAAACTGTGTAACAATTTTATTTCAGATGTAGTGTCTATATCTCTTTTGTGTGTTTTCTAAGTAAGCTAATATTTTAGAAAATATTGCTATTGGAATGGTAAAGCAGTGGATTGCTGTTTACAAATTACAAGCCTTCTTGCTATCAATCCTGACATTTTAAGAAGCCCATAAATAGGGATCTGTTATATTTGGGTACATTCAGACATATTTGGAATAAAAGAATGATCCATACCTATTTGGTATGATTAATGAAACAACTCAATTAAATGGAATCCACAAGAAGAACAGGAGTCTGGGCATAATGGCACTTGCCTGTAATTCCAGCAGCTCAGACAGCTACAGCAGGAAGATTATAAGTTCAAGGCCAGCCTCAGCAACTTAGTAAGGCCCTAAGCAACTTAGCAAGACCCTGTATCAAAATAAAAAATTTTAAAAAGGGCTGGGGATGCGGCTCAGTGATTAAGTGCCCCTGGGTTCAAACCCTGGGAAAAAGAAGAAAGAGGAAGAGGAGGAAATTTAAAAATGTATTTAAAGGCATGGCTGGCGTAAACAATGAAGCAGATAAACATGGGATGCCATGAAAGTGGAAAACAATGGCCATTTCTGAATATGAAAATCAACTGCATGAAGACTGGAATCTTTTCTTAGTACCATAAGGAAAGAGTTGGTTTTATACTGTGGCTGGAGTGTGGAGCTCTGAACTTACACTTTTTTTTTATTGGTTGCTCAAAATATTACAATGATCTTGACATGTCATATTTCATACATTTGATTCAAGTGGGGTATGAATTCTTATTTTTACCACATGTACAGATTGCAGAATCACATTGGTTATACATCCACGTTTATTCATTCTGCCATACTAGTGTCTGTTGTATTCTGCTGCCTTTCCTATCCCCTTCCTATGCCCCCTCCTCTCCCCTCCCCACTTTTTAAGGTCCAGTCCTGATCTAAGATCCGTGTGAACTTGTGCAGGCCACTGAAACTCTATTCACTTAACAAATATTAATTGATACCTACTGTTTCAGACTCCTATAGGTTCTTGAAATGGAAGTATATAACAATGACAAAAAATCCATACCTTTGTGGAGCTTGTATTCTAATCAGGGGGATGGAGAACAGAATATAGAGCTATAAGGCACAAAATTGCAGAGTGTTTTAGCCAGAGTTAAGAGAAAATAATAGAGCAGAGTAAAGGAGATTAGTAGTACTAGAATCAGGAGAGGATTCTCTTGGTGGGTAGGTTTCATTCAAACAGGGACATTTTTAAGCTAAGACTTGAAAAGCATGGAGTTAACTTGTGTTATCTCTAGGAAGATGTGCCCAGTAGCAAAAGCAGCCCATGCACTGCAAAGATCCTGGGGCCAGAGCATGACTAGCATATTCATATTCTGCCATGACTGGCAGAGAGGTCACTATGACTAAGGAAGAGGAAGGGAAGGGAAGAATAACAGGTGATGTCAGATCTACAGTGTTTCATAATCCACTGAGTAAAAGGGCTTTTACACTGAGTAAAATGGGCAGCCATAGCAAAGTTTGAAAAAGATTAAAAATATCTGATTTGTGTTAATGTTTTAATTTTTAGAAAACAGACTGTACAGAGGCAATCAAAAACACAGGTGTATCATCAGGGGGGGTCCTTACAGTAATCCAGACAAGACATGCTAGTAGTTCAGTCCACAGCAGTAACAACAAAGGGGAGGAAGAAAAGACCAGATTCTGGATATATTTTGAAAAGTGGTGATAGGATTTGATAAGAAATTGAATGTGGAATAAGAGTGTATAAAGGAGTCAGGGATGACATCAGGTTTTGGCCCTGGAAGGATAGAGTTGCAATTGATTGAGAGAGGACTCCAGGTGAGAGGTTTCAGAATTGAGGAAACATAAAGATTCAGCTTTGGCAATATACATTTGAGATGAATGCAAGTACAGGTATGGAGTAGGCAGCTGAACATGAATGTTTGGTGTTCAGGAAAGTAATCTTGATTTTGAAGATATAAATTTGAGAGTTGTTAGCAAATAAATAGTGCTAAAGCTATAGACTAGGCCAAAGTCAGAGAGTAAATGTAAGTAAAGGAAGGCCCAGGGTGGAGCATGGAAGATAACAATATGAAAACTTCCAGGAAGAAAAGAAGATGACAGCAAGAGATGGGCAAGAGGCAGCCAGTGGAGTAGAAGGAAAACTAAGAGTGTGGTGTCCTGGAAGGCAAGAAAGAACCTATACCAAGAAGAGGTGATAACAACCCCTTCATTAGTGGATTATCAAGAGCAATAATGCAGTAATAACATAGCATGGGAAGTATGCAGTAAGTGTTGGTGCATAATCCTGACAGCCGAGTTGTGGTAACAGATGTAGTAATGAAAATAATGGTATATATGAGGGCATACTACAGAATTTTTGTGATGCATAAAGAAGATATTTAGCAAGGACAGATCTAATTCATTCAGCTGGTCATTAAAACCAAGATATTTTGTGCCATGATCTTTGGCAGTCTAGTGAGAATTATGGATCTCTTTAGAGAATAATGCTTTCTAAGAGCATAAAATAAAACACATAGAATTATATAATTATATTAAAACATGATGCTCATATATTTTAAAAACAAGTATATTTTGATTTTTTATTAATACATTAAATAATTACTATCTAATTCATCATTTCATTTGGATGAATAATAAATAGTTCAAGATATATGCAGCAAGTCTATTATATAAAAGTATCTGTAATTTTTATTGTTAGCAAATCACAACTACTGATGTGGTGGTTTGTTGTCTACTTTGATACAAGAAACTTTTAAACTTCAGTTACAGTTTGTTAAAAGGAAGACTTGCCTTTTTTCTACTTAAGTTCATAGAGCTCTAAATTCTATCTTTGGACTCCATATTAAGAACTTCTGAATTGAAAGTAAGAGATCCATATATAGGAAATCAAAATGGGAAAATACATTGGTAATATGTAATTTTATCACATGAGATACAATGATATTAGTATGTTTTTCAAAAGAAAAAATTATTCTTATAATATCCTAATAAGAGCAGATAACTGAAGTAATTAACTTCAATGCTGAATAAATAATACAAAATTGGTCCATCAATTTCACATTTAGAAAAAATGAGAGGCATGAGCCCAGTAGCTATCTTCTCAATGCATATTAGTCAAAAGGTGGAGAAGGAATCAGTACATGTTTATCTTTTTGCCCAGTTTTTGTTGTTGTTGTTGTTATTGTTTAGTTTGTTTGGTACAGTGAATTGAATCCAGGGGCAATTAACCACTGAGCTACATCCCCATCCATTTTTAAATATTTTATTTAGAGACAGGGTCTTGCTAAGTTGCTTAGGCCTTCTCTAAGTTACGGAGGCTGGCTTTCCTCCTCCCAAGCTGCTAGTATTACACGTGTGTGCCACAGCATCCAGATCTTTTCGCTTTCTGAGAAAGCTAAAAAAAAAAAAAAAAAAAAATAGTCTTTTTTACTAACAGATTAATTGAAACCATTCTGGATTAGAGACATGTCAGAAGCCAACCTATTTCAATACATATCACCCTTATCTCAAGGGGTAAATAATAAGGATACCACAATATAAGAGAAAAATATTGAAGTAAGCAATTCAACTTGGTCCACTATCACTATAAGAAGGAAATTAGAGTGCTATAAAACAAAACTTAACCCGAAAAGCACTACAAAGGGACTTTCAGTTTATCTAGGAAAGTTTGTATACTTACTAATGAAGGTTTTTTGAGAAAATATTATTTCCAAATAGTGCAAAGATTTATTTTAGGATCATGAATGCCTTTTGACAAAGATTATGAGCTGAATTCTTTCTGACTCAAAATAAGTTAATTAGGAGTCTTACAAGAGACTGTTTTATTTTGTTTTGTTTTTCTTTTTTATGAAACAGAACTTTCATCAGCTTAAAAAAATTTAATGCTGTCATGATAAACCTGTAAAAGGCTCTCTTTATTTTTATGTCAGGTAAAGAGTGCTCTCTCGAGCAGTTAGTTGATTTGTGGTTCCTTTCAAACAGGGAATGTGGAGCAGGAACATTTGTCAACTTTGCATCCTTGGAGAGGGATGGGAAACTTCCCTACAATTGGTGAGTAGTATTTTGGAACAAGCCTGTAGATATCTTATATAAGTTGTGTGTGCTCTAAACTTGATTTTACCATCTTTAGGGATAAGTAGTTTTGTCTGATTGTTCTTTCATGATTTCAGTAACAGTAGACTTTCAATGGCTAGATTTCCACAGGATATATTGGTTTCTACAAACTTAACACTGAAGTAGAGAAAATGCCCTAATCTATTCTGTATTACTATATTGAACAAAGAACTAATGCATTCATGCAAGGAGCCCATAATCATGCTGAGGAAGGAGGCAAATGTAGGAGCCACACTGAACAAGTGGTAGTTAAAGGCCTGAGGGGAGACTTCATTGAAGCAGGATAAGACAGAGCAGCATCTCCATTTTAAACTCAAATTCCAATGCCTGGGGACATAAGCCACCCCTTTTGTTAAAAAATTAAGTAGAAATGTACAGCCCAGGGCTCTCATCTCTCATACTTGCAGGTAAATAAATATCAAAGCCAGAGATGTCCCACAAGAATACATGGCCTCATTTTTCTTTATGCTTGAGTATTAAGATCCTATGGGGAAGAGGTAGTTGGGGAATTAGAAAAGCATTTTCAAGAGATTAAATAAAATGATATTATACCTAACAATGAGAATTAACTGTCCTATCTAGTTGAACTACACCCATAAAATCACCGATTAAGTAAACATTGAACATGAAGCCACTTTCCTTATATGATCTAGTTTGCATGATTGCTTGCAACAGAAACAAAGTATATTTAAGTTCATACATTTCTTATTAATCCTTGGTAAGTGATTCGCCTCCTGCTGCCCCCCATTTTCTAACCCCAAAATGGTTCAAGAAATAGATTGAAAGACTAGACATTTTACCCTACAGAATCAATAAGGGAGGGAGAACTTTTTTTAGAATATAAATTCTACTTCCTTGAGTATAGATGATTCCCACACTAGTTGTAAATCTGGTTGAAACAGGATTCTTTCTTTTTTTTAATTGTTGATGGACATTTATTTATTTATTTATTTATACATGGTGGTGAGAATCAAACCTAATGCCTCACACATGCTAGGCATGTGTTCCTCCACTGAGCTACAATCCCAGCCCCCCAAAATAGGATCGTTTTTAACAAGACAATACATTGTGCTGGCTTTTTTTTTTTTTTTTTTTTTTTTTTTGGAGGGGGGTGCAGTTACTGGGCACTCAGTCACATCCCCAGAGTCTTGCTAAGTTGCTTAGGGCCTTGCTCAATTGCTGAGGCTGGCTTTGAACTTGGGAACTTTTTATCTCAGTCTCCCTAGCCACTGGGATTACAAGTGTGGACCACCACACCTGGCCTGCCATTTTAAAATTTTAACGTGAAGAGAATTTTGCTATTAAAATACGATTAGTCCAACCATAAAGAAAGAACATTTCATAATCCCTAGATGGTGAAATTTAGGAAACATTAGTAGGTTTGTTCAAATTTATCAGCACTCATCCCAAGATTAAGAGATTGACTTAATGATGCCTGTTTCTTGCCTGGCCAATAAACAGGACTCATCCCAAGATATAGAAAGACTCATCCCACGACTGGTAATATAACCATCTAGGAAATGACCCAATTGCACATGTGACTCAGGAGAACTATGTATTAACTAACTTCTTAGTCACTCACAATTTGTAAAACTTATGAGAGACCAGTTTGGTGAGAACCAAGGGAAAAGAGAATTCACATCAGGACCTTTCTATAAAATCAAGTAAATTCTCCTACTACTCTTGGCAAGGAGAGTTTTGCCGGCAGCAGCATTTTCTGGCTGACTGAGAATGGATATCTCAGTGGGGATTTGTAACCGAAGTGACAGGATGACAGCATCTCCCCACCATTCTGAGAATAACTAGAGCTGCAGCCCCAGGATATTTTTAAATCTACATGAATGGATGTTCCATTTTACAAGTGGCTTGAATATCTGAAATTGGAGTCAAACCAGGCATTTTAAATCAAGAGTCTGAATTAGAATTAAAGTAAATTAAATAATTTTGTTCCCACTCAATTGAGTATCAATGAGATTTTTAGACTCTGCTATTGATGAGCTGTTGATATTGAATGAGTGATAACTGAGTATCATAATATTTCTCTTCTTTAAGAAACATTTTATAGAAATTTTGTAGCAATTTAAACTCAAAATATAGAAATGTAATCATGCAGTTTAGAATGTATCCCCAAAGCTTACTCTACATCAGAATCATTATAAGTAACTTGTCCATTTATACCTCCACACAGAAGTTTCTATTTCGTTATCAAATGAGGTTATAACAGTTTCTTAAAATAGGTTTCAGCCTTGGAAAGTTGATATCTAAGAATAAGACATATGATAACTAATGAGCCATTTAAGAGTCTCATTTAACTGAATGCAAAATGTAATCACCTAATAGCAGACTAATTGACACAAAGTAAGTTCAAGGAAATCTATCTGATTATAATAAGGTTTTGTGTGAATAAAAACTGATTTTGTCAATATTGTAGCACTTAAGCCCTTACTTTTTTGAATTTCACAGAATGAAATAATATTTAATTGTAATTAAGGTGCTTGTCATATTAATTGATCCCAGTAGGTAATTTACTGATATCTGTTCACAGTTTATATTACTAACTCTTGCCACTTTTTCATCTTTACATCTGTTATCTATTAATGCTCACAGGCGTAGGAGTATATTTGCTTTCTTAACCCTGCTACCTTCATGTCTTTGGACTGATTATCTTTTGGCATTTTATATTAATCCTTGGTAAGTGATTTTTTTTACTGTTTACCTAACACAAAGTCTTTAAAAGCTAGCTTTCAAAAAGTAAACAAAAAGAAAATTTTTCTTTTTGATTATTTCATTTATTGGATAGAATCTAAAATAGTTATTCATATATTAAAATGAATTAAAGCAGTTATGATACCAAGATGCCTATAATGCTTTTTCCACTTAAATTTTCTTCTAGTGATGTTCTTGGCAGGATTTTCCTTCTTTTATTACTTGCCATCTATTTCTTCATAGAGCCAACTCATTGTCCTCTCATCTGTGTAAATGATGCTTTCCATTTTCCTTCCAATCCCCATCTATTAGAGAGATAGGAATATGGTATGGTAGATAAACAAGTCTACACTCTGTATTTGGGACCTCTTTTTTAAAAATAATCTGAACTCACTGAATATTAAATAACTGACTATGTATAAGCCTCTTTGTATAATTACTTATTTTTCCCCATAATCCCACGTAGAGTATTATAGTCCCACTTTAGACATGTGAAAATAGGGATTTAAGGAGAGTAATTGCCCTAATATCATACACTATCACATAAGAAATCTGGGTTCTTCCACAAGAATTAAGGTCATCATATTACATATGCACACATTTATAGCAGCACAATTCCCAACCACCAAATCATGGAAGCAGTCTGGGTATCCATCAATAGATAAGTGGATAAAGGAAATGTACTATATATACAAAATGGATTTTACTCAGCTATAAAGAATGAAATTATGTCATTTGCAAGAAAATGAATAGAACAGAGAGTATCACATTAAGTTGAATAAGCCAGACTCAGAAAATCAAGAGTCGTATTTTATCTCATGTGGAAGCTAGGGAGAAAAAATGATTCTTATGAAAGTAGAAGGGAGACCAATAGGATAGCAGGAGGAGGTCCAGGGGAGGTACTGGGGATTGGAATTGATCAAATTAAATTATGTGCATGTACAAATGTGCCACAATAAAACTCACTATTCTATGTAATTATCACATACCAATATAAAATTGTCTTAAAATTTTTAAAGAAATCTAACCCCCCAAATTTGTGCTTTTCTCTGTAAAAAGAGCAACTTCCTTTGTTATTTTCTTGACTTCATTTTTATAATCAAATCTTGTTTTTCTAATAAATAATAATATAATAATACCCTTGAACTCAGAGACTATAAGAACCCAAAAGGGTCACTTCTTTTCCCAAGCTATAAGAGAAATGGTAGCAGTTTCCCAGGGAGCTGACAAAAGTCATCGTCCTAAACATTAACACATGGTATTTAGGTACTAAGATACATAAAGGCAGATCCAGAAATGTGGGCAACTTGAGAAGGACTCAAAAGAAATCAATAAAAAATATCTCATGAATCAGAAAGATGGCTCATAGAGAGTAGGACAGAGATGAAAGCAATCTGGAGAGGTATTCATTCAAAAAGACAACTACTCAAATGTTCTTCTACTTCTCTGAGCACAGAATAAATATAGGGAGCAGAAGTTCAAATATAGGGAGCAGGATTTCAAATCACAATGCTTCGATATATAAAAATATAAAAACAAACTATCAAAACAAAGAATGTTAATACCAGAATTTGCATTTTCTTTAAATAAAATGAATAGAAGAGAGCTTTGGAAGCAAGGTAGACAATGATGCATATATAATAAAGTCAAATGATGTGCTCTATGAGGAGGGCCGGTCACTGTTATCTGTTGTTATGCCAGTTGTCAGTGTAAATCACATTATAATCAACCATTTGAGTGTTTTCAGTATTTAGCATCCTTTAGTTTTCAGTTTTGAGCAGTACAAGTAAATTGCATTGTAACCTCCTGTTACTACCACAGGTACCCCCATGCTGTTCTTATACTTGACTTTCAACTCAACATCTACCAATTGTCCTCAAGGATTTATCATTACAACATTTGTAATGAATACCCTTGAAGTATCCTCCATGGATTTTAAACTAAAACAAAATAAAGTTGGATATAACTTTGTTCATTTTCCTTTATTTCTCAGACTTTCTCATTTTCCACAGTTCTTTAAGCTTCTATCAGGTGGGCCTGTGCTTATATGCATGTCTTTCCTACGGTCCTACCAGTGAACACATCTTCTAATTTCATCCATCCTTTCAAAGTCTGTTCTTTACAGTTGTGATCAAACAGCATGAGAATCAACTTGGGGGGCGGGGGTGGGGTGGAACTCTTCAGTTTTTAGAAGAACCATCCTGAGACTGTAAGTGGTTGTCTCCAGGTGAGAAGAGATGGCAAAACAGAGTATATGCAATAGAAAATTCCATGCATATCAACCAGTGAAAGTATACTGAAGATAATTTATGTTCTCAGCCCTAAACTTGTGCTGTGTCAGATACAAAAGAAAGCTTTCTGATTCTTATCCCTTCAAGTAGAACTCATTATTCACATAACCACTCAAATTCCCTGCCATTGGCTTTCTCCCATGACTTGTGGATATTTTCATTGCTAATGAGTCCTTTTGAATCCTCCTTAAGATACATTTGTCTTCATATTTCATCTACCTTGTTAACACCTGCCACAGATAACAGAGCCACACCCCACATGCTTCCTAACACCCTGTTCAGCTTCCTCTCAAAACTGTTGATTTCTTGGAAAAACACATTTCTGTTGATTTTGTTAAGCCCTTCCCTTATTCTAGTGTTTTGTGTGGAAATTAGGAGACAGTGTTGCTCAAATCTTTACCCTGAGCAGTAGCAGAAGCAGTGTGCAGCACTGTGCCTGGTTAGGTTAGTTTCAGGATTGTATTTTGCAAGGATTTCTGACTTAAAGATCTTGGAGTTTGTTTCCTATTAAAAGAAATCATCTCATTGGAACCAGCTCTGTCTAGTTTCAAAGTTATTCCTTTTTCTTGTTACTACCACAGGCACTCCCCTGCTGTTCTTAAGTATTCATCTGCTTGTTCTGACTCCTGAACAGTTGGCATTTTAAGCATAAAGCAACATTAAGTTTAAAGTGTTTGGCTTCATTCAGGGTTGTTGCTTGTTGAATTTGGATAATGACACATCCCTAAAGGTCTTTTTCAAATTTTAAGATGGTTTCTGTTTAGCTCATGAAAGAGTAAGTGGTGCTTATAAAACTGGAGACTTTTAGAGTTTTGTTTGAATCATAATAAATCCTATGTCTTTGCTATTGCTTCATGTTCTACTTTGGAATGAATGCCAGCATGGCCAAGATTGCCACAGCCATAAAGAATTAAGAAGAGTGTATCTTAGCTTCTTGAAGTCATTGGGATTTTAAACCTTCCCTAATATAAGTGACAGAGAAAATTAAAAGAAGTGCATGATCCTATCTCTCTGATGGGTGTTATTTGTTGGTTATTAGGAAAAGCTTTTGTGGTGAAAAAGTAATACCCATACATTACCTAAAATTTTCACTGCAGCAGTTACGCACACTAGCTCTTTCCATAATGTTGCTGAATTAAAATTGCTAGTGCAGGCTTAACTTGTTTACAAGTGAATTTTTTCCTCGTTTTAGTCTTGCAATTAGTACAGAAATTGAAAATGTAGGAAAATTCTATGGATACCTCTGTGGCGTCTTATAATTCAATCCTGTCACATTGGTCCTGTATTCAGATATGGGAACACTTTGGAATCAGCAAAATCTAAACAGAACAATGAACATTGTGCACAAATCATAAAGACATATACTTAACTGTGGCAATATGTCATGAGAAATAACTGATATAGAATTTTATATTACGTGGAAAGTGCACTCAGTAATGAATAAGATTGAAAGAAAAAAAATGTGTCTTCCCTCCATTAACCAAGTTTCTACACAGCTGTTGAATAGTAGCAGCTTAATATTTCAGCACTGAATTTATTCAGTGTCACCCTCTCACATACATTTGTTTTCCTCCTAGTTTCCCTTCAAGATGTTTGGATAGGAAGTGTTTTTTGTTCACTTCCAATCTCAATATATGTTGGCAGCCTCATGCCTTTACCAGAGCTGTATGCAGCTACCCTGACATTACTCTTTCATAAAGTACTAAAGTAGCTGCCTCTTACTACACAGAGTAAATGTGGGGTTCTTGTAATTACTATCACAAGAGCTAAAATAAAAAGCATCAATAGGTATTTGTTTTAGTCAGTTTATTTGCTGCTATGACTAAAAGATCTGACCAGAACAATCGTAGAGGAAGAAAAGTTTATTTGAGGACTCACAGTTTCAGGGGTCCTAGTCCATAAAAAGCCAGCTCCATTCCTAGGGGCTTGAGGTGAGGCAGAATATCATGGCAGAAGAGTGTGGCAGAGGAAAACAACTCATGTGATGATCAGGAAGCAGAGAGAGTCCACGCTCCAAATACAAAATATATACCCCATAGCCACACCCTCAAAGAACCACTTCCTCCAGCCACACCCCACCTGCCTCCAGTTACCACTCAGATGATCCCATCAGGGATTAATTCACTAATCAGGTTAAGGCTATAACCCAATCATTTCTCCTCCAAACCTTCTTGCATTGTCTCACACATGAGCTTTTGGGGGACACCTCACATCCAAGCCATAACAGTATTTCTTTAAGTTCCCAAATGCCTAAATGATATAGCTGTGCCCAACATTACACTGGCTTTTTGAAAGGATAAGGGAGAAGTAGAGTAAACACTGGAATTTAAATTTCCCTCTAAATTTCAATTATGGAAGGCAAAGAAAATAAGAAAAGCAAAATAGGAAAGGAACTACTGAACGGATTGTCTTCACTTAGAAATGGGAAGAAATAAAAAGTACCCCCAAAACCACTTACCTTTATAGATGTTGCCCTAAATTCCTGACATGCATGAGTTCTCCATCCACAAGCCTTTGTCTCAAACAGGATCTCACAAGACCAAGTCTACTATCCAAATCTTAATTGAATCATTAAATGAAATTGTGAGGATAACATGGCAAAGATGTGTTTCAATTCAGTTCAATTGCATAAGCGTTCATTGACCAACCATTGTGTGCTCCGTGAGGTGTTGGGGGAATTTGGTCTTGCAGGAGGCCTGTAGGCACCTTACAATCTTACAAAATGAGAACTGCTCCATTTACAAAGTGCTATGAAAGCACAGACAAGGTACTACTTCATTCTGCCTGAGGCCTTCAGGAAGAGAGGCATCCAAACAGTCACAAATTTAATATCAATAGTTTGTTTCATGAGGTTCTTCTATCACAGCTGCTTATTTACTGCAGACTTTTGTTTTCTGAAACCTTATGTGCTTCCATTAAAAATATTTAAAGACCTTTGAAAATTCTTATAACAAACATTTACTATGATATTATACACTCAATTATGTTTTAACATTCATTGTTGATATAAGACAATAAAACACAATATCGGTTTTTCAATAGATACTACCTTAGCATTAAGTAACTTAATTATCTTACCTGTTGCATGAAAACAATTACCCTATGTACCCTAAAGCAAAAGTAAATAAACAAAGCATGCATTAGCATTTCCTGTGTTCCAGTTTATATATTATTAACAAAATAAGACGTGTAATTCTTTAAAATGTTTAAAACCTGATTCAAAACAATAAAAGCAATGCTATAGGAAAATTGTAAATTTACATGTCCACTTTGATAGCATGAATTCACATACCCTATGAAAATGTCAGAAAAGGTTATTTTATTCTTTAATTAAGAAATCAACATATCTTCTCATCATTAGTCCCCCCTCTTATTCCCCAATTCTTCCCTCTTGCCTGCAGAACCTGCAAGAGAGGTAGTAGACTTCTATATATTTACAAAATACTTTAGCAACTTACTTACCAGGAGTTAAAAATAGTATTTCCAGAACTCAGTTCTTTGGCAAATATGAACTATGAAGTGCAAATATGTTCCTACAATCTAAAAATCTTTATAATAGGATCTAAAATTATTATCGTTATAGTCTAATGTAAGGAAAAGTAATTTAACAACACCTGAGGTATATTTAATGAAAATTAAATAAAATTGAGATGCCAGTATAATTATTTAAAGCTCTTCAAGTTTAATCATTATATTAATCAATTCTTTTGCCCAGATAAATTTGTCTTTTTTTTTTAATTTCTCAGGAGTAAAAATGGTTTAAAGAAGAGGAAACTGACTAAGTAAGTTTTTTTTTTACTATTTCCTTTTAAAAGATTTTTATAATTATTATCTTAACCTCCCAAATCTTAAAAAAAAAAAATTGCTTGATTTCAAGCAAGGGATGCTTAAAGAAGAGGTAAGTACATATTATGAATATGTGGTTTGATATTCCACTAAGAAAGTTTATCATGGAAACCTTGTCAGGTACAACGACCATTTTTACCACATGAAATCTGAGGAAGAATGGATTGTTAAGAATTATAAGTCTTGCAGAAGGAAGAGTGGAATTCTAAGCATATGAAAATCTAATGTTTAGCAATATCAAAGGTAATAAAAAAAAAACACTTGCCAGTTTGTATTTTGAAATTCTGTGTTTGTTTCAGGGAAAGGCTTTCACTTTATGATGCTATAATAAATAGTTGTTGATTCTGTCTCATAAAAACCTCTATAATAAATAGGAGAGATTATTCCTCTAGCTAGATTATGGTCTTACATATCCACTAAACTGTTAAGGTTATGATTCTGTTGGTTGAAAATTAGCCATCAGTTGATTTCAAAAGCCTATTAGATCATCACTACCAGGATTTTTCTTAAAATTCCACACATAAAGAGTAGAACACTTGCCAGGCACAGTGGTGCATGCCTGTAATCCCAGCAGCTCAAAAGACTGAGGTAGGAGGATCACAAGTTCAAAGCCAGTCTCAGAAAAAGCCAGGAGCTAAGCAACTGAGACCCATTCTATAAGTAAAATACAAAATAGGGCCAGGAGTGTGGCTCAATGGTCCAGTGCCCCTGAATTCAATCCCCAATACCAAAAAAAAAAGAAATGGAACACTTTTATAAACTGAGTTCATTCTTGATAAGACTAGACTGACATCCACGCTGATTTTCATGGCATAATCTGTGATATAATCCAAAAGAAAATTTGATGTAAGCATGTTGTTATTTAACCTTGTTATTTAAAATTGTATGCATTCCATTGACATACACCAACTGACATAGGGGGAACAAGGCCAGCCTCCACATGTAAGAGTCACTGTCACCTGGAAGAAATAGTTGGCACAAGCACAAAGATTTTGTTGTCCACGACTATTAGTTGGGTGGTTATGTAAGCTAGAGAAGCATAGACCTCAGCATTCAAAAGACAGGATCTCAGGACAAAAGGGGGAGACCCTTTCAGAGCTTGCTCCTCCCAAGACCCAGGCACAGACAAGAGGCAAAACCAGACCTGGGCAAAAGACTCAGAAGAGTTTAGGGGTGGTGGGACCTGGTCACAAGTCAGAACCTCACATCAAACCAACTCCCTCCCTCTTCTCATTGTCCGCCTGCCCTCCCTCCTTCTCTATGTTTCTCTACTTTCATTTGCCATCTCTTTTCTTTTTCTGTTTCACTCCAAATGCCACATCACCACCACACACCATATCTCCCTTGGATCCTCTTTTTTTTTTTTTTTAATCTCTGCTTACTTCCATTCCAACTTCTTTTCCTTTACCTCTTCTCCCCTTTCTCTCTAACTCTATCCTGCTGGTCTTGGTTTGCCTCCAAGTTTTCTTTCTCTCCTTTTCTGCCATATGTTTTCACCTGTCCATTCTGCTTCTTGATTTTGCTTTTTCTAACCTAGAAATCTGTTCTCAGAGTCTACCTTTCCTATACATGCTCCCATTTTCTAGATGAAACTGGAAGTGTTAAATCTAAATTTAAGGTCGATGTCCTGCTCAACAACAGCAGCCAGATATTGTAGTCCCAATGGCATCCATTCCAGGACAGGAGTCCCACTGGTAGCCAGCCATTCTTTGGGAAAGATAACAAGTTTGAGGTGGGAAAAGCTTTGAACTAGGACTCATGCTGTGTGGTTCTAAACAGAGTTCCACCACTTAGTGGCCGGCTGATACTGACTTCCTTCCTTCCTTCACCCCTGGCTCTCTCACTGGGAGCACAGGGTGAGTGTTGTCCATTGCTACCTTGGGGATCAAGCAAACAAGATAACATGTGAATATCTATGAACTGTTGAGTGTTTTATGAGTATGAATTATTATTGTTAAGGAAAACCATTAAAGTTTAAAATTGTTACCTGGGAGGTTTAATGCCCTCTAAAATCTAAACATAAAATAGTCTACCTGATTGGCTGATCCACAACTTTAGACACATGTCTATTAAATTCTATGTAATTCCCAATAAGACTTAAGATCACAGATAGATGACATAAGCTGCACAACATGGCACAAGAATAAGGGAAAAGTCAACTATGGACCCTGCCAAGGTAGAAAGTCTTGGGTTTGATGACAGAATATGGCATGCTGCAGAATCAGAGAACGGTAGGTTCCTAAATAGATAAGCAACTACAAAAAATTACAGAAAATAAAACAAATCCTATTCTCACACATACACACAGAGAGAGGTGAGAAGTTCTGCTACAGATGTAGAAACATAAGCTTGCATATATTACTTGATCGAACCTCTGAGCCAGTTCCGTACTCTCATAGGTATGCAAGCTTCTGAGTATGGCTCTCTCAGTTGAGACCCTGATAACTTCATCCTGCTGACCCAGCCTCTGCTCTGGGGATATTGTAGCTAGCCAGACACACAATTCCTTATGTTATTAAAGTTGTTCAAACTCATACGTTTCTTTACATATTGTATGTCAACCTTGTGGGATAGGTATGACAATAGTATTTAATCAATGACAATGATGCTTCTCTGAAAAGTTAGGTAATTCCCGGGAACACATTGGAAATAAACAACTGTAAGCCATAGCTCAAACAGGTCTTTGAAATCTAATCCTTTGTTCTTTCCCATATTCTAGAACTTTCTAAAAACAACACATGTGCATGTAGACAGGTATATATGAGTAGGCATATATAAAAATATTTTATTGCTAGAGTAATAGCAAAGTATAAATCTAGAAACTTCTATTTCAGGGAAGTTTGATACATATGCCCCTCTTTTGAATTATAATGTATTAGAAACTGTTAACTTGCGCCAAAAATTAAAATACAAATGAGTATTAACTTTGGAGAAGTAAAACTTTTATTTTCTTCAAGGAGAGTATGCATGTTTAAGAAGTGTGGTTTTAAAACAGTATTTAATACTTATAAACATTTTTTTGTGTTTCACAAAGCCCGGTTCAGTTGGATGACTTTGATTCCTACATCAAGGATATGGCCAAAGACTCTGACTATAAATTTTCTCTCCAATTCGAGGTGAGTTGGGTAAAGCATCCTGGACCTTCTAGAATGAGTGGGACTGGGAAGTGTGGGATTTGTGTTGGGGCCACTGCCCTGCTCAATGGGCAATGCCTGCCCTGTGGTGATCTTGGCCTCAGCTGCTATCTCAGTCAAAGGTCTTCAACCCTTGACCAATAGGCCAGAGCTTGAACAGCACAATTGAAAAGAAAGAGAGAATAGATGCAGGTTCTAAGATGAGCAAATACGGGTACAGGAGAAATGATCATTGACAACCAGGCAATTTTGAGTGTGCTTCTCATGCAGCTTGGGCCACAGTGAGGGTGTCTGGTGGAAGAAACTAACTTCATTTGCATAACAGACTGGAGTGAGCTCTCATAGCCCTAGGATTACTGGCATGCTACTTAACGCATCTTTGTGCAATTTTAATTTCTTTCCTTGGAAAAATTGGGGACAGAGAGTAACATGATTCATTTAAAAAAGAAAAAATTACCAACACCTCTTCTCTTTTTTTAAGCACACGTATTTCTTTGAGTCTATAAGACTATGTATCAGAATAGATGGAAATGAGTAAGTGGGAAGAATAGTTGGTCCTTGCTTATTCTTTCTACATTATCTCACAGCTCATAACAGCCAATTATTCTTCAGGGTTCCATAGCATGTCTGAAGTGGTCAATGATTCAGGATGAAGGGAAAGATAAAGTGACATTTCTAAATTCAGTAGCTTTTTTTTTTAAAGCCCAAGTACTTTTCCTGCAAAAGCAGTTGCTTTTGCTTTATTCTTTGTATTCATTTATTCTTTCCCTTCATTTGTCAAGGATAGCTTTAGTCTATAAAAAGCAGCAATAGTCCTGATGTAAATATTCTTACAGGGAATTTGGGGATGAGAAGAATTTTACATACTATCAAATATAAGCCCCTAATGGCCACCTGTGTTGTGAGAGATTCCACACAGAGCCTGCTCAGTTATTCATCGCCTGAAGGTGCTGAACAAATTATAGATGCTATACAAATGTTAAATCACAAAGAACTAAAATTCAATTTGAATCAGAGACCTAAATTGAGGACAGCATTTCAGAAAAATCTATCAATAAAAGAAGAATTTTTCTAAGAAAACAAGAAGCTGAAATGCTGCAAAAAGAAATAATTGGATACTTCTGATAATGGTAAGGAAAATGATGATGTAGCTACACTTCCCACCTTCCCATGTTCTCCTAATTCCTTTGAGATTAAATTCGTTGATGGCAAAACTTATATCATTACCTCTGCTGGGAACTCACAGTTAATGACATCAAACCCACATGTAACTATTAATGTGTTTCTGAATTGCATTGTTATTTTTTTAAATGCAGGAAGTCATTGTCTAGTAAGAAGGAAATATTGTTTTAGTTGTGAGTGACAAAAACATAATTTAAACATAATTTAACCAAAGGAAAGGGGGATTTGTTCAAAAGTCATTATGGTATCTCATATAATCAAAAGAAGTGTTGAGTAGCTAAACCATACAGGAGTATATGGGAGCATCCCAGTCCCAGCAATGTCAGAAACTATAGGCTAGCCCCCAGTAAACCCTCTATTTGTGTTTTCATTTCTGATAGCCAACTTCTTTTTCATAGTGGAAAATAAGGCCACCAATGACACCTGAGCATTCACCATCCTCTTGTTTTCATAATTTCCCAAAAGAACCATTGATCCTCTCATTTCTAGTTTGCAAATTAACAGAGAAGAATTTTGATGGACCCACCTGGATCATGGTGCCCACTCAGACCAACTGCAGCCAAGGAGGGTAGAATCCCATAAACTCTTACTGGAAAACCAAGGAATTTTGAATGGAGGAGCTAATGTATCTGAATTAGTTAAGAAAGGAGGGTATTGATCCCAAGTAGAGAGGGCACTGGGAAGGCAAACAATAAGTGATTTGCAAATTAGAGTTAATGCCATAAAAATATGTAAAGCACAGGAATGAAATTGACCACATTATATTATCATACCATGTGCATATATAAATATATCAACAATGAATCCCACTATTCTATATAAATATAATACACCAATGAAAGAAATTTTTAAATAAGTAAAGTGTCATAAATTTTATGTGCTAAATGTACAATTTATCATATGCTAAGGGCTTTTATACATTTGATATGTAAAATAACACATTTAGGGTTTACATGTATGTTAGGAATGTAGTAAAATGGGAATCCAACGCACTACCATTTGCCAGTAATTACTATTGAAAAAAAGTCACACTTTCTCAAAACCTCAGTTTCTTCAGCTATAAAATGGGCAGGTTGAACTAGATCAATGGCTCTCAACTAGTTAAGTACCAGTCAGTCCCCCCAGAGAGAGTTTGGGAATGTATGGGAGTTGGTTTGGGTCTTTATCGAGGCTTGGGAGTGGGTACTAATAGTATTTAAGAGGAGAAGGACAAGGATGTTAAATGTTCTTCAGTGAGTACAACAACAAATAATTGTTCCAGTCCAACAGTATTCCACTGAGAAATGTTGGACTAAATGTGGAACAAGGATTCAACCGAGCTTTACAACCCACGTGTATTACTCAGGGTTCTCCAGGAATCCAACAGGTTGCATAAATAGCCAATGAAATGTATATGAAGAAAGAGATTTGTCTTAAGGAATTGGCTTATACAATTGAGCAAGTCTGAAATCTGGAGAGCCAGCTATCAGGTTAGAGACCCAGAGAAGAGGTGAAGTTGTACTCTTAAGTCTGAAGGCTATAAAGAGTTAGAATTTGCTCCTCTGTAGGGGACCTGTCTTTTCTTTTCATGTATTCAACTGATTGGATAAGACCCAGCCAATTTATTTTTATTTGCTTTACTTAAATGTTCATCACATTTTAAAAATACCTTCATAGCAACTTCTAGACCAGTGTTTGACCAAAGAACTGGGTACTGTAGTCAAGCCAAAATCACACATAGAATTAACCATCATCCATGATTTGAAGAAGTATTTAGGATTTTTATTTATTATGAAGATTTTAAATTTATCTTTATTCTTAGAACATTACCAATCATATATGTAACTTATTTGGTGCCAATTCTGTGCATGCATGCATGTTCCAGTGGGAAAATACAATTCACTCTCTAGGAGCCTTTTAAATCACAGACTTAGACTCTATGTTTTAGACCAACATTTGCTCAAGTAGTGGCCCACTGGTCTTACTTCCTTTTCGAGGTGACAGCCTCCAGGCATTGCCAACTTTCAACTTCACCCCACCCACCACATCTTTAGGTTCAGTGTCAGCTAGTTTCAAAGAAGCCTTGTGCTCCTATGCCTGATTTCTGGGTGTACGCCAGACCTTTTACATGGAAACCCTCAAATTTTCCTGATATACACTAATAGCCATTGAGGTTTAAGGGGAAAAAAAAATGTTTCCAGCCCTTACTGGGGACCCAAGCGGGTATTAAGATGGCTGAATCAGGTCCATTTAGTGGTTGAACAGTTATTTGTTCTGCGTACCTGAATGCTTATACTACTTGTAGTCACTTTGATCCTGACACTGAAGGATCACCCTCACACTGGGAAACTGCATCATTTATAAGCATTATGCAAATTGAAACTAATGTCTGGATTTACATATATTATCAATACAGCTATAAGTCATACATGAAGCTGTATATGTTGCTAATTTGAGTTCACTGAATAAATCCCTTTTTCACTCTGCATCTGATTTTGGAACTACTGAAAAGATTGATTATCTTTCTGACAAAAATATACATCTTTTCTTAAAGAGACTTGGGACCAAGGCATTAAAATCAAGCTCCTCATTTCTATTGTTTCATATGAGAAAGGTTTTGAAGAATCAGACTTCAGAGCCTGACGAGTGAGAGCCCTCAGCGCACACCACATGTTGCTTGTTCTGCTTCTAATTTCTGGGCTTTGTGGTTGGCCAGGATGCTAGTAAAAGTCCTCATCACCTTTGTTCTGAAATATGGCTGCAAAGATAAAAAATAAAGCTTCATATTGCCAGCCAATTCACAAGAGATGCTCTTTGATTTCTGATGGTAGCCTCATTTGCAACTGTTTTTACTTGTGTTTCAGTCTAGCTTCGTGATAAGCACTTGCCCTAGCATATATGAGGACTTAGGTTCCATCCCCAGCACCACAAAGAAAAACATAAAAAGGCACCTCAGCAGGCCCTCTCCAACATTCTTATTCCAACTGATCTTCTAGACCTGTGTTTTTCTCTCTCTTGCTCCTTCCTTCCTAAATTTTGGTCTATTTCCAAGGGCCTCTACTAATAACATGTGCTTTGACTGAAATGTTAGCCCTAAATCATATACAAGAGCCCAGAGACCAGCTTAAGTATTTCTAGAATCTCCTGAGACTGATTCCTTCTTATCTCATCATCCATTACCCATCTCAGATTCCCATCATAACTACACCCTACTCTGTCTTTAGGATACCTGTTAGGAGTTGAACTGTGTCCCTACCAAAGATATGTTGAAGCCCTAACCTCTCATATCTAATAGTGTGACCTTATTGGAAATAGGATTGTTACACATGCACTTTGTTAAGATGTGCTCATACTAGACAGGGTGGGCTCTCAATCTAGTATGACTGGTATCCTTATAAGTACTGTGCTCACCAGCTGTGCCCCTGGAGCTCCTTGACTGGTAGACTTGTAGAAAGATAGCCATGGGAAGACACAGAGACAGAGCAAATCCCTTGACAAAGGCCGGGACTGGAATGTGTAGCTGCAAGTCAAGGAAGACCCGAGATTGCTAGAAACCATCAGGAGCCAGAAAAAGGGCAAGAAGGGATTCCCACTACAGGTGTCAGAGGGCATATATGTTCCCGCAACACCTTGGTTTCAGACTTCTGTGCTCCAGAACTTCAACACAAGAAATTTCCTTTGTTATTAGCCAACCAGTTTTTGGAACTTTGTTACGCAGGCCCAGGAACTAATATAATACTTCATGAGATAGCTTGCTCTAAATGCTTTCTTCTCCTTTGCATTTACCTGAAAATAACCAGATGTTGTCCAATGCCTTGGACCATTTTAACTTCTATAGACAGAACCTCTTCTGTTTCTCCATACTTATTCTGACCCTATGAAAAAGTGGTCCAGTAATCTAGCTCATCTGACTCTCATGTCCAACTTATCCCAAAGTAAGCACCAAGAATTGTCACTTGCTGACATTATTACAAACTCCAAGACTAGAATACAGTTTGTTCTATTCTCAGATGATCATAATGCAGGTTATGGGGCTGAATGCCTGTGCTCTCCCAGAGTTCATATGCTGAATCCCTAACTCCAGTGTGACAGTACTTGAAGACGGGACCTTTGGAGGTCCTTAGGGTTAGTTGAGGTCAGGAAGGTGCAGCCCTCCTGGAGGCTGCCTACAAGCCAAGAGAAGAAGTCTCAGAGTGAATCCTACCTTGCCATCCTTGGTTTGGACTTCTCAGTCTCTGGCACTCCCTAGTTTCTAGGGCTACCATAGCAAATTACCACAACCAAACCAAGGTGTCAATAGGATGACACTCCCTCTGAAGGCTCTAGGCAGAAATATTTCTTTGCCTCTTCCAGCTTCTGGTGGCTCCAGGAATGCCTTGGCTGGAGGCTGCCTCATTCCAATCTGCCTCCATATCTCCATGCCTTCTTCTCACCGAGTGATTCTTAATGGCTTACACCAGCAAAGACCCTTCCTCCAAATAATGTCATATTCCCAGGTTCTGAGGTTTAGAATATGGACATAACATTTTGGGGATCATCATTCAACCCAATTCAGATAACTACATTGCCTAGAAAAAAAAAATGATAGATTATATTAGAAACAAAATTGGCAAAAAGAAATTCAAAAAGATTTATGTTGGGTTCAGGCCATCACCTCCATACTTGGCCTTTATGAAGCTTTAAGTCTCTGGTGTTTCCATATGGTTGGAAAGAAAATAACTGCAAAGCTACTGAACCAGAAACTTAGTATTTGATTTTCCACTTAGTGACAGGCTAAATTACAAAGACTCAAAGCATTTGCGTATACATGCAGCTCCTGCTTTGCTGCAGTCCAACTTTGGCAATTTGCATTTCGAGTGTTCAGCCAATTAAGCCTCTCTTATCAACTGAGGGCATTTACAGGGAGGAGGCAACACACAATTAAAGTTCTATCAGTTAGTCAGCTTCCATATGTGTGCCAACTCTCAGCCTCAATCTGTTTCCACAGTTTCTCTGGTATCTGAGGTCTTTTCCTGTGGCTTATCAGTCTGTCCCCGAAGCAGAGGAACAGAAGGGGGAGAGTTGTTGGTCTGTTAGCACAAATGGCAAAGGAGGGAGAAATTATAGAACCGGACAAAGCAAAACAAACAAAGACTATAGCAGAAGCATTTCACAATCATTATCAAGAGCACTGCATTAATATTGGTTGAGTTTATTCTATTTGACAGTCACTATAAACCAGTGAAGTATGGAGAGATTATTAGTTTATTTACAGATAATTAAACTGATGCTAATCAAAACTACCTCCCCAATAATACACAGTATATACATCAAAATAAGTGAGAATATTTGACAAATTATCTGTAAAGACACTTTCTATAAAAGGTAGATATTTAAACATATTTTAAGCAATGAAAGCATCATTTGAATAAGCTTATAGCAACCAAAAGGAAGTGACTTAAAATAACACTGATCTGGCTCAAGTTTGCTAAAAAAAAAAAAAAAAAAAAAAAAAATGTTTCCTACAGGACAATATAGTCAGCCTTTCTATGTCAGCCAAGGGTTTTCTCTGACATAGAAAAAAATTCTAATTTTGTGAGTTGAAGATCAAACTTGACAATTTGTTTTTAAGAATGATCTCAAGCCAGGTACAGTGGTGCATGCCTGAAATCCCAGTGACTTGGGAGGCTGAGGGAAGAGGATCACAAGTTTGAGGTCAGCCTCAGAAACTTAGTGAGACCCTGTCTCAAAATAAAAAAGTCTGAGGGTTTAGATCAATGATGAAGTATCCCTGGGTTCAATCTCTAGTACCACACAGAAAGAAAGAAAGAGAGTGTGAGGGAGGAAAGAAGGAAGAAAGAAAGGAAATAAAAAGAGAGACAGATGATGTCAACTTACACCAAAATGTCTGAGATTTTGTTATCTTGAAAAGCCAAAGCGATAAGGAATCAGAGGGAAAGAGAAATGTAGGCCATTTAGGTTGATATATCCATGTTGACTGCAAGCTGCAACCCTTCAAAATATGTCATGAAGCACAAGGCAAGTTGTTAATGTCCTTCTTCCATGTGAAAGCAACAGAAGACCAAAAACTTGATTTCTTAAAGCATGTTTTTCAAAGAACACTTGGATCAAGACACAAAGGGCACAAAAGAGATATACATGTACACTCTCTCAGAATATCATCAAATTTCTCCAAAATTTTTCAAAAGCCTTTTGAAGACTCCAAAATTCTTCTCTCCAAGAAGTATGCCTCTAGCTTATGACTCCTTAAAGCAATAATTGGGAGAAATTTAAAGAGTAAAACTTATGAACAATATTAATATCCTATAAATGTAAATAAAATTTATAGAGTGGTTTCTTGTACTACCTCACTCATCATCTTATAGAAAGATGCATACTCTATAAGCAGTCCCATATATAGATGGTTATCTATGCTGTTTGCTAATATTTCTCTAAACTTCATGGAATAATGTAACCAGATTTGCTGCATTGGTTGTGTACTGCACAACTCCAGCAAGCTCAGTTTACGTAGACCACAGCGTGAACATACCCCCAGGAAATCCTGGAACATAATCACCTTATTTCCTATAATACACATGACATAGCAACCTAGAACCCCTTTTTCCAGTAAAATAACCTTTTTGAAATCAGTTATGTGTTTATATAAAAATTGTCATACCAGTGTATCCTCTGAAAATGGGATTTGTAAGAGTTCTGTTACATGCAGTTATTTAGATATTTTTTCTTTCACGAATAGGTTCACCTGTACACCACTGATTTATCTTTACTTTTGAGAGTCTGTAGCCATACATTTAGTAACTACTAATCCTAAGCTTTGTAACATGGAGATTGTTCTCTATGCTTCAGGAACTATTTTTGTAAGTTCATGAATTTTAGTTACCCTGTTCCTCTGAAAACCTGAAAAGCATTTCTGTTTTCAAATTATCCACACCTTATGTGTTATGTACATAGATATTGCTTTTCTAAATTACCAATAAACTGCTCAAGGTATTTGTGTATTAGACAGTTCTTATGCAATCATGCAATAGAAGAAACAACCTCAGAATCTCAGTGGCCTACGACATTTGTTTTTCCCACTCCTATGCATGTGGTTCAGCTGGGGCAGTTCTGCTTCAGTTCTGCTGTGGGTCAGAGTCAGGTCTGTCCCATGTGTCTACTCATCCTGGGACTAGCAGCTTCCCTGGGCATGACTTTTCACAGCAGATGGCAGAAAAGGGCAAACAAAGCTGAGCAAATTCATTGAAAACTTCTGATTGGACATGAATTCTTTCTAAGTCCACTGGCCAAAACTAGTTGACAACAGTGGAGTGGAGAAGAGCTACTGCCTCCAAACAGAGCTGCTGCAGCATCATAAGGTCAAGGGTGGGTGATAATTCTATTACATACTGGGAGTAAATCATTATCCAATGTAAACAGTAAACCAATGTGAACAACAGACCCATCCAATCCACACTATGTACAGGAATCGCAAATCTATTCTCTCTCATTTACAGGAGTTGAAATTGATTGGACTGGATATTCCACACTTTGCTGCAGATCTCCCACTGAACCGATGTAAAAACCGCTACACGAACATCCTACCATGTAAGACCATCAACTGCCAATCATAATTCTATCCTTCAAAGGTCAAAGGATTGTTATTGCAGATTAATTCATTTCACCAATCTCCATATATACCAATTGTGGTCTGAACCTCAAGGTCATCTCTGTGATTACACTGATGTCACAATTGCTTTGATGTCATTAGATCCTATCAGTAAAGATTTCATTACTATGCTTTTAAATGAATTGTACCTGAACAGAAAAAAAAAAAAAAAAAGACCATTTGGCCCTTTGGAGATCAAGGAGACTTAGCTAAATTAGAAATCAAATAATTTTTGGTCTCATGAAGTACTTTATGAGAATTCACTGATAATGGAAGAAAGCAATTGGAAAGGGAGTGCAAGGTGTTATAAAGACTTTCTCTTCCTAACTTCTGGCAAGCTAAGCAGTTGTATAACATTGTGTAATAAAAAGCAACATTCAAATAAAAAAAACTAATGTCAGTACTTACAGGACAATTAAACATATTCAAATATAGATTTAACAATCCTTTCTGCTATGCTATAGGTGAACTGGGAAAGAATGGAAAAATGGAAAGCAGGGAGACTGAAAAAGCTATAGAAAAAAAACTCTTTCCTGGATAAAACTTTATCCTTGATAAAACTAAGTAGTGTTACAGCAATAGCACCCCACATCTCTACACAGTTCAGAATTTACTTTTTCCACTTAAAATCCGTCCACAAAAAAGCCCATGCACTGATAGATCACATTCACCCAAATTTAATTAAATTAGAAATCAATAATAAAAATACTTTAAAACTAATGCAACTAGACACTTCAGAAACTTGCTTATTTTTTTAAAAATCTTTTTATTGTGACAATTTCCAAACATAAATATTATCAGTCCTACCTTTGCACTAACAAATTTTATTATTAGTTTTCAAACATACATGTGTGTAAACACACACACACACATTTAAAATAAACTTGTGGGTCAAAGAAGAAATTGTCATGAAAATGTTTAATCACTTAAAAATGGAACCTTACTTGTTAAAACAATTGGTATGCACCAACGCAGTCCTCATAGGTACATTTATCACCTTAACTCTTCATTTCAGAAAAAAATAAAGACTAAAACTTAATGATCAAATCATCTAATGTAAGAAGTAGAACTCAAGAAAAATAATAAAGATAATAAGCTGAAATTATTGATGTTTTTAAAAAGGCTACAATAGAAAGGATGGTCTTTGGAGAGACACAGAAAGAAAAATGTTGAGTGATTTTACTTATGTCTCGAATCTATTAAAAGAACAGAAGCAACAAATTCAAATACATAAAACAGAGATTAAAATTATTGGTAGGGGATGGCAAGATACAGCTCGAAGGGTACAAAGCCACAGTTGCATAGGATGAACAAATCTAGAATTCTAATGTACATCTCAAGGATTATATTGTATGACACTGAAAATTTGATAAAACAGCAAGTTTAAGGTACTTTTATCTCACACACACACACACACACACACAAACACACACACGGCTCTATAATTAAATATTTAGTGACAGCTAAATTTGGAAATATGTGAGGTGATGGATGTGTTAATTTGTTCAACTATAGCAATCTCAAACATCATGTTGTATACCTTAAATGTATACAGTAAAAAAATATATAATCAGGGCTGGGCTGTAGCTCAGTGGAACAGTGTGTACTTAGCATGTCCAAGGTCTTGACTTTGATCCTCTACACACCCCCAAAATCAATTTAACTTAAATTTAAATTTAAAATATTTTTAAAAGCCCATGGATTCTCTCTTCTCTAGATCTCCCAAAAGTATTGATCTCTGTGGATGTCCCTGGTTGAAATGGAGATCATGTATTTAGGCTATGTACTTGGAGCTTTCCATAAAATTTCCCTCATATTTTGTTTCCTGTAAATATTCTGCATGAGCTCCCCAAAACCTGAAGATATAATTCTTCCAAGGACAGAAGAGCTGGTGTAGAGAAAACAGCAGTTGGGAGATATTTATGTACTCATTTAAACAGGAAATTCAGATTGAAGAAGGCCTAGAATACCAGATTACTGTGAATTACCTTGCACTCCATCACTCACTGATTTGACTTCATATAGGGTAGAGAGGGTCTATTAAAGAACAGAAGCAATAAATTCAAATAAATTTTCCTTCCATCCTGATTTTTACTGTTTCCTTTTCTCCTTCTTTGTAGATGACTTTAGCCGGGTGAGACTAGTCTCCATGAATGAAGAGGAAGGTGCAGACTACATCAATGCCAACTATATTCCTGTAAGTAGAAAAAAATCAGGTGTCTAAGTGCTGGAGGCTCTGATCCAAACAATGGCCCAACTAAGGCTGTATGCATGTGTCACACAGTTGAAAAGAGCCATTCCCCACCCAGCAATGAATCTCTGAGAACAGTTTCCATTATTCCATCTCTGAATCAAGACTAGGGGGTGGGGGGATGTTCAGATTTCTTTGTAAAGGACGGTGAAAAGAAATAGATAATTGTGCTGTAGGTCATCTTTCTTGTGTTTAAGTTTCAGCTTCAGCAACCAAACTCAAAGGTCTCCCAATCTGAGCACCTGTGCTTTAAAATACCTATAAAGATAGTGTTTGTTGTCATAAAAAGGTGTGGCTGGGATTTTACAGATTCCCACAGAACAATGCTTCAAACTACACAGACCTAAGGAGTGTGTTTCTTTGATTGCCTCTTTGATGAGAAAAGGAAGAACATTGCATAGGCCTGTGATCCTTTGCCACTTTTATCATCAGTAAACTTTCCATTTTCCCCATGGTGTGGAATGACATCTGGTGTTGACAGTGCTGGTTGAGTGATAACTTTGTCACTTTCTTTCAGGGATACAACTCGCCCCAAGAGTATATCGCCACCCAGGGGCCGCTGCCTGAAACCAGAAATGACTTCTGGAAGATGGTCTTACAACAAAAGTCTCAGATTATTGTCATGCTCACTCAGTGCAATGAGAAAAGGAGGGTGCGTGTCTAACCCAGCTGTTACCGCTTTGCAGAAAAACAGCCTCTGTCCTTGCTGAAGAGCTTGCTCTGTAGCAGAAACTATCATGCTTGCTTTGGTTTTCATCCTCATGATAATCCTATATGGTTCTTCAGAAACAAGTACCTCTGCTTTCCCTAAATGAGCACAGACTTAATTTCTTACCTAGCCTGTCTTCAGAAACT
Source organism: Callospermophilus lateralis (assembly GCF_048772815.1). Lineage (NCBI taxonomy): Eukaryota > Metazoa > Chordata > Mammalia > Rodentia > Sciuridae > Callospermophilus > Callospermophilus lateralis. The sequence continues at coordinate 83,775,479 of NC_135308.1, forward strand.
ATGTTCTTCTCGCTCCAGGTGAAATGTGACCATTACTGGCCATTCACGGAAGATCCCATAGCTTATGGGGACATCACTGTGGAGATGATCTCAGAGGAAGAGCAGGACGACTGGGCTTGTAGACACTTCCGGATCAATTATGTAAGTCTCCCACAGGAGTACAGGTGATGTCCCCAGGTTGACCCCTCCCCTATCTTCCCCCACCATAAATGCCAAGAGACCTATCAACCTACCTCTGTCATGTAAAATAAAGAGCACCTCAGGCTTCACAACACTGCTTTCTTCAAAAAAAAAATCCACCTTTAATGTAGTTGTTTTCAACTTTACAAAGGATGTACAGATAAAGTGGAAATAAAAAGTCTTCACTGGTCCATTTCAAGGGAACTCAGGACAATAGAAGACTTAGTTAACCAAGCACCATCGAGAAGGGACATATCCTCATTACTTAATATTAATAATGGATATAGTTACATTGAAACCAGGGTGTACTCTTTTGGATTTTGTTCTATTTTCCCTCATTCTGTTCCCTCATTTTGCTTTTCATCATTCAGATGGCACTTCTAGACCTTATTAATCATGGTTCGTAGCTCTCTTAAGTGCTATCCATTTCTGATTGTTAGTATGTCAGAAAAGTCTATTTGCCTTGCAGGGCCAGCTTTCTCTCTGATGACAAGTCTTTCAGCACGAACTGAATATTTCCGTATCAGACACAGGTGCTATCATCAACCGAAGTCATCCTGTTGCCTTCTATCCATAAACAGTCCTTAGAATATAGATTTTTCACTTGTATTGTTCATTTGAACATGCTGTCTGTTGATGATAAAATTTAAGAGGAAAATCCTCACCGCATGTTCTTCCCTGCATAGAAACAGCCCTTCCTCATGGTTTAGACCAAGAAATGGCAAACTGCAACCTGCAGACCAAATTAATCCATTGCCCGCTTTGTGAAGCTTATAAGAGTAGAATGTTTTTACATTTACAAATGGTTGGGAAACTTTTTTTAAAGAATATTGCATGTGAAATATCATATATGAATGATGTGAAATTCAAATTTCAGTGTCCATTGATAATGTTGTATGGGAACACAGTCCATATTTGTTTGTGCATTTTCTGACTGCTTCTGTGTATATCAAGCTTGCATGGCAACCGAGACTGCATGACCTGAAAAATCTCAAATATTTACTATCTGACTCCGGAAAAAGTTTGCTAACCCTTCATATAAATAATGGAAACAAAGATTGCTGAAGCTGAAACTTAAACACATGAAAGATGACCTATAGCACTATTATCTACATTTCTTTTCACATCCCTTTACAAAGAAATCTAAACATCCCCCACCCCCTAGTCTTGATTCAGAGATGGAATAATGGAAACTGTTCTCAGAGTTTCATCGCTGGGTGGGCATTTATTAACTATATTTTATTGGTATTTACAAGAGATAAATCACTTAACCACTGGTAGTTAACCATTACTTATACTGCAGTGAAAATGTAGGCAAATCCCAGTCTGCCAGGAACAAAGTGGGTTTCATGCTGTTCCCTTCCTTTGAACTGCCTGTCTCTTCCTTGTTCCCCAACACGTCTGTACACAAACACAGTCAGCTCAAATATCCTCCTTATCTAGCCTTCCCTAGTCAGAGACCTTCAGTTCGTTCCTCCTCTGCTATAGCATCTCACGCGTACTGCTCTATCGAAGCACACTGTGGTTATAATTCCCTGTCTTTGCATCTCCCCTCCCTGCTGGGAATGTTGAGTTTCAGAAACAAGAAGTCCGTTTTTGTGTAATGAATCCGTCAGTGAATGAATTATTTCAACAATAATAAAGCACTATGTATGTCAACAGACTTTCTATCAGAAAAGCATTTCACAATCTTAATGCCATTTCAACGAAGCTTTCTTTATTGGCTATTTCAGCCAGAAATCCAGTGCAAACTGTTAGAGAATGTAGAACAGATCTTTCCTTAGGTTTGCATCTGGGAGAATAAACTGCAGAGTACAAAATGGGGTTTGTTCCCATGCCTGTTCTCTTAACAGGGAAGAGTCACATAGATCATTACATGGTCAATAATTTGCTTCTTGTCCTTGGTCTTAAATAGTGACTTATCTTTCGATGGCTACCACGTGAAAGGCTTGAACAGCAGGTATGAAGTTGAATAACAGGGTTTTCTTATAAGACAGTTACAGTGGATGCATGCATGCATCTGGTGCCACAGTGCCCCCTTTTGGCCATAAGCGTGCAGAATTTAAATTTTAAGCTTCACAATGAACGTTAAATTGACCAAAGAACATTGTACTGTGCTAATGAATGTATGTTTCTATTTGTTTCATATATTGTTTATGCTATTTTTTACTCCTCCCCATACTGATATAAGTAAGATTTCTAAATACAACAAGATAAAATTACATAAATGAAGAAATCAAAATGTGAGAAATTTGGGGTAGCTAAGTAAGATAATATCAGAAGGGTTTTCTCATTTAACAAGAAAGTCAGAGAGCAGCCACAACACACTGCTTGTCACTTTCAGTACCAGAATTTGGCATGAGCTAAGAGTTAGACTAAAGATTGGCAAACACATATTGGTGTTCAGAGTATGTGTGCTATGCAGATGATAGAGCTATTGCCAATTCTAGAACACCTGCCCTGCATCTGTGGAGAGACTACTGACAATTTAATGGATTTCTGATTTTATATCACCTTTCACTTTTTAGCTGATCACATATATACATAGAGATATATAATAGTATAAGTCATAAGCTAATTATCATCAGTACTTGAACATGGCTAGCATTTTTGTGAATATTTCTGTGCAAACCAAGTTGTCTGGTGACTGAGTATATTTAATTCTTCATGGTGTTGAATGCTTGCTATTCTGTGTGATTCATTATGCGTGAGTTACTTTCTTTACTCTCTTAAGACAAGAGTGAGGGCACCCAGCATCTTTGTAGCCTTCATGCTGTGTGTATCTAAAACAAAGACCTTGAAAATATCTAGGGAGGCATTGCATGCTACTGTAACATATGGCCTTAGGTACCAAGGGGACAATGTGGTTAAACTGATGACATTGTACATTTTATTTATGCATATTCTTATACAGATGCAAATTTTGTTCTGCTCAAGACCTCTCAATTTTGCTCTTTGCAATTCATTTCTCTTTGATATACTTAAATGTAAACTTTAGCTCCCAAACCCACATAAAAGTTGAACTCTGCCAGGTTATAATGTATTATTCCACCCTCTGACAGCATTCCAGGCTCCTAGCAAGTTTAGGGGTAAGATATGAACCAGATTTTTACAAAGCCTGGATTTGAAATCTTCTGATAGTTGAAAACAAGAGGAGAATAAATCATTCTTTCAATGAGTGTTGACCAAAAAGAGTGGATCTTGAAGGACTCACATCCTAGTTAATATGTATTCAGAGGGAACAACAAGATATTTGATGGGCAGGTTAATATGAATAGGAGTAATAAGCAAAACAGATTGACTCACTAGAGATTCCCAAAACTAACCATATGAATGATTGAGCAGGTGGTAATTATGTAGTGGTAGAAATGGTAATCACATCTAACCATCCTTCACAAACATTATCACACCACCTGTACAATGATTTGTTATTGATATCTTAGGCCCTTTTCAGGTAAGAGAAAAACCAAAACTCAGCAAGTTTGTCTGGGGTCAGGTCTCTGGTATCATAATTCAAGACAGAGATTCTCATGTAAGTGATTTTTTGACAGTGTATTCTTGGGTAAAGCTGTTAGGGGTCCAGGAAAGCAGAATAGGGCAGGGAAGAAATCACGTCCTGTTGTGAGTTCACCTATAGTCTGACTTAGCCCGATTCCATTGATTGTGCTGGGACATGAATGGCACCATATTGATGTTGAATTTTTGAACACTGGCATCAGTCAGTCATTATCTATGGGCTGCTTTCAGCAGGAGAATGCAACCTCTTAGGCATTTTCCCATGAGGCAGCTCCCTGTAGTGAAGGACCACTATCAAGAGAAGGGTAGAGCTCTGCCTTTAGAAGCAACTGGAAAGGGATGCACCAGACTGGGAAGGATCTAAGTAGGGCACCAGCAGTACCTTCCACAGTGTTAATTCTTTGGCAAGGCTGCTGCAGTTTCTAAATGGTAGAGCCCTGATCCGCTTAAGGTCTTGTCTTTAACTACACAAGCATGGATTTGCCTACCTGTCCTACTATTGAAAGCTTTATACAACTAGTATATTGTTTTCAGGACTTACTTTGTGTCAGACACAGTGCTTGGAGCTGGAAAAGGAAATACACTGACCAGGAGTGGAATGTGGTTCGACCTTCTTGCACCATGAATTCTGGATCTTCAGTGGAGACCTGGGCCATCCTGGCAGTGGGCTGGGACATTAATGCTTGTTTTTTGGCTTTTTTCCCTAAAGGCTGATGAGATGCAGGATGTGATGCATTTTAATTACACTGCATGGCCTGATCACGGTGTGCCCACAGCAAACGCTGCGGAAAGTATCCTGCAGTTTGTACACATGGTCCGACAGCAAGCCACCAAGAGCAAAGGCCCCATGATCATTCACTGCAGGTGACCTCATCAGATGCATTTTCTGTTCAATATCAGGGGTTTTTAAATAAATGAAATAGCCCATCATTTCATAACGTGCATCAGATTTACATGAATTGTGATTTTTTAATCTGTGGTTACTTGATGTCTTACTATATATTACTTGTTTATATTGTGGGTATATTTTTATCTGTAGCCTATGATATTATTATTATTACCATTTCAGAAGGAAAAAAACTGAGGAATACAGTGGTTAAGGAATTTATACAAGTTTATTCAGCTAGAATGGGGAGGAGATTAGGATTCAAATCTAGGTGCACAGGTTTCCAAAGACCATGCCTAGATGTGATATTATTCCCAACAAGGATTCTGAGGGGTTGTAACATGGATAAATATAAGGTCAAATAATAAATAGCTTATAGCAGTTCAAAACAATATAAGTAGACACAAAATCAAGAAGAGGGAAAGAAAAGATTAAACTATTTGGCATATTAAGATGAATATATTTGCTATGCTTGCTCTTCAATTTTGTTTCTAAATTTCCAAACAGCTAGCATGAAAGGGGACAAATGATCCATTATGTTGTCAAAAATCAAGGTTCACACTAATTCAGTTACCTTTGAATTTTATCTTCCCTTCCCACCAAGTGAACTAAGCTCCATCAAAAACCATCTCTGTGACACAGAATTGGTATCAAATTTTTATGCAACCTCAAAAGATTCTACCTCTGACTGCATATCAGAGGTAGAAGAGGGATAAAGGTGTTAAAGGAAACATTGGCAGCTGGGCCAATGTGAGCAGATAAATCTATAATCCCAGATCCAGCTTGTTGGTCTTTGTGAATTAGAATGGATAGGTTGCTTGTGTGTGTGTGTGTGTGTGTGTGTGTGTGTGTGTGTGTGTGTGTGTCCTTGGTGGAGAAATGCTTCATAAGCTACTAAGTTCCTCTTTAGGGAAGATATCATTGCTGTCAATCCACCTCTGGCTTTCACAGTTTAAAAGCTGTGTGTTAGCAGATGAGATCATCTCTTCTCAAAATGGTACTTTCCAAGAGCAGAAAATAAAGCTGCATGACCATGGGGTCAAACTCAAATAATTCGTTTCACAGCAGCTAGCAGATTCCGTGCTGGATGTGACTTTACAGGTGTCCATTCAGTGGCAGATTATTTTATCTGAGAAGTCCCAGGAGGGAAGAGTTGTTGTCCAGTAGAGAAAGCAAATTGGGCTCCAAATTCAAGGCTTTTAGTGTTGGATTTTTCTCCTAGCAAATTCCACATACATAAAGTTAAATACTTGGGCCAATTGTGGTTTCAACTTTCTGTTTCACCAAAATTTCATCATAATTCAGAATGTAGAACCTTTTGGCTCTTTTGTCTATGAATGATCAGAAAAAAAGAAAAAAGAAAAAAAAAACTGACTTTAACCTATAGAATTAGGCACTGTTGTGGGCAGTGAGTTGATTGGCACATACCAGTTTAGTTCTATCCATACTCTGAGCCCTGGGATCTGAGGACGGGACAAGACTGGGCCCAAGAATTTAACTTTATGTATTTATTTTAAGGCAATTAGCTAAACGATCCCTGGGAGAGGGAGATTGAAGCAGGCCTAGGACCCACTAGAAGAGCATGTGTGCTGAGAGGAAGGAGTGAGATGGTGAATTGAATTCAGGGTTGAAAGTGCACAAATCGCCATGACCCCAGACCTACAGCCAGGGTGTGGACATCTCAACTGGACTTTTGAGATAGGCATGAGGAATACAACTCTGAGGCTATTCATGAGATAGGACATTGTTAATGTGTTCCATTCCTGAGGGCAGGGACCAGTCAACGTGGAATCATTACTTTTCTCCTGAAACAGCCCAGGGGAGGGGTAGCCAAGGCTGTGCAAACCCATATCTCCTTAAAACGGGGAACAATAATAGTCAGAAATATGACATTACCAGGAAGAGCAACCATAGCTGCATTCTCAAAAGTCAGTTAACTGGAAAAGTTTAGTCTGTTTTTTTCACAGTGATGCAAACTTTTTTTTTCTTTTTAGAAATATCTAATTTATTTTCAACAGTAAGGAGTCACTGTGTGACTAACTTACGGTGTGAACCTTCTTTTACAGTGCCGGTGTGGGGCGGACAGGGACATTCATTGCCCTGGACAGGCTCTTACAGCACATTCGGGATCACGAATTTGTGGACATCTTAGGGTTGGTGTCAGAAATGAGATCATACAGGATGTCTATGGTACAAACAGAGGTAGGAACACAATCAATATATACTTTTTCATGTTCCCTTGTCTGAAAACTTACTATTTTCACCCACATATTTCAAAACAATTGTCTGGATTGTCTTTGCATCTGTCTTTCTCATTTTCTTATTGTGTATGTTTCAAACTTCTTCAAGATATGAAAGAAATAGATATCAGCCCCTAGGAAAGTGTATGGGGTTACACTTTTGCTGGCGTCATATGCCCTTTATGTGGATGTGTTTGCAACAGAGTAAAACCTCTTCCAACAGAATGCAAGTTCGTGAGAGGCAATCTGGGGAAAGCTGTCTGATGGAGAACACAGAACTTATGTGATTTAATTCATATTTGAAATGCTAGAGTGATTCAATAAGCACCCGTGGGCGCAGAAACCCAAGTGTAATTGCTTGTTCATAAGCCTAGTCTCCCAGCTGCACAAGACTCCTTAGCTTCGGGCAGACAATGGTTCCTCTCCTGGAGGAGTGTGTCGGGGAGGAGGACTTGCAGAATGGAAGGCAGCCTGGCCTGACCTCTTACAAAGGGACTAAATCCTGCTTAGGACTTCCTCATGCTTTTCTCACCCAACACCACTAGGTGTCAGAATGATTCAAAAAGCCCCAAGTAATGGCTGTCTCTCCATCTCTGTTTCTCCTTTTCAACACTGTTTACTTTTCTTTCCTCCTACCCTCCCAAGTTCATCTGAGCAAAGCTTGGCATACGTATTTCAATGTCTTTATTTCCCAGTTGCACCAGGATTGCACCACATTCAGAAGTCTCATTATGAGCCCAGTCAGTCTCAGGCCTGCTGTCTTCTAATTTGTTGTGGGGACATACACATCACCTTGTTATCATAGGTTTTAAATGTCTGATTTTCAAGAGAAGCCCCCTACCTAGTGATTAAATAGTGCTTTATTAATCAATCCATATTTTGGGCTTTCACACCCATAAATTTATATCCTAGTATGTGATTAAAAATTCCCATTATATACATATGTAGAATATGATACATTAATATATATTAATCCCCAAGCTTCAAAGGGCTACTTCTTATTCTTGCATTTGGTGGATTGTCTGCCCCAATTTGCTTAATTTATACCTCTTAGGACTTTATAGACTTTGATTATAGCCTGTTTGCTTTTGATTTTTCCCTACTACAGAATCTTAATCTCTTTTTAAAAACTACCTTCACAGAGCAGACTCTTCTTCCCAGTCTCAGCTCCATTATTTTTCTTCAGTGTGATAATCACACAACACTAGAGCAGCCACATGGGGCTTTCTGCAAAGGCAAGGGAATATTTTGTTTTCTCCCTTTCTTGCCCCAAGTTTTAGACGTCTGGCTATGGCAGCATTTCAGGTTGACATCTCCACAGAAGCAGTTTTTTAAAGCATGATATACCTTCCCTGAACTTTCCTTGGGAAATTTAAAGTCAGCAAAGAGGGCAGAGGTTCTCCAAGTTACTCATTTTCCCAGCTGTTCTAACTGTACCCTTGGGTCCCTTGGGATTTTGCAATGGATGCTTTCCAGTTCCTGTTATTTATTTGTGTCTGCTTTGCTAGTTATATCTAGAACATCTTGTTCACATACCTTTTATTTTTCCTCATTCCTCTGCTCTTCAGGGTTCAAACCATATTTTTGAATATAGGTTGATTTATCCAACATTGTCCTTTAGCATATTCACATTCAAATCCTGCTGCCTTTAATTTACTAACAAGAACAAAAAATGATTCTTTTCCCATCAGTCAGTAATGATTTGCAAGAGGACAGAATCACCCTCCAGTCATGACCTGTCTTTATGTGCACAATCAACCCAGGAATCAAATACCATATTTCTTCCCATTTATGGTTTCCAATTTTCCAACCTTTTTTTTCATCTATCACCTTGACTCTGCCACTCCAACCCACCCTAAAATGGTAGAAGCAACTAATTAAATCAGCCACATCCTCAGGCACCTATTTACATGCTATTTTTGTTGAATTTTGACCTGCCTTCTTTGTCACCTCACGAGGTACACTTTGGAGGCTTCTCTAAACAGATAGGGGGACAGTTTAAAAGACCTCAGCTGTTCCACTGCACAAGTCACATCACTCTCAAAGTTCCATTTCTCAGCTCTAAAATGTGAATGACAGTTTTCATGAATTGTTATAAAATACGTGTTAGGTAAAATGACAGAATCTAGATGAGTGCCTTGAAACTGAAAAGTGGATGGGCATTTCCTCTCTTGGGCTCTCTTCTACTTTTATCAAATATTGTGTTTATTTTGTTTCGTTTACCTCTAATAGCCTCTCCCTGGAGGTCAGTTAGAGCGTTGCTTTGAGCAGACTGCTCTCCCTATGGGCAGCTTGAATTTCCCAGAGACTCTCAGGATGTGTCTGAAAATAAATAGTTTTTTATTTGCTTTTCCTGTAGTGTTTTTTCTTTTCTTTCTTTCTTTCTTTTTTTTTTTTTTAACACAAAGTTTGGCCACTGGGTAGTTACAGAGTGAGAGTCCAGGAAGTCTCTGGCCTTCTGTCTTCCCATGTTGACTTAACACCAGAAACAATTGGAGTGATGTGCTGTGCGAGATCCTCTGAGGGGGAGCTCAGTTACTGCTGTGATGCTTTGGAGACCTGAGGTAAAATGTGTCCCGAAGCTTGCTGAGAAATACAGAGCAGGCAAGGTTCCAAACCAGTGAGGTCTGAGGTGTTGCTTTTATCCTTTGTCTAAAGCTATTTACACAGAGGCTTCTTCAGCCCCTGCGAACCTCTTGACTGGATCTTACATAGAGGGTAAGATATCTAATGAGACTACTTAAAAACTCCAGGAAATAAAGAAAGAGAAAACTAAGAAATTTTCCTTATTTCAAGGCACAAAGACAATTAACCTTGATATTTTGGTGGTTTCATCTCAGCTTTCATTCAAGTATAACTTTTTGCCATATACATACATATGTTTGTTTATATATCTATATATATAGATTTATACACATATGAGTGTGTGTGTGTGTGTGTGTATGTATGTATATGTATACTTGGTACTGGGTATTAAACCTAAGTGTGCTTAACTACTGAGCCATATCACCAGCCCTTTTTATTTATTATTGTGGATACAGAGTCTCACTAAGTTGCTTAGGTCCTTGTTAAGTTGCTGAGGGCCTTGCTAGGTTGCTGAGGCTGACTTTGAATTTGAAATCTTCCTGTCTCAGCCTCCTAAATTGCTGGATTACAAGTGTGTGCCACTTCACGCAGCCATATATATATATATATATATATATATAAAATATATATATACATACATATTATTTGCTGATTTTTCACTTAGCATTTGACTATGTAGATTTTTCACTTAGCATTTGACTATGTATTTGCCTAAAATTTTATAAATCTCATTTTAAATACTGTTTCATTATAGGTACACCATTGCTTACTTAGAGCTTTCTCCTTTACATAAAACATTGAATTGGATATTTTCCACTTTTTATTATTATCAACACTATGATCTACATTTATACAATTTATTAGCACTTTATTATTTTTACCTCCACCGACAATAAGTAATAATGACTGCTTCAGCACACTCATCATTGAACTGTTACCCTTTTCCCTCCCTAGCTTTGCTCACTTTAAAAAACAGTTGGGAAAAAAATAGCTATTTTAATTCATATTTTATTTCTTGGCCATTTTTGTCCATGTTTTAATATTTCCTCAGTTTACTTTGAAAATCACTTAATAGACATAAACTAAATGCTAGGAATTCAGAATAAAAAGACATAGTACTTGCCTTCCATAAAAAAGCTGGCCTAGTGGTTGATAAACTATTCTACTTGCATGTATTATTGATCTATGTGACTTTTTAACAAAAATAAAGTTATAAACATTTTGTCATAATTTTGGAAAACATTTTTATCTCCTAGTTTCTAGCTTGACTTTAATTTTATTCTTTTACCATTTTTTTTTTTTTTGCACACAGTTTGGAATTTTTATTTGTAATTTATTCGTGGCTTTTAATTTTAGAAATTCCTTCTGATTAATCCTAGAATAATCATAGAGAAATTAACCTATAATAACCTTTCTTTTGTATTTTTATCATTTTATTTATTAATTTTGTTGGAATTTATTTCAGTATATAATTTAGATAGCAACAAATTTTTTTTTCAAAATAATCTCATGATTAAGTGATTGCATATTAATCACTTTTAGCATTATATAGTGATGAGCTAACATAATTCTTGGTGACTATAATTGATAATACTGTATTATGTACTTGAAATTTGCTTAGAAAGTAGATTTTTAAGTGTTCTCATCACCAAAAAAGAGAAAAAAAAGTACCTGAGAGAAGTGATGCACATGTGTTAATTTGTTTGATAGTAATAATCCTTTCATGATGTCTGTCAAATGACCACATTGTATGTCTTATTATATGTACTTTTTATTTATTATACCTCAACAAATCTAAGAAAATACATTCCAATCAGGACAAAAAAAGTAGTGCTGTCCTAAGCTCTTTCATTAATTAAAAGACTGCTTATAAGTGATTGTCTTAAATTTTATCTCTGTCAATAATGAAAACGGTTTCCTTTTACATCAGATCCTGATCATTACAACTAACATAGTAATAAAATGCATTATCTTTGCATATATCTGCATGAAAATGTTTTGCTTTGAAATGCACTTTTGTCTTTTGCTCCAGGAGCAGTATATTTTTATCCATCAGTGTGTTCAACTGATGTGGATGAAGAAGAAGCAGCAGTTCTGCATCAGTGATGTCATATATGAGAATGTTAGCAAGTCCTAGTTCTGAATCTGGAGCAGTAAGTAGAGAAGAACTCATCACAGGTGCTCTGTCTTAGAACAGTAGGAGGGCAGGGGAGGGCATAAGTCATAAGGTAGCAGTAGTCATTGGTATTGGCATTAGTAATCTTTTATATTCACACTAGTCTTTGTGTCCAACTCTCAGCACACAGGGAGAAACAAATACCATGGCAGATCTTTGAGCTTTAGTTTGGGGGTAGCAACAAGCAGGAACTTCTGCAACCCATGATGATTTGAGCTCCATTCCCTCTGCCCAGAACCTTAAACCATTCTCATATTGGATACATGCTTGCAATAGAGGGTTACTACAATCCAACTATATCTTCCCAGATATTTTGTTCCAATATTTATTGATTACAAGGGTCACATAAGGATTAAACAGTTACCTAAGCTGGAATGGACATTTAAAAAAAGAAAAATAGTATTAAAGTAGAGTCTCAGGATAGAGGAGTCTGAAAAAGCCTTGATCTCACCCATTCTGTGAGTATGTACTTGAGAGCTCAGTGAAAACATTAGTAACACATTCAATTTCCTGAACACAAACTGCCTAGGAGATCATATTTTGGATGTGTAATTTGGGGTGAGGTAACAAGTAAGCTGACTATTTAGAGCAGTAAACAGGGTGTAGGTGATTGTAAATATGCTGGGGCTGGTGGATGACAGAGTGGGAAGAGGAGTCCGTGCACTGTGGGAGAAATATTGCAAGGATAGGAAGAATATGGGTCAGTCGTGGCAGAATAGATTAGCATTGAACCCCCGCATCCATCGAAGAAGATGCAGAGGCAGCGTAAATAAACAGGAAGGATAAAGAATAAGAAAGGACAGACTAAACTGCAAGTAGAAAGAGACATTCAGACACACAGAAAGGAGTCACACAGATAAATTCACATCCACATGGGCTGTGGGGCTAAATATAATGAAAGCTCACGGTAGAATCAGGGGGGAGGTTGCTGGTATCCAGGCTGCTTACTGTTTTTCTCTCATTCACAGGAGAGGACATGATGAGCACCCATCCTCCCTTGCTTCCAAACTTTTGGGGGGCCCTGATAGTCATTTTGCTAAAATGAGCCCCAACTTTGTAGTATGTGGCCAAGGAGATAATTTATCTCACAGAAGCACCGGGAAGACTTAGCCTTAAAGAGCCTACAGTGTCTTTTGGACTCTTTCACTTCTGGACATTTAACGGACCAAATTCAACAGAACACCAGAAAGGTCAAGATGCTCTGCAAAGGGCAGGAAGTACAATACTTCCAAAGAGTTTAGTTGGCCCTTTGCTGGTTGGGCTGAGTTGCTTTTTTTTTTTTTTAAGTGCAATAATTTTTGTATGCGTGTGATTTTTATCAGAAAGTTGAATTGTTTTCTGCCCACACCACTGATCAACTCCATAGCCCAGGAAGGAACAGACATTATTAACATTCAATTTACCTCATTATTTAAAAGACGCATGGCCACACAGGAAAAAAAAAAAGGTTATTCTACTTGAAAGAAATTGAACCATCAATATCTGTATTCCAACCTTGAAACTGCTAGATCAGGAATGAGGAGGGTGGATGGGGAAGAGGCAGGAGTTCTACCCACAGATCACCCATGTATCATTTCCTATTCCAAATACGAAAAACTGTACTTCAACTTCAAAGTAGAGTAGAAAAATATTTGTCTTAATTGTTCTAGTTCTTGATGGTTTTCTTCTTATTAACAGTTGGGTGTTTTCCTTCTTGGCCCTTTGGGACTAGTGTCACAGTCCAGGTTCCTTTTCAAGAAACCAGATCTGGTTCAGAAGAGTTTCAACTCTGATTATAAACTCCATTGCTGTCTGCAATCTTGGTGCCTAGAGTTTGCATTTCTTTTTCTGTTGACCTGCACATATGTGAGAGCTCTTCCTCTGAGAAGTATAGGCAGTGGAAATGCACTTTCTTTCCCCCCAAAGAGCTGGGAACTTAACGAGGTTATGGCAATGAACTGCAGCATGCTAGGACAATTATTTGGCTACATTCTTTTGTAATATTGTCAGACGTCTCTGTGGATTCTGGCAGAGATTTCATTTTGTTTTGTTTTCTTTTGGGTTGTCAGTTTCATTTTTTTAACCTGTGTAATGTGTAACATTCTATTCTTTGGATTTTGTATAATTACAGTACATGATTGTGTATCGTGACATGAATACTGTCAAAATGGACATTGATGGCGTTGTGAAGCCTGTTATTTTGTGCCACTTTCTGAGAAATAAGAGGTAAAGGTGTGGACTAAGGAAAATATTGAGTTGCAATTAAATACAAGCTGGCTGCTTCGCTGTAGCAATGTGGCCCTGCCGAGCCTTCCTGGGTGTTCTTCCGGGAGGTTTCCTGCCTCTTTGTGTATCTGATTATTGCCCCTTCCCCTGGCTTCCCTCCATTCCGGATCATCTTCATGAAGTCATGGATAGAGTCTGAGTTTAATATTTCATCAGTGACCTTAGCGATGGTAAAGGATGCCAAATGAACAGCTCTGCACCCCACCGACTCTTGTCACTGAGAAAGCCTGGCCACAGCAGACCTTGGCAAAGGTCCTCGCGTGATCCAGCCAACAAGTCTCAGTTTCACCTTGCGGGGAGGTTGGCAGAGGAGGTCCACACATGGTGGGTTAACAGCTTGGGCTCTGGGGGGATTGTCAATTGTTACTCACCTACTTCACTCTACTTCTTGTTTCCCTGCTGCCATTTCCTCCTCTCCTCACCCCACGCCTTTATTTCCCCTTTTGGACACTTTAGAACAGACATGATTAATGGAAGGTAGTGAGCCCATGTGTGACATTCTTAGATTCTCACACATGGACAGGGCAGGGGAAGAGTGTGGGAAGGGCGGATGCCTTGGATGGGTAAGATGGCAACACATTCTCCGCACTGCCAAGGAGAAGCTTACAGAAGCCTTGTAGCCAGGAACACAACTTCCCATGAAACAAAGCATTTCATAAATATTTCATGTTTTTCTTGAGCACCCTTTCACAGTAGGGATTAAATAATGCCAGATCAATTTTCCCAGAAGAGAAGAGGAGGAATACAGCGTTTAGATTTAAGACTTAGAATCAAGACTGTAGATAGAAAGGTCCCATGGAAGCACTTGGTTAATTCCTTCAGAGGTTCATGTAGTCATCACTCTGTTCTTTACTGGGGTGCTCAGTTTCAAGAGTTTATGGTAGGAAAAGGATCCATCTAGAAAAGACTTGGGCTTTTATCTTGATAACGACTTTGAAACTTTTCTATGCTTAGTCTCACTTAACAAACTGTGGAATGATCTAATAATAGCTCTGTGTTTTGTAGGTATGAATATTGGATATGATAATTCATCCAAAGGTGCTTTGTATCTTATTCTCTTCTGTACCCTAGCACTAGTCCAACCATCTGTTCCCACCCCAGGACCCAACTTTCACATTCAGATGGGAGGCTTCCAGGGTGTCTCTGTATTATTAATTAGTTATTTTTTAACCATTTAAGTACTACTTGGTATTAAAAAAAAAAGAGGAATTTGCACATGCAAGTCACAATAGCCTGTGTAACACCAAGAAAGAGGTAAAGACTTTAGAATTACAAAATATTTGCTTCTGAGTGCTATGAGATCGAATTCCTTGACTGCAAAAGACAATTTGTGCAGTTGAAAAACTACCATTAAGATCTAATTTACAAATTTAAAAATTAACACCAATATATCCATCACTGTACATTGTATAATATTATTTAACTTGAAAAAAATAATGAAAGGCAATTTTTTTGTACAGATTTCTAATACAGGGTCTACATTTTCCCACTGTAAATTTTAAGTGAAAAGGGTACTAAGATATTTTTAATGTCAGGCTTTTAAATGTTTCTCCTTTCCTAAAGCTGTCCCTGTCCTCAGAGGGTGACATATCTCTCAAAGGAGGCTCTGATGTCAACATGAAAATGAGGCTTTGGGTCTAATTTTTTTGCAGGCCACATGATAGCTGCTTGCAGGAGAATTGGGTGTTAGCCAAGGAGTTAAAGTTACTGAGTCCAATCTCTTAAGAGCCAAAATTCTCCCTGCTTTCTAGCAAGGACGCCTTCCTTTACACCTCGGGAAATGCCTGATGCAATGTACTTCAAATAGCTGGCTGGTTTCCTAGCACACAGATCTCTAGGCTGGCACTTGGCACGGGGATAGAGTCCAGGAGCCATGCCCATGACTGAGTATGACATTTGCTTTGGCCAAAAGGGTTAGAAAGCAGCAAAAACATGATAGGCACAACTGCAAACTTCTACACCTTGTTCTCAATAGCCCCACTTAGGAGCATTTGAAAGAACGCCATCGCATCTCTGACCCTTGGCCTTGCAGAACAGTAGGGTTTTTGTTTTCAGTCTCAGTTGGTGCTTATCGTAAGCCCTTATCCTGATGGTTCACTTGATTAAAGATGGAGTATAGTGTTTAGCTCTGAAAGCCGCATGGTAACAGACATGAACAGACTGAAGGTTGTCCTGGCAGGATCACCAGAACCTTTAGAAATGTGGGGGAACAAGAGGTCACTGTAACAAATCCTGGGAAAACTGGAACTAGTAAAACTGGAGTAAAGAGACATTCGCTCATTCAATTACTCCTTCAGCAAACATTTATCTAATCACATAGAAGGAGTCAATCAACCAGCTAATGAATGATTTCCTGACCACTTGCAATATGTTAGGCACTATGGTGAGCACAAATGGAGCCATATGCTGGCTTCTAAAAATACATTAAGAATCAGAGTCTCCCGGTTGTTGGAAGGACAGAGAAAACATTAGTCAAGTCTTTCCTAACATTTTCTTCCTATATCTCCCAAAGTGTTGTCAATTTATCTTCTGGACATGCCCATATGCTTTCTTTTCAATGGCTTATATGACAGAACAACGGTACCTGTTGCCCTTGTTACTTTTCAGCCACCAGAGACTCAGACATGGTCCATCTTTCTTGATCAGCATCAAAAAGGTAGTCCTACTCTCCCACTCAGAGCTGGACTCTCAGCCTCACATATCCCTGGCAGATGGCTAAATCTCGACTACTGAGCACACCCAGCATGGGGAATCACTACCTCACCAAGCAGCCCATCCCTTCATTTTTTAGAAACCCATTTTCTTTCTTCTATTTACACATCCAAGGACATTACAGCATTAAGAATGTATGAATCGTGGTTCTCATGGGTATTACAGACTGGAAACCCAAGTCTACTTCTTCATCTCAGTAAAAAGGCAGGTGCTATGTGTGACACTGCCCATGGCTGCTTTGAATAGAGGAATGGCTTCTTTCTTGGCAGAAAAGGGATGACATTTACACCAACTTTCAGGGAAGTAATGGCAATTTCTTTTTAATGTGCTTGGCTCTTCATATACATATTCTCCTAACTTTGGAATATAGTTATGAGGTAAGAATACCCACTCAACAGGTAAACAAGAGAGGTTAAGAGGCTGGGGGTATAGCTCAGGGGTAGAGTGCTTGCCAAGCATTTGCAAGGCACTGGGTTTGATTTTCAGCACCACAAGGAAGGAAGGGAGGGAGGGAAGGAGAAAGGAAGGGAGGGAGGGAAAAGGCAAGTCAGCAAATTAAGTTAAATTACAAAAATTATTGGGTCATATAGTGACAGAAGCAGGATTCCTGACCAAGCTTTGTCCAACCCCAGACCCTTCCCCCCACACTACTTCATGTTGCTTCTCATTATACTTATCATTAATAAGGTGTAACAGAATAGAATTAATTGCTTCATCTCCAGGTTATATGTTTAATATGAAAAGTAACCTGTCAAGGAATTTTTTTTTTTTTACCAGGGGCTGAACCCAAGGGTGCTTAACAACTGAGTCATATCCCCTGCCCTTTTTTATATTTTATTTAGAGACAGGGTCTCGCTGAGTTGCTCAAGGCCTTACTAAATTTGAACTTGCAACCCTCCTATCTCAGCCTCCCAAGCCACTGGGATTACAGGTGTTTGCCACTGTGCCTGACTTAACCTGTCAATTTAAGAAATGGTACTCTGTGTGTGTGTGTGTGTGTGTGTGTGTGTGTGTGTTGCTAGGGATTAAACACAAGAGTTTATGCATGCTAGGCAAGCACTTTACTGAGCTACATCCCCAGTCTGAGAAATAGTAACTTTCTAATCCTCTAAGAAAAGCATCTCATCCCAGACACTGAGGAAGAGACTTGTGACTAAGGTGGATTTGACAAGGTCCCACATTCAAGGATTTCATGTTCTAATGTTCTGGTATGGGAAGTCAGAAGTGAAAATAAGGGCAACAAGGTGTTACAGATACTGTGATAGAAACACATCAAACATCCAAGGAAGGTCTGGGAGCCAGGGAGGAGGACATTGGTGGTATAGTAGTGAGCATGCTGCTGCCTTCCAATGCAAGCCCAAGGGAAAGATAGGTGATTTTTTTTTTTTTTTGGTGGAGGGGATGGGGGTCAGAAAAGAATATACTGTCACATTAAACCACACTCATGACATACATTCATTCCTACATTTAGCAGACATTCTTAAAACTCCCACTATATATCACTCACTCGGGTCCAGATAGATGACCAATCATCCAACCATGCCTCTGTACCTTTACTTCTTGGTAAAAGTGATAATTTCTTTCTAGGACTCCGTAGATGGCTCCAGCTCAGAGATCACTCAGGAGAGTCCAGTGGATGCACATGTAAGACAGCTCATTAGAACTACATTTTCCAGAGCTTTGCAGTTCAGTTGGAGCCATGTGACTGAGTTCTAACCAATGGGATGGGAGCTTTCTGGCCCAAGAACCATGAAAATCACCAGAAACATCCCTCTCTTTTTCTCTTTCTCCCTACACCACGCATCCACTTTGACAGACATGGTAGTACCAAAAGATGGAAGGATCCTGGGTCCTTGAATGAGGAATACCTTCCTTTCTTGGCTCATGATGTTATCAGGGAGGAGCTCTCTACCTGTGGTCACTGGTAGTCTGGTATTTTCAGAGTAGTCAACCTGCCCTTCATTTATGTGGCAGCACAAGGATATAGCCTTAACAATTGTGTCTCTTCTCAGCCAAAATGGGAGTTTTTCAGGACAGTGGTGTATGACTTCCAATAAAATTCTCATAAGACAGGTTAAAGATGACATAGTTTAGTACAAGGCTAACCCACAATGCAAAACAAGGGCCCAGGGGAAGGCCACAGAAGCAATGAGGGTGCTGTCAATAACTTTTTAATGGAAATAAATACATTCTTCCCCAGAAGTGGTTTTCCTCCAAATTAGATGTCTCCTAATCTTTTGTTTCTGGTTTGTTTTTTGTTTTTATTTGTTTACTTTTTTAAAAAATTGCTTTCCAAATGCTGTAACAAGGCCATTGCTTAGGAAACCTACTATAAAAATGTTAAGCTTTACATGAGTCTATTGGTTCTGAATCAGAGGACTATTCCTACTAACAATGGGCCTCGGAGTAGTTTCACACCAATAAAAGCCAAACACACAGGGAGCCCTGAGGCTTGGCATATGGGGCAACACCAGGCAATCCAGTGGCTTGCACTGTGTCTGTCCTGGTGAGCTCCAGGGTTGTTGATTGAAGTTCAAAGCCAGCTGACATAAAATGGAAGAACATCAAACAATCCAAAGGGCTCTTTAAACTAGGAAAATTTATGAGCAACTACTAACTTCACTATAAATACAAAACAGATTTGTCTGGGAAGGAATCCTTCATGTCCTAAGCAAAACTATCACATTGTCCCTTAGCCAGCAAACATGGGAAGCAGTAACAGAATAGGGCCAGCAGTACAGCAGAGCAGAGCAGTTTAGAACAGGAAACTGTGAATGGAAAGAGACTGGAGTAAAACCCTGTTCCCAACTGTGACTTCACTGTGTAATCTATGAAATGAAACAGTGATGGTACTTTTCTCAGAGCATCTTAGTTCAAGCTACTGTAACAAAGTACTATAGAGTTGGTGGCTTAAAAAGCAGAAATTCATTTCTCATAGTTCTGGAGGCTGGAAATTCAAGATCAGGGTGCCTACGTGATTGGCATGCCGAGGGCTCTCCTCTGGCTTCCAGTCTGCTAACTTCTCACTTTATCTTCAGCTCTCCTCTGGCTTCCAGTCTGCTAACTTCTCACTTTATCTTCACATGGCAGAAAGAGTGAGAGAGTTGTCTGGAGTCCCTTTGATAAAGACATTAATCCTATTCACAAGGGCAATTACTTCCCGAAGTCCCACCTTCTAATACCATCACAATTGGGGTTAGGATTTTAACATATAAATTTTAGGAGGACACATTCAGTCCATTGAACAGGGCTTCAAAAAGGTAAATAGCATGTTTAAAAAAACAGTACCTGGAATAACTTAGTATATTATATAACCACCCAGTACATGCCAACCTCCCATGGTCTCCAATGCCAATCCTGGAATTCTTTGATAAGTTTAATAAGAGCATCTTAAACTGGTCCCTGAGCCAGGCTAACTCAGTTTCCCCAGGGTAACACCTAAACTCCCTTCCCTTGACGCCTATACTCAGAGTCAGACCTCACAATATAAATATGTTGTAGACATGTGGTACCAAAGTAGGAGCTGCTCCTCCAGATGAGAATCCTGGATTGCCAGGCCTGGCTTTGAATTTCATTCTTTAGCAGCAAATGCATGAGCAATGTGTGTGTTTTATGTCCAGTGTATGCAACCCACATGGGAGGGGTTCCTTACAAAGCAATGCTGGGGCAGGATTCACAGTGAAGATATCACAGTTCTGAAGACAATCTGTACAGGTTCACTGTACCCAAACTGTGTCTAAAAAATCTCACTACTTCTAAGAGGAGGAAGCTGATTTGTATAAACCTTAATGTGCAATCATGCCTATACTCAGAGTCACAGACCTGTGACTGTGTTAAGAACAGAGGCTGGGAGGAAGAGGCACCACACAGTGAACGTCACTTAATCCCTCTGTGAACCAGTTTCCTTGTTTGTTAATGGGAGTAACAAGCACTTCCTCCACAGGGTTCTGTTGAGGATTAAATGTAAAGCCCTTGGCATGGTGCCTGGTGGTTTGGTGATGCTGAGTGGCATAATTAAAAAAGTATGGTTAGAGTCACAGAGCTCTGCACTATGATGCTTAGAAGCCAGGTGACCTTCAGAAGCCAGAGGTCACCTACTATCTCTGAGCCTGTGTTCACACACACACACACACACACACACACACACACACACACACAATGTTTGCTTTTTGGAGTTGTGTTAAATCTAAGAATTGGTTGTGTAAAGCACTAGCCAAGGGTCTGGCAGAATAAGCATTGAATAAATTCTATATGATTCTTTAAATCCATGAGTCTCTCTCTTTCTCTCAGCACATTTAGATCACCAAACCATCCTACTCCTTCCAGCACCAAGACATGCACAGGGTGAGTGTGCCTCTTGTGTTTCTCCATTCCTCGCGGGCACACTTACTATGAGCACTCTGGTCTGGTTGGTTTGCTCCCTCCAACAGCAGTAATAATCCTCCTTGCTAAATGCTGCTACACTTGGAGTTGACAGCCCCATAAGAGGCGGAGGACTTATATGCACATAAAATGTCCCCTAGTGGTACAGGAAACTCCAGTTGGACAAATGCTAAAAGAACTGGGATGCCTTACATCTAAATTCTGCCCTAGAATAAGACTGGTTTTGTAGATGAGGAAATAAACCCCTTTCTTTTGCCATTTTCCTAAGATAAAATATGTCCACATTTATTGACTACAATAAGAGCTTGCTACAAGATATCAATGCTCTAACCTGCTCACCTTGCAAAAAGCAGTACTTTTTGAGACAGAAAACAGCCTATGGCAGTTGGCTGAGCCTGGGGCCCAATAACTCTGCTGCTTCTATTCATTTATGTGAAGTAAATCAGTCCTTTACCACCTGCTCCCTGGAAGCTAGAGGGGACCCTCTCCCCATAGTCACTTGCACTAAATGTGTACATATTGCCAGTTCTGGCCTGGCTATTCCAGGGACGCTAAGATCAGCTAATTTTGGCCCTGATTTATTAGTATCTTAAATAATTTCTACTTCAAAACATTAATGTGGAACTAAAAGAGGATTCCAAAAATAAATATTCCTATCTAAATAATAAGAGGGTGTCCAGCTACCTGAAATTCCCCCAAGATATAAAAGACTGTTGAGACTAAGAGCTATATTTCCAGGTCTGACTGTTGCCAGGGAACAATAAGCACATAGTCAGCCTTCACGATTCCCTGTAAGGGTCTTCAGGGAGGAGGGAACTTACGGGATCAGCAATTTCCAAAATAGAATGTCTCCTTTTCAGCTTCATCCAGAGAAACTGATTCTACCTGTGTTATACAGTGGTATGCTACATAAAATTCCATTAAAAAAAAATACCTTTTCTGCTTAAAAATTTTTTAAACACTGACCTATGCTATCTGGGAGAAAAGAAGATTTTAGATTTATTTAGAAATCCAAGAAAACTGAGTCCAAATTTAGTTGTTCCACTTCCTGAGTTACCTTTTTTTACAAACCACTTATCTGAGTCTTTAATTTCCTCATTTGTAAACTGAGGATATATATTAAATTAGAAGCATACAGGAATTCAACTAATTTCCCTTAAGGATAAATGGGAGGGCAGAAGGCCTTAGCATATGAGTAGCTCAAGGTAAGAAACTATAAAATAGGACACACTGAAATACCCATAGATTTTTATTTCTCATGCATATGCGTGTGTCTGAACATTTGTGTGCACGAACATGTGCAATATGGATTATACCCAGGTTTTCCATAGATCAAAAAATCTATCTGTTCACTTTTTGGAGATAATAGGAATGACCAAAGCTTAGGGAATTGTTTTCCACTCCAAAGCCATCTGAGAGAGAAAAGATTGTTTCAAGCCTTTTCCACCCAAGACAGCCCAGAAAAGGTTCAGATATTGGGCCAAGTGACTGGGGATGCATTCAGGAAGGAAAGAACCCATGGGATCAGCCTGAACAGGACCATCTGGGCCTGGCAGAAGTCCTGGTGCATTGCCCGCCTCCTCCCAGCACCCATCTAAAGGCAATGTGCTTCAGGCTGTTTAGGAGCATCAGCTGTTCAAATGTCTCAATATACACAGAAATACAGCATGAGGACCTCAAATCTCAGAGCTCTTGATAGCCACATCTTCCCCAATTTAGCTCATCATCTGATTGCATAGTTATTTCTGTTTATCTTATCAGAACTTGGCTATGTGAAATAAATCAGTCCTTTATCACCTGCCCCCTAGAAGCTAGAGGGGACCCTCTTCCCATAGTCACTTTTTTTTTTTCCATTTTGAACCTTTCTTTCACAAATGTGATGAGAAAAACCTGGACATTTAGATATTACAAGATAAGCTTTTCCTAAGCATGCCCACTACCCGTGCCCCCCAAACTGAGGACTTCCCATAAAACTAAGCTCAGAGCACTGGTGTTTTTCCTGTCTTCAATTCTGAGGATGGAAAGATCAAAGAAGTAAATAAAGAAGGTTGTGAAGTGATGTGGGAACAGGTCTTGAAAATGTAAGAAAAAAGAAGGGACTGGGGAACCAAGAGATTGAAAAGAGAATGGGTGAGAGAAAAAAGAGACACAGGTTTAAAATGGAATTCCTGTGGGGCACTCAGAACTGAATACTAACCCTTCTCTGGGCATCTCCTCCAAACAGCTTTATGAGCATTTTGTTTGGTTTGTTTTAAATAAGGAAAAGACTATCCAAGAGAAAGACTGTTTTCCCTTTACAATTCATCCCAAGGGGGCATTTATATAACCCTACAAAGATCTTTCATGCTAGATATTAACTTAAAGGTATATCTTTTGGGAAAAACTAACATAAACAAACATAAAATTACAGTCTCTGACAAATCAGTACTGCTAGTTTTAGAATATAATTTTCCCCCAGGAGATCAATGAGATAAGCTACAGGGATAAATTCTAAAGCAGTTCTTTAGATTGTATATTTTTTGAATACCTCATTCTTAAAGTAGACATTAAGTGTTTACTGAATCAACATTGTCTTATGCTGAGAAAAAGCCTTCACATAAACTCCTTCATTGAATTTCTACAGTTCTCTAATATTGTTCCAGTTTCCTTATGCAAGCATTGAGAAACAGGTGAGAAAACCCAACCCAGTGAGATTTCTACCCACCCTCAGTATAGCCCCTATATATTTCATTTTAAAAATGAATCTTAAAATTTCCTATAATTTTTCTTAGAGAAAAATATGAAAAAGGGGGTTTTAAGTAATTAGAGGACCTCTCACATTAGTTTCCCATGACCTAGTGCCTATTAAAAAAGAAGGAAAAAAGATAAAAATCTATTGACTACTTTTTATAAGCAGACCAAGATTATAATCTTTAGAGTAAGAAACTCACTGGCTCTCTTCCCAGGGATAATTCCCCAACTTCAGTGCAGCACGCTAAGACCCAAGCACAGCAAGTTAGTTCCAATGAGCTGAGGAGGCCAAGATCAGAGTTCAGGATTCTAGAAGAGCTGAAATTTCTAAGGAAGGGTATCAGAATGGAGGTATTTGGGCAAAGAATGGTTGCAGAAATTGGTAAGTGAGTCTACCGTGAATTCCTGACACAGGGAAACATAGCCCAGAGTTTACCAGAGTGTCTGCTTCAGGATTAAGAATAGAATAGAGCTGTCAGAAGTCACTGTGTTGGGGGACACTGTGGTCCAATCCAGAAAGAAAGAGGAGACTTACTTGGCACCTTTTAACAACCTGGGAATCTAGCTGAGCTGTCAAGTATCCTGGGCATCATCTAAAACAAAACACCAAGAAAGGTCACACATTAGGAGCCCACTGCGGAGTAAAAATGATTCAAGTACAAACAAAGCCTAAAGCCAAGTCTGACAAGACTTGCAGAAGAAAGAGAGTTTTTAGATCAAGTCCCAATAAGTTAGAGGATCATGAAAAAAAAAAAAAAAAAAGGTTTTCTTGTGCTCTAGTCTAACAAAGCACAAATAGCCTAAACAAGACCAAGGTGATCAACCAGCATGAAACCCACCCACTGAAACAGGACTAAACATACACCAAGGTAGATAAAATATTCCAGAACATCTCAAGCATGTCTTTTACAACGTCAAGAATAAAAATTATGACTAATTCACAGAAACAAAAAATAGGACCCATATGGGATGGTGATAGGAAACAATCAACAAAAACCTGAGCATGGAAGGCCCCAAAATTGGACTTAGCAGAAGTCTGCAAAGTTGCTTTTATGTGTTATAGAAATAAAATAAAGTACATTTAAAGAAGTAAAGGAAATAGTATTTTAATGAATGAGCAGATAGAAAATCTCAGCAAAGTAATGGAAGCTATAGAAGAGAACTAAGTGCAAATTGTTGAAATGATAAAATAATTGAGTCAAAACTTCTATGGATTGTCTTAAAAGAAAATTGAAAAACAGAAGATTACAGAAAAAAAGAAGAATAGGGGGAATGGTTTTTTTAAATTAATGGAAATTCGAGGATTTTGAAGCTGATAAGTTGCTTAATATATAGGTAAGAGGAGAATAAGGTAAGGAAAGGAAAGAGAATGGAGAAGAAAAAATAATAGAAAGAACAAGGTCTTCAATGATGGGAAGATATTGACTTTAGATCCACAAAGTCAATGAACCTGCAAATGGGATAAATACAAGTAAATATTCATCTGTCAACTCTATTCAACATATTCATCTGTCAAATCTACAATAAAATTATTGAAAATGAAAGATACAGAAAAGAATCTTGAAAAATAGGGGAAAACATGAATGGTGGCCGAGTTGTCATAAGGAACAATGGAAGCCAGAAATCGATGGAATGACATTTCTAAAGTGTAGAATGGTAAGTGGTAACCTAGAAATTTATAAACAGTGGAAACATACTTTAAAAGCAAAATAAAACTGTACTCCCAATTGTGACCAAGGAGAAGTCAAAGGGACTAAATTTATTCTCCAACCTGAAATAATAAAATAAAATATATTCAAGAGTTCTCAAGATATTTGGACACTACACAATGAATGACAGTGATTACTGAAAGATGGAAAACACATGTGGTTATCTCTACAATTGCTTCAGCTTTCTTCCTGAAACACATTTCTTATAAGGAATGTAACAGACTTGCAGTGTTGAGATTATAAAGCCTACAGTATGAGAAGGTCAAGAAAACTAAAGTTCACAAACTGCGGTGAAGAGCAAAGATCTGAATAAGGTCCCCATGGAGTTTTCAAATGAGTATTCATCAGTGTATGATATGAGAAAAGTGTGAAATGCCAAGAAAGGATCCACCTGAAAAATACCATATTTTCTTTTTATATAATTATTAATTCTCAGAGACCAAAATGACTAGTAATAGTACTTATTCCTAGCAGCCAGATTGGAAAACATTCTAAATTTTTTATTGGCACACAATGTTGTACATATTGATGGGATTTATTGTTATATATCCATGCATGTATACAATATAACAATATAATTTGGCCAATATCACTCCCCAACACTTCTCCCCTCCCTCCCTGTCTTCCACCCTTGGTCCCTTTCCTCTACTGATCTCTCTTTGATTTTTAGGAGATCCACCACTACCTTTGTCTTCCTGTTTCCTCTCAGCTTCCACATATGAGAGAAAACATACAGTCCTTAACTTTCTTCTGAGTTTGACTTATTTCACTTAATGTGATCCTCTGTAGTTCCATTCATTTTCCTGCAAATGGTATAATTTCATTTTTCTTTATGGTTGAATAAAATGCCATTGTGTATATACACACCATATTTTCTTTTTATATATAGATTTTTAGTTGTATGTGGACACAATACCTTTATTTTATTTATTTTTAAGTGGTGCTGAGGATCAAACCCAGTGCCTCACACATGCTAGGCAAGTGCTCTACCACTGAGCCACAACCCTAGGCCCCATATTTTCTTTATCTATTCATCCATTTATGGACACCTTGGCTGGTTTCATAGTTTGGCCATTGTGAATTGTTCCACTCTAAACATGGGCCTGCATGTATCACTGTAGTATGACGACTTTATTCTTCAGGGTAAATACTGAGAAATGGTATAGATGGGTCATAAAATGGTTTCATGCCTAGTCTTTTGAGGAGACTCCATACTGATTTCCATAGTGATTGTACTAATTTACAGACCCACCAAGAGTGTAAGAGTATTTTTCCCCCATCCTTTTCAGCATTTATTATTACTTACATTCTTGAGAACTGCCATTATGATGGGTATGCGATGAAACCTCAGTGTAGTATTGATTTGGATTTCCCCAATTGCTAGTGAGGATGAATTTTTTTTTTATGTATTTATTGGCCATTTGTTGCTGTAGTCTGGTTGGGCACAATTCAGGAGCCACTTGTCAAAAGAAATGAACTTTATTTTTAGAACCACACACGCCAAACAAAACAGCTCCTCAGGAAAAACCCTCAGAGCCCAACTGCCACCACCGGCTTCCCACAAGCCTCTCTCACAACCACCAGCCTCTCCACCTCCCACAATCCTCCTGCTCTTGAGGCCGATTGGCTGGGTCGCATGGGCGGAGCCAAAAAAGTCCCCCAATGAGCAGCTCCGTGGTCTGAAAGGGCAGGGAAACAGCCCAATGAGCATCACTGCAGAGGAGCCAATCAGCTAGATGTTGCTGGGGCAGCTGTGAGCCAATCATCAGCTGGCAGTCTGAAAGTTTGCTGGGGCCCCTTCGGCTGTGGCTCTCAACAATTTGTATTTCTTCTTTTGATAAGTGTCTACTTAGTTTCCCATTTATTAATTGGGTTTTTTTAGCATAAAGATTTTTGAGCTCTCATATATTCTAGATATTAATCCTCTGTCAGAAGTGGAGAGAGCAAAGATTTTCTCCCATTCTGTGGTTTCTCTTCAAACTCGTAATTCCTTTACTGTACAGAAGCTTTTTAATTTGATGCTGTCCAATTTATTAATTCTTGGCATCATTATTTCCTGAACTTTAAGGGTCCTATAGAGAAAGTCATTGCCTATGTCTAAAAGCTGGAGTGTTGAGTCTAGGTTTTCTTCTAGAGTTTCATGGTTTCTGATATAATTCTGAGGTCTTTAATCCATTTTGAGTTGCTTTTTGTGCAGGACTAGAGATAAGGGTCTAGTTTCAATCTTCTACATATGGATAACCAGTTCTTGTTGCTATAGCTCTGAAGTATAATTTGAAGTAATGTATTGTGATGCCTCCCAATAGTGCTTTTTTGGCTGAAAATTGCTTTGGCTATTCTGGGTCTTTTATTCTTTCAAATAAATTTTAGGACTATGTTTTCTAGTTCTGTATAGAATTGGTGACTAATATTTTAACTATATTTGTATGGCTGATAAAGTTGAAGAAATATTGAGCAAATTAAGTAGAGACCTGGAAGATTTTTTATATATACCTTTTTTAGAGACAGAAACTATAATATCTGAGATGAAAAATTACAATGGAAGTAATAAAATCAGATTAGAAGTTGCACGAAAAAAAAAGATTAGTGAACTTAAAAAGGTTCGTGAATAGAAACTGTTCGGAATGAAACACAGAACGGGGAACAACTGGATAAAAAATTAATAGCATCATTGAGCTTGGGAAAACTTCATATGCCCTACAATATACAAAATTCTAGTCTCCTGAGGAGAAGCAGCAGGAAGAACAGGGAAAAAAAAAGATAATGGCTGATTATTTTCCAAATGTAGTAAACACTATAAGAACAAGCAGAAAATGACATAACAGCATACCATAATCAAATGGTTGAAAATCAGCCTGCTGATATTCACTTTGGCACCAACAGTTATTGCCAGCAATGGGTGATTTGTTTTTACTCCCACATTTCAGGTTCCAACAGCATGATTAGCCCTCAGAGATAGCCATCAACTGGCCAGAATTCCCTCCTCACATGTTTCTCTGAGCTGCACAGGGAGGCTCTCCTCCATGCTCCTGAGATACCAGCACCTACCACACAGCACCTCCTCTTCATGGATCCAAGTAGATCTAAGTGGATCTTCATGGATTTAAGCTTCTTCTCATGCCCTTCTTCTAAATGCTGGTAAAAAAAATAACCCCTTTGCTCCCAATACCTAGGAGTGGGATCTGCTTTCTATTTAAGCCTTCTGTGATCTCTCTCTGTTCTGTTTTTATCTATTTAAACAATTCTTCATATTAAATGCCCTGTTACATATTTTCAAATTACAAAGGATGATTGTATCACATTAGAAAAAGTCATAAACTTCTTAATTGTTGTTGCATGGAACTTCAAACACACATAGAAGAGTAGGTACAGAGGCTAAGCAGCCAGAAGTTGGAATGAGTTGGAACTGAGTTATTCTC
The DNA here is from genome assembly GCF_048772815.1 of Callospermophilus lateralis. NCBI lineage: Eukaryota > Metazoa > Chordata > Mammalia > Rodentia > Sciuridae > Callospermophilus > Callospermophilus lateralis. The sequence continues at coordinate 83,804,281 of NC_135308.1, forward strand.
TCAGCTTCAAATCCACACCTTTATTATCATCTTCATGATTTGGGGCTTTACCAGGTGAATGCCTCAAAGAATATGCTACAGGGAGAGAGAAGGCAGGAAGGGGAACAAGGGACTTCTCATTTCTGTTTTAATTCCTCTTTTTACCAACATCACCTTCACATTAGGTCTTCACTCAATAAGTGGCAAATGATTTGCAGCAGCAGTAGTTGGTTCAGGCTTCCAGTTTGTCTTCCCCTGCTCCAGAAATAGCTTCAATAGACAGCCAAGTAGAAGCCTGGTGGTATGCTCTCCTCAGAAGTCCACATCCTGAATCATGGATTTCCAAAACTATTTCCTCAATGTGGGAATTCTTTTGAATTCCTGAGGCAAGAGCATTTATGCTGTGCCTCCTTTCAGGTTTTTGATGTTTTGGGTTTTTTTTGTCTTGTTTTGTTTTGGTTTTCTTGCTTTTTGCCAGCTTTGTGGGCTCTTTACCCAAACTTTTCAAGTACTGGTGATCGAATTCCTCAGATGTCTGGATCCAAACTATACAGTGCCTCTCCCCAAAATTTTTAAATTCCATCAATCTCTCTTCTTTGTCCCCACAACTCTAAGTGAGGTAACTGCTTCCTGCAAGTATTACCTCTTTGATGCAATCCTTTGGTATTTTATAACATAAAGGCATACATTGCACCAATTATTTTATTATCAAGTATGCTACTTTTCACCCAAGTTATCCTAATGTTTTAATCTTATTATCTTCTGTCTTATTCCCATGTTTTCAGATAATTTCAATAAGCCTAAGGTATTTCTTAAGCGGTGCTTAAGAAATTTAAAAGACCTGAACTAATTTTACTCTGTCATCCTCATGTTCGCTGTACTTACTATAAGGGTCAGTAGGATAGAGACGCAAAGGTGGGAGATGAAAGACCCCCACATCCTTCATGTCCTGGGGAAGTTCAGCCTCTAAGAAGCTATAGCTTCTCATTTATAAAAATACAACTCACAGGGTTATTGTAGATATTGAGTCAAGAATTTACGAGGAAGCATTTATCAATTGTAAGAACAGTGTAAATAAATTTTCACCACTGTTACCAACTGTGACTAGATGGTAAAAGGTAAAGATGATGGATAAAGAGGTGAAAGAGGAGAAACAATGGAAGAAAATATTCTGGAGCAATTTCTACCCACTCAGAAATAGACTAGAACCTAGTTGTAGGTTTTCAAGTAACCAGTATTTTTTCCCATTCCATTCTATCTAATTCTCAGTCTACAGAGCAAAGATCGTTTTTGCCAGTAAGACAGAAGCCATTTGTTAACATACAGCAAATACTGTTTATTGTAGACTTTCCAGCTGACTCATGTGAAAAAGGCACTATGAAAAATTAATGAATCTAGATAATCTCTCTAAATGAATTTATGTTAAAATATACAACATTCTTACATAACATCTGCTTTATATATGTGAAATAATATAACATTTAATGACAAAAATTTTGTTTCCAAAAATAACATTTGTTGAAGGTTAGGTATCTTTCTTTTCTTTATCTAGAATCTTTCACAAGATTAAAGTATGTGTAAATTATATGTTTCTTATCACCAGAAAGACTTGACACAGACAATCATATGAAATGGCCCCAATATCCTTGAACTACTTATATCAATATTCATAACTGAGGCCTTCATTAGGCAAAATACTGTAATGCACACCAATGCAGGCTACTTCCTGTGATAGATTTTGAATGTATATGACCTCTTTCCACTTGTGCTTTCTTATATATAAGAACACAGTATACATAATAAGCAGAATATAAACTAAATCAAAATACAAGCTATGCAAGGAATTGCAATCAACAGAGCCATGACAAATGTTTTGAGAATGCTCCAGAGGTTGTTATTTGCATGTCTGAGGGCTGACTATACAGTTCATTTGATGCTTTAATTTTTAAACAGTTGGCATTAAGAACTTAAAATAAATCTAAATATTCTATCATTGAGCATGTCAGAGGAGAGACCCAAGAATGCAGAGGCCAGCCTCAGTGAGCTACACCATGCCTGACACCACATGTACAAAAAAATGAATTGTTTAGATTTTGAATCATGGACAATAAATTCCTACTTATACAATAAGATGGGGTGAAATAATTAATTGTTAAAGTAGGAAAAATATTCCCAAAGGTAAAAAAAAAATTCAGTCTAAAATGTGTCAGTTTTAATAAAAATAATGGGCCCAAAAGCAATTCCTCTGCTTACTCAGGTATTGTTTTTTATGGCAATAAATTATGTATACCAAGAAAAACAGATCTGACATTCCCTTCAAGGCTTCTTAAAACAAAGCATGTTGTAGTAATGCCAAGAAAGATGGAGTTTAAAAACAAACAACAAATTAGTGACTGCTTCCTTCATCAAAAGATTCCACTCCCGAATCACTAGCAGCAGCACTGATCTTTTCCTGTCGTCTTCGCATGATTTCTTGTAACTCAGAGCTGCCATTGCTATCCTGAAAAACAAACATGGTTCAGACAAGATGGTTACTGGTTTGTCTCAGCTGTTGGGCGTGTAACAAAGCGCCTCAGGGTGAAAGTCAACTGTGGTTTCTTGTAGTGTTTCTTCAGGAAAACTAATGGCTTCCCTGCACATAGGTGAAGCTTCTGGAGCCCACCAATATCCCATTAACACTGCCTGTCGATGGAATTCTGTCCCCATGTTTCATTTCAACATGATAGAGAAGGACCAATAGTGCACATCAAGTGCTCTGACTCTGGGGGTGGGGAGGGAGGGAGGGGAGGAGATATGTGTATAATAAGTATAATAACAGGGTAAATTATCAAAGAACCCTTTCTGGGTCAAACAAGACATGGTTTCATCTTCCTTTAAGGAGACATTGTTGGTGTTATTGTAGTACTGGAAACTGAACTGAGGGTAGCTTTACCACTGAGCTATATCCCCAGTCCTTTTTATTTTTGGAGACAGGGTCTTGCTAAGTTGCTGGAATTGGCCTCAAATTTGGATCCTCCTGCCTTAGCCTCCCGAGGTGCTGGGATTACAGGTATGTACCACTGTGCCCAGCTCCTCTGGATTTTAAAACAGGCCATAGTGGGCCCAGAACACACCAAGTTTCCCTTTATACCATTCTGACCCTCTAGGAAAATGCTGACTTTTCTCATCCCCAAGCCCTACCTGCTCTCCTTATTTTCTCATCAACAGAAGTCTCTGCCAACACAGGTGAGAAATCTAAAAGGTGAATGAGATTCAGGAGAAGGGTGAGGTGGAATGGTGGTTGAGGAACACGAGAAACCTCAAGTAGTCAGCCTCTGCCTCAATTCACACCCAGGGGAACGGGCAGCAAGAGAACACAATGAAGTGGCGGGAGGACAATCGACAATGACAGGCAGCTCTGGAATGCAGGAGTTCAGAATCTCAGGAATACAGATTTTTCTAATAGGTATATTAGAAAAGGGTACTTGAGAAGTAATTTATACATTCTTTTTAAAAAATTAAAATGTAAACCGGGCACAATAGTGCACACCTATAATCCCAGTGGCTCTGGAGGCTGAGGCAGGAGAATCTCAAGTTCAAAGCCAGCCATAGCAAATCAGTGAAGCACTAAGCAACTTAGCTAGACCTCGTCTCAAAATAAAAAAATAAAAAGGGCTGGAGGTGTGTGACTCAGTGGTTAGGCACCCCTGAGTTCAATCCCTGGTACAAAAAAAAATGTAGAGTAGTGACAACACTGCTTGAGAAAAGACATAATTCTTATTTGTGTTCAACATACAAAAAGCCATCATCATGTCCTGATAAAGATACCCCAAGATCAATGTCTTAGGGAAAACTTCCAAGGGGCATATAATAGCTCTTGATTAAGAATGCTTATAGGATTATATGCATGTAACTATTGTATACTGAGTTACTTAACTATTGAATTTATATAATATATCTGCTAGAAATAATTCTGTATCAATTTTATGCCAAAGCCTATATCTTTGAGTCCAAGCATAATTTTCATGAGATAGTAAGAGCTATGAGATGTAACCACTGGAAACCAGTACCTTTACATAGCCTATTTTAAGTAGAGGAGGAAATGAGAATCTTAAGTAAATCCAGTCTAGAAAACGTGTACTCTCCTTTCATACAGACAACTATGACTAAATAATTACTACTCAGGACTTACTGTTTTCAAGGATCTCTAGTTAATATTCTACCCCAATTATTTAGAAGTAAAACCAGGTTTAAGACACATAGCTAGGGTTTTAAGACTTTATAACCTACTAAGACCTCTAAACTAAATATTAAGAACAGGCAAAAGAGTTCTAGCCTCTTAAGGCATTTATGAACTCAGATGTGATTTTTTTTTATTTTGGCAAAATTAAAATTTCTATAGCAGTAGTTAATGCAATAAAACGAGATTAGCTTTTTGCTCAATAGCCAAAAGTATATGCTCAAGCTTTGTTATGTGAATATTTATAATAACTAATCTGCTTAAAAATGGTCATTGATGATCTCCTGTAAAATTTACAAAAGTTGAATCAAATTTAACTCAGCTTTTTAAGAAAGGAAAATTGGCCAATGTGGACCAGGATAGTTGTTTCCAGAGCTTTCAATTTGCAGTCCATACTCTTGACTAATGCAGGGGAAAAAAAAAAAAACACTTTGGGTTGTCAAATCTTACCTCTAATGCAGCTTTTTGTACAGTGATTTGGCTAAAGACTCTGGCCCCTTCAGGGCACACTGTTCTCAGTTCATCTTTGTTGAGAGAGAAAAGTTGCGCACCATTTAATACTCCAAGACTATTGACAGTCCTGAAATACAAAAATTTTAAAATCAGAGCATTAAAAATATTGCCTAGATAGAAATAAGAGACAAAATCTTCTATTTCTGCTAGTAATGTTTTCGTAAGAGTTTCATACATGGAAACTCTTATGAAATGTCACTTCAGTGCTTGGTTAAAGGCAATGACAAGGAACTTTCATGATCAAGACCCAGAGGCTATACAAGATGACCGATTGTGAAGCATCAAAAAGGAGCCAATTGGGTTTAGTTTTACTATTGTTTAACATAAATTCCTTAAAATTGGGTGTTTCATAGCAGGAATAGACAGCTTTCAAGTTATGAGGCAACTGACTAACCATTATTGTACCTTTCAGTTGTGCTGAATGAGTTTATAAAATGTCAGGCTTCTTAGAATATGTATTATTCAAAGATTTCATTGTATCAAATAGACATAAAGGGTCTTTAGACTTTTAGATTTTTAGATACATAGGACCTTTATTATGGACTTAGCTAAAAGAAAAGCACTATTAAGATTTTAATTGATGACAGGTAGTCAACTGCTTTATTATTTTCCTGAGACACTATACCCTGCAGCAGGAGGAAACCTATGCTACATGTCATGTCTACATGATCTGAGGAGTTTCCTTAAGATCACAGTCCTACCCTAGTGTAACCTGATGAGAGAAAGAGAGCTACTACCAGAGTTCCCAGGGGCTGACAGCTGTGTAAGGGACCAATGACGAACAGATTCTACCAACAAGAAAAAGGTGGCATCAACTCATAGTTATTTCTACTGTGTCTCCCATGTTTTTTCCTTTTTAGCTATGTATAGTCACTTCCTAAGTATGGAACAAAGAATGCAGTCTTGGCTTTTATATTTTTTAGCCATTTGTGAAATGTATATGACTCAATTGAAAATAAGGCATGCTTCACACAAAGAACTACAAAGGATCTAGAGACACACTTACACAGGGTTAAACCCTTTTGACTGTAACCATGTCTTCACCTCCTCGGGTGTGGAATCATAGGTGATGTTGACAACTGGCACATTCTGCCGTGGCACGTGGAACTTCTTCTGAGCAGCACTCCGACCAATGGTCAGCCTATGGATGAGCTCATCCTGTACTTCCTCCATCTGAGACTTCCTTCCTAGACACCAATAGAAAGCAGGATATGTTTGAAAATCCCTAACATTATGTCCCTCTTTCTAGACCCCAATCCCAATGATCCTTTGACCCCAATTGGTTCACAATCTAGGGCTCCGACCATCTTCCCAGTATAAGCTCAATTACCAAAATAACTCCCTGGCTCCTCTCCTCTCTTCATTGTACTCGTCTGGTAAAGCCTCAGCCCCAGTGAATCCACCATCCTGCATACTCTAGGCCTGCACAGCTGTCAAATGGTCCCATGTTAAATTCACCACTATTACAGTGGTGACCCTGAAGGATCTGCTCAAATCCCTAACAGTGACACTACACTTCCTTAGAGCTTCTCAATTAGGGACAGTTTCAATGCCAGGGACATTCGGTAATGCCTAGAAATATTTTTGGTTGTCACAGCCGAGGGTAGTAAAGAGGGAAGGCTGCCACAGCCACAGTGGCTGGAGGCCTGCAATATGCAAAACATCCTCCAGGGCATAAGCCAGCCTCCCACCACAGGGCCCAGGTTGAGAAACCTCACCTAAACCACATATAGCTACACACTGACCCAATTATTAATATCTGACCCAATTATTTAATAACTTCTACTTTCTCTGTAAACATCCAGCTCTATTTCCTAATCCTCACCCTCAAGATCTCACATCCTAATTTCTTTTGCGGGGGGAGGGGGGGTGCTGGGGAGACACCAGGGATTGAACTCAGGGGCACTCAGACACTGAGCCACGTCCTCAGCCCTATTTTGTATTTTATTTAGAGACAGGGTCTCACTGAGTTGCTTAGCGCCTCACTTTTGCTGAGGCTGGCTTTGAACTCAAGATCCTCCTGCCTCAGCCTCCCAAGTGCTGGAATTACAGGCATGTGCCACCATACCTGGCTCACATCCTAATTTCTGAATGAAATAATGGAGTTAGAAGAGAACATCCACACCTCCCCTAGTGGTTCTTCTTCCTCCCCACATACCTTTGCCCATTATATTACAGATGAACTGTGTCCATGCTCCAGGGCCAACCCATCTATGTACACCAGGCACCAAATTCTCTGCCTATTCAAATACTTTGGCATCAATATCCCCCTTTTCTAAATCATCAGCTCATTGAAATATGCTACAATTTACCTATTATTTCTCTTACCTTTAGATAAGTCTTTACTAGGTCACCTCCCAACTGCCATCCGTTTCTCTGCTCCCTTGTAAGCAAAATTCCATGAAGCATCACCTACTTTAGCTTAATCCATTCCTATTTTTCCATTTTCTTAGATTCACTGCAATTCAATTCCTCTCTCTACTACACTTTGTTAAACTTGTAGCCAGTTCCTTCCCAGCCATAATCTCATTTAACCCGTCAGCAAAGTTTGAAGCCAGAGATTCCTCCTTGAAACACTTTCATCTTGGGGTCTCCAGGACTTCACACTCTCTTGATTTTCCTCCCGCCTTCCTGGTAACTCCTTTTCAGTATCTTCCTCTGAATGGTCTCATCTCTGAAACTTAGTAATGTTAAAGTACACCAGGAAAAAAACTGTGCACCTCTTCTCTGCCTATACACACTCCATCAATGATCACTGTGCCTCATCTCATTTAAAAGCTGATGACTACCAAACTATTGCTCCAGTTGTTATGGTTTAAATATGAGCCCCCACCAAAGCTCATTTGTTAGACAATGCAAGGACTTTCGGAGGTGAAATGACAGAGCCTTAATCTAATCAATGAATTAATCCACTGATATGGATTAATTAGGTGCTAACTGTAGACAGGTAGGGTATGGGTGACAGTATGTCACTGGGGGAGTGCCTTTGAGGTTCATATTTTGTCCCTGGTGAGCAGGGCATTCTCTCTTTGCTTTATGTTTTCCATTTCCTGAGCTACCTTCCTCCTCCACACTCTTCTGCCATGATCTTCTGCCTCTCCTTGAGCCCAGAGCAATGGAGTTGGCTATCTATGGACTAAGACCTCTGACATTGAGAACACCAAATAAATTTTTCCTTCTCTAAAATTGTTCTTGTCAGTTCTTTTGGCCATGGTAGTGAAAAAGCTGACTAAAACACCAGTCCTGACTGCTACTCAGAAGTCTAGATTCACATGTTAACTTGCCTACTTAATATATTCATTGGATATCTATTAACTCTCTGAAATATATCTCAAATATAATTTTTCTTACCTGAATTCTTAATTTTCTTCCTGAAGTTTTCTTTTATTAAGATTCTGGACTTATTTTTAGACTTCCTAGCTCAGTAAATTCTATCTTTCCAGTTTCTCTAGTTAAAAATACCATGGAATTACACTACACCTAATCCATCCTAATCTCTGCCTATTAGAATCAAGTCTAATCTACTCCATTCCCTGATCCTCACCCTCATGATCTCATTTAATGGTAGGAATATCCTGTTAGTACCACCATCAAAATATATTCTAAATCCAGAGCTGGGGTTGTGGCTCAGTGGTAGAGCGCTTGCCTCGAATGTGAGGTACTGGGTTCGATCCTCAGCACCGCATATAAATAAATAAAATAAAGGTCCATCAACAACTAAAAAGAATTAAACACACACACTTCAAATCCAGTGATGGAGATGTAGCTTAGTGGTAGAACACTTTTCTAGCATGTGTAAGGCCCTGGGTTCAATTTCTAGTATTGCCAAAATAAAAATAAATGTATCTATCTAGATAGACAAGAAAGATGGATAATCTCCCAAATCCAAATAATTCTCCTGAATTCCCTACTCTAGTTCACAATGGCTTCCCTGGTGCTTTCAAATTTAAAGGCCATTCCAGCCTCCTTAGCCTGAAATGTTGTCCCCTAAATATCCAGAGGGTTCCTCCTTCCTCTCCTTCAGATATCCCCTGAGCTATTTAAACTGTAGCCACTCCCTCCCCCAACAGCATTCTCCATTTATAGAGCTTATATTATTCTCCAAACTAACACTCTAATATTCTCTTGATATGTCACTGTATATCTATCTCCTTTCATTAAAATGTAAGCCTGAGGACAAAAAGAGATTTTCCCTGTTTTGTTTAATTCTATATCCCCAGTACTTGGGAAATGTAGTGATTCCATAAATGCTTACTGAACAAATTAATGAAGGAGGCATTCTCCTGAATTTTTCACTGAGAGAGACCTTGCAAATCATCATATACAAACCCCTTAAATAACCAGATGAAAAAATGGAGGCCAAACAGAGAAATGATCTGTCCAAGTCACATTGTTAATTAGAAATAGAATTTAGCTAGAACTACATGTTCTGACTTTCAGCTCAGACCTGTTTTATGGTCCGAGTCATTGAGACTACCTTTGATTAATTTCACTACTGTCCTTCTCCCCCAGCCATTTATGCTTCTGGGGAAGATGCATGGTTGAACTACCACTTTGAGGAAGCCAGGGAAAAAAGCAAGTATAAGAATGTGAATAATGTGTTTGCGTGTGCATTTTTAAAGTGTGTGTATACATACATCAGTACATTATGTGTATATTGTTTTCAAGAATTAAAAACAATATTTGTATATTGTTTTCAAAATGTTAAAAACAAAATTACTGATACAGTAATCCAATTAACTAATCAACTTGGGAAGTAGCAATGATCTGCTCCCTCAGGGAGGTTTTTGTGACCATTATTACATTGTTGTTCTACACCTTTTTCTTTTCTTTTCAGGTAAAATGTTTTAGAAAGTGTTTGGTATCCCTGTAAAATAAGGGAAAAGTGTGAAATAATCACATAGCATTATTTCAGTCTAATTTTTTAATACCTTGAGTATTTAGGAAACCTTTTTTAGAAGTCAAAAGAAGAAAAGAGGGAGGGAAGAGGCAAAGAGAAAAAAGGAAGAAGTACAAGATAAAGTGAGAAAAAATACTATTGATTACTGTATTTAAGTATCACATCACCTGCATTTCATTAGATGATTCTTAAATTACTACATTATACAGCGTATGAGTCTGTCTCAAAGGAATTTTTAAAAAGTACCACCACACCAAAGGATTTATTTTCTCACACACTGACTTAGCCACCACACTGAGGATCACCAGTCTGTGGTATAGTCTTCTTCCAGGAAATACAAAAAGCCTCTTTCTAACATGCTCCTGGCTTTTGGTTTCCATTTTCAATGTTCAAGCACACAACAAATCAGACTAACTTAACACCTCTTTCTAAAATAACAGTTCTGATTACAACAGATTAAACTCAAATAGAAGGACTAACATTTCAATAGTGATAAGTGTAGAATCTTTGTGGATTCTGCGATAAACCAATTCAAACAGTTTATATGACACATGGCTCCCAGCAGCTACTCTAAATAGGTAACACACAGTCACACAGCAGCAAAGGAGTTCTTAACTGTGGCCATTTGTTGTATTTAAAAAATAGGCATGATGGTTCTTGTCCACCATGGCTATTCGATAACATTTTTATGGGTATTCACTTTCTAGTTACTCCTATTTTATTTTTATGAGAGGTTTAGGCAAAAAGCAGAGAATGTATACAGCATAAATGGGCATTTTTGAGATAAATCTGGCTCTCCAATATACACACAATTAAACATGTCTGTTTGATTCTAAATGATTGTTACCAAGTTCTAATATTCATTGAGAGAAAAAAAGTCCTCGAATGAGTGATATTAAGAAATAAATAAGTTTTATAAAAAATTACTTTTGTTTAATGTCAAACTATACCTTTGAGATACTTTAAAAAAGAACTTCACAAAAGTAATTGCAAATTTTATTATTTTAAGGAAATAAGTGTATGTATTAATTTGGGGAGAGATGTTTATATTTTATAATCCAACGTCATCCTTTTACTTATGAAAAACAGACTTGAAAATGATGAGTTACAATTATCAAGAGAGTTCTCTATCTTTAAAATATTCTAACTATGCCTCTTTCCCATTAGTTTATTCTTAGCTTCTTAGAGTTGGACAAAGAACAAACTGTTCCAATCCACATACTGTTCCAAATAGGGACTGGATGCTTATGAACTCTGACCGTAGGCCTGGAAAAAAGAGGATTATGGTGTCAAAGATTATTGTGCTGACCTAACAAAGGAGGGAAATGTCACAAACTTGTGGGAAGAATGAAGAAAGGAATAGTCATTTCCTTAAGAGGAAAGTTTTCCTTAGGGAAATCAATAAAATATTTATAGAACTTTCTCATCTCGAGGCTGAGGCTGTGGCTCCGTGGTAGTGCACCTGCCTGGCATGTGTGAGGCACTGGGTTCAATTCTCAGCCCTGCATATAAATAAATAAATAAATAAAATAAAGATCTAAAATAATAGAAAATAATAAAGCAACTAAAAAATATTTTAAAAAACAAGAACTTTTCATCTTAAAATTACTATTTTAGTGTCTTTGTAAAAACCATCTTTTTGAAAAATCCACATGTAGCACATTATATTTTATTATGGTTATTCACACTTACACATAGTCATACACACAGTTGTTTTTGCTGAACAGAAAGAGCTAAATGCTTTTGTAAAATTTCATTTTTCCTTTAGTTTTCTGGTAAGGTCAAGATATGAATAAGAAGATATTTAAATCAGCTACACCCTGGGAGAGAAAGTAATATATAAAAGTAGGCTTGTGCTTATTGTACTTAACCAGAATTTCCAGAAGTTAAATAGTAATAGTTTTAGTTCTTTTTTAAATTGTTTCTATCAAGAATGATCACAACGGAGCCAGGCACAGTGGTGCACACCTGTAATCCTAGGAACTCGGGAGGCTGAAGCTGATGGATTACATATTTGAAGCCAGCCTCACTCAGCAACTTAATGAGACCCTGCCTCAAAAAAAAAAAATAAAAATAAAAAGATGGAGGTATGAAGCTGGGGATGTGGCTCAGAGATTAAGCACCCCTGAATTCAATCCCCAGTATAAAAAAATAATCATAACAAAATAGATATGGCTAAAACTTACTAAAATGAAAAAAACAGTAGGGTGAAAAGGATTTGAGATTTTAGTTTTTAATATGAATCAGGTGTCTGATCTCAGCAATAAAGTTAATATTTGAATATGTGTGTCTGGAAGTCAGAAATGAGATCTGGTTTGAAGAATAAGCTGGGAATTGTTCTTTCTCCACAACATAAAGTATTCAAAAAATGGAAACAGATTGAGCATTTATAGTAAAAGTATATTTATACATTCATATGGAGAAAAGAATACAAAAACTTCAAAGTCCCAAATTGACAGAACTAGATATATCCATTTTACACACACACACTCACATGCACATACTCATCTTTCTATATGAAATGTCTTCCTGGCCTCTAGTTTTCCAAGAGTTGTATATGACAAGTATAGGCAAAGCAAAGTAATATTACAATTCTTTAAGAACAATTTGGATAAAAAATATTTTAAAAAAGAAAAAATGGTATACTACAAAGTAAAATAAAAACTACCTAGGATTTACCTCAGTTTTCAAAACTTCCTGTTCTTTCCAATACTAACAAACATAATTCAAAGTTGGCTAGATTGTCTTTTGTGTCTTTTCTGTCAGTGTATTTAAATTGGTTTTCATAGAAACCATTCTATAAAAAATAAAATTTACATTTATGAAAATATGAACCAAACCTACAGTCTAAATTACATGAAATCTGAATTTGAAGGGTATGTTTGAGATCATTTTTGGCAGACAATTATAGTAAGCTAGTGAGATTGTGCATTTGAGAATAACAGATATGAGAAACAGAAAAGAGGAAAACAATGATGACAGCAGAATATATCTACTGACTGCTTATAATATATCACACGGTAGTCAAATCAACCAGACTTTCAACCTCAGCACGGGTGATATTTTGGACCAAGTAATCCTGTTGAATGCAGCTGTCCTGTGCATTACAGAATGCTGCTAAACATCTCTGGCCTATGCCCACTAATGTCAGTAAACATGCCCCAGATGATATCAAATGTCCCCAGGGGAAGGGAGAGAAAGGTAAAGTCACCTCTGGCTGAGAAGCACTGGACTAAACACTGAACATGGATTATCACTGAATTTGCACACTCATTCTATGAAAGCAGACACCATTATTTTTGTCCCCACTGTTCAGACACTAAAATACAAAGAGGATTATTCAATTGTTGAAGGTCACAGGGCCAGTTAGTGATGCTTTGGTATACAAATTCTAGTATATGGAACTCCTGAGCAAGCATTCAACTGCCACAAGATTGGAATATGTGTAGAAATACTTATAGGAGAGAATGGAGGGAACTTCCTGCTAATCAGAGTTTTTAAACAATGAGAAACGAGGTGAAAAATCTCCTTAATCTATGAAGCCCATGCAAGTATAAAGGGGTACAGTTCATATTTAATAATATCTAGTAACAACTGAATCAAGAATAAACAATATTTTACTTCACAGTGCTTTTAATTCACAGAAAAAACTTTTTTGCCTCCCTGGAAACTTACGGTCCACGGGCAGTTGTTTGTGTCTCTGGCTGTCTCGCACAATGCTACCACCACTGTCACTGGAGCTGCTGTTCTGACGTGCTACATTTGCTGGGACCTTTGACACAGGAACAGGTGCTGGTACAGAAGGTGGAAGGGGGACAGGAACAGGAGCTGGCGTTGGAGGAGGTGATGGGGCAGAAGGAGTATCAGCTGGTCTTGGACCATACTCCATCCTTTGTTTCTATAAAATGACAAATAATTAACTTGAAATTTTTGAAAAGTACCTATATTTAGAAAATAAATTATACATTGACAGGACATCATCTGCTATTTATTTTAAGCTTATTTGCAAGTCTATAATAATTTTGCTTATGTGTATGCATACATACACACACTTCTGATCCTATATAGTGAATAATAATTAAAAATAAGCTTTTAAACATTCTACATATTTGTTCAAGGTCAACATGTAAGTATAACAAGTAACAATGATACACCAAGAGCAAACAGTATTATAATAATAAATGTCAAGAAAACTAAATTTGGTCTTGGACTTATACAAGATCAGGATAGATCAAATGACTTCTGGTTTTACAGAAAATAATTACTAGTAATTTCAATGGCACTGGAAATCAATGTCAATAGCATTAAGCATCACTTGCTCCTTATTTTAAATATATACATAAGTAATTTATTAAGGAGAGGAGCAATGTTCTCATAAGGACTATGCTCTAAAATAAATAATTTTTAAAACATTGATCTCAATTATTTCAAGATATAACACTTTCTGCCACAATCTCCATTCTAATTTATTAAAATCAAAATTTTTCTTGTTAAAATGAATATGTTGTAGGGTGGATGTTGTGAGGATACAGACATGGTCTTCAGGGCTGGGGTGCAGCTCAGTGGTAAGCTCTTGCCTGGGATACTCAAGGTCAAGGGTTTGATCCACAGCACCACACACACAAAATATATATTTCCAAACTACATTGTTATATTGTGTGCATGTATGACTATTTGACAATAAATTCACCATTATGTACAACTACAATGTACCAACAAGAAATACTGAGGAAAAAAAAAGTTATGGTCTTTGGTTAATGTGGATGACTGCAACTCACAAACTATAAAAAAAGGGTATGTGGGGATTTGTATTTAAAAAGGCAGATGTGATTAAAAATGAACAATGCTTCTCAATAATTTTTAAACCATAAATATTGGCTATTATAAAACAGTATATATATATTCCTTACTAAAAAACACAACAGTTAAAACTTTAAATCTAAACAAAATAATTTTAACTAATAAATAACTGCACTTGTAAGAGGCTCCAAATTCTCAAAAGGCACATCTTCTTTTTAGAATAAAAGAGAGTGATGCCTTATAATTGAGGTATGATTTAAATACTGCGGTGATACAATTTAATTATTCTAAAGTTTAGGATTAATATATAAAATGCAATAAGACCTTTTGGCAATCTGGTCCTTTGATTAGAACAGTATTTATTTCTACATTTTAAATTGGCCCAAATATAAGGTAACATTGATTTCAAGTGATTCCTCCTCCCCAACTTCCACAGAAATAAAAAACAAACACACACACCACATTTCAAAATTAAAATTACTCAGAAAACAACATGCTGGCCTTCATCATGACTGTCTTCACAGCAAATGAACAGCACCTGTGGAACTGCACGGGGAGGAGCCTGCGTTCTCCTGAGGCATCTCTTAAAAGCCAACACTTGCCAACCAGCAGGGTGGGGAAGGTGGGAAGGGAGTAACGCAAGGATGGAAGCAGAACTGAAAGAGGCCATTATAATGCTGCCAAGTACTGGGGGAGACAGAGGGCAGAGAGGACACAGGCAGCAAGGGAAGAAGAAAAAGCGAAGAGGGGCAAGATTCTGTCATGAAGTTAGATGGGACAGAAACAGATTGCTAATTCCCCCAGCATTCAAGACCTGAAGCATTTCTAATATAGAAATAATATATTAGAATGCATTATTATTATTATTATTACTATACTCCACAAAATATTCTTCCTATATTTGGGCCAATAAGATATTTAAAGCAACCAAAATACCGCAAACATCACCAAAACTCAATACTTAGCACACACCAAAGTCACCTCAAAATATATTCAATGTTCCCTTGACCAGAATATTCTTTGCAAGTAATTTCATAAAGGGTTAATGAGTTCTCACATTAATGTTTCAAAAGTGTCAGAGTTTATTGTTTATAAAGCTTAAATAAACCAAAAAGCGATAGTTCTGCATTGCACGATATGATTCATATTTTCTGCTTTCATAAAAAACAAGAACAGCCAGTGTTTTGCTATCCATCAAATAATGTATGAGAAACTGAATACACTGTATGTTATTGTCACAATCGAGCCTAAAGACAGGCTCATCAAATGTTCTGTGCCTCACGTCGTTATCTGTCACTGCTATATAACACAACTTTATTGGTATGATCTAACAGAACAAGAGATTTTTTAAAAAATAAAACCAATATAAAAATATCCAAGCCCATGTGAAAATTTTTCATGATTTATATCATATTTACTTGCATATTTTCCTTTTTCTCCTCCTGCCTTATGCTTCCAACTTCTGACATGAAAAACAAGAAAAAGTGTCTTCCTTGTGCTAAGAAGGCAACCAAGACAGCCATTCTGTGGACTGGTTGGTAAGCCATGACATAGAGGAAGCAGAATCAGTATTGATTGCTGACATCACTTTTGTTTCCCTCCCTATCTTTTTCACTTTACCTACTGTTCAACTTCTGCCTCTTGGCTGTTTCTGCTTGAAGGTTACAGAACTGATGACTTCAATGCGCCATCAACTTATGGAAAGTCTTAGAGGGAAAAAGCACTCTGAGCTATTTCCTCCTGTGCCAAAGGTTCTGGAGCTCCAAATACAGATGAAACCTTGACCAACTCCTTCTAGTTGCCTGTGACTTTCTTAGTAATTAGCACTGAAAGTCTCACATTCCACAAACCCCTCAGCTTCAGACAAAGCTCTCAGCTTGGCAGCCTGGGGTGGACCCATGTTTGCACCATGAACAGTCATTTCCTAACTCTTACCCATTTTTTCTCACAAATATAGAGTTCTGTTCAAGACAAAATCTCTTCTTTTGTCTTTCTCTGGAAGAAGTTAGAATTACTAGACCTCATAGGAAATTTACTTTCTTATTCATAATTAAGTTGGAATGAGTCACTTTGATTTAGCAATGAAAGCTGAGTGAGAATTCTCAAGGGTTAAAGTTACTGAGAGATGAACTCCTGATTCATGCAAGACACTACTTCAGGAGGGAAATTATGCAAGTAACAAGTCCAAAAAAGCCATTAAAATTGAATTGTTTTTGAAATTTTAACCTTCTCTGAATTACACATTTTTCTCTAAACTTGGTCTCTCTGGAACTCTGCAATGAAAACTAAGCACAGCTGGAACATTTGGAGGGTGTTAAGTCCAGAGATTGAATCCAAAAAATTATATTAAAAGAATTGCCAGGAGGGAACGAGTGTGGGTTACCTCTGAGAGCTCGCCAAGTAATTGCTATTAGGAAAACGGAGCAAATCACATTAAATGAGAAAATTAACACAGTAGATGGAACTAAAATAATATCAATTATAATTTACATAAAATATCAGAAAACAGGAACAAATTGGTTTTTGACAGTAAAATTACTTGCCCACGAATCAACCAATGAAGGAGGTTTTACATTTATATTACTCTTATCTAGCCATGTAAAACTAATCACATAAATTATACCAAAAGATAAACAGTTTAGAGTAGTATTTCAGTAGTAACTATTTGTGCATTAATCTGTTAAATATTAAAATATATATTAATTTTATTCTAATAGCTTATAAAGTATACAATTAGAATACATTAAATGTAAGATAAATTCTTATCTAATAGTTGACTTTATAAAAGGAAATATACATCATGGCATAATTTTAGTTTTGAACTTGAAAGCATATAATTGTGTGCATGTGTATGTTGGACAGTAATTATATATTTTAGAGTGGGTATTATTCAAACTGTCACAAAAAATATATGGGGAAATGTCAATACATGAGGCAGAATAAAAAGTAACCATCCTTAAGGTAAAATATATATAAATAGAGAATAAACAGTGGTTACCAGGGTGGCGGGGGAGGGAGGAACTAGGGAGATTCAGGACATGTGATGCATAGTGGTGAATATGAAGGATGAACATATAGGAAGATCTAATGTGCGATTCGAGGGCCCTAGTTAATTAATCATAGCATATTCAGCATTTTTCCTGACTGGGTAGACTATTGCTGTTCTTGGAGGAAATGGGAAACTATATGATATCAGGGATGTATTAATTTGTTTTACTACTATAACTATTTTGCTATTAACTATATGACTGCATATATATTTTTCCTCTTATAACATTATGTTGCATACTTTAAATATACACAATAAAGTTTGCTTAACCAACAAAAAAGTAAACCCTGTGTCTAATTACTGAGCTTAGTCTTCTGAGATGAATTTTTTTAAAAAAAGAAACTTTAAAGAACTGCGTATTATCAGGAAATAGGTCTGGCTGGAAGAACATGAAGGCATCATTAAAAAAAATGATCACTCTCTGTCCAATATTTTCTGGCTATCAGGATTGACTTTAAAACACAAAGCATGTACAATGTGCTGATTAGTAGTGTTGGTTGCTCATTAATTCCCTTTAGAAAATATTTCCACCCTTAATTTAGGGATATTTACACACGCACATAAGAAAAACAAATTCTGTATCCGTACTGGATTGTGGAGGCCATATAACATGACTCCTACTTTACAACCAAACAAGCTGAAACACAGAAAAATACAATTCTCTCTTTAAGTTTCCACAACTGCATCGTAGCAGAACCCTCAACTACCAACACACAGATTTGGACTTTTCCCAGTATCATAATAGCAAGGAAAGAGAGAATAAGAGAAACTGTGTTGAATTCACAAGACCACAAAGACTGGACATTCACAATTAGCTGAATGTTAGTAGAGTAAGAATATCTGTAATAGTAATAACAAGGCTAAATACTTAATAAAAGACTTTTTTTTATCATTGGGTGTATTAGAAATAAGAGCAGGGGAGGAGGTGATTTCTGCTCCTGACACACAGCACAAGAATCTCTATGACAAAGGGTAGTTTTAGTAGATGCACAGTCACTAGAATTCTGGGAATCAAGTCAGAAGAAATATTAGGAAACTGTATGGTAGGTAGATTCCAAGTGGAGAGAAAGAACCCAGGATGTCCATCTGCTACCCAGCCAAACTACCACAAAACCGTAGAATGTACTGTAACAAACTTTTAAAACATCAAAAGCCATGTCATTTCTCCATAATTTCTCATAAGCATTTACTTCTCTTCCCTGTGGTTTTGTTCAATTTTTAAATTTTCCTGTATCTTTTGTAAATTCTTTATTATCTTCCTCTTTATTTTTAACACCATTGAAGCCACAGGGAAAACACATTAGGTGGGAATGGCTGTCTTCAGAGAGCTGTGAAAGATCACTCCAAATGTGAGGATGTTAAATAGCCTGGACTCTCAGGGAACGCAGGTGACAATTCAACACCTACTCACTGCCAGTGCCAGGTAGGAACATCCTGCCATCGGAACAGAATTTCTGACAGAAACTGCATGAACAATTAGCCTTTTACCCCAAAAGTTCTGCAATCCATATACACTTCTTCTTTAGCACAAATGTAAAATTTTGGATGAAAATAAGAGACATAACTGTGTATATTTTAAAAATACAGACATTACATGGAAATAGTTTTCCACCACTCACAAGATATCCACTTTCTAAGTGAATCATACTATTTGGGTTATTTTCTAAATTTTTTTGGAAGGGGGGTACCAGGGATTGAATTCAGGGGCACTTGACCACTGAGCCATATCCCCAGCCCTTTTTTGTATTTTATTTAGAGACAGGGTCTCACTGAGTTGCTTAGTGCCTCACTTTTGCTGAGACTGGCTTTGAACTCCCCATTCTCCTGTCTCAGCCTTCCAAGCTGCTAGGATTACAGGTGTGCGCCACTACAGCCAGCTCCTAATTTTTAAGTGAAAGAATGGGCAAAATCCAAGAAATGGATACATAAGTAACAATCTAATTCTAAGAATTATGACTTATCAAATCAACTATTAATCACAGTATAATGCATGGTAAAGCTCTTCTGAGAAAATGTCACTTTACACACTCATGCAGTGAAAAATTATAACAACCTTATGGCAGCTCTATTCCCTGGTACAGCAGAGTGCATCAGAGCATAGGGTCTGAATCCTGGGGGTTGGGTCCTCATCCTTGCTCCATGCAGCTGTGTAATCATGGGCAAATTGTTCCTCCTGTAACTGAGTTCCCCATGTCAAATGTGCCGACTTCACAAGACTATTTTGGGAATTACATGAATTAATATTTTTGAAATGATAAAAGAATGCCTGGTGCAGCATGAGCACAGACCACTGGCATTATCTCCTTGGGGTGTAACATCATTGCTGCTTGTGGGTGTGAAAGCCTGCTTCAGGAATGAGTCACAGAGGTCCTGCTGCAGTACAGGACGGGATCTAAATGTTTCTGTTAGAGGAAACATCTTTACATTCCTTCAAAGTTTTTCTACCATTGGATGCAAGAGACAGATGGAAGGGGAAAGTGTATAAGCTATATGTGAGGAGGGAGGAATGGTTGCTGCTCCTAATATGGCAGCACCAAGGAAAGGGAAGAGCCCTGACATGTGATCCAGGACCTGAAGACGTACAAAACAGGTTTGCAGGGAGGATCTACTCAGTGCTCGACTTCCTATTATTCCTTCTACCTAGTGCAAGATGATGGCACTCAATAAATATTTATGGAATTAATGAATGAAAAAGTTAGCATGATATAAACTGTAATCTAGTTTATAAAGTGAAGGCATTAACTCTACTGGAATCTACATAAATATGATATCTTCACTGTCATTCTGAAATAAGCAGCAGTATTTTTCTTCAGATATTTTAGTAAAGGTATATCTGTAACATTGTTGTAAAGATATAAAAATGACTAGTATATATTTCTAAGAATGCTTTCTTTTCCATCTTACTCTATTCACTTTTTAAGATATGTTATAAAATGCTTCTAGAATAGGAATCATTTCAGAGCAGGATTTGTGCCAGATAGCAGACTGTCAAGCTTACTTATTAAAAATTTACACAAGATCTTTGTGCTTTTGTTGAGCCCAAAATTTCCAGAAAATGTTAAAAAGCAGATTGTTTTTAATAGTTTCTAAAAGTAGGGCCCCAACATAAACAATTCTTTTACACACACACACACACACACACACACACACACACAGCTTCTACACACATCACTGTATTCATGGCATTCAGAAATATTCAGAAGACAGCAAGACAGTGTTGAGAAGTTTTACAGGAAATAGTCAAAGCAGTCAATCCCTAGAAGGATCACAAGTTTCTATTTACACAAAGTAGCAAAAAACACTCCTGAAACTTGTAAGCACTTAAAAAAAAATTCTTGGTTGTGCCAAAGTTGACAAAAATGTAAGATGAGGTTCTGTTAAAGAAAAGAGGAATCAATTTTATGTTTTCCAAAAGTACTCTCTCTCTCTGCCCATAATATGTACTAACCATTTTGGTTTGGTTTTAGACAGAAGCAAGCTTTAAACAGAAAAGTCAACTTATGGCTCAAGCCAGGAATCAGAACTAAAGAACAAAACAAGAATGGATAGCAAACAGGAAAAGGCAATAGACATTAGACTCTTTCTTAGGAAATCTCAATTGGGGAAAATACTTTGAATTTATATTATTTGCAAAATTAAATACCTTCTTTTCTTTTTTGAAGTCTGCCTATTCCTAACTACCCTGCACAAAAGTAAAAATGAACTTGAATAATTATTTTTAACATCTAATATAAAGTCTTGGCTTCTCACACATGGAATTAGGGATATCCTTTGTCACTAGTCCTTCTTATGGCTTCTCATGAGTTAAATATTTGAAAAATCCCATACATTTCAAGGATAAATAGCAGTGTTCTATTCTAGTCTTAATTTCAAGCATACTTTCTATCACTATTTAATACATTTTGTCCCATTGATCCAGATGTGGAACACCTATAAGAACCTAAATATAATAATGTATTTAATAATACATAATCATGTAATATATAGTATAATTATGTAAGAATAATTACATTATAATATAATCAAAATATAACAATATTAATATCATATATAAGCTCTAGATTATGATTTCTAATCAATTTTACAGCACCTGGGTCAATTTCATTGAAATATTCACAGAATGGAAATATTGAGACTTAATTGGGTTACAGAAAAGGCAAAAACCTTTATAGGAAAGAAAATGAAAAGCTGACATTCATAAACCAGACAGAAGCCTATATTATACCAGGTAACCACATCTTAAAATAAGAAAAGTACAAACTTAGAAAAGAAACATAAAAACTAAGTAGAAGAGTCACTTCAAAAATCCACAGGAATGGAACAGATCATACCTTGAATAACTCAAACTCCTTCTTTGGCATCAACAGCTAATGACAAACGATGAACATAAATTAAGTACATAATATATATGAATGTTAGGCCAGACAAAACTTAAGTATAGGAAATAGAATTTCCAACTGCCATCACTTTAGGTTATAGAGCTATAGAAACAATGCAATAATTCTTTATTTAAATTTTTCTTGATGCAGAGATTCTAATAAAGTCAGTCCCTCTGGACAAGTTCAGGATCTGCACTAGGCCTGAGCATCATGAGGAGCCACATGTGCAAGTAACTCATCATGGCAGCAGGACAATGACCACAATTCTAGGCCTGGATAATCCATAGTTTATCAAGCCTGCTCCTGGGATAAAAATAAACCTATGAAATATCCATGAAGCTTCAACATGAATCCATGATATGATTATGGGGTTAGACTTGATCCTTTTCTCAAGACTCTGAATGTTAAACGTAATTATTCCAGGAGGGAAGGGGTGAGAAGCTACCCTAGGTTCAGAGATTATGTGCATGTGAGAGTTCATCTACTCTGGCTCTGTTAGCAGACTTCACTCTAGAGAGTCCAACAGAGGACTAAGATCTCAGGAGTTTAACAGGGTGTGAATTCAGTTGTTACGATGAATGAAATGATCAAGGTTATTGAAACCTTGAAAACTTACCGTGGGCCTCAAGAAAAATTCAATGATTGAGATGAGAAATTCTAACCTATCTAACCTATATATCATAAACATGTTTTAACTTTAAAATCAATAGGAAAAAATATTATAATCCAATTGAATAAAATATTCATTTATTAGTCTAAAGTGAGATGAGTGCAAATTCAAGGTTGGACAAGAGCAGAATATTTAAGAGACTCCAAAGGCAAAGGCTGTTAAAAATGAACTGCTGGACACTCTAGCCACTGTCTTTGTGCAACTCTCAATCAAAGGGAAGCCATTGGTGGATGTGAGTACTCTGGGTAAAGAGATAAGTACTATTTTGTTCCAATATCAGAAAAACTGTAGGTTGGCTGGGGGAAAGCATATTGAAGAGAAAGTCATTTACTGTTAAACATTTTAAGCAATTTCCTTAGGGAAAAAATAAAAAAATATGTACCTCTTCACTATGTCCTTACCATTAGCCCACTAATTGCTGTTGAAAAAACTGTGAAGCCAATTAAATCTCAAAATGAGTATTACACAAAAGGTATTTAAATATTTTCCAAATGATGAATTTTAAATTTTGTTAGTTTTGTTAAAAAATCATAATTACCTGTATGGTATGTGTGTACGGTGGATCAGCACGTCCTAATCCAGATTCTGGAGGTCTCACAATATCCAGAATATTATTTGGCACAAAACCAGCATCTCCACTTGCATTTCGAACCTTCCACCATTGTTTCCTATCATCAAGTATCTGTCATCATGAAAGAAAGGCATAATTACCATTAAAAAAATTAATGAAGTTCAAATTTCATTCCTAGACTTAAACCAAATTTTTCTCACTTCTGATAAACAAACTCAGATTAATCTATTGTTGATTTAATGATTCTCAGGGATTACTCCAAGAATTACATGTAATAGTATAGAATAGGTATGGATTTTCTATGGTGAATCCATCCAAAATCTATATTACCACCCCAGAATGCATCTACATTATTTGAGGTACTTACAGAGCACTAAAATGATCACCTTAGAAAGTCCTATTGTCTTCATTTGTAGAATAGAAAGGTAAAGTATGAAAAACATTTTTTGACAAAATTTATTGTGATCATTCATTTTACATATTCAAGAAGATGAACTCTGTTATAACCTAGGAAAAATTTAGGTGTTGGCAGTACTACTGCTCAGTACTACTGCCAAGTACACTTGCACAAGGATACTGGGAGAGAAAGAAGGGAATGTTTTCTCTTATTAAAATGCAGCACTATTAAAATGTTCACATCTAAATATGAAGGTTAACTTGCCTTGATTCCAAAATGAATAATGTCCAGAAGAAGGAAGACAATAATGTAAGTCAAGACATTCATCCTCTTTCACCCCACCCTTATTCCAAATAGCTTCTACTTGAACCTCTGACATTACTATGGGGTCAGATAATAGATAAAGTAGCTATCCCGTCTAAATAGATATAAATATCTATCATATGCTGTATCCTTAGTCATATAACATGAAGAATAATTTCTTGACCTTGGCATTTCTTTCAGGAAGGCTTAAAAACACACCAAAAGAGGAATGTAATAAATCCACTTTATTCAGAGCATAAAAAGGTAAAATGCTGTTACCTCTAATATATCATCCTTCAGAACTGAGAGCTCACTGTTGTTCCTTGCTACGAAGTCATACTTGGATTTGGCATATTTCTTCGGTTGTGTTTTGAGAGGGTCATAATTTCTATAAAGAGGAAGATAAAAGACTATCATTCTACTAGTTTTTCTTAAAGGCCGAAAGCGAAAGCAAAACATTAAGACAAGCTAAATCTTACCAGAAAGCTTCCTCACAAATTATTTGGATGGCAGTTTAGTTTTATTATATTTTCCAGAATACAGGGAATAAAAGCAAACTATGGGTAAGGCAAAAATAAGTGATGTAAAATCATTAGGCTAGTTGGTACACAGCCAACTGTAGAATCCAGACCTATGAATTCTTAGAGTCTAATAAATACACATATTGCACATTGTTTTATTAGTCATTATCTCTACCATGAAAGAGCTAAATAAGAGTAAATGCTATTACTTATTTTTCATAAAGTTAAAAGAGACCAAAGATAACAGTGGTAATATAAGTTATATGTTGATTATGCTAATTCAAACAAGATCTCTTAGTCAACTAAAAAAATATTAAAAATTTTGACTGGGTGTTAATTTTTAGGAAAGTTTTGTTAGGTTATCTAAATTGCAAGGGAAGGTATGCATTAGGCACAGGATCACTAACATTTTGAAAGAAATAAATATTTTAATTCATTATAAATTTTATAAACATTAAGAATATAGAAAACAAAGATTTTACAAAAACTTTCTTCAAAAACTAAATATCTCTTCTAATTAGCATTAACAGATTAAAAATATAATGTAAAATTATTTTATACATAAAAACCTAGTGTATTAAGATATATCTATATTTTCTTCATAAATTTCAATAAAATTTAACTCTTTACTAATTTTACTCTCTAATCTCCTCCATTTATATTCCCACATTTCCTCACACATCTCCTCAAGAGAGAAAACAGAAAATGATAAGATGTTTAGTCATTCTTGCCCTGCCAACTGGTCATTCTTCTTACTACCTACCCACGTTCTCTGGAAGGCTAAATACCAAGGTCTCAGGAGGACAGCTATAATATAAGGTATCCTGTCATCACATATATTTGCTACCTCTTTGATGGGAACTCCATTTGAGAAAGGCAACTGGGACAAGAAGAAATGATGACCTATAAGCTACACTACCTATTATTTTTGTTTTGTTAAAAATATAGATTGGAGGAAAAAGTGAAATTATAGCCACTATTATATAATGTTAATAAGTAAAAAACCTGTGTTCCATAGATTCCCTATCCCTATCTCTTTGGGAATATCTCTGTTTTCACCTACTTTATATATTCACATTATATTATATTAAGATCTCATTTGAGGAATAAAGGAGATTCCAAAATTTAGTCAAACAGAAATGTCAGTTCTCTTTCTCTGCTCCCCATGTTCTTTCTCATATGTTCTAGAAAATAATCACTATAGACAATAGAGAATTGATTGTATTATAACAAAGAGTAGAGTAACTCTGCCACTGGGTATCTGACTTGGTACATTACAAAGAAAAATCTGTGGCAGTTGTATTTGAAGTCTCTGCTATCTTGTATGCCTCAGAAGTGTTTACCTAGAATGCACCTATTAACTGCTACGGAATTTACAGATCTTCATGGTTTACAGTTTTTTGTCCTCTATAGATTAAACCTAGACATGATAGTGATTATAGTTACTGATTGGAAAATCAGTTTGTGATTTTTAAATGTACTAGAGAGTTTCTTAAGAAATTTAGAATGTATCAAAATGTTTTGCCTCCATTTCTGATTTGGAATAATAGCTATTCCACTTGGTATAGAGTAGATGTAGAGAAGGCAATAATTTGGGAACATATCCAAAACACGAATTGCATCTGAATATCAATAAAATGCAATCTCTCAAAGGTAAGGGTTCTACATACTATGAAACCAGCCTAAGTATTCATTAATAGATAAAAGATGGGATAAAGAAAATGCTGTATATTTACACAATGGAATTTTATTCAACCACAAAGAAAAATGAAATTGGGGCTGGGGATGTGGCTCAAGTGGTAGCACGCTCGCCTGGCATGCGTGCGGCCTGGGTTCGATCCTCAGCACCACATACAAACAAAGATGTTATGTCCGCCGAAAACTAAAAAATAAATATTAAAATTCGCGCGCTCTCTCTCTCTTTAAAAAAAAAAGAAAATAAAAATGAAAATATGGCATTTGCAGAAAAATGGATGGAACTAGAAACCATCATGTTAAGCTAAATAAATCAAATTCAGAAGGTTAAGGGTCATGTTTTTTCTCATATGCAGAAGCTAGAGAGGAAAAAAGAAAAAAAATGGATGGATGTCCTAAAAATCAAAGAGCGATCAGTAGAGGAAAGGGACTAAGGGGTGGGAGGGAGCCGAGAAGTGTGGGAGTGATAATGATCAAATTATATTTTACATTGTATGCATGTATGGATATGTACCAATAAATTCCATCAAAATGTACAACTGTAATGCACCAATAAAAATGTGGAAAAAAATAAAATCAAATCTATAACCTAGGTAAAAAATTATGTAGTAAATTGTGGAAAAAAACTAAATATGATGAATAATACTATATCAATGATCACTTTAAATATGAATAGCCTAAATATATCAATTAAAGCACAGAAATTGCCCAAATAAAAAAAAGGTAAGGTTTCTAAATTCATCAAATTATCTATCTAATGATATGATAATTTCACTAAATAAGGTAAAAACTTCGGGCTGGAGTTGTAGCTCAGTGGTAAAGCGCTTGCCTAGCATGCGTGAGACACGGGGTTTAATCCCTGGCACCTTCTGCACTTCTGGCATGTAATAGAAACTAAAATTAACAATAACAATTATAAATACAAATTCCAAACCTTTTGTACTTCATGTCATACTATAACTTTCACTTACCTTTTTCAGCAATGCCAACTTTTCTTAGCAACAAAGAATATCAATTATCCATCAACTGTCCCAGCTCCTACACTACTCCACTGGGTATGTGATCTGTAAGGACACCTGACATCTACAATTTTCCCACCACTGACTAGATTAATTAAGATTTTTTCCTCTAGCTTCCCATTTTCGATCAGTTAAAGCTATTATCCCTTTATGGAATTTCCTATTTAAATTTCCTATTGACCAAAGGTTACATAAAGACGCCTTATGAAATCCAAAATAATCTTCTTTGAATGAGAGAAAAAAAATATTTAAAATAGTGGCCTTTACATCAGCTATCCTGTCCCATATAAAATTCTATGAGACAAATAACTTTGAAAATTTAGTAATAGGAAGAGCATTGATTATCCTACTGAGCCAATATATACTTTTTCCCCCTAAGGGTAATGAATGATTACATTTTTCTGTTTTCTCTGATAAACATGAATCTCAATGACAAATTTGAAATTCAATCATAATGTCAACCCTTAGACTACATAGATTATCATTCTCTCTAAATTTCTTAATTTTTTAAAAATTGTTTAATACTTCACACTTAAAACTGTTGATCTGGCTAAGATTTAACTCAATGGTAGAGTACTTTCCAAGCATGTACAAGGCTCCTGGATTTGAACTCAAGCACTGCAAAAACAAGAACAACTCTTGATCCATGTGGAATTAATTTTGGTATAAGGTGTAAAACAAAGGTCTGACTTAATGCTTTTCTACTTGGTAACACTGATGTCTGTCTACCCCTTCCTGATTTATGATGCCTTTTTAATCACCTACAAAGTTCCTGATGTGCTCGTGACATTTCCAAAATTCCTAGACTTTTTCTATAATCTTTCCTCTCTTTACCCACCAGAAGCCATTTCAAATACTTCATAATATGTCCAGGTTAGGGCTGGTCTCCTTTCACTACCTTTGCTTTCAACAATTTCTTAACTGCTGCTTGCTTTTTTTCACTTGACCTTTATAATTAGCTTGTGCACCCCCTCCCAATAAACCCTCTTGGGAAGAAACACATTAAATATCTAGGTTAACAAAGAGAGAGCTAGCATCTTTGCAATGAACACAGTGGACCTTCTTATGTGTCCAGTCACCCTTGTGGTCTCTTTTAAAGTCTTGCAAGTCATCTTCCTACAGACCTGGCACATGCCTGGTAAGTTGATTCCAAACATTTTACTCCACGTGTGGCCAGCCTCTTGAAGCACTTCCCCATGCACTTTGTAGTGGTCCACACTTTTCAGAACTGTGCCATTGCATGCACTTCCCTTGTCTGATTCCTCTGCCCAGCACCTCCAAGATCATGATGTCAACACTGATCACTACCCCCTGAGGAGGTACACTGGCACTTAGACTGACAGATTTCATCATCTTAAGAAAGGATCCACTGCATGAACCTTGACTGGACCCTGAAGTAATCACAGGATGCAGCCAGCAGGATGCGATGGGCTTCAATGTGTCTCCCCTCCATCACCAGGAGGGCATCAAAGAGGATCCCACTGTCCGGGAGAGCCAGCAGGCCCTGGAGTAGGGCCTGAGAATGCTGTGTGCTGCGGTAGGTGTTGCTGATGCAGTGTGAGTGGGAGGGCTGTGTGGGCAACATGCACAGCTGGGTGAATTCCTGCTCCTCAGCCATTCTGACAGCCACACCAACCCTCACCACTGTGGCCTGTCTCACAGCCTGCGCTCCCCGCAACCTGCCCACTGGGCCCTTAGGGCCCACGCCTCGCAGCTGACCTGGTGCCGCAGCAAGCTGAGGCCGCACTCGCAGAGCGCGGGGCGGGATCTTTAAAATTTCTTAATTTTATATTTTATGTCATTATTTAAGTTTTACTAAAAACATTAATTGCATTGAATTTATGTGAATTGCCTAAATCCACTTTAGAATTTGATAATGTACCAAGATTAATAAATCGATAAATTAAAAGTCAATATACAAAGGTATATACTTCCCTGATATTCTGTAATAATCATAAAGATCATAAAGTTTTAAAAGACATTGTATTCAGCTTCCCATAATGAATGGTAGAGGTTATTCTATCAGGGATATCAAACCTTGTAGATCTGCAGGGGGAGGTCGAGGAGGTAGTGACTAAAATGTTGGATATAATATCATGTACTTATCCAGTCATTCAATCAATCAAATAAATACATACTTACTGAGTGGCAACAATGTGCTAGAGGTGGTCATAAAATGGAACATGATAACAGTTTTCTACTATCTATATTCATTATAAGGCTGAACTCACATGAGAAATATACTTAAGTGGTTTTCTGGATACTTGGCTGTGGAAAACTATCCTGATTTATTAAAGTGACAGAACAAAAAGAAAAGGTAAGAATCACTAATCTGAAATAATTCCTAGATAGTCTATGACAAAAGGAAAGAAAAAAAGGAATACAGGATTGAATAGTGACTCAGTCAAGAACCTCAATGAAATTCTTCAAAACTTTCACGTCTATCTACTAAAAAAATAATTAAATATTTAAAACTTAGATTCATATGCTGGCATTTTTAAAATACATTATTCATCAATGGCCTTTTTTTAAAATTTAATGTTACTGGCACCCTTAGAACAATATCTCTATAATTTCAATGCCAAATAATTAATACCTCTGTCACCATCCCTGACAAAGAACAAAAATTGTGACTCTTACCTTCTTCAGATTCTATAAGAAAAGGATATATTAAAAATAAAGGCATGCAACACTCATGACCAGAGAGGCTTCAACATAGGACAGTACTGGGACCAGCTCTCTACCCCTTCATCTGAATGACCATCTTCCTATACCCTCTATTACCAGAGTTCTACCTCCTATCTTTCCCTTTTATGCATGATCTCTATGTAAATCTCACTTGCTAGAAAACAAGATTGAAAAAAAAAGTAAACCTATTCCTTTATTTTTTCATCTTAATTCTTCATCTCTAATTATATTTTTAATGGTAAAAACATAGGAAAATAAGTGAAATGTAAAAAACTGGAAAGTAAAGATAAAATATGATTACACAAAATGGCAAAAATGGCAAGGCACTGACTTAAATATTTAGTTATATCCTAGTTTAAATATTTCCATCTAAAGGAAGATTTGTTACGTGAAGGAAAAGGTAGAAATTTCCCTTTAAAAGTTACGGAGTCGGAAAATCTTTTAGACAACATCTGGTACAAACTAATTGAAAACCTTCAAGATAATTCTTTCTTCTTAATGTATGCATTTTTGACAGAAGTATCTTTTCAAAAAGAGAAGATCAACCAACCAAAGGTATTTGAAGTAGGTGAGAATTACAGATTGGAGGTCTAGATATCTTCTGCACCTCAAAGCCAGTCCTATAAAGAAACACCTGAAACTTTTCAAATCATTAGCAGATGAAAAGTAGACAACAGAGACACTGCACTGGTTACCACTAAATCAGAGACAGTATTTCATGGCTCCCCAGATGGTGCCCATTAAATGTTACCTATCTGCATGGCGATTAGGAGTTGGCTTAAAAGCACCAACAGCTTCCCCATGGTCCAGATGGGGCCCTCTTGTATACATGTTGTTGTGGAATGCATATCCATCAGCTGGAGGATACTCAGAGACAGTGGAGTGCTGAAAGACAGAGCAGGATAAGTTAAAGAATCATCAAATACCATTCAAATGACCACTAACATCTACCATATTATGATCAGTTTCTATTTTCAAGTGATTATCCATTATGTTATTAAGTTATGAAACTAGGATGATATATTTTTGTCAAAGATCTGCTTAGAATAAGAAAAGTTATTAGTTCAAAGGCTAATTTTTATTTTATTTTATTTATTTATTGGTGGTGCTGGGGATTGAACTCAGGGCCTGGTACATGCAAGGCAGGCACTCTACCAACTGAGCTATCTCCCCAGCCCACAAAGTCTCAATCTTACTTCTGAAAATAATCAGGTATAAAAGCTCCCCAGATGGTACCCATTAAATGTTACCTATCTGCATGGCAATTAGGAGTTGGCTTAAATTTTAGTAAAAGATGATATTAGATTTTAGTAATAGATAACATTAGATTTTAACTCCTGTATAAAACAAAATTGGTAGGAGGAAAAAATCTCTTTAACCTTTGCTCTCTGAGTTTAAGAAATAATACCTCCTCCACTTTAGCAAAGCCAATATTGTAGCATTAAAACACTCTGAACTCTTAGATTAATAGCAACTTGTTTTTAAAATTGTACACAGATCACCATTTTATTTTATTTTTGTTTTTTTAATTTTTTTTTTCAAATGGCAGTACTATTATCAGGTGTACTGATAAGGAAGCACAGAAAGGCACAAATATATTGATCTTGATAGTCAAGAGTCTGGGAAAAGACAATGTTGGAGTTATTTCTTTTCTGCAGTTAACGTAATTCAGACATGAAACTACTGGGTGCTACAAAGAGGGAAAGCTGAGGTCCATGGGTCCCTGTGATTACTGTGGTTTTAAAGCTGCAGAGGATACATCTGAGACTGGGAGAAAAACAAACAACATTACCATCTAAAGATTTCATATGGTTTCCTTATGTACAAAGAAGTATGAGGAAAGAATGACAGACACTGAAGCATTTTAATTCCTCAGTATTTAATTGTTTATGGATTCACGGGGGCAAATTTTTTAGATATTTAAAACTGGGGATGTTTCAGGAAAGTCTTCAATAGATGGTTACTATAGCTAATCCTAAAGAAAAGGCTGGCAGAAATGGGGCTGAGTTAAGCCATGGTGGGTTGATGTCAAAATACCCATGTTATATTATATTAGGTAATATATTGCACTTTGTGTACAAAGAGCAGACGATTTTCAGCCATTTAAACATATAAGCTCAATCAATTCAGTTTATCATTTCCCTAGGAAAGACAGAGACTCTAAATTTGATTAGTAATTTGTTTTTATTAAGACTGTGCTATAGAGAGGCAAGAAACAGAGTCATCCCCACCTTTTGCCTGGTTCTGACCTAGAGAGTATGGAATTGGCTAGTGTGAAATCACTGGTCCTGAGAGAGCTTGGGAGTGCTGGAAAGGAGGTGAGAAATGACAGTAAATGACGAACTATGATGGCTACACAGTGTGGTTGAGGGCTGCAGTTGGGTCAGTGGAAATCAGGAAGCAAGAACTGCACATCTGTCCCTCCACATCACCTATGCCTTTCAATTCCAGACAACATCACCAGATCCTGTATTACCCAAGTCTTGTTGTAAATGTATTTATTATAGTGGCAATAAAATATAATAAAGTCTCCCTTCTATGTATGATTACATTTTTCATGCATTTTAAATCATCATTACTTGGCCTCTTTTTCAACAAAATCTCAAGAAAAAAATCCCCTGGAATGGCCAGCAGGCACTTTTCATTTCATTTTTTCAAACCTCTGGATGTCCACTTAAGTGATAAAATGGGAAAAAGTTTACAACAGGAAAATAACTCATACAAGGAGGGATTCTCAATAATTTCTCTTTTAAAATTACTCACAGAGTGTAGAGAAACTTATATCCTGGAACCCAAGAACACAGTACTCTCTCTTTAAATACACAAATTGAAAAGAATTCCCAAAAGTGAATTTCTGAGGCATACATTTACAGTGAGCATATTCTTATTTAAGATATGAATACTATAAACTAGAAATTTTTTTATTTGAAAACAACTATAACTATAGCAACAGCAAGTGTATCATATTTTCATGTTGGGTTATTTTTTTTTCTCTACAAAGACTCCTTTCTAAATAGAAAATTCACAGTGATGAGCTCTGAATTAAAAAGTAGAGGCAGGGACATATGCTTGCCAACCAATGCTCAGAAACGAGGTCATCTCCTCAATTAAGCATTTAGAGGGAAGAGCAGGTATGGAGCCTGCACTCTCCTCATATGCAGCCGGAGGAAAAAAACAATTGGGAAAAAAATATACTGAGTATTGTGTTTTCTTTATTTTAAAAAATTCAAGAGTTTAAACAACTTTCTATAATATTATTATTGCCTAAGAATAGTCCCCTGGGGGAATGATTTTAAGAAATCTAATTTATACATGTTTCTCCTTAAGTGGCCACAGGCTTTAATTTACTATGATTTGCTAATTCATTTCCTCATATCAGGTTTTCCATATTATAAATACTTGTGTAGTATGAGAAAATAAACCTAAGGAATTAAATAAAGGAAGAAAATAGAACTTCAGGAGCATCTAGTTATCATTTGCTATTTCATTCCCTTAATTTGCTCCCCAAATAGGTTATAATATAAAGCTTACTAAACACATTAAAGACACAATACATTTTATGATATCCTGAGGATATGACTGTGTTTTAAGTGATCATTTGAACCTGAAAACTGAAGTCCAGAAAGGATTTGGTCCTCCAGCCATCCCCATAGGACTCCAGAAGTTTTGAACTAGATAAAAAGAAAGGGCTGGGGATGTGACTCAGAGGTACAGTGCTTGCTTAATATGTGCAAGGCCCTGGGTTCCTTCATAGCGGAAGGAAGGGAGTGAGGGAGGGAGGAAGGAAGGAAGGAGGGAAGGGAGGGAAGGAGGGAGGGAGGAAGGGAGGGAAGGAGGGAAGGAAGGGAGGGAGGAAGGGAGGGAGGGAGGGAGGGAGGGAGGGAAAGAGGGAAGGAAGGGGGGAGGGAGGGAAGGAGGGAAGGAGGGAAGGAAGGGAGGAAGGGAGGAAGGAAGGAAGGAAGGAAGGAGGGAAGGAAGGAATGGATGGAGGGAAGGAAGGAAGGAGGGAAGGAAGGAAGGAGGGAAGGAAGGAAGGAGGGAAGGAGGGAAGGAAGGAAGGAAGGAAGGAGGGAAGGAGGGAAGGAAGGAATGGATGGAGGGAAGGAGGGAGGGAAGGAGGGAGGGAAGGAGGAAGGGATGGAAGGAGAAAAGAAGGGCGGGAGGGAAGGAGGAAGGGAAGGAGGGAGGGAAGGAGGAAGGGAAGGAGGAAGGGATGGAAGGAGAAAAGAAGGGCGGGAGGGAAAGAGGGAGAGAACAAGGAAAGAAGGAAGGAAGGGAGGGAGGGAGGGAGGAGGGAAGGAGAGAAGGAGGAGAGAGCAGGAGGGGAGGGATAAGAAAGACTCAGGGTTACCAGGGCTTGGGAAGCAGTGGCAGCAGGGACAGAATTTTGCACTTTGTGTACAAATAGCAGACAGACTGGGGCAGAGAAACTAACAGTAACTGATTCTAGAACAATCTTCAGATGAATGAGAACTTACGATCACAATGCATAGATCATTGCTACTCCATCTACAAAAAGATATGGTTAAAAATGTTTACCTCATTGGACAATCTTTTCATGTCTTGCTTGCGCTGATGTTCTGCTACATTTGCCACAGATTCAGCCAAGTGGTACATATCTTGTTCCATTGGTGCCCCCATGAAGTTCAGCATGGGGGGCTCCCAGCCATTGCGGAACCGTGGAACATATGGTGGAATAAATTGTTCTTTCGGCCACTCTGCTCTGAAGGAGGGCATTAAGTCATATAAACAATAAAATTAAGAAATGTATCCATGTTGATAATGATCTTCAGTATAATTATCCACAAAACAAAACAAATAACACATACTCAAAAAAACAACACATTCCTCATTGGCCTCCATTCACCCAACAAGGAAAGTAAATATGTTTCTCATATTCACACCAATTAAACGAAAGAAAGATTCAGTTCTGTGGCATGATGTGTTTTTTTTTTTTAATATTTATTTATTTATTTATTTATTTTAGTTTTCAGCGGACACAACATCTTTGTTTTTATATGTGGTGCTGAGGATCGAACCCGGGCCGCACCCATGCCAGGTGAGTGCCCTACCGCTTGAGCCACATCCCCAGCCCGCATGATGTGTTTTTATTACTTTGCCTAAAGTCCTCATTAAACTCAACTTTTCAAAATGGATATAGGTTTTAAAAAATCTGTGTGGGAAGGAGTGTGAAGTCAGAAGTGTGATAAGTATTTACAGAATAAACTTCTCCTAATCTAAAGTAGTTTCTGACTCTCACCTTTCCCTTTGCTCCCCCTTACATCACCATGAAACACATAAGAGAGATCTTTCAAAAGAGAAAAAACAGTCAAGCCTGTTATTAAGGTTCATGATTTTTTAAATTATAAAGTTCACTAAAATGAAACAGATGACCAATTTTACAAATTAAATGTATCAGCTCAATTTTAATCGGCAAAGTCCACTAATCTATAATTATAATCACTACCCATTCATTGTCTGATGACTATGAGAGAGATTTATTCCTACGAGCTCCTGATCACTCATGAACCACAAAAGAACCAGGACAGGATTACGGCTTCACTTTTGCTACAATATGTTGCTTCATCTTTAATAAATGATTTAATTCTTCACATTGTATTTCTACTATGATGAAATGAGTCATTTTATTCAGATTACTATGTACCTTCATGATTCTTTTCTTTTTATGAGTTTTTAAATCAGCATATTCATTTTGTAATACTCTTAATCAGGATCTGAAATGACCCTTTTCTCATGTTAAGAACTAACAATATATTTCCTTTAGATGTAGATTTTCAAAGGTTCATTAATTTTCTCATTTTAAGGTAGAACTCAAAACAAAATAACTAAAAAGCCTGGGCTATTTTTATTGTATGAGAACTGATAAATTTAATAAGCTTTATGGGAAAAAATTAAATCCCACCAAGGCTTCATATAAAATTATAGCCTGCATAGAGTTAACAGATTTAAGAAATCTATTGAAGCAGTTTTATATAGTATGACATAAAAACTGTATTATAGAGTATACAGTATGACATGTTGATACATGAATAATAGATAAGCAAATATATAACATATAGATATATAAATAAATCTAATAATAATTTCACCATAAAAGCAGCAATTTTAGTGCTTTTAATAAATTTCCATAAATCATTCAAAGTATAAGTTATACTCCAATACAAGCAGTAGCCAAAATTCAGAAAATAAGTGGGAAAGGTTTGTATGTGTTTCAATATAAGAAAAACGAAAACAAGTTTATGAAAATAAAATGCTTTAAAAGTAACTTGTACCTACCTGATTTATTAAATTAATTCAATCAACTTAAAAAAAAAAAAAAGAAAATAAGGTGTGCATTGGTCCATACCTTTAAGCCCACCCAAAAACATTAAGAAGACAAAGTTCAAAGCAACCAAGTGATTATACTGAATGACTGACTCTAACAGAATAAAGAGATTTAGATAAATGAGCAAGCAAAAACTATTCACATGTGAAATTAGAAATGTTTTTATAACTTGGTTTACTTGGCAAGCATTAGTCTTGCACTTGTTAATGATTTGTCTTTCTCAATCACTTTACTGAAAAACACACAATTTCGAAAACTATCCAGTCTTCCCTTACAGTTCCACTGCAACTGTTCTGGCCCTGGAGGAAGCTGATGCTAAGGAACCTCTACTACAGTGTGCATTTCCCAGGATGCCGCTCTGCCTCCAGTCACTGGACACAACTACCACACTGATCTTTTAGAAACAGGGATGCAGTCACATCATACTCCTGTTCAGTTAATAGTTTCTCCACAGCCTTCAGAACCAGGCCCAGGTTCCCTTATGACCTTGGAAACCTTGTAATCGAGCCCCACTTACCTCTGAATGCCTAACTTAACGCCCTCCTCCTCTATCCCTTCTTCACAGTCATCCACCACCTACCATCCCTCTCCAGATAAACCCGTCACACTCTGTGCTCTGGACTTCCCTGCTTCCTGCTTTCCCTTGTATCTTTCTTTCTAATGGGAAGGCCCTTCCCTGATACATGGCAGGGAGATCCTACTTATCCTACTGAAAGGCAGTTTAGCAAAGCAAACATAAACATTGACTACAGGTTCACATCCTTGCTCTGTCACAAGTAGTGTGACTCTGGGCAAATCACTTAACATCTTTGGTTCTCACTTTCTTCATCTGTAAAATAGAGATAATAACAGCATCCATGTAAAGTGTGTGGAAGAACATAGCAAACACACTGGGTGTGAACACCACATATGTGTCTGTATATATTGTGTGTACATACCTGTACCTACTAGAATTATTATCTGTTGTTTTAAATGGCAGCTTTTTCACAAAAGCTAATTATCAGTCCTTGTCCTGATCCACCTTGCCAACCAACAACATTCTGCTTCCACCTTGCTCCTGGCACTCACCAAGCCTTACACTGCTTATACTTCAACCTCCTTCACTAGACTTAAAGCTTTTTAAGGTTCTAGGCTTTTCCATCCTATAACACCTAGTCCTTTATACATAGAAAGTTAGATAAATGTCTCATTAGATAAATGCAATAAATGAAAAACAATACTTACAGCAGTACAGGTATTAATGCTAAATTCATATATCTCACCTGGCTTTCATCCAAGTTTCGCCCAGTGACATCCACAGCTGCCGTTCATCAGTATTGACAGTATAATTTAAGAAATCAATTGTGTCCTTAGTCAAGAGGGGGCTGAGTACTGAACTGGCTAGTTCAGGACCCCCTGTTGCCTGCACCACCTAGAATGATAAAGTATATTTTAGCAAAAAGATGACTATTATTTCTGTATTTTCCAATGGTATAGACAAAAACCCATGTCAAAAACAAGCACTTGTTTTTATGTATTCACATTAAATTTTTAATTTGTTCAACACACTACTGAATAAAAAACAGCTTAATAAATCAACTTGTCGTTGGCCAGTGTGGCACTAGAATCCCAGTGACTTGGGAGTCTGAAACAGGAGGTTCGCAAGTTCAAAGCCAGCCTCAGTATCTTAGCGAGGCCCTGAGCAATGAAGTGAGACCTTGTCTCTAAATAAATAAATAAACAGGGCTGGGATGTGGTTCAGTGATTGAGAGTGCCTGGGTTCAACCCCTGGTACCAAAAGTAAATAAATAAATAATCAACTTGTCCAGTCCAATGGTGCCTTAAAATCTAAAATAAAAGTTAACAGTTTAAACATGAACAGTATCCACATATTGACTATGTGACTGTATTTTTCCTGGTAAATATTAATGGCTATGCAGAAAATTCTTCATCCTTTGATTTCACTATATTTGTTTTTTGTTGTTTTAAATATATTTATTTCTACTGGAAAATCTATTACCCTAAACTTG
This sequence comes from Callospermophilus lateralis, assembly GCF_048772815.1. NCBI lineage: Eukaryota > Metazoa > Chordata > Mammalia > Rodentia > Sciuridae > Callospermophilus > Callospermophilus lateralis. Next base: position 83,842,339 of record NC_135308.1, read on the forward strand.
AAAATATGGTTCTAGAAATGAAAACTGTTGAGAGAAATGAATCTTGAATTATTAGTCCATGGCTGTGCCTATTCAGATGTATAAAAATAAAAGGATCTGGGAGAAAGGTGACAGAAAATTGAGAACAGGTACTCTAATCTACAGAATTTCCCCCAGAATTTAATTCCAGAAAATTTCCCTGATTTAATATGGATAATTTAATGACCAGCAGAAACAAACAGGTGCAACGCTCTGATAAGCAGAATGAAGAGAAGTGGAAGTCCAAACACTGCTCCGCACTTGCTCCTCAAGAGCGACTTCCTGGCTAAAGAGCAGTTATCTCCTAAAGCAGAAATCAGAACCCTTTTATAAAGAAAAATCTCACCTCTCAAAGATGTGGCATAAGAAGAAAGGAGATTGTTTCAAATGGCTTCAGACCAAGAGTCAATTTCTCTTCCAGCATCCAGTTATGAGTGTACTCTGCTATTCTATGCCTCTTTGTATTTGCACATGCTATTCTCTGTACCGCAGAAGGCCCTTCACTCAGATGCTCCCAGGCACTGCCTTTCCTAGGAAGACTTTCTTAACACCACAGCCTAACCCTCAACACAGCTTCCCACCACGTCCATATCCTCAAAACAATTTATTAGTAACACATTACACTGTAATTTATGGCTTATTTTTCAGTTTCCCTTCATTGGAGGGTGAAGACTGAGACTTATTTGACTTTGAATTGAAAAAGACACAGTGTTAGGGGAAGAAATGAAAATATAGAAAAGGGTGGATAAAGGAGGTACTTTGACTCTTGTTTGAGAACAAAACTTACACTGACAACCTAGAAGAGTAAATTTTAACTTCTGAGCCCTATAAGGATTTCCAGAAAACACGTAGAGATGATTAAGAGGGGAAATTCAGGGAGTAAAAAAAGGAGTAGAGGGATATTACAGAGGGAAGAGGAAATGCAATGCAAGGAAAGTAAATAAAAAGCTATGGCCACAGGCCCTCCCAAGGACAAGCAGGCATGAGCAGGAGGCTGTGGCTCTGCCTGTGTTGCATGCTGAGAGTGAGGGAGCAATTCACCAGGCTGAAAACCACTAAGTTCTGCCTGGCCCACAGAAGAGCCTGAAAAATGGCCTTTTCCCAACTGTCCAGGTAATAAGCCTGGTCCCACAGGAAGAACATTTAATGTAGCTATGAAGTATCCACTGTTAATAAGGAGTCATTTTTGAGAAAGGCAGAGATTAAATGAACCAGTGTTCTTAGAAATTAAGCCTGATCACAAAGATGAGTTGTAGATTAGGAAAACCAGTCTCACTGTTGTATAGTTCTACTCTGCAATGACTAGATTTCTATTTACAAGTTGTGAATATTAAAAAGGGTGAACAGAAACTGCATTATAAATAATACTTCCTAATAACTCAAAATAAGATAGGATCAAAGGTATGCCAAAGAATATAAATTTTGCTAATAAGCTAGTATTTGTTACACAACAAGAATTACTGAACTATAACTAGATAAGTAGAAATCTGAAACTCTGTATGGAGCAGCAACAGGTTCAACCAGTCCTTGTTGATCTTCTTTATTAACAAACACAATCTTTATTAACAAACACAATCTTATTGACATCATCCAATGCTCTTGACATAAAGATGATCCTCAATTATACATCTCTAGGCCTGATTTCTCCATTGAACTTCAAATCCATATATTCAACTATTGATTCAAATTTCCCTATCTGGATACAACTCAATTTTGACATGTGTAAACCTGAAGCCCTAATCTTTCTCCAAAAATCTGTTCTGCCCATAGCCTCCCCTTCTGAGTCAATAACCACTCCATCCTGCCAGTCTTAGTCCAAAGGAAGAATTAGTAGATCTTGCATAGCACATGCAATCCACCAGAAAATTAGTAACTGGATTTCCCCTTGCCACCTCCAATGCCACCTGGTACAAGCACCATTAATCTCCCATCTGGATTATGTTAACAGCCACCCTGTTCCATTCTTCACTCAAATTTCTAAAAATGCAGCCAGAGCAGTCCTATTCTGCTGAAAACTGCCCATGAATCAAAGGTCTCACCATTCATGTATGGACCAATGAGATATATTCTCAGGTTATCTTATTGCCTTCTATCTCCTTATAATCTTTTTCCCCCTCATTTTGTTAAAATTACAATACCTATGTATTCTAAGAACATGCTTTGTATATTACCACCTCAGAGCATTCACACTAGGCCTTTCTTTGGTTGAAATTGTCTTCCTTCAGAAATCAACATGACTCATTCCTTACTTCCGTTACTCCAGTGGCATCTTCTTAGTGAGGTTTCCCTAACCAACCCAATAGGGTGACATTCCATGACACACTCACAAACACATATGTAGCCACCCATGGCACTCCCTGCTGATATTCCAGGCCCTATTTTCTCACAAACATCTAATTTCTAGAAAACTGTACTATTTGTGCATTTATTTACCATATTGGTTGCCCCTCCAACAATACAATATAAGTTTCAAGAGAGTAAGAATTTTTGTACGAGAGTAAGAAATTTTGTTCCTGATGAGCTACTGTCCTGTCAATTACCTAGGAGGCTCTCAACTGATTTTGTTGGATGAACATTTTAATGTGAAGAATTTGGGTCCTATATAACTTCATAGAGGAAAGCCACCATCCAACACTTGACTTCTCATGATTAGCCTAGTTTGAGAGAGATAAAAATGCCTATATCACTGGGAACAGAGGCACATGTCTATAAGCCCAGCAGCTTGGGACACTGGGGCAGGAAGATTAGGAGTTAAAAGTCAGCTTCAGCAACTTATTAAGGATTCATGCAACTTGGTGAGACCCTGTCTCTAAATAAAATACAAAAAAGGCATGGGGATGTGGTTCAGTGGTTAAATGCTCCTCGGTTTAATTCCTGGTACAAAAGAAAAAAAAAAAACATGTCTATCTCACTTAAGCTACTTTATAATATATACCAGTGGGTTCTGAAACAATAGTATCCAATAGACTTTTATTTATTTTTCACTTACCTAAAAATGCCAGTTTCTTAATTTCTAAAATAAGGTGGAGGTTTTTTTGTTTTGTTTTGTTTTTGTAGTTCTGGAGATTTGAATCCAGAACTTTGTATCTTCTAGGCAACCACTCTACCACTGACCTACATTCACAGCTCTAATAAAGTGCATGAATTGCTGATTTCTAAGGTTCTTTTAAACTCTCAAATTTCACATTCTCAATTTTTAATGAAATGGTAAGAGAAACAGCAAGATAATGAAGAAAAACTGACTAGATAAATAGTGTTGACTCTTGGGGCTGAAAAACATACTAAGAATGATTAATTTATTAAATTAATAAAATCTCACCATATTTAATGGAGTAAACAAAAAATGAACCAAATCAGCAGCACTAGGGTTCTGGATATGAGACTTCAGTTTGGCCTGCAACAGAAGAAAATAAACATATATATTACTAAGATGTAATCAAGCAAAAAATAGACACTTAAGGAGGTCTGATGTAGATTCATTGGTCTTACTTTTAGTATATTTACCAGCCTGGAGAGAATGAGAATAAATAAATTTGATTTAAAAAAATAAGGGGTCATTTTTTTTACTAAGTTTCTTAGATATACAAGTTTTATAACTTGTTGTTTTACAGTCAATCAAAACACGAATATAAAAAACAGATTAGAATAATATTCTCTCTTAATTTTTAGGAACCTCCTAGCTAGATTTGATCTTTTTCATTTATTCCTTCAAATTATATATAAATAATTTGCACTTACCAGAAGGTTAAATCCATGTTTAAACTTCTGGAAACAGTCCACAAATTCATCAGGAGGTGGAGGTTTTGCCCTCAGTGTTAAAACACCCTCTACGAAACATAAGGGGAAAATGAGAACAAAGTTCCAAGAAAAAGTTCTAAAAAATGTTTCTGGAGGATAGTAACTTTTAAAATGAGATTTGAAAGGGTTTTTTTTTTGTTTTTAATTTTTTAGGGCAATTTGTAGAAATCATCATGGTTGGATGAAAATAGCTTATGGAGAAATAATTTGCAAGTACACACAATAACAAACATTAAACCAGAGAAACATGAGAATAGACAAATACATTAGGTTAGGCTGTGGATGATCTTGACTGCCAGGGTGAGGAATCTGATTAAATCAATAAAACATGGAACTAACATGCTTTATAGCAGAAGGATAAAGTGATTGACCAGAGATTTAGGAAAAGTGTTCTCACAGCATAAAAGGGCTAAAGACTGCTTAGAAAGCTGGGTTAAGAAACCATAATCATTTGAACTGGATGCTACTTATGAAAAGGAAAAGGGGGAAAATGGATACAAGAGACACTGAAAAAATAAACCAATGTTGGCTACAAGCTAGAGAATAAAGTCATGAAAGAATCTGTGGTTCTGAATCAGGTAGAGCAAGAGGATAGCTTGTCCTTTATAAAGAATACAGAAGGAAGTGGTTGGTTGAGCACCATGAAACAATACTTAGTTTCCAAATATGTGGAGGTGAGGTATATGGCAGATATATACATCTGAAAGGCAATACTAAGTGCCAAGTGCCTATTATATTGGTAGACAAAGATCTGGAAGTCATCCGTAATGGAAGGGACATTTATTTACTATTCTTTTATACATTTCAAGTTATACCACTTGCCAAAGGAAGTATAAATAATACTTTCATATTTATAATTTACATATTTTGAGGCATTTGAAATAGCCGAAATGGAGCATACTTGAAAACTGTATGTGACTTTGAATGTCCACGTTTGGAACTTTGTGATGATAAATTCAAATCCATTAACATTTTTAAGCATTTTAATGAGAAGTCAACTTTTATTTAAAAAATAATGAGGTTCTATATTTACAATAAAATTAATCCACATAAAAGAACAGAGCTACAGATTTCCTTACTAGACGCCAATTTTAAAATCACTATAATGAAAACTATAGATACATGGTCACTAACTGAATCACAGAGTCTCTGTGATTCATACAGTGCATCCTAAGATTTTTCTTCACTATAGCCATCCTGAACCAAAATAAGCTCTTTTCTGGGCTCAACATCACTGCCTAAATCTCTGGTGCTATCCCCAAACTAGATAAGGCATCTTGGTTCACAGTCAATGAGTTTTGCTAAGCAGTTCCAAGGGCAGAAATTCTACTTAGAACTAGAGTTTTAAATATTCTTTGGAAGATTAAGAAAACCCAACTTACCTCCTGGTCCTTTTTTTTTACTTTTCTTAGTTTTTTTCCTTTTAGAAAGTTCAGAGTATGCTTCAGCTGCTTTTTGGAGTTTTGTAATAAAAAATTCAATGTCATCCAAAATATGATTTAAGATTTGCTGGAATTAGAAATTGCCAAATAAAATATAAAACAATGCAAAACAATTCTTGCTTTAGCTGTACAATGCTAGTCAGTAAAGAATAGAAAGTTTAAAAAAAAGAAAAAAAAGTAACAAACAATGCCTAAAGGCAGGTTTTAAGTTAATCACTAATTCTAAGAAAAAGAATTGAATATACCTGTGGCTAAAGTCTGACCTCTGCATTTTTCTTTAATTTAATTTTGTTGTATTTTCAATACCATCAGGAAAGCATTCACAATATCTACTCAGATTATTAATTATTTTCAATTACTCTAATTTTCTCATAGTGTTCTCCCACACAAAGTGAGGGGGGAAATTCTAAGAAATGTTTTTTAGAACAGCACTGAGCATTTTGTTTTGCTAATAAATGTCCTAATAAAGAACTGACAATAGTATTTCATGGAATTAAAGGCTTTTGGAATACTGTGATAATCTAACAAACAAATAGCTGATAGGAAAAATAACAGGCATTGTGGGCTGCTGGTATAGATCAGTGGTAGAGAACTTGCCTAGCATGCGCCACATGAGGCCCAGCAAAGAAAAAAAATAAAGAGAAACAAAGAAAAAAAAGAAAGGCATTAACCAAAGTTTCTACATGATAAAATAGAGATAATAATACATGTACTTTCAGGGATCACTGGATAATTAATTACTTATATATTGTATATCTATATATCTTATATATTATAGTCATTGACTTTCTCCAGTTTATATGTTTCTTATAGACTAGAATTTGGGGTTGAATAAATGCTTAACATGTAATTGTGTGATGTAAAACTTAAGTTCCAAACTTCAAATTCCTTTAAGTATTTATTTCTAAATAAACAGAAACATGTATATAGTATAAAAAGTAATTATGGTGATATTATATTCTATATCACAGGACACTGTCACCCTGCAAGTAAATTATTACAGGGAAATAAAAAGCACTACCCTTTACAATGTATTTACATTTATATATTTATAGAGGTCCCATTAAAATTTACCTATTTGTCCTTTAAAATGCCACTAAACTGTTTTTGTGGTATTCTAAAATAAAGTCTTAATAAACTCCAAGAGATATTGAAAAGATACCTCAGGTATGTTTTATAAACTATGAGAAAAGAAAAACTGAAATATCCTTCATAGCTGATAATTCAATCTCAATTCCTTTGTAAACTAGTTAATACCCTAGTTCTATCACAACTACTAAGTACTAGAAGAAAAGTAAAATAGCTAAAAGGAAAAAGAAAGTATTTCAAACACCAAAACCACCACTGGAAAAATAAATCATAATTTCCATAAAATACCTTTATTTAAAATCACCTCATCGAAGTGTATTATTATTTTTTTTAGAGAGGGGGGGGAGAATTTTAATATTTATTTTTTAGTTTTCGGCGGACATAACATCTTTGTTTGTATGTGGTGCTGAGGATCGAACCCGGGCCACAAGCATGCCAGGCGAGCGCACTACCACTTGAGCCACATCCCCAGCCCCGAAGTGTATTATTTTTTCTCTATAAAAAAAAAAAAAAAGTAATGATCTAAGGTGAATGGTGTACTTACCACATCCCTGTCAATTCGGGCCGCTGTCATCTCTGGTGTTTCTTCCTGCTCGTGATACTGCCGTGGTCTCTCAACTGAAGAAAGGAGAATCATAAGTCTGTAAACTTTTACTAAGGTAATACCAATACAGCTGATAAAAACAGAATAGAAAATAAGGCCAGGTGCAAAGGGACCATATCCACAGAATGCACAAATCAAATGTGCTCATGATCCAAAATGCCTCCTTGCCACAGTTATCAGAAGCACTTGAGCAGAGGTGGAGTCCTGGCCTTCTCATCTGGATGATGTTTATTTGCCTGTAATGTCCCTCTGTTCTCCCTCCTCCCTGTCAGTAACCTATGGAATCAATCCTAACTTGGCATGCTTTAATTCCTACATGAGGAAGAAATATAAGCTAGCAATTAAGCATCTATTTCTCAAAAAGCAGCCAACTAAATTCTAACATAGCAAAGCCACTAATTTCTATGCATAACACTGCGGCTACAATAAAACTTTGGGAGTTATTATTGTAATTAAGCTTAAAACCTACAATGTTGGGCTCATTAATTTTGAGCCATATTCTCCAAGTCAGAAATACCTTCAGGAATTTGCAAATTCAAGAATAAATGTCTCAAGAGCATTTGAAATGCTAAGGCAGCTCAGTTGACGGGAGCATGATGTTAGTCATGAGGTGGCTATCATGAGCTCCTTCCTGGTGTGAGTCAGTTAGCACTCCCACCAGACACAGTCTTTGGTACAAATATTTCATAGTAGATTGAATTTAAAAATATATGGATAGAACAAGAGCAGCAAATCACAATGAAAGGAAATATAACTCATGATACAGCATGATGACTCCTGATGTTCAATACAGAGAGCTGCTAACAAATATTGAAAACTCTGTATTTCTATGCCTCCTCTATGTTAACATTACCCATAAGTGGAATACTGCTCCCCCCAAAAAAGGAAAAACTTGCTGAGCCTTATGAAACTTAATTAGTAGCTATAACTACTTTAAGATCATTAGCATTTATCTGTATGAAATCCTGCCAGTTAGCTGCAGCTTTACATACAGCTGCTATCTTGGCTACAGCTGCTACAGAAAGCAGGAACCCCAGGGAGGTCCCAAAATATCATCTAGAGGGCAGAAGAAGTGGGAGGTGAGCGATCTCTAGGACTCTGGCAGGTCTGAGGCACCACTGCTGCTATTCTTCACAGGTCACTTTAGGAAGTCAGGGTAGTTCTACCTCAGGGGTTCCAAGAAGCTGCATGCACTGTGTTGGCCAGTCTCAGAGAGACCAGAAAGATTCTCCTCTGCTGGGGGTTGGGGGGTTCTAACTAAAACTGGCCTGGATCCAGACAGAACCACGTGCACTAAGAGTCATGTTCTGCTTGGCCTGGAAGTTCTGAAAACCTTGCCTCACTGAAATTTTAACAGATGACACTGTAGAGAATACTTCAGAAAAAAATATAATGAGAAGTTGGGGGTGGGGTGGAAATAGGAAAGACTGTAGAATGAATCAGACATAACTTTCCTATGTTCATAATGAATATACAACTAGTATAACTCCACATTATGTGCGACCACAAAAAGGGGAAGTTATGCTCCATGTATGTATTATATGTCAAAATGCATTTTACTGTCACGTAAAACTAAAAAGAGCCAATAAATAATTAAAAATAAATGTAATAAGAGCTTAGAAACACCTAGGAGTAAGTTCTCTAAATTACATTAGATGGGACATATGTTCTTACGAGTTTGCTCAGAATGTCTGTAAACTTAGGTTTACATGTAAACTTCTAAAAATATTTTGGAGAACACAAGAAGCTTAATAAAATAGCAAATAATTCAGAAAAAAATAATCTATACAATTTGGCAAAATTAGAAAGGAAAATTACATTTACAATTCTGTTACGTAATGGTTAGGTATTATTTTCTTTCCTACTCACAGCAACCCATGAATTATCATCCCCATTTTAAGAATAAGGCGTTAGTACAGAGAAATAACATTCCACGATCTCAGGCAGGCAGATCCGCTTCAGAACCCAACTTCTGACCCAGCAGATTCCAAGTAGAATTCAATGTCACTCACATTGGCAACTGAGTTACATTATTTAACTACACTACTAGTTATCCTGTCTGAATAAGAATTTACCCAATAAAGGATGAGTGATTGAAGGAGACCCACTGATAGGAGGCAAAAGAGTAAGGTCCTTTGCATCAAATTCGAAATTGCTACATTACAATTTATTCCTCTTTAATAAGGTGTTTTGCAATCATAAAAATTCAGATTCTTATAAAATATTATGACATAAAAAGTATCAGTAAGTTCCACGCTCTAGTTTTTTTTTAAAAAAAAATGCCAAATGGATATATACATAGACCTCCATTTGACAAGATAAGCCCAAGGATGAAGCCTTTGCCCCTTCTCCATGTTCCTCCCAACAGTCACACCAAATCTGTCCAAAAGGGATGGAGCTAAGATCATAGCAAACAGAAAGAATCTATACAACAGTCATAAGAAGAAGAAATTGGATGGTCTTTTGTTTGACATATATTTTATTTCCATTATTTTAATGGTTAATCAAGTAAAACTTTCTCTCTTTGTATGAAAAAAAAGACTTGATCCTAACATCATATTTATTAAATGACTGGTGTGAATGCTCATAGATAATAATTTTAACAATAGTCAGGATTTTCCTTTTCTAAGACTTAACTTGTTTAAAATACAAACTTGAACTTCAGTTCAGAAATCAAAATTTGAAAGCAAGTACTACATCGAAATCCAAAATAAGTGCTCAATGAGACTTAATTCTAGAGATACTCACAGTCCCCTTGGTCAGCTGCCCATGCCGACCAGGCCGCTACTCGACTTCTAACATCCACCTGGGTGACAGTTCCTGGCGGCACAGGTGCAGGAGCTCTAGGTGGAGGTGGTATGCCAGGATCTGCTTTGGAAATCATCCTAAAAAAGAAGAAATTGCCTTCTCACCCTATTTCTATAATGGGTCAATTCTCTCCATTAGTATTAGTTTTTCACCTTCAAAAAGAACTGTGCCAAGGGGCAATGAGGACTTCCTAACCACTTCACACTGGATCTATTTATAAATATGAATGAGACAGAAAAAATACAGAAAAATTAAAATTCAGCTGAAAACAAGGCTGAATTTCCTTTTCCCCTGGTCTCATGGGATTTGGAAGGCTAGGACCAATGACAGGTCCAGTTTGTATGGCCTTGGGCTATCTTTTCTGGAAACACCACTCATCTGTCCTGACTCTCATGACTCCCACACAGTAGGAGAAGCATGTCAGAGGAAGGCCAGACACAGGGAGAGAAAGGCAGGAGCAGACACATGCTGACAGCCTGGGAGGAGAGCAAAGGAGTCGGACCGCAGGCCGTCAACCCGTAAGGGAGAACAGGGAACCTCCACGGAAAATGAGTCCTAGAAACCTTTAGGAGAGGGGAAAAAAATGATAAAAAGCCAATTCTGCTCCTTAATACATTTCAATGCTTTTACCTCAGGGCCTCGGGGCGCCTCTTCTGTTTCCCTCCTTTGCTGTCACTGATTGCACTTTCAATATCTTCACTTATCAGATTCGCCTGCAAAGAGAGACCAGTCAGCTGGAAGGCTGTAGATTTTTCTTAGATTTCATATGTAGATTAAAACAGAATACACGATTACATCCATTGTCTGAATTGGTATGTGTCTTGATGCTTCAGTTTGGATCTTGACTGTCCCCCCAAAACCCGGTATTACACGCTTGGTCCCCGACAGTGGTGCTGTAGGAGGTGGTGGGACCTTGAGGAGGTGGGGCCTACTGAAAAAGCAGCAGGTCTCTGGAGATATTGGAACCCCAAGCCTTTTCTTTCTCACTGTTTTTGCTTCCTGGTTGCCATAAGAAGAGCAGCTCCTCTACCACAAACACCCTGCCATGAGATACTGCGCTACCATAGACCGAAAGGCAAGCGGTTAGGCAACTATGGACTGAAACCTCTAAAACTGTGACCTACAATAAACCTTTCCTCTTTATAAGTTGATTATCTCAGGCATTTTGTCATAGTGGCTAGCTGACTCACATATCACTGTACTCATGGAATGAACCTCCACACTAGGTTGTATCTTTTCTGACAACCATTCTTATTTTGTCATTTTAGGTAAAAGTTAACTTTCTGCAATCTTTCTAATATCTTTCCAGAAAGATTAATCAGTAAGTACATTTTCTTAGAAACTAATGTGAGATAAGCAGCTAAAAAATTTATTTAATCTGGTTATGAAGTTTATTTATAGCCAGTGATTATTACTGTATAAAAGATTACTGCTGATGTATTCATCTCCTATTTTTATGCCTGTTTGTTCTTCATAATTATGTATGTTTTTCTTAAATATGTATATTGCATATTATTTAAGAGTAAGTACTGATAATCATAAAATTTTAGCACTAAACAGACACTTAAGATCATCTAATCTGTTCTACTTCTTTTCTAGTTAATGATACAGGAACACTTACATGGTATGCCTGTCCAAGGTCATACCATTAGTGGAATGAGAATACAGATGCTTCCCAGGGCAGTGTCACATCTGCAACAATGTCCAATTCCAATAAATTATTATAAACATGTCAAAGGCTGGCTACTGTGCCAGACAGAAAAACCGATAATGTCCAGAAATGCTGACCTTCTATAGGAAGACTACTATATTGCTAAGAAAAAATTTACCACTATGGTGGACAGGACCACTATATGAAGTCCCATAATAAACATTAAAATTCAAGATAAAAATCATACTGCAATATGATCCACATAAAGGAAACTGCATCTTGTTTCCATTTATAAATATTGTGAGTGTGTGTATACACACATATATTTATTATTTATTTATTTTTAAATTAGTCAAAGGAAAAACATGTCTCACACAGAAAGAATAGCACCAATGAATGTTTAGTCACTTAGTGGTATGTGAACTTTATTTAGGATAAAATAGCATTTGGTAAATCCTGTTTGAACCCATCACTATTCATCCCATATCAAAGAAGGAAAGCCCTTTATTCTCAAACTGAAATCCAGAAATTTCCTCATTAGATTATATCTCAGCCCCCAAGGAGAGCACAGATGCAAACAATAAATCTGAAGTGCTTTTTCACTTAAAACCACTGAATTAATAAAATAGACACTAGTATCGCTGTATGTATATATGTGTCTGTATAACCAATGTGATTCTGCAATCTGTACACTCAGAAAAATGAGAAATTATACCCCATTTGATTCAAATGTATGATATTTCAAGATCATTGTATTGTCATGTTCAACTAATAAAAAAATTTCACTACATTTTCAGAGCAAAATATTCATTCTAACATGTATTGACTTTAAAACATCTAACTTCACAAAGTTCTTTTTTTTTGTTTATTCAACAAGTATTTATTTAGCACCTGCTATTATATATGTGTTTGTCAAATAAAAATAATAAATAAAATGACATTTCTATATCCTAGGATATGAACAAAACAGACAAATGTCCTGTCTACATTGGGCTCTTACTGTAGCACAGGAGAAAAATAAATGAATAACTAAAAAGTAATTGTAGACTATAAAAAGCAGATGATGATAATGCTGTAGAGGAAAATAAAGCAAGGTAGGGGACAGAGAATGGCATGATTCTCCTGCTGCACAGAGCAGTCAACATTCCTGGAAGAAGAATCAAGAGAAAGGCCCCTGAGATGGGTCAGTGTGTGGTCAAACCTAGCAAGACTGGCTGGAGCTACAGAGGTCAGAAGAGCAGGCTGCTTGGGAGCTAGGGACCCAAATGGTCCACAGGAAGGTAACATTAAAAGACTATAACCTTACAAAATATATTCTTAATTCTTAATATAAACATATTCTTAATATAATTTGTGAATTTTGAAATGCACCACAGTATATACAAATCTAATGAACATAAAATATTCAAATTAACTAAATGACACAGTTCCTTTCAAATAAGATTTTCAGTCAGTCATCTATGACATAAACTGAAATTAGAAAAAAATTGTAAAGTTTACTGTTTGTACTTAGTCTTAATTTAGCCATAGCATTTTAATGTCAAAGAAACATAGAAAAGATCAAGTGTTTATGCTAGTCTTCCAGATTTTTTATAAAAGTTACAAGTATATTTTATAATCAAAATAAATCCCTGCCTTAACAAAGTACCAATCAACACAAAATTATCTCCCTTTTAGAGAAATCAACTAAATAAAGACAGTCAAGGCTGAAGATAACTTCTAAGGTCTAATAAAGAATCACAAATAATATTCATTCAAAAATTACAGTATAAAAAAATTACAGTATAAAATTTCAGGAGATAGCCTATTATTACTGGCAACTACGCTCACATATCACTTAGGGATTACAGATCCTGAGCAATTATTCAAGTTACATAATTAAATGGTGAACTTTAAATCAATATCATGAAAAATGTCTCAGTGCTTCCCTACAATAATCCAGGCTATGTGATTAGTGCAGAATAAAATGGGATAGACACATGATTATTTATTGTCTATGAAACATGGTTCTTGCAGATCTAATTTTTAATTTTAAGTGCAAGGTTTTTGATGAGAATTTAATATATTGTCTATGCTTTTTAATCAAAATAAAAAGAATCATCTGATTTTTGACATTACTTTAACTTCTTTATTTACTTGGCATGGAAACCTTAAGAAAGATACTAATGTATTTGTTTTCCTTACAAAATTCTCAGACACTAAAATTCTAGTACCTACTATCTGTATGATTGAAACAGGTAGTTCAAAAGCTGCCAGAACCCACTACTTGAAAGGGAAAAAAATTCATCATTCTTTTACCTTAATCTCATCACATTGAAAAAGATGAAGATCTGGCTTGTTCTGGGTTGGTTCCTTGCATACAAGGGCAAGAATCGAATCATAGTTGCATGAATGCATGACAGCTTGGCAGTGTTGGATGGTGTTCAAAGGAAAATTCTCCAATTCATTCTAAAATACAGTAAACATTTTAGTTTTTCAAACTTCCACCCATTTTCAAATAATCTGATATGACAGCATACATTAATATTTGTGGCACTTTCTTGAAAACAAAATTATATAAATTTCACAAACTTGCCTTTGATTCTAAATCAATCAGGCTCACAGCTCGGTCATCCACCTGAAGGATCATATCTTGAGTCCATACTTTGCCCTTAGCATCAAGCAATTTCAGCTTCCTTATTCCATCATCCACGGTTATCATAGCATCTTTCCGATCCAGAATAAAGGTAGTCAGGTGCTTATGATTGACAAAAAAAAAGGTTAAATATTTATAATACATACACACAAACTCTTAATGTTACATTTTTAAAGAAAAGTCGATTTAAGGTAATTGAGGTTAGTTAGCAGAGAAGAGAAGGATAAACACAAAGCACTTAATAACTTCAAGGTTATCTCAGAGAATGAAGTCAAGTGGGTTTTCACTGAATACAGAAAATGATGTCTTGATTTATAAGATAGCTAAAACTGTTTCATACTGAGCCATGCTTAACTACAATAACATGATATAGAAACCAATTCTTGCCAGGTACAGTGACACATGCCTATAATCCCCAGTGGCTCTGGAGGCTGAGGCAGGAGTATCTCAAGTTCAAAGCCAGCCTCAGCAAAGGCAAGGCACTAAGGAACTCAGATCCTGTCTCTAAATAAAATACAAAATAGGGTTGGGGGTGTGGCTCAGTGGTTCAGTTCAGAATTCAATTCCTAGTACTCAAAAAAAAAAAAAAAACCTTCGCAGTTTAAATAACATTCTCTCAAATAAATGTTCCCAGTTTTGCTCTATTATAGTTATTTAAATGCCACACAATAGCAGATAATTTATTTTGGCAAGTACAATACTCTGGACACTGATACCTCAGAGAAGCAAAGCAATTCTACTCTAACAACTGTCAAGCTTTTCATTCCACTGAAACCACTTTCTGAAACAAAACAGTTTAAATTTAATTAAGCATGCTTCAGAAAAGTAGAAAATGAAAATAATATAAAAATCGATCCTTGCTTAAATATTTCCCATGGTAAGTAGGGGTCACCTGGATTCCAATTAAAAGCAAATATCTTAAAAGATAACAAGGGGGAAAAAAACTAAAAAGAAACCATTGTTTAAATAGAACCAATAAAGATCTTAGTTAAAACTAAAAATAAAACCAAAATGCTAACTGTATCAAATTTCAAGAAGATTCTAGGGTACAAAATAGAAGAAGCCTTTGTCTTATTATAGGGCCTGGAAACCATAAGAATGTATTTGTTTTGATCAATAACTATTTGCTAAGATTTTAATTGTTATGAAAAGGGAACACAGACCAGCAAAAAGACATTTATATGTAACATGTATTTGATGAAAAGATACAGGAAAAATCTACACGACTTAAAATACATTGTGTGAATGAAATAAAACAGAATCCTGATTTTACTTCCAATTTTACTTCTAGTGTCTTCAAGAGTCACTGTAAATATTAGCAAACACCAAAGCATCTTACTTCAACTCGGTACTGGGATATATCTGACACACTGCTGACACTGTCTCTTGCATAATTCTTCCTTTGTTCTGAAAAATAAATTTTAAAAAAGCCATTATTTACCCACTAATAGGCTGAAGTTCATGTATTGGTATCATATGACATCTCTAAAACTAGTCTATCTCTCATATAAATACAGTAGTTGACAAGTCACCATTGTGTGGTAATATGAAAACACTCACTGTTCAGAGTAAATCCAAAAGCCACAAAAAAGCATAAATGATAGCAAGAATTCTTTAACCCGATAAAAATTTTCATAATTCCAAACATTAACAATATTATAATTTTCTAAGGAAAAAAATGTTATTCCATCCAAAGGTTTTATTAATCAGGAACCTACTTTTAGCAAAAAAGATAAAAACTATTTTGTAAATTTCATCTGTTGATGTAGGAAGATAAAAACACAATTACAAAAGTTGTCATAGATACTGTATTATATGAGTTAGACTAAATTATTAAGATAATAGGCACTATATGGAACATCTCCTTTTACAACATCCAGACTGGACAATGTTAAAGAAGATTCAAAACATGAGTCAATCACACCCACTGCCATTAAACATTAATAATTTCCACATCAATAAAACACAAAAATGTGATACTCAGGATTGTGGAAATAGCTGTTAGGGAAAAAGGAGATTTAGGTAGAGAATTACTGCATCAAACTACTTAAAAAGCAAAATAAATCTTTAATTTTATTTTCTAAAATGCTGCAAAACCAAAAAATAAAATTAAAATATAAAGTACTCATTGGCTGTGTTTGTCATTTGTCACTATCTTACCATGCAAGTTCAGAGCTGTACTATTCCTTGTAAAGGAGAATGCTAAGATGAAAAGGGACTGTAAAAGAAAATCAGAAGATTTTTAAATTAGGAAATTAAATTTGGGCAAGATGCTTAATGGTCTGGGCCTCAGCAGCCTTAGTGGAAATTAAAAAGATTAAACAAGGTAAAAAAGACCCTTAAAGCCTTCAAATTCCAACATATATATACTGCAGATTCAAAATGTTAACACAGAATTCTTTAAAAACTTGATCAATATTTGTCTCTTAACACATGAAAGTAATCATATTACTTTTAGTTTTTAAATGTAAGCAAAAATCTCCATATTCCTTATATTGATTTTACTCCAATATTATTTCAATATACTTCATTTTTGATTTTGCAGCATAAAATTCCTCAATAAAAACAGACACACTTAAAAATTCAGCCTCTGCTACCTTTTTTTTTCTGTTTGGATGACGACCTGAAGAAGTATGATCCATCTGGTCCTACCAAAACAATGTGGTCAAAAAGAAAGACCTGGTTTCACCTTGAATTTGCTATTCTAATATAACAAAACATAAATATTCACTTACATTACTGTCTTTACAACCAGAGATATAAAAAATTTGTGCTCTATATGTGTTATATGAATTGTAATGCTGTCATACATAAAGAAAAATTAATAAAAAAGAAAGAAAAAAAAGTAAACAACCACAACTTTTCTGATTATTAGTGGAGGATTAGTCAACATGAGATTTTAACACATGGAGAGTTATTCTTGGGAAGACCATTATGATTTCTGAAAGACAATATATAATTCAGGGATATATCTGACAAAAAGCACTTCTAGGAATAATCAGTATTCAAAAGCACCGGTTCATCATATTCTTATTCAATTCTCCATGACAGACTCAGACCATAAATGTGGTTCTGCTTCCTTCAGTTTGACTGAGGACTGCAGAAAAATGGCAGTGGTTGCCATGGCATCCAGTTATGATGTGGTGGCTCCAGAAGTTCGAATGTTGACGGGGTCTTTTAGATAGTGAATGGCAAACATAGCTGAAGACCCAAATAGCTGAAGATCCAAAATACTGAATATTCACACTTGGATTTTCTCATTACAAAGTAGTAAGAATTCATCCCCTCAGATTTCCTAATACATTTTCTCATCCCACAGAAACATGATTTACAGAAACCAAAAGACGATTTGATAGAATTTGTAAACAGTATGATATGGACTGATCACTCTGATTGCCCAGAGGGTAAGTATAATTTCTAATATTCCAAAGACCCATTTTAGGGCTTCCCACTTTGCTTGCTCTCCCATATTATATAATAAATAAGTAACATGTTATAGGAAATTAGCTTTTAAAGACCCTAAAAATGTATAAATGTCATAAAATGAATTTACAAATAAACTAGTAGTTCTGATAAGCCAATGAATAAATAAAGGCTAATGTTAACATTTTAATAGGCAATTTTGAAAAAAGTTCCCTAAAAGGCAATTGCAGTACATTTCCTTTTTATGAGAATCATATGTACTTACTAGTTGCAGAGAGTAATTATGCTCCTAAGCTGAAAAATCTCACCCAAGCCTTAAAACGGTGTAAAAAGCCTAAATGAAGTCTTTCAGTGCCACTCAAGATAAAGCCTCTAATGAAGCTCACCATTCTCTAACAATGGTTCTCATTCTTGGCTGCCCATGAAAATGAACTTTGAAAAGCAATTTGTGGGTCCCACCCTGGGCACTCATTTGTAGAGGCTCCCCCATGTGAATCTAAGGTGCATCCATGGTTGAAAACCACTACTCCAACAATTTGTATAGATGCCAATTCATGTACTATATGCTAACTCTTTTAAGCAGAAAAATTTCCTATCCAAATCAAAACTGTAAGTTACGATCAAATGGGCTTGTCAAATAACAAATGAATAAATCTCGTAGTAGAGTTTTGAGTTTGTTGCATTATAAGCTTCTCGGCTCTCAATGTAGGAGCAACAAGTCAGTGTCTCCCCACCTTTCCCTCTTCTGTCTCTCTTTCTTTAATAGTTAGAGCTTGGAACAAACTGTATTTGCTTGTAGTAACCCTGGTTTTATTTCATTGCTTTTCTATCAACTTTATATCACAGGCCAGAATACGCAAACCCATCTCAACAAATTAAGATGTATTTGGTAACCAAGCATAACAATTCTTCACATGTCATCTTAGCATTACTGAGTTGTTATGCTATTACACAAGCTGTTGGCCAATACTCAGATCAGAATTATTATATTTACCTTCATTTAACTCTCCAATTAGTACAACTGCAACTCTAACAAGTATGCAGAACTCAGTATTTATACTCAACTTTGTTTTACTGCATTATTGTTTGTGCATAACAACATTTGAAACAGTGGATGGTCAAAAATACAGTTAATATTTGGAAAATATTTATTTTTTAAAAAACCATGATATTGCTTAGAAACAAAGGTTTTGACCATTAAAAAGAAAAATGTAACTTGAAAGCAGCTGCTGAGTATTTCTTGCTCTAAATAAAAGCAATGGACTATAGCTCATATCACTTTTTACACAGAAAAAGTTTCAGCCATAGTGAAGGAGAATTCCTTTCCCAATAGTTCAGTGTATAGTGTGTAATTTCCATGGAGGTGAGGCTCTTGGTGGGAACAGTAAGAAGCAATGAGCGATAATTAGGAACTTTCACCATCAGGCAACTACAATCACAGTTTGACAAATCAGTATCTGAAGCAAGAGACCACTTTAGGAAACAAACAAGCTCATTTTCACAAACCTACATTATTTAAGAATTAACTTTACTGGCCTGTTGAACAAATCATTAGAATGGCTTGCATCACGAGGAGAAAATCAGCTTTACATTTTTCAGATCATTTGGGAAAATTGCCAAACTGTCTTTTTGAGTCACCTGCTCTGGCATACTCTACTAAGCTGTGTTTTGACTCTAATAATGCCTGATTTCATCATGCTGTGTAATTGTGAGTCATTTACTTCTTAAGAATTAAAAAATAAATAAAAAACCTTCTTTTGCTGTTTCGAAAAAGTCTTAAATGTTTTGTTAGTAAAATACACACTAAAGACGATGGGGAAAGAAGAAATGGGTTTTAACTGTTAAGCGGCCACTAGAACATTTAAGAGATCGTTTTGGTTTCCATTATTATAATTAGAGAGACAAGTTTCAAAACAAGATCAGGAGAGACTGGAACAGAAAAAGAAAGAAAGATAGGTACAAAAAGAAAAATATATGAGACAGATATTTGCCAAGAAAAGTGGCACATTCAGGAACACTGCCATGAGAAAGTGATCAAGCACTGTGGAGAAATTCAGGAAAGTCTACAACAAATTCATTTACACAGAAATTATGTGATTCATGGTTACAGGTTTCCTGCACTCAATTCTTACCAGCCAGGAAAAACACAAATGTATTTTTTCATTTGTTATATCACAAAATTTTTAACTCACAGCTAAAATGAGACTTGAGAGAATGTGCGTCTATCATATTTATCCAATATTATTAGGACTTCTGATAACAGGAATCTCAGAGTGACTGTAAATGTTGGCAATGAAATGACAATAAAGTATTACTGACTGGTAATTCCTTGAAACTTGAGTTCTTCTGGAGATGAGATGGCTTTAAACAGCTGAATATTTATAGTAAATAGCTGTGGTACGCCACCCATGATACTACTTGAGTAGTCTTTTACTTGGTACTGAGCCATGGGGACTTAGGTCTCCCCTTGAGAATGATCCCTGGCATTCCTATGTGTAGACTGCCCAAGGCATGAGATCTTTGCACTCACTCTACCAATGAGATAGCTCTCAAAGCTCCGGATTTGGGCATTACCCATTTGGCTTAGACAGCCCACTACCTACCTTATTTGGCAAAAGAACATTCCACCAAAATCCTTTTGAAGCCCCCTGTATAAATAAAGAAAATGTGGGTTCTTGCTCTCTCTCCTTTCAGTGTGGAAGCAGGGCCCCTAAAATTACAGAGCCATCCCACCCCCATATTTCAAAATTATTTCTGTGTCATATGATTTTTCACCGTATTTCTCAGCCAGCATATTTCACATAAGGGAAACCCAAAATTCATAACCTGCAGGGGACTCAGGAGGAAAGCATAAGAATCAAGAAATGGCTACATTTCAAATTTTGCAATATCTAATTTAAAGGGAAGTTATTTTTCTAGGAAGTTTAGCTCTTAGGAACAGCAGAAAACCCATACTTAAATAAGCCCTCTTTGCCTGGGGATATAACTCAGCTGGTACAGTGTTTGCCTCACTTACACAAGGCCCTGAATTCAATCCCCAGCATCGCCCCCCTCAAAAAAAAAGTCCTCTGAGTTGTCACTGGAGATGCTGCAACATATAAACATAATGAAAAAGCATCTCAATTCCCACTCAGAACCTATTTACTAACCATAATTTCTACCTAGTATCCCAGGCCACAGACATCAGAAGCAATGCCATAAGAAGGCATGTTGATAACAGGAACAAGTCACAGGCTTGGGATTCCGCAACATGGGAAAAGCAGACCCAAATATTCAAAAAGAGAAAATAAATGAATGATTTGGAGCAAAGGTAAGAAATGGAGACTCTGGTAACATCACAGAGACAAGCAATGGCCATTCAAGTGAACTTCCAAATCACCAAGGAGCAAAGATGCCACATACCTGGAGGGAAGGGAGTATTTAATACACTTTACAAACATTTTCCTTAAGGAAAAAAAAACTGACAAATAGGTTAACTGGAAAAAAAATATGTGAAATCTCTAATTCCCTAATACCAGTGGCTAAATGAAATGTTACTGTCATGAAATAAGTGGAGGAGAAAAACATGGATATTACTTTTGGTAAGCAAGAGTTACACTTTGTCAGGGATGTAAATGATGCACAGCCTTTTACATGTTGGCTTGGAATTTTCTAGTATCATAATGAAGAAATGGAAAAGAGAGTTATTAAAACTGCAGCACATGTTAACTGTTTTCCTAGAACAATCAACACATACCAATAAAGAGATGTATAGTTACATAAAACACAATACATTTTAGGGGATTTATGTAAAAATTTCTGTAGAGTGCTATCAAGAGTAGTATCTGAAACACAAGCTTGAAAATACTTGCTACAATGCTATTATCATTACTATTTCATAGATGAGGAAACTGGAAGTAATAGGTTAAATAATTTGCTCAAAACAGTAGTCAACTGGTAGAAGTGAGATCCCCTGGCTTTCTAACCCAGTCTGCCTTTCTGAGCACATTTATCAGGAGCCATCTGAGTGACATTGTGTGTCAGTTCTGAATTGTGTTCTCATGAGAAAGACAAGATGAAAAAGAAAGCAAGGAAGAAAAGAAACCTCTGATACGGTATCTAGCCTGTGGTCAGTGTGTGAGAAACAGTGTCTATCACTGCGAAAACTCATATTCCAGTGCACTAAACAGTACTCTCATGCTCCACAAAAGTTCATGCAATGTAAGGATACTGTATTAATTACAAGAGTTAATCCTGGGAAGATTATTCAATTAGTTTTATAATTGTATAAGGAGAAAGCTTTTTAAATACATACATTTCAAGGAAATAAACTATGTTATAAATCACCAAATTTTCAGTTTACAAAGGTTAAAAGCATGTAGATTGGGAGGCTAAACACTCCCAAAGATAACTAAAAAGATTTTAATAAGAATTTGTTTATTGCAAAGATTTGTTCAAAACAAGAATATCTTTCTCCATGTCATTCTCTAGCTATTCTTTCCATTGACATTTACTGAGAATTTATAATCTCTAAGAGGGAAAGCACTGTGTGCATGCATGTATGCATACGTGTGTGTGTGTGTGTGTGTGTGTGTGTGTGTGTGTATACTATGTGTTCAGGGGAAGTAGTGATTATTAGATACAAATAAGAATGAAAAAAATATGTGCAACTTCAAGGAATTTAAGCCTGTCTTATTCAGGCCCCCTACATGGCTAAGTCATCTTTCTTCCTCATAATGCCTCCTGCATTTGCCCTTTTTTATCCCAGGCCATATTCTCTGAATTACCTTCATCCTGTTCATTTTCATCACACTGCACAGAATTGTCATGCTTTCTCATAGTGAAGTTTTTTAAAGTTATGTGATCTGACAAATCATCTTCAGTTTGCTTTATATGTAAAAGGAGGGGAAATAAAATTTACTGTTTAACAGTTAAAGACTTTCAATCCTTGGATCTAAGATTTTATAAAGCTGTCCTAACACAAAATAAACATTAAAATTTACAGGTGAGTCCTACTTTTTATCATTATTCCTTTCTTAGTACTCTGAAAACAGACTTTTGGATCTGTGGTAACATGTGAGAGGATTGAATACTTTTCCTATTTTAAAAAAAAGTCTTAGGGTTGTTATTAGATGACTAATTTATCTATATTACTTAAATCTGATTCACCTGTTCTGATTCATACTTATCAAATCCATTCTCAATTTTGTCAACAGAATGACCCAAGACAAATTTCTCTTATTATTCTCTGATAAAAACACATCAAAGTCCGCTCAATATTTACAAATAGTGTGCAAATTCTTTGGTAGAATTCTTCCTAATATGATCTGTTTGCATTTTTCCAGTTTTATTATTACCCCATGCACTCACTACCTGGTGCTCTCCAAGTAGCACCAAACTGCTGTGGTTCATTAATTCTTCATACTCATTCTACAAGTAGTTCCTGAGCATAAATTATACATTAGACTCTGTGCTAACAAGCATGGGGTATCCTCAAGTGAATAAGACAAGTATGGGCCACCTTGCCCACTAAATGCTGACCATTCAGAGATCAGCTCAAGGCTCCTGAGAGATCCCTGCTCACCATTCCCCACTTAGAAGAACATGGGACACACAGCTATGAAAACACATTTAGCCCTTTATTATAAAAATGAATTTATTAGTCTATCTCACCAAAATGGCAAATAAGCAATGACAATATCCTATCATCTTTGAAATAAAGGTAATGAAAATAGACTATGACGATCGTAGCCTAGCACACTGACACACTTAATAAATATGTCTAGAAAGAAACGAGGAAAGGAATTATTTTATTCTCTCGAAACTTTTTTTTCATTTTTAGTTTTCCTCAAGTCCCTCTCTAGACTACACCCCCCTTAAAGCCGAGGATCAGATATTATTGGTCCAGTTCTGAAAACATATTGACTATGACATTTGCTGAATAAATTCTCTAGATCTACAAAGCACAACCATTTATGTCATGTTAAGACAGTCTCAGTGTGACACTTAAGAAAATGGAAATCAATACCAATCAGACTGACAGGGTCATTTTTTTTTAAAGTATACTTATATAGAATTAAATCCATTCCATGAATATATGGTTTGAGTTGTAAAGCCAATTTACTAAAAATATAGGCAGAAATGAATCATGAGACTTCAGAATTGTTCATTCAAACCATAGACACAAAATTGTAAATCTGGGTGATATAAAAAGAATTACAAAACGGAAAATGCTGTTGGTTCCCATCGTACATAATAACAATGACAATACTGACAATAGCAGATATATAACGCATTCTCTGCTTGCCAGGCACTGTTCTAAGCATTTTACATTTACTAACTTGCTTAATCCTCTTATCAATGCTACCACATATCACCACTACACAAATAAAGTTAGGTACAGACAGGTAAAGTAATTTGCCTAAGGTCACTGGTGAATGGTAGAACTGGATTTGAACCTAGGAAGTATGATTCCAGAGTCTCTGCTCTTAACCATAATACTATCCTGATTCTTTACTGTTATACATTAATAAAAGGTCATACAGACCCTACACAATTAAATGCACTTCAAGATGTGCATTTTTTTCTTCTTTCTTCTTTTTACCTTTTTTTTATATTTAAAGTTTAGGAAAAAAAAATATATATATATGTAAGACAAATTAGGGCAAAGATTTGGAAAGAAAGTTCGACTATTTTGCAGTGCAGAAAGAAATAAAAGGATTGCTAATCATACTAACCTACTCCTCAAAAAGTTCAAGAGCTATATGAAAAAGCTGTCACCTGTCAGCTCACAATCACAACTGGCTCCATCATAAAGATCAACAAACATTTTACAAGTAACAAGTGGGAAAGCCCACTTCAGGCACTGATGCCATGGTGAAAGACTCTGAAAGTGCTGCAATACATTCAATTTATAGTTCTAAATCTTATGACAGCAAGCACAGTTTATAACTTCAGCAGCTTTTGTAAAAACTCTTCTTTAAAATAATTCTTATGTAGCCATCAATATTTCATTTCAAATAACAGAAACAGGATATGGATTCAATCTATGACTTAGAAATTTTAAATTTATAAAGAGTGGTTAGAAGCAAAATTATATCCCTATTGAATAAACAAACATACCATATAGAGCCTTTGCACTTGTTTTTGAACTGTGATCTCTGTCCATTTGGGAAAAGGGGGGTGATGATCCATAGCCACTGTAATAAAAAAAATGGTCACTGTGTTGGGTTAAAGTCCAAAGTAGGTCATAAAAATACAGAAATAGAAAATAAAAATTCCAATGTGCCATTATCACCATGTGTTTAAAAAAGGCATACTGAACCTATACTGTTTGCCAACACAGGCAAGATCCTGCCCTGGTAAGTGTTGATAAGTACAATACAAACCACATGACCCCAATGAGGACTCTCCTTGAGCCTCCTCTCAAGTGCCAAGTCAAACTGTAGCCTGGAGATTCTCCAAGGTTGGGACTATCTTGGAAGAGCATAAATTTGCCATATTTAATCAAGTTCTGAGTGGTAGTACAGTTATAACAAGTTCCCAGAGACTTAAACTATAATGAAATAGATGCTATTCTCACAAATACTCAAAACACAATTAACCTACAAATAACCCTTTATCACTAAATTTCACCTGCTCAACCCTATATCTGGCCTCATTACCAATATGTTATATGAAGTAAATACTGATTTATTAGTATTTTATTCATTTACTCAGTAAAAAAATTTATTAAGCTCTACAATCTAGAAGAGTAGGGAGAATGGGAGGGTACTGCCAATAATACAAGTACAAATAGTTGCATAGAACAATACATCAGGGTGAAACTATAACGCGTAAGATCAAGGAAAAGATTAACTTTATCAGGATATCCAAAAAGTTGACATTTAAGCAGAATCTAAAAGAATGAAAAGAAGCTCCAAGGGTAGGGAGAGAGTAACATTGCGAAGAGAGGCTCATGGAGCTGAATCAAGAAACAACATGGCATATATGGGGAGTGGGGTTTAATGTGATGTGACTGGAAGGATGAGTGGTTGGAAAAGTGAGCCAGATTGAGGGCTTTTTACATCATGCTAAAGAATTAAATTGTTATTCCCTAGATATGGTAAATATTATCTATCCTGAAGAATGACATGTGAAATATGTCTCACAATGGCCAGTATCAAATAACAAAACTATGCACAATGTAGCCACTCAAGCCAGGGTTGTGATTTCAAGTTATACCTGGAGCCACTGGGATTATTTCGTCTGTTTTATTTTGTTTTGTTTTACACAATGGTAAATATCTTGCCAGCATGGACTAAACAAGACTTAATCCTCCTCAAATGCCAATATTTTACAAATAATGTTAAAAAATGCTCCAAAGATTTTTGAAGCTCTGAACTAGAGTCTATAAATGCAATAATATATAAAATACTAGACTGAAACACCTTCCGACCATCATTGGGGCTGATATTAACTGTTTTATTCACAATAGACAAAATAAAATTTTAATGATAACATTGGTTAGTAATAAAAGGATAGGATATGTCAATGAGGAATGAGCTGCATTAAAAATGCAACTAATCCTTTCATTAAAAATACAAAAAAATTTGAAACCATAAAATCAAAATCCCCCCAAAACAAATTAAAAATAGACTTTTCAACTTACTTCATTTGAGATGGGTACATTCCAAAACCACTGGGATGATTAGAAATATGACCATTCATGGTGGCTCTCACTTCCGTGTGCGTTAAAAAAAAAAAAGGGCACATAAATTAGAAGCAATAAAAGTGGTCAGTACATCTCAGTTTTCAAAAGTTACTCATTCAACAAATATGTGTTACTGCCAGGAACGATGCTAGAAACACAGACATAAAGATCTCCACCCTCAAGGCACTCAGGTTCCAGAGGAATAAATGGACATAAACTAAGATACAACTGTCATTTAATACTGACATACTAACACTATCAACAAATTTAAGCAGGGAAAAGAAAAATCTAAAATATAGTCCTGAGCCTTCTAAGTACATAGGCATAACGCTATATTCTGCCCAAACAATAAATTCTCAACTTTGTAAGATGTTATTTTATTACTTCATTGTAAAAATGATATAGACTCATTAAACTAAAAAACTTGCAAAATATAGAAAAAAACAAATGGAAAAATATCATGCAGAAAGATAACCATGAAAACACTAGGCTGTGTGAGGCCCTGGGTTTGATCACTGCTGCTAAAAAATAAAATACAAATAAAGATAGTCATTTAACATCCTTGTGAATTGCCTTCCTTTTTCCCCTGTATTTCTCTTTTCTCTTTTCCTTACTTCAAAGCACATTTGACAACATATCCTATACATACATAATTTGAAACATCTTTTTTCAAGAAAGTGTTCCTTTATACATTCCTGTCACTTTTCACAAGAAAATATTTTTTAAATTAACATTAAATATTTATCTTGAAAAACTATTTTACAAATGGAACAAATTTCCTTCAAACAAGACAAATGAGTAAGAATAAGTAAAACATTCTTATCACCAAATAGAATAGCCTTCCTTTCTTTCATCTAGACAGCACTGCTATATCTGACTTATATGTATGCACTTAGGTATTTGGTTGTCTCTCAATTCTGTCACTAAACTATCTGGATCTTGTCTTACTTCTCTGACTTTTGTCTTTTCATATATATTATATGTCCTCAATAACTGAGAGGCAAAACACCTGCCTTCAGACAAGGGCAAAGATGGTGGAAACAACAATTACTGAGTGACTGCCATGTGGCAGGTTCTTAGATAACTAGGACTACTATGGTAAGCAAAATAGGTACCTCCCAGCTACATGGCCAACAGGCTAGAGGGAAAAACAGACATCTAAGGAACAAATGGGAAGTTATAAATTGTAGTTACTATTTGATGGAAAATTTCAGGGTAATATGAAGGCATATAATAAGGAAGCTTGATCCAGATTGAAAGGGAATTAAAGAAATGATATCCAAGACCTGGGAACTCCAAGTTAATTCTCATTCTTCAGATCTCAGTTCAATCACAATATCCTCAGAGAAGCTTTTACTGACCCTCCTGAATAAATGAAATTTCACTGTCGATCACTTTATTGTTAATAGTGTCAGTCACTATAAATAATTTTTCAAAGCATTTACCACAGGTATAATTTTTCATTTGCTTAAATTAATTCCTGACTTCACTAGACCATTAGCTCTGAAAGGGCAGGCACTTTTGTTTACATAGAATAGGTGTTCATTAAATATTTATGCAAAGAAAGAAGAAAGAGAAGTTAATGTCCCTCTCTTCAAAGAGGATATTGTAGTCTAGGGAGTCAAAATAAATTCATAAGAAACAAATAGTAAATAATTAAGTCCCAATGTATAGGCCTCTATATTAAACCCATCAGAGGTTCAAAGAAGAAAAAAAGCCATGCAGATTGCCCTCACTTTTAAAAGCAGCTCATAAAGAACGGTTAAGATTTGTAAAGAGCCTCAAAACACTCAAGTTTAATTCAAGCTTTCCTGGAAGTGTTTCCATATATATCCAGTGTTTAAAAGTAAATTTCTGGTTAACTGGCCCAAGATATTAAAAGCTATGCTATCTCAAAATATGCTGGACTAGAATATTGAGCATTCCAAGATACATCAAGGGTCATTTGACCTTTATTCTCCTACATGCAGCAAGCCACAAAGAGTCTTTTGGGAGAGATGCTCTTCATATATCAAGACTAGAAAATAAGACTTGATCATGACAGACTGGTAACTGGGGTTATAGTTAATCTGAAGAAACTCTGATGTAACCCTTATCTTCTTCCCCCAGGTTTTATACACTCCCCCATATCTCTTAGTAACATCCCTAGAATTAGATGTTCATTTGTCCTGTCATTCCTCCACAGATTATTGTTCTCGTGTCTAAAAGGTATAGCTTTTTTAATTTCTTCAGATTCACTCTTGTGAAGATCCTTATGTAGATTAAATTAATAAAACTGTTGTGCTCTTCTCTTGTTCATCCACTCTTACATTAGTTGGGTTCCTAGACAGTCACACAGCCCAAATAAGAACTGAAGTGGGTAGATGGGATCTGTCCTTCCTACAGAGCAAAGAAATAGTGACTTCTGCTCTATATATGCAGTACGCATAAAATTACGTGTGGCTTACAATACTGTTTTCTTTTTTGTTGTTGTTTGTTTCCTTCCTCGATTTATACTTAGAAACAATCAGTGGTAAACCAATTCTTAAAGGAGGAAACATTTACTTATTTCCATGGCATAAATATTCCCACCATGGCCAATTTCAAGCTATCAATGGTTTATTAGCATCTTACAAAATTCCAACATATTTCATAGTGGACTGTTAGAAACTATAGGATCCTACTTCAACACCTCATTACTACATTCTGGAATTGGTACCAGGACAGAGGCCTGTAATAACATTATGGATCTAGAGCTAATATGTTAAGACACAGGCATTCAGTTAGAAGCCTGGAATTCTAACACTACCTTTGGTACTTACTGGCCTTTGCAAGTCAGCTAAACCTTCTGCCTCAATTTTTTAATCACTAAAATAGAGATGATCCTTGATCTTCCTAGCTCACAGGGCCAGTGTAAAGATTAAAAATGAAAAAAAAAAAAAGGAACAAGAAAAGTTCTTTCAAAACAAGTTGGTTCATTCAGTATACAAATTAAGCCCTCGGGGTTTGTGCTGATTTTGATCTAGTTTGCATTTTAAAAGAATGGCAGCTGGTTTTAATGAAAAGTGATAGCCACAGCATCCCTTCTTTTTGGTGTTTAATTCTTCATGACAGTCAAATAAATGCCTGGTTTGTGTTTTGTTTTAAGATAGTGATTTGTCTGAATAGAGAACATTGGAAAAGGGAATAGAAAATGTCAATTTGCTAAATTGAATTTTAAATATAGAAACATCTCGTTGGGCCATTCATTATAGTTTCATTTGGCACAGCTGCTTATGTGGCAATATGGTGGCTTGCAAATATTTAAACAGAGAAGTTACAATGCACACCTTGCAAAGGAAATGATTACAAATGTTTCTTTTTTTCCCTGTAGGCTTTTAATATATACATCCAACTTATAGGTAGATCGACCATATACACAATTTTAAAAGCAAACTGTTAGTAAGATATTAGTTGCAAAAAAACTTTATCAATCTAAAGTCACACAAATGCAGTTAATTTTACCAAATGTACTACCTGACTGTACTCAAATGATATATTAAAACCATCATAAAAACTTCCAACTATTTGATTTAGAGTCTCAACTTCCTTATGAAAATACTTTTTTATAAGTCACAGTTACTATGATTTTTATTATTCTGCACATAAAATAACATTCTTTGGCAATTACCAAAATAAAAAAAATGATAAAATTTAAGATCTAAATTAATCACACCAAAAATATTAAACCTGCAATAAAAAAAGAAGTAAATAGAATATATAAAGATCACTGGAAGAATAAATGAAGCTAAATAGCAAGTTATTTTTGTATCAGAAAGTTCCAAGATTACCAAATATAAATAAACAAAGTTTTAGATTCCCTTTTCTTTATTCTTACTTGCATCTGGTATTAGTTTTTAAACTGATGAATGAGAATACTACCTACTAGTCTTGTTACCACACAGCTCATAGCTCTCAGCATACTAAGCTGCCTTCAAATGCCTCTTCTCTCATTACATGCCATCGACTTGTTTTGTTCACTGATGGACTTGTTGGGTTTGGCAGAGTATCTTTAAGTATCTATATCTAGACTTCAGTTTATGTCTCAATCTAAGTTATAATTAAGAAGGGAGGTTATTATTAGCATTTAGATTTTGGCTAAAAGACCACTGAAACTTAATTTCTAAGAAAACTTTGTAAAATAATCTCCCAGTAATTTTGCCTAATACATTAAAAAAAAATCCACTTTAAACTTCCAAAATCATTATACATTCTACCTCTTACAAATGTTTTAATGTTTTAGATTAAGTGCTTTTCAATACCTTTTGTAAGCAATTTCAATAAAGACGCCACTGTTTTTGTTATCCTATCAAATGCATTTGAGATCCAATTAAATGTTTAGCTAAATTGTTTTTTTTTTTATTTTCAAAACTTTTAAATTTTTTAATGATTTTAGATTTACAGAATTTATGATGCTAGCACAGAGAGGTCCTGTATCCCCCATTATTATTATTCACTGCAGTTGATACTCTCTATATTTTTTTTAACCTGATGCCCTTTTCTGTTCCAGGGTCCACAAGGCTCTGTTATATTTAGTCCTTACATCTCACTATGCTCCTCCAGGCTGTGGGCATTTCTCAGACTCACCTTGCTTTGGTGACTGTATTAGTTTCCTAGGCTGCCATAACAACTTATGACAAACTGGCTTAAAACAACAGAAATTTATTCTTTCGCCGCTCTGGAAGATAGATGTCTGAAAGCCCTTGGCTTGTAGAGGTCTCTGCCTCCATCTTCATTTGGCCTACCGCCATGGGTGTGTCTATGTACAAATTGCTGTCCTCTTTTAGGGGCAACAGCCACTGAATTAGGGGTCCAACCCAGTCCAAGGAGAACCACAGAGGCATGTGTCCCTCTCATCACACAGTCACCAAGATTCCATGCCTTGCGCATAGCTTGTCACTGCTCTTGCTCACCTCAGTGCTGCCTGCGGTGTGTCTGGTGTTCCCACTGTCAGGGGCCCCTCTCCCCCCCCACACAGCACTCTTCAGGAGTCACTCCCCACAGCCACACTTCAGGGCCCAAGAACTCTAGCTGCTTGAGGAGGGAGTGCTACAGAGTTATTTGGAATTCTTCAGTATAGGAAATCTGACTGTTTCCCCCATTTACTTATTTATTCTGCATTTTTAAAAACTAAGCTGAAATGATGGGAAAGCATTAAAAGGGTTTAGATGTATCCAATAGCAACTCTCAAGTGTTTTCTACAAATTTCCTATTTCAGGTAATTCAGAAAAGAACTGAGCTACAATTCAGTTCTGGGGCGGGGGGAGACCAGCAGTAAGGCAAATGGAGACAGGAGGGAGACCCAACCCTTAATGAAAACCTTTGGCTAACACCACCCAAAGAGTGTCAAAATTTAGAACATGGTCTAACAAGTTCAAATCTTCCTAGAAGTCCAAAGTGTTTGAGTATGGATTCTCAGAAGAGGCAGAATCATCACTGTGGGCATTTTCTCCCAGGAAAAGAGTAAAACTAGAACATTTCCTCCAATTCCATTTATAGTTGACCACATTTCAGGGAGTAACACTTTGGAGTGAGAAGTAGGGAAATCCATCCCACTGGGCTAGCCCCGCTCACATTTTTCAAGTCTCTGCTTTTCAAAAATCGGCCTCAAGTGCTAGTAATCTCTAATATTCTATGATCCTTAGTGGAAAGTCTCCTAAATTAAACTCTGTGCCATTGAGCAGTGTACAACAAAAGCCACTGGGGGGAAAAATGAGGATCGATCACATGAGATACATTTTATTGCTGGATATGCTTTTCACATGGTGGTGCCATATGCTAAATTAGGAGAGTTCAACATATTTGCTCAACCAAGGCAAACAAATAAAGAGCTACCAGGGCCTGATGTTACCCAGCTGGGTGGGAAGACAGAAAAACATGCTATAACTATCTTTAATGAGATTAAAACTTCTGAATTCAGCTTTCATTGTGATTATTAAATGGCCTCTAAAAATTGTATATCAAAAAACATTACAGGTACAGTGGGAAGAGTTCTCACCCACAGATGACATATTTTAATATTTAACTACCTGTTACCACATGATCATGTCCCTTGTGTTACTTAGAGCAAAGGACATTAACAATAAACAAAATACTACAGGTGATTTACTTTGCGTTTTCAGCACGGGTCCTTAGGAAGATCAATGTTTTATAAAATGAACATGTTTGGAAATGTTTACAATCTAGAAAGTGGGAAGAGTCACTCTTAAGTAACTGGATTCTTTTTCACTTTTCTAAATCATACAAACGTCCCTCTAAGGTTAATTTAACTATTTAACTGCAGATGATTTTTTTTAAAGTAATGGATTGTTAGTTTTTAAAAGGTTAAATAGAGCTTCCTAGTATACTATAATATAGATGCTTATATGTCCCCCAAATAACCTCTCATATACTGTATAAAAAGATGCTATTTAGTATTTCAATGTCATCTTTTCTGCCTGCCCTACTACTCAAATATTGATTATTTTGGTAGAAGAACAAGGAAGCCTCACAGCTCATCAAAGGATTTTTTACTGTTGCAATCTGTCGGTTCTATTTTTGCAAGTCTTCACTGATCCGATTACCAGCATAATTGTTATATGGGGACAGGTATTTGCTTTATGTACTTCTTTAAGTATCAAGAGTGTATCAAGTTCAACAAGTATGCCTTTATAAATCTATAGGACAGGGACTAGGACTATAGCTCAGTAGCAGAATGCTTGCCTAGCACGTGTAAGGCACGAGGTTCAATCCTCAGCACCATATAAAATAAGTAAATAAAACAAAAGTACTGTGTCCATCTACGACTAAGAAAATATTTTTAAAAATAAATAAATAAATCTATGAGACATTCATGATTGGGTAGATAAGTTAAATACCTGAATCAATCTTAACTACTTATTCATATTGCTCTGTACCTTTTAATATTTTAATCACATATAAATACAGAACATGTTCCACAGAAACATAGAAATACTCTCCTTTCAAAATACAATTTTTTGTTTCTCTTCAAGAAACAAGGCAATTCTAATATGCTATTAGAAAGTGATGTGTTAAAGATAAGACAAAACAAGAAATCAATTCCTTTAATTGCCTGAATATAAAAATAATCCAGATTATTAATAGGTAACACAATTAAGAAGACAAATCTCTGGTACCTTATCCACACACAGAAGAACCTAGGACAAAGAAAAACCTTCCTTGAAAATTTTCCTACTCTTATGAAGAAACTTTTTTTGGGAGGGGGGAGAGGAAGCTCATTTAAGAAAAGACCACATTGTAAGCAATGTAGGGACAGCAGAACACAAAGCTCCAGGGAAGCAGTAAGGTGGAACTAGAGAAAACAAAATCCCCCTCAAAACATGACTGAACCGAAGAAGGCAAGAAGAAGCTTTTTAGAAAATGAGATACAGTGGGGAGAGATACAGTGTGAAACGGATCGCTTACAGCGCAGGCCAGGAGAAGGCACCTGGGGATGGGTGGGGAGGGCATCCTGGCCACCAAAGCCTCCCTTTACAGGCTGAGGCCGTAGAGAAAGGAGACGGGCAAAGGCAAGCCAGGGCCTGGCGGTTAAGGAGCCCACCTCCAGCGTGGAGTTACTGAGGAACCACGTGAAGCTCTGGGAAGTAAGGAGGGGTGATGAAGACAGAGACCAAGTGAGAATCCTTACCAGAGGGCAAATTCTAATGCCAAAATTTTTTTTAATTTCTTTTTTTATTTTTTAGTTCTAGGTGGACACAAGATCTTTATTTTACATTTATGTGGTACTGAGGATTGAACCCAGTGCCTCATGCATGCAAGGTGAGCACTCTACCACTGAGCCACAATCCCAGCCCCCTAATGTCAAACTTTTGTTACACCAAAATTCAGTGTTTACTTATGATGTGGAAATGTCATTCACAACACACTAGGAATACCTTTCCGTCTATGTACAGCCTTCTGTCTGTAACAATTATGTCCTCCCCAGCTCTAGTTCTATGTCCCCTTACTTTTGTACTTTTACTCTCCACCAGACCTGGACATTTCCTTTCACACTCTCACACCCTACCTGTTCTACCACTGGTCTATCATTTTTTCGCTGCTGCAGACCTCTTCCAGACCCCCACACATTCCTGCTGCAGCTTAACTGACTGCTCTGAGGCCTCCTGCAAGCTCTCGCTGAGGGATCCAGACCCACCATCATCCCCTTGTCTTTCCACTGCCTTGAACCCTTGCTTCCAGGATCCCAAGTCTCCCTCGTTCATGCCTGTACTTGTTCTTATTTTGATATATCAAGTACTTCTAGAACTTCCTGAGAAAGAATGTAAGAATGGCAGACTTCTGAAGTTTTACATGACTAAAAATGTGTTTGTTCTGTCTTTATACATGATCAATATTTTGCGTGGTTTCAAACCGTAGACTGGAAATTATTTTTGCCACACAATTTTGAAGCCGGTGTTCTTCTGTGGCCAGTGTTGCTGCTAAATGTCAGGTGCTGCTGTGATTCTCAATTTTGTACAGGGTAGCTTCTTCTTTCTGAAGTTTTGTGAACTTTATTATTTTTCTCCTGAAATCCTTAACATTTCATGGTGATATAGATCAGTACAGGTGCTCTTTTAATATATATACATTTCAATATATTGGTAATTCATGAGGTCTTTTCAAACTTAAAAATCATTGTCCTTAAAATCTGGAAATTTTTCTTGCCTTATTTCTTTAATACCTTCCTCATTAAATTTTTTCCCTTTATCTAAAAATTTCAGTTGTTCAGAATAGAAACTCCCACACTTATACATTGCTAGTGGAATTACAAATTGCTACAACCGCTCTAGAAAGCAGTGTGGAGATTCCTCAGAAAACTTGGAATGGAATTACCATCTGACCCAGTTTTCCCACTCCTCAGCATATACCCAAAGGACTTAAAATCAGCATACTATAATGACACATCAATGTTTACAGCAGCTCAATTCACAGTAGCTAAGCACCAACCAACCTAGGTACCCTTCAACAGATAAATGGGTAAAAAATTGTATGTATGGAACATTACTCAGCCATAAAGAATGGCTTTATGGCATTTGCTGGTAAATGGATGGAACTGTAATGATCAGGATAAGTGAAATAAGCCATTCCCAAAAAACAAATGTTCTCTCTGATATACAGATGCTAACTCACAATAAGCATGGGTATGGGGGGTGGGGGAAAAACAGAAATTCACTGGATTAGATAAAGGGGAATGAAGGGAATGGTGGAGAATGGGAATATGAAAGAGAGTAGAATGAATCAGACATAACTTTTCTATGTTCATATATGAATACATGACCAGTGGAACTCCCCAACATGTACAACTACAAAAATGGAAAGTTATACTCCATGTATGTATGATATGTCAAAATACATTCTACTGGCATGTATAACTTTTAATTACTAAAAATAAATTAAAATTTGAAAAAAAGAATAGGAACTTCCAGACTATCTCTATTTCTCTTGTCTTTTCTCTTTGGTTTTTCATTTCCTAGTATTTTTGTTCTACTTTCTAGGTGGCTTCCTTTACTTTATCCTCAAAAACATTTTGAGTTTTTCATTTCTCCTGTCAGTCTTCAATTTCTGGGAATATACTTTTAGTCTCTAAATGTTCCTTCTATTATTAATACCTGTTCCTATTTCATGATTGTAGCATATTGCCCATCAATAATGATATTTTGAAGTTTTCTTCTCCCTTCACTGTCTCAGTTTTTGCCAATTTCCTTCTTTTTCCAGGTTTCTTTTAGTTTAACATTTTTAATTATATATAGACATGATACCTTTATTTATTAATTTTTTAATGTGGTACTGAGACTCAAACCCAGTACCTCACATGTGTTAGGCAAGCATTCTACCAACTGAGCCACAACCCCAGCCCTTCTTTTAGTTTCTGAATTATTTCAAGTATCTGGTTTTGAACAGTCACTATTCTTATCGAAATTAAAGCCCTAAAAAGCTGAAAAAAAAAGTCAGTGTCCACGGGTAAGGCTTGTGATCAGGTAGTCTTTGCTGCAGGGCCTCCTGCAGGGAGATCCCAACTGTAAGTATCCATGAGTCTTCCCCACAGATGGATCAGATTCTTCAAAGAAATGCCTCCCAATTTCTCTCCTGGAGATTATAAAGCTGACTGAAAATCTTTCAACAGTAAGTGAAAGAAGTGGGCAGGGGAAAGGGATTTCACACTGTTCAGTATGTCACTTCATCTTCCATCTGTGCCTTGATATCCCCACCTGAGTTCTCCAGTTCACATTCTTCTGGAAGTAAAGGGCCATTCTTACTGGGTATGGGGAGGCAGATGGGCTCTCAGTTCTTCAAACTTAACTCTTCCTACTTAACCCTTCTAATTTCAGTCTCACCCTCACTGTTGAGCCTCTGGGAGGTTCTAAAGTGAGAATCGGGTTGCTTCTTGGTATCTCTCACTAGCAGCTTGGGTTTCAGCCTCCTGGGATTTCTAGGTTAGTAACAGTTACCCATAGGCTTTCCAGAGTCCCTTTTTCTCACTGGGTTTTTAAGATTCTTTACTGTTATTTTAGGAATAAATACATATATGCTTAGTCTGTCATTTTTCTGTAGCATATTTTGATTGTCTAAACATTAATAACTATCTGTTAATGAACAACTCAGAAGGAATATCCAAGTCACCTCTAATATGAACTTGAGAGCTTCAGGTGAGCTATGAAATATGAGCCCAAGTTTATACTAAAAATAAAGGTACCCTACTAGCCAGAGTGAATATAACACACAAAAAGGAGGAAAATTTACTTTAGATAAAGTCAGCTGATATTTTGGTAGTATATGCTTAACTACCTTTTGTTAGTATAACAACAAATACTGATTCTGA
Organism: Callospermophilus lateralis; assembly: GCF_048772815.1. NCBI lineage: Eukaryota > Metazoa > Chordata > Mammalia > Rodentia > Sciuridae > Callospermophilus > Callospermophilus lateralis. Next base: position 83,879,315 of record NC_135308.1, read on the forward strand.
ATCCCAGAAAAGAAATGACATGATAATGCGTGAAAACGAGGCAATATCCACAACTCAACCAGGCATTGCTGTTTATGAGAAACTCAGGCCTTAAGTGCTTTTCTAGGAATTAGATCATAGCTTTGAATGCACAATAGTTTGGAGTTGAAGGGGGTGTTTTTTTAGGTTTGTTGTTGTTATTGTTTAGAAAGTTTTGAAATGGCTTTATTGAGTTATAATCAGATTTTTTTTAAAAAAAGAGAGGCCCATTAAATGAGTAGAGGTGGGAACAAATTCTTTCTGATCTACCCCCAAGGAAAGGCAAAAATAGTTGTATATTACTCTGAAGATCCACACTGCCTAAAAGGTAGCATGAAAATTTCTTTTCTTGAGTTCTATATAGTCAAAAAATTAAAGAAAAAAAGTTAAATTCAATGGGAAAAATTAACTAAGGTCTCTAAATTCAGATTTAAAAGGCAGTGAATACACCCTTTGATTGTGGATAGTACTACCTCTGAAGAATCTCTGCTCAATTATAAAAATGGAAGTTCTTTTTTTTTTTTAAAAAAGGGGGGGGGCATTAAAGTTCCCCACACATGAACTGGGGGAAATGTGCACATATCTCACCATTTCACTATTACAAAAACAATAATGCTCATTTTACTTAATTCTTAACACTTTTAAGAGGTAACCAGAACCTCTTATTTCTGTTTTCATAAGGAACCTGAGGCTTACAAAAGTTATAAGTGAAGGTAAAGGTGGCCATGACATTAATGGCTAAGATATACCATGACTAAGCCATGACCCCAAGTCATACTTTTAAATACTCATATATAAATATTTTCTTTTTGCTAATGATAAATCCAGTATTTTGATGTTGACTGAAGAAATGTCAACAGTGAAAAATTCAAAGTCAAAATGACCTTTATAAATCATTATTCAAACAAAATTGATTCAACATCAATTGGCACCAGCCAATCTGAGTACTAACTCAGTCATCCACTCATTCACTTAAGCACTATATGCCCACCAGCACTCTACAGGAGCACTGTCTAGTACAACTTCAATGTGTTGTATCAGCACTGCTCAACACAGCTCAGCACAAGTGCCAGGCACTTGAGATGTGGCTATTGTCAAGGAAAAAATGAATTTTAAATTTTGCTAAATTTAAATTAGTTTACATTTAAATCTAAGTAGTCACATATGGCAAACAGCTACCTTCCTGGACGGCACAGTTCAAGATATTGAATACACAGTTCAAAAAACAGGCAGAGTTCCTGTCATGATTTGGATAAGTGGTCCCCAAAGGTCCACATTACAGGCTTGGTTGCCAGCCTATGGTACTAGTGGGAGGTGGAAAAACCTCTAGGTGGGGTAGAGCCTAGTTAAAGAAAGGTCACTGGGGTTAATCAGGACCCCAACCTCTTCCTCTCTCTTTGCCCCCTAGCTGCCAGGAAGTGAGCTGTTTCCCCTGCCACATGCTCCCACAGGACCAAAAGCAATGGAGCCAACCAATCATGAACTGAACTCTCTGAAGCTATAAACCTGATAATTTGTTTATCTCATGTATTTTGTTATAGTGATGGAAAACTCACTAACACAGTTCCTATCTTAACAGAGCTTAAGCTCTAGTGGGAGAACAGCATAAGTAAACTCACAAAGAAAATTACAAATTGTGTTCATTGCTTAGAAGAAAAACATAGAAAAAACTGTATTCATAAGGCTATAAATTCAGACCGTGCCAAACCTAGCTATGAGTTCTAAAATGTATGGGACTGACTGACTGATTCTGAAAATGCTATCTCAGGATTCCCCATATAAAATCCAGGACAATTAGCGAACCATTGAAATAAAAAATGTATGTATTTGCTAAAAGTGCTGGTGCACAGAAACAGCACTTTCTTGATAAGGAAATGTATGCAAAACTAATTGTGAACAAAAATGCTGTTGGTCATTGTACATCAGGTTAAAATTCTAAATAAATACCACAGTAAAGTTGAGTAGAAATGAAGCAGCACAAAAAAAAAAAAAAAAAAAAGCAGAAAACATTCACAGTACTTTGGGTACTTTTGAGTTTTAAGAGCCTGAATCTGCTGAGCTGGGAAGTTAGGGAAAAACAACTAAACTACTGTTCCTCTTGGGCAGAAATGGGACTTTTTTTTATAGTACATGTCCATTTAAGAGCCAGTGTCAATTTATAAACCCCCACAAAATGTTTGCTAGGAATTACACATTGAGCACCTGGAATTGAAACAGAACAAAAACACAACCGTTTAGAGTGGATTAATAAGTGTTGGAAAAAAAGCATTTGGATCTGCAGGTGAAGGAAAATCAGCAAAAATTTCATGCTCCTGGATTATATTGTGGATTTTTGTTTTGGAATTTAAGATGAATTTGTTTGGGAAAATGGGCTATTTGAGGTCAGAAGGAAAAGGAAATTTGAAAAGGGAATTATCACTAGGGCTGGTAATGCCACATTTGCATTTCTTTCTTTTCATTCCCAAAGTTCCCATCTCTAAGCAACTGGTAAAATAAATGGCTTTAGACTGAAAAAGGGAAAACTTGGGGAGAAGCAAAATTTGATTTAATGAAAAAGTGATGCTCATAAAAAGAGGTTTATTTTAACTTTACAAATAACACCCCAAATTAACTCTAGCTCTTTATTAAATAATCTGGTTATCATTTAACTAGCATAACTGTGGTCTCTATTTTAAGCCAAATGAGTATATAAAATCGATGCATTAAGAGAACTAGACTACTACTGCTGGAGGAAGTGGTGGGAGTTGAGAAGGGGAGCGGTGGCTGCTGAGTCAGGCACAATGTAACCTGCTTTGACAGACTATCTGTCACAATGACCTCATGAAGTAGGAGCATCATTATCTCCCCTTTCAGAGATAAGACAGGTACAAAATTTAACAACACATCCCATGTCAGAGAGCTAATAAGAAGAATTAAATATAGAATAAAATTCAACCACTTTGCCACATAATTTTACCTTGTTTTGGATTAACAAAAGCACATTGTCACATAACATCTAGAATCAACTAAAAGGATGTTTCTCTTTTCCTACACTTTAATTACAAATGATAGCCCACACATTTGCATAGAAAAGAACTGATGATCTAGCTTCACTGATAAACAAACAAATAAACAACAACAACAACAAAAAAAAAAACTAGACTCTGGAAGTTTATGAAGTAAAGGCAAGAGATATCCAGGATGACTAGAAACAATCAAGATAAAGGCTAAAGTGGCACCAGGGCAAAGACAACAGACCCAGAGTTTCAAAAGGACATGGTGTCATATTGACTTGTTGAGCAAAGTTCATGCCTATTACAGACACTTCTCTACAGGAACATATTTCCAATTGTATTACAGCTATCAATAAAACTAGAATTGACTCATACCCACCTTTAAGGCAACACATTATACAAAGCACGGGGACACATGAATGATCATGAATAATATGTGCTTTAAGGACTTTATGAAACTGTATAAATGAGACAACATGGTGTAGCTTTGCAGTTTCAAAAAGGCTTTTTTAAAAAATTATTCCTATGAATATCTCACTACTTAACTGAATGAAGATGTTTATTTCAAATCTTCTTGTAAGAAAAGATGGAATGAAATAACGTTCTAAAAACAAACAAAAAAAAAAGCATAGTGGAAAATATTTTAATTAGCTGAGCTAAAAACAGAAAATAGTTGGCCTCTCTGTCACCTCACAAAAACCGCACAAGCAATGAGTGGTATCAACTGTGCTCCCCATCCCATTCTCTAGCTCATCTTCATCCACACAGTAAATGACATCTCTGCCCTCCTGCCTCTCCTACCCTATCATTTTTATTGCCGATTTCCTTCTTTTCTCCAAATGGAGTGGAAAAGCAAATCTGAGTCTTCTTGGCTCCTCAGTTGTGCCCACTCTCTGATGATGTGCATCGGTCCTCCCAGAATCCAAACATTTTTCTGTGAGTAGAAGTAAATACCATTTTTGAACTTGTCATGGTGAACATCTCAGATGTCAATTTTATGTAGGTTCGTAATGAGATTAGAAAAAAAACATTGAATTCCAAAGCCAATACCAATCTGGTTTTCCAATACTGTTCCTAGCACTGTGCTCTTGGATGTGTCACTTAAACTCATAGATTCCCAATTGGTACGAATTAAACTGGAAAACTTGTGATTTTTGCAGCTGCAAAATCCAGTGCATTAGTCCAGTGATGTCGGGGACAAAAGCCAGCACCTTAGCTTAGCAACCTGATTTTTGCATATGAAATTGCCTATAAAGACCACCTGAGAGAGCAAAGCAGAGGGGAAAAAATGAATATACTGTTATCTTACTTGTGTATGGATGGGGGTATTACATAAATGACTGTTCTCTACCCCCAACAAACTCCAAGCTTGCCTACAAAGAAAAGTGTGTAACATGAGGATTGATTTTTGCTCTCTCATGCCCCCACCACCACCTGCCAGCCCCGGCCCCTGCTAAGCAGCTTTGGGAATGGCACATAGCAGCACACAGTAGCACCCTCAAACTAGCTAGGTGGGAAGACTTTCCTGCTCTCCTAAGAACTGAGATGCTCCATTCCACAATGATGAAACAGAAATTTTTCTAGGAAACAAGTGTTTGAATTTCATGAGATACAAGAATCAGTGTTTACAAGAACAGTGTTCAATCTCAGCTGTGACTGCTGAACGTCAGGGAAGGCCAGTTTTGCCAAAAGCCACACAGCTGCTTCCCTGCCATGAAGGAAATCAGATAAGACAAAACAGCATATTCTTGTAAGAACGTGGTGAGCCACACAGAAAGCAATGATCCCAACCTATCAAAGCCCAAATGACTTAGATTTAAAAAGAAGAATTTAAAAAACACAAGAAAAATTGACAAACTATCAATCCACTAATCATCTAACAATATAAATGAAATGAGCTAAGAACAGGACACACCTGCCTTGACAGACTAACTGTCACAATGACAATATCTATAAATGACCCCCAAACCTATCTAACTGCAAAGGCTCAAATGACAGTAATTCACTCTCAGAAGACAAATATGGCCCTGCTGTTGCTTCTTGAGAGGAGGAAGGAGCAAGCTCCTCCCATGGAGGAGGGAAAGCAAGCTCACCCACACAGCGGTCCCCTGCATTCAAAACCCACTTTCTTATTCCTAAAAGAAAATAAGGACAATACTTACGGCTTGCTTTTTCAGAACTACTGGAAGAAAAAAAAAAATCCACTTACAGAATATATTCCAATGTTTTCATTGTGGCATTGTGCTAGAGTGAGAAGAACATACTATGAAGATCCTCATCCCTGAATGTAAACCCTGACTCAAATCTTGCTACAACTTCAGACAAGTCATTATCCTCTCTGGGCCTCAATTTACTCATCTTTAAAATGAGGATACTTTGTTGTGAGGACTACATGTAAAAGGATACATAGAAAACTTCAGATATATTTCAATAACTACCTACATACTTACCAATGCCTTTATTTTCCTGAAGAGTTAAACATTAGAGAGAAATAGAAATAAAGCCATTTCCTTTAAATACTACTTCTAAAATCAAATTCATCGAAGTAAAAAGCAGTTGATTCAAGCAAATACTACTTGGAAAAAGTATATGATAGAGTAAACAATGTTACCAGTTGCAGTTATACCTAAAAAAGAAAAAAAAATCTTTCACTAATCATTTACAGTCTATCAAAATTTGCCTTTCTTCTCCTGTCATCCTTATTCTTTCCCATGTATAAACCCTCACTACCACCAGGCTCTATCCTCAATATATGTTTGCACTAAATTACTTTCAGGTACCTGCTCTTACCCCAAATATAGTTTCCACTGCCTTATACCACCCATCTAGCAATTTCTCAATCCCTCAATTCCCATCCCTGTTTTCAAGTCTTTCCTGACTCAACAATAATGATACACAGTCTTTGGTAATTATTTATCATGTTAACATTTTCAAATGAGGCTATGAAGATGCACTCTATTCTTTTCTATCTCCTTATACAATTCTTGGTGTGGCAAACTTGTATAGACTTTTGCAAAATAATCCCTGTACTAGAGTTGTGTTAAGGAGTATAATATGGATATAAAATAAGAGTCAGAGAATCTTAGTGTCCAAGGTGAGCATTACTGCCAATATAAATTGCTTGCCAAGTGCAGTGGTGTATACCTGTAATACCAGCAATTCGGAAGGCTGAAGCAGGAGCATAACAAGTTTGAGGCCAGCCTCAGCAATTTAGGGGGACCCTAAGCTTAAAAAAGAAAAGAAAGAAAAAAATCCTTTAATATTTACACCAATGACCACCTAACACCACTCCTGTCAGAAGCAAAACTGGTATGAAACAAACTAATTTAGAAGTAGAGAATTAAATTTTTATAAAGAAAATTAAAGATCAGACTTTCTGTAGTCACAATAGTATAAAACCCTCCACATTAACTGAGTGGAAATACTAATGAGGCGCTATTGTTAGCGTAGTCATCTGTCAACCATGATTGTAACATCTGAGCTGGAAAGCAGAACTTTCAGTAAAGTTTGCCTATTTACATCAAGGAGGTTCAAACTGACTCAGAGGAAAAAGTATTATCCTCTGACTCACCAAGACCACTTCCTGAAACACCCAGTATTTTTCTTGGAAGGAAGTCCATACAAATGCCACTTCTCTAGAACACTGATTAGACAAAATTGAACTTTAACACAAAATGGACAAAAAGAAACATTTTCCAAACTTACCCAGGTTTCAAAGTAGAGAGCTTTCCATAAATACATGGGATCATAAGAGGAAGACTTTAAAAATAGTCAAATTTGATAATCCAAAGTATATTATATATTATCAGCCACTAACTTTGCATATTCCTCTTTATACTATAATATCTTAATGATAAACAACTTCCTAATTTGAATCTATGAAATTTAACTGTTTTTAGCTTCAGTCACTTTTATTTTCAAGGTAACTTTTTCCCCTCTTTGAATTAACTGTGTAGTCAATGTTGAATAATTTATACAAACAATTATTATGTCCATATATGTGCCAAACATTTTTACAAACTCTTTGCCTGCATTAATTTGATGGACAAACAAAACTCCTCTAAGAAGCAGGTATATCTCACAGATGAGGAAACTGAGGCACAGGACAAGAAAGCATCTCTCCCACAGTGAGTGCATGGTAAAGCCTCCAACACTGGAGGCCAGTGCAGAAGCCCAATCTCTCAGTTTCTACACTCTGTCATGGGTGTGAGCCCTCCCTGCTTCAGAAGATTTGTTAATATATATACACACGTACAATCCACATACACAGATATGTATTAACGTGTCACATTTATATAATCTGTGCCTAAATTCAGGATTGTCCTTGTCCCTCATTAATCTACAAATTCTGATGTAAATATGATACTTCTAGGATTTGGGTACAATTAATAGCAAGTCTTCTTCTAGAACAACAACCACTTAGATAAGCTTGAATCATTCCACTGTCCCACTACATTTATGTTAAGTCTCACTTGTTTTCTAAAACGCTGGAAGTATCTCATAGACCTCTAAAAAACACCAAAATGATACTGCCCTCAACACAGCCCTCAGGGGAGAAAAATACATATAACATTTCCTTCTTCAAAATAACAAGCAATTAAACGGAATCTAGCTGTTTGTTTCCTCTTGAGTAATCTAGCCTGGAAAGAGTTCAAACATCTGACTCCTGCAGTATTTTGCTTTCAGTAGGAAAACCATCTTTTTATATGTCAAGTCAGCTAATAAGAATTCACTCGTATCTATTACTGGTTCATGGGAACTGACTTGAATATTAAATGATTACACATTTCTAGTTTTAAACATGTGAAAAAGAAATTCCTTGGTAGCTAGTGAGGCAGACTAAGCACTCTGAAATAAACCAGACCACTCTGACCTGCAGATTACAAGGGAGCAGTGGAATAGCACAGATTTATCCCAGGGAGGGATAGCCCTCAAAGCTACAGCCTAAGGAAACAGAATATTCCCTTTGGAGGTGCTCTTGGAGGCCTGTATGCCTAAGGTTCTAAGACCACAGAACCTTGCTGTTTCCTTAAAATATACCATTTATCCATGTCACACAGTGAATGAAAATCTACCACTGGAAATTAACTTATTCCTTTGAGTTAACCATTTTCACCCCTAGGAACCACTCAAAGTCTAAACACATCTGAGAGTAGAAACTCATTATGCCATGAACATTGATGAATGAATTTCCAGGTACTTTTCTCCTACAACAGGAGGACTTTCAGTGATGTGAAAATGCCTATGGAGTCATAAAATTCTGTACCCAGAAATGTAAGAAATCTGCATAGAACTGGAGCAATAGCAAGTTACTGGAGAAATTTGCCTGCTTGACACACTCACCTATATCCAATGCCTACATCCAATATATTAATAATTACTGAAATTGTGAAGGGAATTCCAGCCTATGCATGGAATAATTATTTATTAGGGGCAAACATCCTACATGCAAAAGCATGTAACAAATTCATTATTTGGGGGAAATTTATTACCTATAAGATGTGCTTTGCATAAATGTGGTTGATATCTGGGGCCTCTTCATTAGCAAGGCAGACAAGCAAATGTATCATTAGAATACATTTTACTAAATGCTATTATCATAGTATGAACAATGTACTATGAAAGCATCTACCTAGGACAACTGTTGGTAGGTTTTATGTAGGAGGAGACCATAGAACCAGGTGTTGAAAGATAAGAGAATATATCAATTGTATACTAATAGGGAGTTAGAGGGCATCCCAGATACATGCAAAACAAGGTGCAGATGGGTATAGTGGCACACACCTATAATCCCAGTATCTCTGGAGGCTGAGGCAGGAGGATCACGAGTTCAAAGCCAGCCTCAGCAATGGCAAGCCTCTAAGCAATTCAATGAGACCCTATCTCTAAATAAAATACAAAATAGGACTGGGAATGTGGCTAGGTGATTGAGTGCCCCTGAGTTCAATCCCCAGTACCCACCCACCCCCCAAAAAAACATTGTATACAGAAGGACAGGAGCTGGGTATGGTAGCACATGCCTTTAATCCTAGTGCACAGGAGGCTGAGGCAGGAGGATCGCAAGTTCAAAGCCAATTCAGCAATTTAGCAAGGCCCTAAGATACTTAGCAAGACACTGTCTCAAAATCAAAAATTAAAAAGATGGGGAGGGTGAAATATAACTCAGTGGTTAAGCACCCCGGGTTCAATCCCCATTACCAAAAAAAAAAAAAAAGAACGTGAGTTTCAGAGGATAGTTAGATATGCTATTCATGTTAATCATACTACCAGTGTTTAGGAATATAACTATGCAGCATTTTTCTAGTTTTGTTTTAGTTTTGGTGCTGGGGATTGAACCCAGCCTCATGTATATTAAGCACATGCTATATCACTACTAGCTATATCCCCATCCCTTACAGGGGAACTTTAGAAGGCAGACTAGAATAGGAAGCAAAGTTTACTGATTTTGATATAATTTTGTCCGTTTCTTTCATTCCTATGAAAACACCCTTAATTGCATTCTATGTACTTTAAAAAAACTAAGACTTGCTTATATCATTCCCACGATTTCTTCAAATTCCATAGTTCTTCAAAGAGAAACAAATATTTTAACTCATGTAAAATGTACTTAAATAAGCTAAAAGAACACAGCCCATATTTTTTAAGAGTTTTTAGTTACATATGAAACTATTATATTCATCCTATTTTAGAATGCACAGGAATGTATAGATTTTAATTTAAACAAACTATATTATCATTATACATCACCTTAATTAAAATCAAGAAACACAATCTCTAAATTATGAGATCTACAAACTGAACTGTCTTAGTGGGGGGCAGAGGGCGCACTGGACCAGTTGATCAACTCCTGGTTCTGCTCTAAGATTATCTGACTGTGCCTTTTACAAATGAACAAATAGAATACATTAGTACTCAAAACGGGGTACTTTAAAAATTCTATTCAGAAGCTGAGTGTGGTGGTACATGTCTGTAATTATAGCAACTCAGAGGCTAAGGTGGGAGGATCAAGTTCAAGGCCAGCCCCAGCAATTTTTTTTCAAATGAAATAATTTATTCTTTTGTTGTTGGTGGTGGTGGTTATTTTTAGTTACACATGTCAACAGAGTTCATTTTGACATAATTAAAAAAGCATAGAATATAATTTGTTCTAATTCAGTCCCCAGTACTTCCCCTTCCTCTCCCTTCCTTCCAGTCCCTGTTCTCTTTCCTCTACTGTACTACACAGGAAAGTTAATCAGATTCATTCTGCTGTCTTTTTCCTATCCCATTCCTCCTCCCTTCCCTTCATTCTCCTTTGTCTATTCCACTGATCTTCTATTTTTTAATCACCCCTCCCCCTTATTTTGGATTAGCTTCCACATATCATAGAAAGCATTCAGCCTTTTCCTAGAACTGGCTTATTTTACTTAGCATAATAGTCTCTAGTTTCATCCATCTACCAGCAAATCTATAAAGCCATTCTTCTTTATGGTTGAGTAATATTCCATGGTGTATATATACCACATTCTTTTATCCATTCATCTGTTTAAGGATATCTAGATTGGCTCCATAGCTTAGCTATTTTGAACTGTGCTGTTATAAACATTGATGTGGCTGCATCACTATAGTAAGTTGATTTTAAATTCTTTGGATATATGCTAAGGAGTGAGATAACTGGGTCAAATGGTAGTTCCATTTCTATTTTTTTCAGAAATCTCCATACTGCTTTCCAGAGTGGTTGCACTAATTTGCAGCTCACCAACAATGTATAAGTGTACTCCCTTCCCCACTCCTCACCAACATTTATCGTTACTTGTATTTTTGATAATTGCCATTCTGAGTGGAGTGAAATGAACTCTCAATGTAGTTTTAATTTGCATTTCTCTAATTGCTAGAGATGATGAATTTTTTTCATATATTTGTTGACCATTTGTATTTCTTCTTTGGAGAAGTTGATATTTAGTTCTTTTGCCCATTTATGGATTGAGTAGCAATAGTAGTAGTAGTAGTAGTAGTAGTAGTTGTTGTTGTTGTTGTTGTTGTTATTTGGTGTTAAGTTTTTTATTTCTTTGCATATCCTAAATATTAATGCCCTGAGGAGCAGAGGGCAAAGATTTTCTCCCATTCTGTAGGCTCTCTCTTCACACTTCTGATTGTTTCCTTTGCTGTGAAAAAGCTTTAAATTTGAGGCCATCTCATTTATTGATTTTTCATTTTACTTCTTGTACTTTAGGCGTCTTATTAAGGATGTCAGTTCCTGGGCCAACACATTGGAGGGTTGGGCCTACATTTTCTTCTAGTTGATGCAGTGTTTCTATCTAACTTAACTCCTAGGTCTTTGATCCACTGTAAATATTGTTCAGGGTGAGAGATAAGGGTTAAATTTCATTCTACTACATATGGATTTCCAGTTTTCTCAACACCATTTGTTATGAAGTCTAGCTCTTCTCCAGTGTATGTTTTTGGCACCTTTGTCTGAGATAACCGTATCTATGTGGTTTGATCTCTGTGTCTTCTATTCTATTCCATTGGACTTCATGCCTATTTTGGTGCCGATACCAGGCTGTTTTTATTAATATGGCTCTGTAATATAATTTAAGGTCTGGTTTTATGATGCCTCCTGCTTTGCTTTCCTCACTAAGGATTGATTTGGCTATTCTGGGCCTCTTGTTTTTCTAAATGAATTTCGTAACTGCATTCTCTAGTTCTGTGAAGAACATCATTGGAATTTTGATGGGAATTGCATTGAATCTGTATAGCACTTTTGGTAGTATGGCTATTTTCACAATACTGATTCTTCCAATCCAAAAACATGGGTGGTCTTCTAAGGTCTTCTTCAATTTCTCTCTTTAGTGTTCTATAGTTTTTATTTTAGAGGTCTATTATCTCTTTTGTTAGATTGATTCTCAAGTATTTTATGTTTCTGAAGCCTCAACAATTTAGAGACTCTCAGCAACTTAGCTAGACCCTGTCTCAGTATAAAAAATAAAAAGGCCTGGGAACATAGCTCAGTGGTAAAGTGCTCCTGGGTTCAATCCCCAGTATCAAAACAAAACAAAACCGGAAAATAGCCCCATAGTTATTCTCTTAAACATCAGAAATATGAATCTGGGCATGGTGGCACACGACTATAATCCCAGCAACTCTGGAGGCAGAGGCAAGAGGATCATATGACAAGTTTGACACTAGCCTCAGCAATTTAGCAAGGCCCTAAGCAACTTAGTAAGACCCTGCCTCAAAATAAAAAAAAATAAAAAGGGCTGGGTATGTGATTCATTGGTTAAGCACCTCTGGGTTCAATTCCAGTACCAAAGGGAAAGAAAAATTAGAAATATGATTAATATGAGTAACTTATCTCACTATCTGGGTAAATGGGTATCTTCTTTCTCGCTGATCAAAACAAAATTTCAACTCTTAGCACTTACTACATGTGCTAGCCAATATTATTTTTTTGTAAAACAGACTTATGATATCTAATAAAACATCTTCAAACTTCACATTAAACCCCAACAGTCTGCTATCATTACACTGAAGTTTAAACTTAAATAAAATATACACAAGTATCATTAAAATCTTGTATAATGAAACATAAATATGCTGTTACTACCATAGCTATTTTTTAACCTAAAAGTCTAGCATCCACAAATAACCATGAATATATTTTCTTTCTGTCTCCAGTTTCCATTCATCTTCTTACCTAAGATTATCTCTCTCTTTTTTTAATTCTGTAAATCCATAGTTCATCTCCATTTTATGGCAAATATCTTACAAAATAAGTCCCCCCTCATGGTTACTGCAATTTTATCTCATATATTCAGGAAATGGGCAACCCTCTCCTTTTTCTTTTTCTACTTGATGAATTCCTCAACAAATTCAAACCTATAAATGAGAGTATCTCAATTAAGAATTCCAATTTGCTTATGAAGAAACAAGTTCTATTTATAGGAAGTAGTTGAGTATATAACTTCCTTATTAAATCCCTAAGTATGATTATCATGTGTTATTTGGTTGCTAGGGATCACTTCGACCCCTCCCTCCCCAGATTCTAGTATAGAACATCCTTCCTCAATTGGTTGTTTTAGAAAAGAGGCTACATGCATCCTATCTCAAATTCATTCTTGACATTTTAATAATGCAAACTTACTTTTCATGCTCATTTGCAGACCCAATTGGAGCAATCTACATTCATTTTTTTTCCTCTTTTCTGTGCAGCATGACTTCAGGTTAAGCTCCATTCAGACTCTCAAACAGCCCTTAAGATTTGAGAAAGCTGGGCAGGCAGTAGCCTAAGCAACCTTTGGGATTACTAAAAACCTCAGTATCTTCAAGTAATCAGATTGACTTCAGAGAGGAGGGTAGTGGTCTTCACCAAGCAATCCCTGGGCTCACAATTACACTAGTAATTTCCCAGCAAAATATCCATTTATTATTTATCCATTCAATAAATCTTGCTGAAGGTGTACTACCTGCCAGCAGGTACTATATATGCAAAACAGGTATAATTTCTGTCCTCAGAAATTGTTAGGAGATACAATGGACTTCTTTGATTCTTCCTTGGATATGTATGCCAAGCCCTTTCCTGCCTAACACACTCTGTCTGGAATAATCATCCTCTTTGTTTTTGCCTAACTCCTGCAACTCTGCCTAAAAATGGGCCCTGTCAGGAAGTCATTCCCTGACTGACCAATTTGTCTCAGATGCCTCATACATGAACAGATTTTTCTAAAAGGGTGCACCTGGAAAGGACACTTACCATGAATGGAGTGTCTGATATATGTTTTATATCTGCTTTGCAAAAATAAACTACTACCCTCTACACTTTTTTGAAGCAGAACACATTTTCCTATTTTGTACTTTATATTAAAAATATTTAAGTTTCATCTTTCTTCTGGGTGAATACTATATTATTATTTTTAAGTATGAAACTTGAATTTTCTGTCCTTTAGACTTTCTTTAAAACTCTTTATAAATGCATCCAAAGATATTCCCTAATGTACAAATTTTATAATAAATTTGACAATTCTCAAACCTATCTTGTTTTATGATTATACACCTTGGGTTTTTTGAGTCACTAGCTAAACTTAACTACAATGTCCATATTTGATATCTACTTATTTTCTTTCTTTCTTTTTTTTTGTTTTTTGGTAGTAAGGATTGAACTCAGAAGGGTTCAACCACTGAATCACATCCCCAGCCTAATATCTACTTATTTTCAAGTCAGAATTATGAAGTCTATGCTCACTGTTACAAGTTTTCTTTACCACTCTGTTATCTGGAACAAGCCAGATACACATGAAATCCTACTACTTGTTAAAAGTCAAAGTTGAGGCTTTCTTAAACTCCATGAATCTAGTTTCTTCATTTGTAAAATGGTTATAAAATCTCTCAAGGATATGAAAAGTAAAAAAGATAAAAAGCCCCCAGCAAAATATCATGCTAAATAAATATCAATTCTTTCCTACATTTGGAAAAAGGGTCACATGTTTAAAAATGTAGCCCCTTATAAAATATAACAACACTTTACACACCTAATCTGATTTCCTAACAAGAACAAGCCTAAAGTCTTTTTGCTTCACAAGTTACACAACAGGTCAGACAACAAACTTTCTGAAAAAGCCCAAGTTCAAAATATTTTAGGCTTTGTAGGTCACATTGTATCTTTATCAATATTCTTCATTTTTGTTTTTATACTTAATAACCTACTAAAAAACGTAAACATTATCCTTGGCTCATAGAAAGAAAACAGGCCTCTGGCTGTAGTTTGCTGACCCTCAGCTTTAAGTTCACACATACTCATTATTTCTACCCTGGCTTACCCTATGACTTCATCTTGATCAATGCCCAGCTGAACACTATTGAACTTCTAGTTTGACAAACAGTAATTAAATGCTTGGTCTTATGTAAAGGCCTTGTGAGGTAACTCACTACCTAAGGGGAAAAAGACACTTCACACACTACAAAAGAAGTCCAGCCATGCATTGCCTAAGCAGAGGGGTATGCTCTGACAAATGTGGTACCTCACACTTACCACTCCTGAGCTGAATGGTATGGTTGACAACCTGTTGCTTCCAGGGTTCAAACCTAGATAGCATGTTACTGTACTGACCACTATGGGCAACTGTAACAAAATAGTATTTGTGTATTTAAACATAGAAATCATACAATGAAATCTTACATAAAAGATTATTCAAAGGGTACACCTGGAAAGGACACTTAGCACGAAGGCAGCATGCAGGGTGGGAGTGGCTCTGGGTGAGTCAGTGAGTGAGTATGGAATGGACATTACTGCACCTGACTAACTTAGAAACTTAGAAACGCTGTATACTCAGGCTACGCAATATTTGTTAAAAAAAAAAAATTATACACACACACACACACACACACATTTCTTCAATAAATTAATCTTAGCCTACTCTTAAAGCTTTTTATAGAGCTTTCCGACTTGTTAATAATATTTAGCTTTAGCTTAAAACACTAACACATCATGGAGTTGCATAAAAACATTCTTTCATTATAAGTCTTTTTCCACTTTATAATTTTATTGTTTTCACTTTTTAAACTTTTTGTTAAAAACTGAAGCACAAGTACACACATTAGCCTAGGCCCACACAGGTCAGAAAGGTCACCATCACTATCTTCCATCTCCACATCCTGTCCTACTGGCAGATCTCCAAGGCAGTAACATGCATGGAGCCACCATCTCCTATGACACAGTGCCTTCTGGAACCACTCCTGAGGGACTTACGAGGCTGTTTTATAGCTGGCTTTCACACACACGTAAACTCTAAAATGATGATAAAAGGTATAGTGTATTAGATACATAAACCAGTTAACATATTTATTATCAAGTACTATGCATTATAAACAATCATAGGCGCTATACTTCCACTCGGCTGGCAGCACAGCAGGTTTGTCTAGACCAGCATCATCATGTGAGAGAGCACCACACCATGGTGTTCAAGACAGGAGGCATTTTGCAGCTCCATTACATTTCATGGGACCACTGTCCTGTTTGCAAAGCCTGACTACACAAATAAAGCCCTTTGAGGGCTTCCTCTAGCGCCACCTCTGATTTTTCTGATTCTACTAATAATCAGCATTTAAGTTTATGCTTGTGACCCTTATATTTCTCTTGCCATAGTCTTGTATTGAAATTGGTGCTGTCAGTCCCTCTGTGAGAACTAGTTAGGCTTTGGACGCACTGGAGGTCCTACGGCTCCACCTCCACCTGGCTCCATCCTTTCCATGTGAAGGTACTGTTGCAAACTCACCTACCTTCTCCCTCCACCTAATTTCCAACACAATCATTTCTTACATCCTTTACAGTTCAGCTCACCATCTTCTCCCTATTCTCTATTTTTTTTCCCACTACTCTTTATGTATGAGTGCCAGGAAAGACAGAATCAGTTTCAGCTGTTGTCTGCCTCTGATGGTCTGCGTTCTTAGCCTAAGTACCTTTGTTTCTTCATCTATCACAGGAATCAAAACAGCCTGTGATGCCAATGACAGTTATTAAGTGCAAAGGAAATAACACATGTGGTAGTTATTAGTTTATAATCTACAATGTATTCTAAGGGACCACTGAGATCTAAAGCACAGAAATCAAATTCAATTCATTTCTACCATTTATGAGTTATTGACCTTAAGCAAGTTAATTAACCCTTGGAAGCCTTCATTTTCTTCATCTATAAAATGAAGACAGTATAATAGCTATTGCTAGGTTTTTGTGAAGATTACACGACATAATCCATGTCAAGCACTGATCACAGTAAGGCTAGCACATAATAGAGGCTTAAAAATGTTGAACATAATTCTTATTACTTAAGGATAAAATATATTTTTACTACAGGGGGCCACAGCATTGCATGTTTACTTTTGAGTTCCTATTCACTTTTAAGACAATTCATTTAGTCCCACCAGTAAGTTTATGCCTCCCTCCAGCCTTTTCAAACAGTATATTGGTGAAACAAGTTCTCAGGCTTTCTCTGTTGCATGGTCTTCTTTCTTACAGGGACCAGTTAGTGTCTTTCACCACTGTGGGGGGTCGGGGGTGTGGAAAGAAGAATCAGTTCACACTCTATAGGTTGCCAATTAGCACAGTTAAGTGCTGTTTTAATGTAAAATCTATATATATAAAAGCATGTATGCAAAGATACTTAATTAAAACCACAGAGCTTATGGGAAAAATAAAGTTAGAGGTAAATGATCAAAAACATTTTTAATAACATATTTAAAAAAAAGAAAACATAAGAATCTAATGAAGACCATAAGACCATACCACAGTCTTACATTTGTTAAATGGTTATTTTAAAAACAACAACACTGCAATAATATGGCACTTCACCTTGTAAAAGATCTGAAGCTAGTGTGTGGAATTGGCTGTCAAAGGCTGCAGCCTGTGATTGGAAAGTGGTAAAAGAAGGATTACCTGAAATCAGACGGAAAGTTATAACATAAAATGTGTGTGGGTGTGGTTCATGATACATGTGAAGTAAGGTATCAGGGTATCTAAGGTGTGTACATTTGCATTCTGAGTGTCTCCATGCAGCTCATTGTTTTAAAGAGACAATGAAGGAAGGTAAAGAAAATATTTCTTAGATGCAATCAAGCATAAGGGATGTGAAATTTTAATTGTGCTCAAATTGTTCCCTAATGTCAACCACTTAATAACAAATTCCCATTTTCAAAACCAGCATTAGAGCAAAACTATTTATTCTCTTAAGACAGAACTGTAGTCAGTATCTACAAAGCCAGTTTGTCTTCCATTTCCTATCAGCCTCAATCTTTACCTACGAAGAGTTGTTCTAACTCTACCAGTATCGAGCCACCACACAACACGATCTAAAGTGTTTATAAACTTCAACTTTGATTATTTCTTCAGCTTTCCCTTCTAGAAACAGCTCTAATTCAGAAATAAGGCCTTATTAGACTTGTCCCTCAATGTGCATTTTAATAGAGGAGTAAAATGCCTTCTGGTGAATTCACTGCCATGTCATTCCATTTATTAAGTCCTCAAATATTTGTATTGAGCATCTACTGAATGTAATATAACACAGGAGAAACTAGACCAAACTACTGTAAACTCAGAGTGACTTAGTCAATCATTTAAACTCAGTCAACATCACAGGAAGAGTTAAAATATCACAGCACATAAA
This sequence comes from Callospermophilus lateralis, assembly GCF_048772815.1. NCBI lineage: Eukaryota > Metazoa > Chordata > Mammalia > Rodentia > Sciuridae > Callospermophilus > Callospermophilus lateralis. Next base: position 83,897,460 of record NC_135308.1, read on the forward strand.
AAGAAATAAAAGATAGAATATGAAGCACGGTAAGAAAATGCAGAAAACAAAACATTATTTTTACAGTTGGGAGAGAGGACCAGGAGAAATTTAATGGCACTGGTCAGTGAACCTTAGGAGAGAGGTAAATTTTAGTTATGAAGAGAGGCTTTCCAGTAGAATTATGATTAAAGAAAAATAGGGAGGAAATGGGAACTACAATATATATAGAACATTCAGAAACTTAGGCTGTAAACTAATATACAGGATTACAGGTGATAAATTACACACTAGACAATGGTTTTTATATGATGGGAAATGAGAAGTCCACTGACAACTTTTAGCCAGAAGAATGTGGCATGGGTTAAGAATGGGCAAAAGGGAGCTGGCTTTCAGGAGGCTAGGCTTTGAATAATAAAGAGAATTCATTCACAGTCTTTGGAATGCCAGCCCAGAGCAGCAGGACAGCTTTCCCCAACCACAATTCCGGGCTTTGTGTCCAAGATTGATATTCATGACTCTATTTAATGGATACTAAACTGTGTCATTTGGTCTGGCAAATTGTATGAAATGGTAAACTAAAGAAAAGTTTACCTGCATAATGAGGAAAAGCTTTTTTTTTTTTTTTTTTTTTAAGAAAAATTGAAGAAAAGAGTAGTAAATTGTTACCAGAGCTTTAAATCTGGTGGTTTGGATTATGTACTTAACAAAGTTAAACAGTACTATTCTGAATTATATCTAAATATCTGACACAATGTATTTTTAATTAAGAAAACATCAACATTCTTAAAACCAAAGGCTTCCTGCAGAAGGGTGATATGTGATCCAAGGCAAGCTTAAGAAACACATACCACTCTGCTGGGATCTTACATTACCAAGTACACTACTTCACAAATTGTTTTAACATTTGAGAAAATAATTTAATAATTAAGAATAAAAGTTTCTTCTAATAAAATTCTTAAATCTAGTTAATACAATTCTGTACACAAGTTTCTATATCCAACTGCTACAAATTTTAGCCAAAATAAAAATTATAATTTCTTCAAATAACTGACAAGTCAATTTTTAAGTATTTATGTGTCAAATTAAATAACTGAAAACCTATACATGAACTAAACTCTAAAGGAAGTTTAAAATACTTGTTTAATTAAATTTGAAAATCCTATAGGGTAAATAATCAAAAGACTATATGATAATTTACTTCATTACATCCTCTGCACAAAAAAATTTTTTTTAAGAGAGAATTTTTTTTTAATATTTATTTTTTAGTTTTTGGCGGACACAACATCTTTGTATGTATGTGGTGCTGAGGATCGAACCCGGGCCGCACGCATGCCAGGCGAGTGCGCTACCGCTTGAGCCACATCCCCAGCCCCTCTGCACAAAAATTTTATGATTTCAACTAACAATTATTTAAGCCTAAAATTCAATGAGCTGACTATGTACCTTAAAAGTCCAGACAGTTCCTTCCATTAAACTTCATACCAACTTTTGTGAATTAATGGCAAATGATGTCCCTGAAAAACAAACTAAAAAGCAGACTTCTCTATACAATTTATTTCAGAATTATTTATATAGAAAGAAGACTAAACACGTATCCTCTCTCTAGTCGTCTCTTCTTATATACAATTTACTTAAATTAAATTGAAAAAAGTTTTCAAGTCTAGCTTTTGAGAAGCCAAAACCTCTTTTAAACCATTCCAGGTACAGTATATACAAAGGTACCCTTAAAGTGGGAACAGCTGGGTCAAAGAACAAACTATTTTACATACAATTCCCAAAGAACACATGAAGTTTATATTCCACATGATACTGACATTTGCCTTGGAATTTGACCAGTAAAGCTCACTGAAACTTTATTGGCAAGGTAAGAATAAATTGAACTATAAACATCTCAAGGACGCTCAACTATCTATTCTACTAAAAGCTGCATAACTCATATAGGTAAATTTTGTGTGCATTGATAATGTCCCTTATGGTATAGAAAAATCTTTAAAAAATAACAGACACATTACAGGAAAATCAACACATATGAGAATATATTTCAAAAAGGTTCAATAAACCATAAATCATGGCACTCAAACTGAAAAATACACATCTCTCAGCACCAAAACAGTGACTTAACCAGTTATTTACTTTTGTTATCTAGTATGTTCAGACACAATGTTATCAGTTCCTGGTTGGTTTTAAATAGTATCAGTCTTAGCCTTGAATGTAGTTACTAGTAACAGAACAATAACAAAAAGGTTGTTTCTGAATATGATTAAATGTAAGAAACCAATAAGAACCTGGAAAATAAGACATCTAGAGACCTCTATATATTAAGAATCATGTTTGTAACTAAACTCAAATTTGATGTTTAAAACACATGATTATAAACTTGGATTTTTGAAACAGATGTTCTTTAAAAGATTCCATTAATTAAACATTTACAAGTTCCACTAATACACATAGATTTTTTAAAAGAAAATTTTAAGTACACATATTCAACTACATTTTAGGTCCCAAGTGAAAATGTTTACCCAGAAATCTGGCAAGGTCAAGTCTGTGGGACTCAAAGCCAATAACAACTTAAGAAGGCTAAACCTGGTTAATAAGCAAATTCTCATAATACAACTAACACTGTATAAACAATTCAAAGCAGTTAATATTTATAGGATAATCACAGTGTTTTGTATATAAGTTCAAAGTAATTTTAAGAAAAATTGATGTCTTGTGTCTGTGTATTTCCAACTGTTAACTGTCAACAGATCTCTTTTAGCTCTAAAATGAGGGGGAAATTATTCTCTTAACTACCATGACCCAAAGGAAGAAAGTCCTTTAAATCCCCATTACTGTAAGCAAGAAGACAGGAGGCAGGATTCTGTAAAGCCTGGGGTAACACCAATTTCACCAAGTTCAAAATCCACTTAGAATATCAAAAGGGAATTTAAAAAATTGTCAAAGGGCTTATTGGACTAAAAATATTACTGCAAGTTTCAAGGTCCACAAACACCTTCTCTAATAATTACGCCTTTGAGAGCCCTCCTTAGCAAAGAAAATATTCACAAGCTCAAACTTACCTACCCACACAATTCAGGCAAAACTCCTCCAAGCAATCCTCAAGGTAATACTGAGAGGGCATTCCTCTCAGCTCACTTATGTGCCAAGTGACCTTTGGCACATCCACAGAAAGGGTGGAACTTCAAGCTTAAGTTTCGGTATTGTACCAGACTGAACAAAGTTTCTCCTTTGGCTTCTCTAGGGCGTTAACTAAGACTTCCTCTTCTTGTTAAGTGAGTAAACACAGTTACTATTAAGAGCTTCCAATTCTTGCTAAGGTGGTAAAAAAAAAGTTGGGGAGGGGGCTTTAAATGGTCAAAAACAATGGCTAACATTGATTGAGAACTTACTATGTGCTCTAAATTAACACTATAAGGATAGTTACTATAACTCATTACTTACATGCTGAAGAGGCAGAATCTGAGGAATAGAGTGTTAATAAATAACTTCAGGGAATTGTGGGCACAGCAATATGTTTCAAAGAACTAATGGAAAAGACATCACTACAAATGCCTTGAAAAGACAAAAAATGAGTGGAATGAAATCAAATATATAGCTTTACTCGCAATAAAGAAAATCCCCTGATGCCAAACCAAAGATAGATCCAGAGGTCAAAGTGACAAGCGCAAATACAAATACAGCCAGCGGAGGCCCTGAAGAATGCTCACTGGAGTCTCCTGAGTGCTTCAGTCTAGATTCAATTTGAGAGCATGTCCCCCTAAGCAGACAAGACCAGAGGAAAAGCATTTGCTCAAGAGAGCAGAACTGTGGTAGATTTCAGCCCCACTATTCCTCAAAACAGAATAAAATCTGCACAGTTGTATATAGCAGTCCTGATGTCCACACTTGGACAGAAGAAGTCTTGGGTACATAAGGTATAAAGTTGTAGGAAGGCCCTTCCATAAAACCAGAGCCATTTTCAAAGTGCTGCCATTGCAGTTAAAAAGTGGTGGGGGCAAAGATGAAATTCATTCATTACCTTAGTAATATTTTAAGGGAGCTTGTCTCTGAGAATATGAGGGAGAAGGTAGGGAAAATATTGCAATAAAAACTTAGATTCCTACCAGGCATGATACCTCACACCTGTAATCCCAGCAATTTAGGAGGCTGAGGCAGGAAGATCACAAGTTCAAGTTGTGCCTGAGCAACTTAGTGAGACTCTATCAAAAAAGGAAAGGAAGGAAGAAAGGAAGAAGAAAAGGGAAGGAGAGAGGAAGGGAAGGAAGGAAGGAAGGAAGGAAGGAAGGAAGGAAGGAAGGAAGGAAGGAAGGAAGGAAGGAAGGAGAGAAGGAAGGAAGGAAGGAAGGAGAGAAGGAAGGAAGGAATGAACTTAAAGTTTGAATCTTATTTGTGTGAGACTATCCAAGCTAAGAAATTTGATCATGGGCCAGTGATACCCCTAGAGTATCTAGAAGAAGCAAACATAAAACCACTTTAAAGTAATACTCCATAAACAAGGTAACATCAGCAGACAGAAAAAACAAACCAAACAAAATATAGCCACTAAAGGTGAATTTATAATTAAATTGCAAAATATGTGAGAAAATTATTCACTGATTGTTAACATAAATACTAAACAGAAAATTTAGAACTGCTTTGAGTTTTTAATATGAAGACTCTAAAAAGAGTATATTTAAGTTAATAAAGTGTAAATAAAGAAAAAATAGAATAGAAAACCAAAAGATTGGGTAGGTTTTAGCAAACCCAATTCAAATATATGCATATATATAAATATATGCAAATATATTGTACACAGAGCACCCAGGTTTTCCACCAGATTTCTTATAACTTGAAAAAGGAATAGCAGCACTGTGGATAGAATGTTTAAGATTTACTTTAAAAAGTCAACACCGATATTCAACAGTCTAGCAGGCCCAATTTCTCTCCAACTTTCGTTTTCTGCCATCTCTTAAGCTCCTGACCACTCTGCTCTGCGCTTCCTTATTCCTAGAATTTCTGACCCATCCCCATGCTATTCTTTATCATCTCCAGCAGCCAGGTGAAGTGAAAACTAATGTGCACCCAGATCTCCCTTCAGAACTGATGGGTTATTCCCCAATTGCTCTTGTGCTCCTCACCCAACATCATACCTTCCTCCCAGGATGGTTTTTCAGACATCCAAAGACTGATTGGCATGTAGAATATAAAGAGTTGGTTCCCTCTCCCCAACTGAGGAGGACAGTGAGAAGCCATTCCAGCTTTGGATTTCCCCATGGGTCAGATCTTCCGTGAGACTGCATTAGCAGCCCAAATTATCACTCTGCCCAATACCAGTTCTTTCCTCCCATTCCACAGGGATTGATGCCAAGAGTACTTTTTAGTGTACTTGCCACTTGCCACTATTAGTATATCCACAATGGATATATTAATAATATCCATTTCAAAGTCTGCTTCCTAGGGAACCCAAACTGGGCAGAACGGCATCAGGAAAAAATGGCAGAGTTCAGATACTCAAGAGAATGAGAATAAAGGAATACTGATTTCTTGAAAGCAACAGGGAGAACAGTAGAAAGCACAAACAATCTCTTCAGTGTGAAGATCAATATTAAATGTAGCATAAAGGAGAGACTTTAAAATGAATAATATAATCAAAAGTAACAATACAATCATAAAATTCCAAACTAACATTTCAAGGTATTCCTGTAGTTGAGATCTAAAAGAGATCTGAGAGGGTGTCCCAATTCTAATCCCTGTCATTCTTAAGATAATTTCTCATAAACCCACAAGTTCCCCGCCGCCCTCCCCCCTTCCCAGGCTCCTCCCCAAGAAAAACAACATTATCACTGGGAAAGTTTTTCCAGTAATAAGTTAATAGTGCTAATAAAATAACAATATTTTGATATACTTTTTGCTTCTGAATCATTGGTAAAGATGCTAATAAAGTTTTAAGAAAGGCTAATCCAATATAGGATGGTGTATGACAAATCATTTTCCAGAATAAAACCAAAAAAAAATGAAATCATCTGTATCCATGCATATGTGCACTTAGGATGCTATGACCTAAGGGAATAAGTCATTACCCATGGACCTAAACAAGGATGCAGATCCTTAGGTATTGGCTTATTCCCTTAGCATAAGGCAGTTTACCAGAAGGGATCAGATAAAATATCATATATTAAAATATGACAAAATTGGTTACTATGCATTTTTCCATAGCTTTTTCAGGATGCTGGAAATTGCATATATACCTCTTTACTGGTAACCTTGTCCAACATCCCATACCTTGTAACCACACATAGAGGCAGACAAGATAGGCAATAGCAATAACCTGTGAACTAAGATCATCACATCTTGAAATGATAAAAGGTCACTTACATACAGTGTTAGAAGAGTCAAGCAGAATGGATCAACAATGTCACAACCCCTTTCATCTTGGAAGTATAAGCAGAATCCCAGTTCCTGTACAGGTTAGCCCCAGCTCATCATGTGTCCTTCATTCCTTCCTCTCCTAAGACAATATGCTTTGTCTTCCCAAAACCAACAAATCTTCTAACTTTCTTGAAGAGAGTAAGAAACTAATGTATTAATAATGAGATAATCTAAAAGAGATTTTTGCTAGGTAAAAGTCTAAAATACATCCTCTAATTTCAATTATAAACAAGCTATCTAAATTCTTATGGGTAGAATGACCATTTAAATGCTTTAACAATATATCTGAAGAAGGTATAGGAAATGTAATTTACATTTGGAGAGAATCATATCTAACTACTAACATACCACAGGTAAAAGGACAAACATGCATAGTATGTAAGTGAGAAGAAAAACCAATTTATTCATACAAAGAAAAAAGACTAAATGGCTCACTATGGGTTTGGAGTTATTGTTTGGTCATAAAACCTAGATTAAAGGTAGAAAAGTATATATAAATAAACACTTGGTTAGGTAACTAAATACAAACAGCAGCACCAAAAAAAAAAAAAAAAAAAAAAAAAACAGCAGCACCAATATAATTCCTTTTTCCCATCAGTTATTTAGAAGAATGAAATCATGATTAAATCTTCAAGTATACAGATGGCATGAGTCTTTTTTAAGTTAGTGAAATACTGATTTGAAAAGGACGAACTACAAAATCATGTAACAGAGTATGTAAGTGAACAAAATGACAGTTTTACCTTAAACTTGCTAAATTTAGAAATAAACTAAAGGCAACACCATATAAAAATTATCTGATTAAGGATTTAAATATCTTTAATCTGAAAATCACTGTACAGTTCCAATAAATCAAGATCTTATTTGGCAATGTCAATTAAAAATTTCAACAAATTTTTTTGGGGGGGAAAAAAGTGAAAACCAAAGGGGGAAAAGTGATTTCTCATGCCCATTCATCCCTATAACCAAAGATAAAGTATAAGACATAAAGCCCTCAGCACTAGAAAAACCACAGGTTTAGGTTTATGTACCATATATGCCACTTAGGAGCTCTATAACATTCATAAGTAAGGTAACCTCTTACCTTTCACTTGCTCACCTATAAAATGAGACCAGTTTGTAAAGCCTCATTCAGATCTAATTTGCTAGAGCATTTTCCTAATACAAATTTAAAAGGAGAAATATTTGCTAAATTAGATTTTGGCTAAAACACAGTAAGTAGCAGTTTAGTCATTTCAACCTACAATGATAAATTTCAGAAAACTGAAATAACCCAATATTCAGAAAACCTAGAGATGAATGAGATGCTATGAGGATATCTGTAAATTCTCTTGACAAATGATCAAATAACACTTTTTGCAGAATCTCCCATTTCTGCTTTTTAAAAATCCCATTTAAATAGCCTGTACTGAAACACAATATATACAAAGAATTTATGAGAGGAAGGTAGTGCCAATATTTCCCATCATTAAGATGTCACTTAAAATTTCCTCATTTCACCTGGTCCACATGGTAGAGATTGCATATCAAAAGAACTTACAGAATGTTCTTTATCAGGTAGCATTTTGAAACTTTTAATGTCATCCTCTAAATCTGTCCTTTCCACAAAAAGTCAAGCTCTAAATATAAATACAAATAATAAGAACAACAATAATGATGATGATAGAACTATTTCAGCTTATTAAAATCATGAGTGCACTGGAGTTCTCAAGTGCCATTTGGCAAGCAAATGGCATTTCATACAGAAGTACCAATTCTTCCTAGAGTATTTTTACCTCAACTCTGTAATACAGTCAGGAAGTTATCACATTGGCTAGATAATGAGGCTTACCCTCTTCTATCCATAATCATGAGCTATAGTACTGTACAGGAAGTGAGAGAAGAATAAAGGGAGAGGCCAACCAGCAAATAGAAAAAAAGAACTGTACCTGCTGATAAGATATCATCTAAGCAAAAAATCAGGTGAAGTGCCCAACTTAGATTCTGAATCTCAAAACACTGTAAGGTATCACCAGCTAATAACAAGCAAGCAGCCTTGGAAAAATTAAATCAGGAAGCATTACAATAAACAGAATGAAATGCCAGCTTTCTGAATAGCCGTTTAGAAAAAGCTGTATAAATCTTTGCTAGCATGATATAGCTTATGTCATCCTTTGAAAATAAAACCTGCAATTAAATTTGCACATCAAATGATCCTTGAAGCTTGTATGTTACCAATAAATAGGGACAACAGAGGGGGCTTAAATCAGACAAGCCCTGTCAGTGGCACACAGAACAGGAGTTACATAAAAGAAAACACCACAGCATCACTTCAAACACGTCCTGAGGCTGATGCCATTGAGGTGCTGATACTAAGCTGCCAGGAGACACACCATTTTAAAAGTGCTTTAACTTCTGTTAATATCACTGGACCATAATCTACTAAGGCAGAAAAATTCAATTATTGCCTTTGGCTGAAAATTTTTACCATAGTGAAGGTTTATCCTGGTTGGGTAAAATACTAAAGGTTACTTTCAAGTTTATCTTCAGTTGATAAAATGTTGATTCTCCAACCCAATTCCCAATCTGTATTTAGTTTGCAGATTTGAGATTTGTAATGCTAATTCAGACTGCAGTACCTAATTCCCTCCTATTCCTGACATGGAGCTACAGAAAGCAAACATCAAAAGGCCGCATGTTATTGTCAAAGAAGCCATGGATTTGAAATCTAAACCTTACTATTTCCCATGGCTAATAATTTTAGTGTTACATGACTTTAAATAGATGATAAAAATAGGCAAAAAGCAGGTGTAAGAACTTGGACTCAGACACAAAACAGATCAAATCCCAACTCTGTCATTTATAGCTATATGACTTTGGCCACATTATCTCACTAACTCTGGGTCTGTGAAATGGAAATAGTGTCTTTTTCACAGAGACTGATTGGAATAATGCACCTAAAGGGCACAGCCGTGGCTGAGTAACTGTACAAAACAAGCAGCAGATTTCAAAACATAACAACTCCTCGGAGTTTCCTCCTCTGAATAATTCAAATATTTTCTCCTTGCTAGGAGATGCGTAGGTTCAAATGAGGTAACATAAATTATAATGCTTCATTACTCCAGGGTGACAGAGAACATATTGGTCATACTATGACATAACCAGATCATATTGTAAAAGTTGTACACTGGCAGTCACATTCTGGAAATTGTGACCAACAGTCATACTCATAATGCTCCTAAAATTGGCCACTCCTTAAAGCAAATCTGATCATATCATTTACCTAGTTAGAACCTTTCCATCCTGTCTGAATGCAGAAAGAGAAAGAAAGAAAATAGATAGATAGATTGGAATCAGATGCCTGTCACACTTTCCAAATTTGTCTTTCCATTGCCCCCCTCACCTACTTTGCCCAGCCTAGGCCTCCTTGGGCAAGATGCTCTCTTTGCCTAGAAGTAAATCTATCCATCTCTTAGTACTTCTCATCCTCTAAGCTTCAGCTTACACTTGCTCAGAGAAGGATGCACACTTATCCATCCCCCTACCTAACCCACCCCACTGCATTATTCTCTATAGGAAGATACTCTCATTTTCTTCCTATTACTTAATGCAATTGGTGATTCTGGACATTACTTGGTTTTGGCCTGTGTTTTCCAGTAGGACATGTGCTTTTTGAGGGCAAGGACTAGCCTTTGTTATTTACCACAATATCCCCAGCACTAGGCACAATGGCTGGCTCCAGCAGGTAAAGGGAACCAATATTCACTCAGAGTGAGAAGAATGCAAGAAAATTATACAACTCATATGCCAGAGCAGAACTCATATTCTTCCCTTGCAAAACTCACCCAACTACATATCTGCAATCAGACAGCAGTCTGTTATTTCCACACTCACAATTTAAACCCACCACAAACCAAACAGGTATTATTTTTAACTAACAAAACCAAATGAATTTTTAACTCCAGTAGTTTTTCTAGACAAAAAAAAAAAAAAAAAACAGTTTTCTCCAAACTGTTTTTCTAGATAGAAACAAACCAATATTTTTAAAAACTACATAAAACTCAACAAAAAAACAAAGTTTGCGGTGCTCAACAAAAAAGTAATTACTTGGAAGCAGCCAGTTCTGTGAACCAATGAACATAAAATTTCATCTACAAACCCAAAACAGTCTCTCTAGTCTGAGGCATGATGCTTCAAACACTAGCCTACTGGTTTTCCACTTTTGGAATTTTCCTTTTATGAATAATTAATGGGAGAGGGTTGTATTTGTATATGCATCAATATAAAAGGATTTTCCCAAAAATTTAAAAAAGCGAATTTTTACTGCTATGATGAATTCAAATTCATGAATTGAATAATTTCTCATTAAAGTCTTCTTAGTATTAATTTAAAAGGTTACTTTTAAAAAGTGTATATTTCTTTGTGACGAAAATCTGTAACTATCATCCTTGCACCAAAATCTTTATACATAATCTTGTTTTCTTAGAATAGAATTCTAGAGAAGGAAATGCTATGTGAAGGAATATGTCCATCTCTGAAATTATTTCTACACAGTCAAAATTGCCCTCCAAAGATGTTATACCAACTTGCACTGTCTTAGTCCATTTGGGCTGCTATAACCAAAATAATTTATAAACAACAGAAACTTTTAACCCACAGTATGGAAGCACTGGCAGATTTGGTGCCTGATAAGGGCTCTCTGCTTCAATGATGGATGGAGTCCTCTAGCTGTATCACTCACGGCCAAGGAGATGAATAGTTCTCTTTAACTTCTTTTTAAGAGCACAAATCCTATTTAATCCCCTCTTAAAGTCCCCACCTCTTTATACTATCACATTGGTGACTAGATTCCAACTTATACATTTTGAGTAGTCATATTCAGACCATAGCATATTTTCACTCATAGTTTATGAGATTTATTTCTGTTATCTTATGCTCTGACCCAAACATTAGATATCACTTCTTTTAAAAATCTTTTCCAGGGACTGGGATTGTAGCTCAGTGGTAGATCACTTACCTTGCATGTGTGAGGCACTGGGTTCAAATCTTAGCACCAAAGAAATATAAATAAATAAAGATATTGCATCCATCTACAACTAAAAAGAATATTTAAAATATTTTTTCCAATCTGGGTGGGGAAAGTATACATTTCTTGGTTTATTCGTGATTGCTAATCTCTCTTTAAAACCATTTTCCCTAATTGTTTCAATGCTTTCTTTCCAACTTTTTTTCACCTTTGCTTTTTCTGTTGGATCTATAGGAAACATTCTATCAGTTAACTGCATGGACTTTTCATTATATATGTCCAAGGCATAAATTTTTTTTCCCTCTAGACCAAAATAAACACACATCTTGGATTTATGTATTTAGTGTTAAGTTTCCCCTTAAAAAATATAATATAAACTTATTCTACATCTACATTTTTTAAAAACATAGATAGATCCTTCTGTAAACTCAGTAACAAGATCAGACACCCAAATTTAAAACTATATCTATTTACCTTTTAAAAAATTCAGTTTAAGTGGTCCATCTTTTCTATATATCTTCTCAGATTATTCTAACTATGTTAAATACAAAACAAAATTTCCTTTTTGATCAGCTCCCAATTAAGGTCATTTTATGTATAAGGAAATGAAGTTTTGCACATTAAGTTAATGCTATCACTCCAATCCCAAAGAGGTTACACCTTAATTTTTACTGCAAACACAGAATAAAGTTTTTGGGGCTTTTTAATATATTTTTTTATTGTAGTTGGACACAATACCTTTATTTTTTTATTTATTTTTATGTGATGCTGAGGATCAAACCCAGTGCCTCGCACATGCTAGGCAAGCACTCTACCACTGAGCCACAATCCCAGCCCCAGAATTAAGTTTTAAAATAACCTATACTAAAGCAATACTTTATTTCTATAAGGACGCCTATTAATGTCTTTATTTCTCATTAACTTGGAGTATTCTGGTCTTCTGGCTTAAGTAAAAAGTTCTATGGCTTCTTAAGACAATATAAAAATATCACTAATGAGACAGTAAGTCAATCCTAAGGTCTATGAAATTACATGGTTTGATGTCAATATTCACTCTTCATCTCAGACTACCAAGATAAACAGTATACGTTATGTAAATGGTATGTTTCGAATTCTATCCACCCAAAAAATCTCCTTAGTTAGGTAAATATAAGACTTAGATCAGGGGCTGGGGCTTAGAGGCAGAACACTTGTCTCACATGTGTGAGGCAGTGGGTTTGATTCTCAGCACTGCATATAAATAAATGAATAAAATAAAGGTCCATCAACAACTAAAAAATAATTTTTTAAAGACTTAGATAAAAAAATAAAAACAAAAACCCCTCAATTCATAAAGAATAAGTGTTTCAGAATATGAATAAACTGATATTAAATTTTCTGTATCTTAAATAATATTATACAAATTAATTTAAATCGGTTACATTTCTATTTTAAAATTTGGTTGCTGACTACTGTAGTATAAGTATTTATTAAATAGATACTGTGTGTGCATTTTTGGCAGATTTTTTTACACGAGTCTTTTAAAAAGACATACATATTCATAACTCCCCCACAAATTCTCCTGACAATAATCCATTTTGTAAGAGGTATGTTTACAGACATCTCAATATCTGCAAGTATAGATATGTTTTATTTTTAAAAACCTATCAATTTTCAAACTTTTCCTCAAAAAGTTTAAAATAGCACACAATGCATTAAAATGAGTCTTCAGTTCACTTTCTGTCGTCTTGATTAATTTGACAATGAAATAAAATTCAACATCCTTAGAGGATCATTCACTCCCAGGTATTCTGTTCAGAAACATGGTTTTTTTTAATTCACTTTAAGAAAATATTATCATGTATTCCATTAGGATACCCTTAGTCCACGGATCCGTGCCAATAAGTTACAAAAAGTCAACAGATATCTAAACCAACTTCTACTCACTTATGGAGACTGTCAGGAATTTTAGCAGTGAAATACTTTATCTCATACCATGAACTCTGCATTATCTGAAACCACTCTCACATTTATCAAGAAAAACTGTATGTGCACACATTTTGTAATGTATACAGCATACTGACTTACATTATTCTTAATTCTCATACTTTTGTTACCTTATCAAAGATTACAAAAGAAGGTCAGGCAATGACTCTTAGTCATACAGTGGGTGATTCATTCACTTACAGTACCACTCTGGACATCAGACCTGTAAAGATTTTATTACAACAGCCCTGATTCACCACCAAACAAAAGAGAGATGCATGAGGAAAAATAAATGATTAAGGGGAAAAGGGGAATTTTTCAAATTCACAAGCTCTGTCAATAAATAAGTACTTATTATCTATATGCTGTATGTGTGTCTTAATCATTTGTTAAAATTTGTCTCATATTAGCAGGTTGATTGCTTTACAAATAAGATATAGAATCTTCACTAAAAGGTTAATCTGTATTATAAATACAGATTGAAATGCACATATTAAAATCATGAAAGTAGCACAGATATTCTGAACATCATAAACAGTGAACAAAGCATAAATCTAATTAAATCATATTTAAGAGTAAATGAAAATTCAAAAGATGTTAATATGAAGGCCAGTGAGCAGCCAGTCATAAAAACTGAATACACAGGAGGTTTCAGGAAGCAAAATGTCACTTCTGTGGCAGTAGGTCAAAAAGGCTTTGTGGAGGGCTGATAACGGAGGATTATTTCACAATAGAAACTAAAAGGCTGATAAAGCAAGAAGGATTGGGAGCTTATTTCATATGAAGGGTGGGTTGAGGAATAAAGCAGGAAGACAGCAATAAACCAGTGGGGCAACTGTCCAGAATGACTAGGTGATGGGACCTGGGGAGGGTACGGAGGATCCTCTGTGAATACAAAATGCAGTCCCCATAGTTGTCAAGGAAGAAAATCTAAAAACCAAATCCCTGGACAAGGTAGCAATGACTCAGTGGAGTTCAAATATGTGCCAAAGTTCAAGTACAAGAACTCGGACAAAAGTTCTACAGTGATACATGCCGGATGAGTTAATAAAATTGGTCAAGAGGGAGGGGCGAGGAGTCTACATGGTAACAGCACCAAACGAAAATATAACATGCACACAAACAGAATAATTTCTTCCCAGAGATACAAGCAAAATTTAGTAGGCATTCCTCAAAATACGATAGCGTGAAGAGGCAAATTTTGAAGTGATGATCTTTTTATCTTTTTTTAATTTAATGTGAATTGGTAATTAGTTATTAGACCCACCTTCTTCACCTCCTGAAGAAAAAAAATTAAGAAATATTTAATAACAGCCCACTCTGTGCTGTGTACTATTACATATAACTGAAATCATACAGTCATCCTAGAAGCAGAAATGATGGCTCCAGTTTTACCAAAGATGCAAAGAAGGGGGGGGGGAGGCAGGGAAATCTCCTTAATTCATCCTAAAACTGGAAAACCACTTTCAAAGATCTGGACCAAACCTGGTCCTGGTAACCAGACCTGGACCAAATTCTGTTGTGTGTGGCTAATTAAGATTTGATTGCTACAGTTAAACAAGAATGATTGAAATTCAATCAGCAGTACTTTTTTCAGGGTGTACAATTTGTTCTCTTAAATCATCATTCCACTAAGAAATCTTATTAATTTTATAAAAAAAATATAAGTTACACACAAAGTACTGTAGTTTTACTATTTAAGTTTCTCACAATGCCTGTGGCACCTAGGGTTCTAATTCACTGTCAATCAGACTTGTATCTACCCGAAGATCTAGGAATTTTACTCAGCTAGATTTGCTTTAGGACAATGACTGCATGGTAGGTCACTCACCACATCCAGTTTCAACATCTGGCATCAAGAATCTACATACCCCTGTCAGTAACTTAACTTTATTCCTGCAAACTCTTAGTTTTACTTTTGTTCATCTTTGTTCTTTCTTGTGTTAAATTTTAAACCCAAATGAAACACTTTAACATTTCTTTTAATGTTTGTAGATATTAGCAGATTTAACTTTAAGGAAACTCACCCATTCTTACAGCTTATGTAAATACAATTAAGCAAAATATTTCAAGTACTGACTCATTAAAATAAAGAATGGATAAGTCTAATTTCCTTTATAAAGATGCTTTTGTCAGTTTGCTTCTGCCTCCCCCATAATTCTTTAACAAATAATGACAAATTTATAACTGTAGCATAGGATAGTAATTCCCTACCAGCTCTGATTGCAATGGAAAGGTTTAAAGCCATGTGAAATGACTAAGCTCCTGCTAGTTAACACTGAAAGGAAAAAAATCAACAAATTAAAAGCATTGATGTAGCTAATTCTAGTAAATCCCCTAGGTTTGTATACTACCTATTTGCTTTTCAGGGATGGAAATTTACCTGTTGCCCAAAGTATGGTCAACTGTAATAAAAAAACACAGGTGACTAGAGGCAGAAGAATCACTCCAATCCTAAACTAAGCAGACTATTATTCATCACCATGGTATTAACTCTCAAAACAGATACAGGCAAATTCACAGATAACACTTTGAAACCAGGGGGTGAGTGGGAGGTGGGGGATGCATGTGTATAATTTACATAGTGTCCTGTGCCAAACTCATAACAATTCAAGAGAGGAAGCTTAAAGAAACTACAGCAATACCCTTTATCCATACTGGGTCCTGATGCATTGAAGTGCAATCTGCTTCTCACTACAAAAGAGTCTTAGAGGGTGTTATTCACAAAGCAACAGCAAATTGTGGAACACACTCCCCAGCTGGCACTGTTATTTTTATTTTGCTGTTTACATTCCATCCAGTGTTTATGCTTTGTGGCTTTACTCTGAATACAAAAGAATGTATAAGCTAACATATGTTAGATTTTTAAAGTAAAAGCCCGTCTTTAATATTGTGGTGTATTCATGAGATAATTAAAGATTTTCTGGTCATCTAGGCTGTTGTTGTCTATTGTTTTGTTTGTTTTTTTTTTTTTAAATATTTAATTATTTATTTATTTTTAGTTTTCGGCAGACACAACATCTTTGTTTGTATGTGGTGCTGAGGATCGAACCCAGGCCGCATGTTTGCCAGACCGCTTGAGCCATATCCGCAGCCCCTCTATTGTTAATCATACTAACAATAGTTATCATTTAATACTTTCATAATGCATAAACATTGTCATTTATCCATTTCACAACCTTATGAGATAAATAAACTGAGGAAATAAAAGCTCAGAAAGCTGAGCACTTGCCTGAGGTCACCTAACTTAACTTTCAAATTCAGATCTTGGTAACTCTAAAATTTCTGCTCTTCACCCTATGAGGAAAATAAAAGCAACACTTTTTCTTTTGGCACTTGATTCCATTCTACCAGTTTAATTTAACCTGTATTTCAGAATATATTACAAGCACGATGCTAGGTACTTTAAGACAATTTGAAAAATAAAAATTCAACAAGTTACACTGAAATTAGATGACTCCTAGCTTGGAGCAGCTTAGAAACTGAAGGGCTTTAAATTCGATAATGCTATTCTAATTTGTAAACAAAACTATGAATACTTCGAAGGCAAGAACCTTACCTATGATCTAGCATATTACAACTCCTTCTTCTCTGTATTTGCTTCCTGTGTCACTAAAGAGAATTACAGACTTGGCAATCAGACACACTATATATAACTTTACATCAGCACCCTCTGGTTCCTGGCTGCTACTCATTAATACTTCATTTCTTGTTAGTTCCATAATATATTCCCCATAATAACCATGTATTCAAGTTATAATACAGTTTCCCTTATCCTTTATACCCCGCTTTATCCCCTCCCCTATACCTAAAACAATGGAGACAAACTGCATGACCTCCTTTATCTATATATAATAAAAAAATCTCCAACAGACCAAAAGATCTATTAGGTATTGAATGTTGCTTTAAAAAATGAACTGAGTAATAATATCCTTCCTTATGACACTTAAAATATTCCATTTAGTCATTTCAGAAATAAATCTCAAAAAGTAAAATCAAACAAAATATATTACAAGAACGTGAAGGCTTGTCCTTATGTGACATGGAAACTAACCTATCTTGGCTAGAATAATCAAAATGTTCCAGAAAAGTATTTCACAGATTTTTTAGCTGTGTTTATAAACCAAACCCCCAAAACAGAACCCTTGTATATTGAAGTAACTATTTTCTTTTCAAAGAATTTGGAAGAGTTAAATTCAGGATGTGAAACTTTCAGTTTTCCACCATTAAAAACATTTCACTAATATGGGGATTTTTCTTTTCTTTTTTTTAAAATTTTTATTTATATATGACAGCGGAATGCTTTACAATTCTTATTACACATCTAGAGTGCAATTTTTCATATCTCTGGTTGTATACAAAGTATATTCACACCAATTCATGTCTTCATACATGCACTTTGGATAATAATGATCATCACATTCCACCATCATTTCTAACCCCACACCCACTCCATTCCCCTTCCACCCCTCTGCCCTATTTAGAGTTCATCTACTCCTGCCATGCTCTCCCTCCCAACCCCACTATGAAACAGCCTCCTTATATCAAAGGAAACATTCAGCATTTGGTTTTTTGGGATTGGCTAATTTCACTTAGCATTATCTTCTCTAACTCCATCCATTTACCTGCAAATGCCATGATTTTATTCTCTTTTATAGCTGAGTAATATTCCATTGTGTATATATGCCACATTTTTTAATCCCTTCATCTATTGAAGGGCATCTAGGTTGGCTCCACAGTTTAGCTATTGTGCTGCTATAAACATTGATGTGGCTGGGTCCCTGAAGTACGCTGTTTTTAAGTGATATGGGGATTTTTCACTTCCCATGAACTCCATACTAAAGATTCAAAGAGTAACATATTTTCTGAATGGATAAAGTATATTTTTCAGTATTCTTTCATTAAAAGATTTCTTTTAATTTTCATGTAAGCATTAGGAATTTCAATTATCCCTCAAACTGGCTGCAAAAGCTATTCTGTGTACTGTTATCTAACCCTAGGGCTTGTACACTCATACTCTGAAATGAAAGAAGATTAATATGTGTGTGTGTGTGTGTTTAAGCAAAAGAAAGGTAGATAATTAATTACTATATATATATGAATTTTTTGTTTTAGTTTTGCTTCTTAGAGTTGCTGGAGTTTGAACTCAAGGCATCACACATGCTAAGAAAAATGTTCCACCATAAAACATCCTCAGCCCAATATGTCTGGTTTTTAAAATCTGATTTTATGGTGGAAATTTTTATCTTGCCAATAAAGAGGAAACACAAACTGAAAGAACAGATTTTTGTCTTTTAACTTGATAATTACTCTTTTTTTTTCCCAAAGGTAAATGATTTAAATATAACTGTCAGCTCCTGACAGGAGGTAAATCTAAAATTAAATTGTATATATTTCATAATATTTTAACACTATTCCCCAAAATGCAGCTCATTAGTAACCAATTAACCCATTTCCTAAGTCCATAGTAATCTCAGTCAGATGAACTGACACATCTCTAGGCCTGGACTTTCTCATCTTAATGAATATGAATGAAGTATCATAGAGCCTATAAATTCCTACAACTTCTCAAGCTGATCTACTGTAACAAGAGATCTTTATCAATACCAGAATCCATTCTGATCCAGGCCATCTGTACAGAGCGCCCTTCAGAGTCTTCCCACATAATCATGGGGATGATGATAATGAGAAGGGAGGGAGCTCAGCAATGACATAATCCCCTGGGCACTTGAACTGGGTTCTGTAGGATGCACTTCTCTTGCTTTCTCATTTAAGCCTAATAATTTTATATATAAGTAACACTATGTCATCTTACAGCTATGAAGATGGAGGCTCAAAAAGGTGCATGACTAAAATTTCACAAGTATTAGATGATGAATACTATAAAATCAAACATTTCTCCTACTTCCTATACTACCTAAATTTAACTAAATAAATAAATAAAAATAAATAATGGTGAATGTCCCATAGAACTGTCTTTCTGGGCTGATGAGTTGCTTTTCGAGGAAGTCAAAAAAAAATTACTTCCAAAAAACATTTCTTAAAGGTACAAAGGTATCTAATTTGCAACAATATAAAAACACAAAAGTTATCAGATGAGCAGCCAAGCAACAATTTAGAAGTCCAAGTGGCCACAAAATGAAAACAGTTGATCTGGTTCTAAAAATTAAAGTACACATTGTCAGTCACTGTTACAGGTCTGAACACAACCTCTCCCCACCCCCAACTAAGAATAACACTAAGTAAACTATATAAGAAAAATGTAACATTCTCTTCCAGATTAAAAAACAGAAATAGCAGCTGCAATATTAGAAAAAAAATAACCAAACCATCTAGCTATAAAGTAATAACTTCCATATAGAATTGAAGATAACCAAATAGCATAGTACATAATGATAATTTCACTAGCAGCTAACCAGTATTTACTCCCAAAACACAGATACTGAAGAAAAATACACTAACCCATTATATTCCATCCTCCTACAGTTTTTA
The DNA here is from genome assembly GCF_048772815.1 of Callospermophilus lateralis. Classification (NCBI taxonomy): domain Eukaryota; kingdom Metazoa; phylum Chordata; class Mammalia; order Rodentia; family Sciuridae; genus Callospermophilus; species Callospermophilus lateralis. Next base: position 83,917,312 of record NC_135308.1, read on the forward strand.
TATATTGGATAATAGGGTCCAATGGGTGAATCCCTTTCACTAAACAGTATCCTGGCACCTTAGAAGAGAATACATGAAAAAAACCTCAGCCTAAACAGATTGGCTTAGTGGGTGGGTAGAAGACGAATACGATAACAAAAACAAAGGGAGTTCAAAAGAAAACCAAATAAACAAAAATATTAATGAAGATAGAAGAAATACCCAACACCCATTTCATGGTTTTTGTTTTTGTTTTGTTTGTTGCTTTTGTTTTTGTTTTTGATGTTGTTTGTTTCTTAGGTTGATTGGTTTGTACTAGGAATTGAACCCAGGAGTACTCTACCACTAAGCTACATCCTCAGACCTTTTTATTTCTTACTTGGTGACAAGGTCTTACTAAATTGCCAAGGTTCTGACTTGAAATCCTCCCAACTCAGCCTTCTAAATCACTGGGATTATAGGCATGCACTGCCATGCCCAGCATCCTTTCCGTTTTACTAAGCTTCATTCCACATACATTAAGGTGTCCAGATGAATGGCTCAAACACTAGAGAAGGGAAAAATCAGAAACAGTCTTTTTTTTCCACAGTTAGGAATGAAAAAGCACTGAAAATTATGCAAGCAGGTTTTTAACAGTTCATTTTTTAAAAATCCATAGATTAAATTCTCTTCAAATATTTTCTAGTAAATAATGTGTAATTCTAAAAGTAACAATGCTTTCAAAATTACACAATTGATTTGGATTTTTTCTTCTGCTACTGCTTCTCCCTCTTCCTCATCTTCTTCTTCTTCTTTGTATTTACCACTTTATTAAGAAACAACACCTAAGACAGCCCTGTCCCAACGGAACTAGACTATAATAACCTGCAAAATTCTCATGTTTATAAAGATTTTTTTGCATATAAGTGCTAATTTCTATTTAATTTACTATGAAAGTTCATAATACTAATATAGCTAACTTATGTTTTCTTTATAAAATACTTTCATATTGGTGATTTCAATTTATTCTCATAATACATAACCTGGAAGGCAAGCAGAACAAACAGCCTTTTCATTCTCATTTTAAAAACAGACTCACTAACAAAGATTTCAAGGAATCAGGGCCAAGACAACCAAAGCATATCTGCAGTAAGGCCAGTATGGAAAAGGCAGTTCCCAACTCACCCCAGGCTCTCACCTGCACTCCTGTGAACAGTATTTTGTGAATAACTGTAGTATTTCCCTGAGCACATGCAAATAAAAAGGTTCCCAAGAAACAACAGACTACTTTAAATATATACTAATTTTTCTACAAATGGACTCACCTCAAAATGAAAATGTTTCCCTTCTTATGTTTCTACTTCAATCCAATGAAGGTCGTATTGTAGGTGGCCTGCACATCAAAATAAACAATAAAAGTAAAATACTCATTTTGAGAAAAATATGAAAGTAACAATTACTTTTGCATAATATATATTTCATTCTCCTTTATTTATACTTTTTTCCCTAGATTCAAAATGATATTGATGGAAAAGGGCAAGAAGAAAAAAAAATCATGAAAATGAAATAATAACATGGTAATGGCATCTAACTTAATTCTTGCAGTAACCCTGAGAAGTACTGAACAAATAGATTCTAGGAGCTTAAGTAGCATTTGAAGCCATGCGCTTTATTTTGCATCTTAACAACTGTAAGAAAAACAGATGTATTCACTCTTCTTATCCATAGCTTTAAGTATTCTCAAATCCAAGACTTCAAATAAACACAGTAACCAGGTTATTTAAGTTGTACAGCCTTTTAAATGTGTATGTTATTAAATACTGCATACACCTATGTTATTTATAATGTTATCAGGTACATGTTGACCATGGGGTATTTAAAGAATCCATAATTAGGATAATTTTTTAAAGCTAGGATAGAAGAAAATGTCAATAATAGCACAAGGACAAAGAACCTGAGTTTTAAACCAAAACTGATACCATAACATTTTAAAGAAATGTATAATTAACAGTGCTAGCTTCTTTTTCAAGTCTAGCAGCAATGAAAATGGACTTTGGAGTGGGGAGATCTGGAACTGAATAACATTTCTTTACAGTTGACAGTATGAAAATAATAAGGATGAGTATTTCATTCTTCTGTAGATGCTAATAAAATCTCACCTGCCTAAAGGTCACACATATATAAAAACTTTAGCAATGTCATAAAATAAATTTAAAAGTGATATAGCCAGGTAAGTGTCACATAGTCTATGTGTTAAACATCTTCACTGTGCTCACAGAAAATACCCTCAATTTTAGTTTATAGTTTATATATTCTTTAATGTATAAAAGTTCTGATGTGTTAATAATCAAATCAATCCATAGAAAGTTAAGTACACCAAACTCGAAGTTCAGGCTGGTGTGGTAGCACACACCTATAGTCCCAGCCACTCAGAAGGCTGAGGTAAGAGGACTGCAAGTTCAAAGTCAACCTCAGCAACTTAGTGAGGCTAAGCAACTCTGCAAAACCTTGTCTCTAAATATAATATAAAAAATGCTGGGGATGGGCTCAATGGTTAAGCACCCCAAAGAGAGGGGGGAGGGAGAGAGGGAGGGAGAGAGAGTAGGGGAGAAGAAGGAGGAGGGAGGGGGGAGGGAGGAGAGAAATTTAGAAACTAGTGTTATCAGAGAGAAAAAAGAAAGTAGTAGGTCATAACCACATGAAAAAAATAAAGCCTAAGATGAAAATAAAAACTTCAGAAGGCATCCTGAGAACATATGATAGGAAACCATGCAACCAAGCATAGGTCAACAGTCTCCGTGAGTACACAACTCAGAAACATCACAACCCAGAAAACCGCATACGTAATGAGAAAGCTATATTTTGTTTTAAGATGCTGGGAAAGGCTTGATGCCTGGAAGAAGAAAAGAATTATCATCCAGGATGGGGTGGTAGCTGAATGATAGAGTATTTGGTTAATATGCAAGAGGCCCTGGGTTTGATGTCCAGTACTATCAACACCACCAGCATCCCCCCAAAAAAGAAAAAATTATCACTCTAAATAGTTAAAAAATAAATTAAATCCTCATGTGTAAAGGAATGTACTTTACTGATAGCTCTAGGAAATTCACTTACTTGTAATTTGAATAGTATATTACTAGGTAATCTGAAAAATGACATATTAAGTGTAGTTAATGGAACTAAAATTTTAAGGGCTTAGGTCCCTCAACTAATATCAAGAAAGTACTAAACATGATAGTATAAAGTAAGTCTCTTCCCTCCAAAAGTTTGCAGCTTAACAGAAAACACTACTATATACAAAAATAAATGTTAATGTCATTTTGTTCTATAACAGAGGAATCAGTGAGAGACATTAGATGTTTGGGTGTCTCTCTCTCATTACATTACAAGCTACTGATACACAATGCCTAGACACTTTAATTCAGTGGAGTTACAAAATGTGACATTAAGAAGGCTGGAAAAATGGCTCAGGAGGCTGAGGCAGGAGGATCTTGAGTTCAAAGCCAACTTCAGCAATGGTGAGGTGCTAAGCAACTCAGTGAGACCCTGTCTCTAAATAAAATACAAAATAGTACTGGAGTTGTGGCTCAGTGGTACAGTGTTTGCCTGGCATGTCTGAGGCACTGGGTTTGATTCTCAGCACCACATATAAATAATTGAATAAAATAAAGGTCCATCTAAAAATAAAACAAAGGTCCACTAAAAATATATATTTTAAAAAAAATTTAAAGGAGGCAGAAACATATGAAACAGAGGCAATAATATGTATAACAAAGGCAAAGCTCTGTAACATGGATGAAAATAAACATCAGAGGTACCCGCTTCCCTGTCAACAAACACAGAGAGCTTACTATGCAGGATTCTGCCCCAGGTACCTGATGTGTGAATTCACTCCATCCCAACAACCTTGGAAATCAGGCTCCATTAATACCCTGATTAATACCCTCCATTAATACCTGTCATATATAAAGAAATAAATAATAATAACAGATAAGAAAATTAAGGCACACAGATATTAAATAACTTGTCCAAAGTGGCAATGGTAAGTGAAAAACCAAAACAAAAAAACAGGAAGTTTGGCTCCAGAGTTCACGTTCTTAACTTACTTGTAAGTTAATCCTTGTTCCTAAGGATTAACCAAATAACTAATGATGTCATTGTCTTTACAGTATTTCTCAAAGCACATCACATAATTTTTAAGCTATTGTTTAAAATGTTTCTTATTCCTTCAAAACCAATTATTTCCAAATTTCACTCATGTTTAGGATTTGGCCCCATAAAAATTCCTCTACATTCTACAAATATTTTTCATAAAATATCAAAAATTTTCCAATGTCTCCTGCCATTGAAAACTCAGAATTTAACTCTAGATAGGGCAGAGGGGTTGGAGGGAAAGGGAGGGGGCAAGGGGTTAGAAATGATGATGGAATGTGATGGTCATTTTTATCCAAAGAACATATATGAAGACACAAATTGTTGTGAATATACTTTGTATACAACCAGAGATATAAAAAATTGTGCTCTAGATGTGTAATAAGAATTGTAATGCATTCCACCCATACATAATAATAATAATAAGAGGAAGAAGAAGAAACTCAGAATTTGCAAAACAATCAAGGACACCCAATTTTCTTTTTTGCAAATCACACAATTTTGTAAACAAACATTAAAAGAAAGTAGGTTTTCATGATAATATTTCAGAAAATAACCAGAGATAAAATTAACAACATATCAAAGTTTGCAGTCCTAATGAATGAAGGCTTAACAACTAAAATCAAACAAAGAAAAACAACTACATATTGTATGTCTCCTCTGTGAAGAAGAAATACCATCCTGTGACAGGAAGTAAGGAGAAGGGAAGCGAAGAATGAAACAAAAGAAAGAAGAGGAAGAAAGGGGCAGGGAGAGGGAAGAAAGAAAAAGGAAGAAGATGTACCCGAATTTGGTTACACCTCTACATCTTTCTAACACACACACACACACACACAAAACACAAGACGGAAGGACATGTTAAATTACTACAGAGGTGATCAGCATGACCTTGCTGTAGGAAATTCCACAGGCCAAACCAGTTTCTTCAATAAATAAACCTCAAGAATATAAAGGTTTTACAGTTTGGATGTGGAATGCCCCCAAAGCTCAGATGTTGAAAACACAGCCATCAAGTGCCACAAGGGTCAGAGGTGGGGCTTTCAGGAAATGACTTGATCTTGAGAATTGTAGTATTATCAGTGAATTAATTCATTTGATAGATTAATACTTTGGATGGCCTACAGGGTGGTCCCTGTGGGCATATAGAGCATGCCTGAAGGATGCAGCCTCCTGGGGGTCTGGCCTTGGGGACTGTATCTGTCCAGCTGCCATGAGCTGAGAAGCTTTCCTCTTCAATACTCTTCCACCATGATGTATGTGTCTTCCACGAGGCCAACCTACCAGGAATGAAATCCCCTGAAACCAGGGGCCAAAATGAATCTTTCCTCCTCTAAGTTGTAACTGTAAATATGTGAAAAGATGACTAAAGAGGAATACTTATATGTTAAGAGTCATTAAAAAACATATTAGTGAAAAAAAAAACATATTAGTGAATTATAAAGAGTATTTTCTGGACCTTGATTCAAACAAAATGTGAAAAGAGGACTTTTATGAAACTACTGGCAAACTGAACATTTACTAAATGTTCAATAATATTAAGGAATTATTAACTTTTAGTTTGGGGTATAACAATGAAATCAAGTCTTACAAAAGTATTTTTATCTTTTAGAATAACATACTGATATATTATAAGGAAATAGTATGTCTGAGATTTGCTTGGCTTCACAAGAAAGGAAAGAAAATGGGGAAATATGATGAACAAATTTAGTCAAGAATTAACATCTGGGGCTGGGGATGTGGCTCAAGCGGTAGCGCGCTCGCCTTGCATGCGTGTGGCCCGGGTTCAATCCTCAGCACCACATACAAACAAAGATGTTGTGTCCGCCAAAAGCTTAAAAAAATAAATAAATAAAAATTCTCTCTCTCTGTCTCCCTCTCTCTCTCTCTCTCTCTCAAAAAAAAAAAAGAATTAATATCTGTTGAAGCTAGATATGGCTACATAAAGATTTGTTATATTGTTTCTTTCTGATTTATTTATTTACTTACTTACTTATTCATTCATACATACATACTAAGAATTGAACCCAAGCTGCTCAACCACTGAGCCACATCTCCAGCCCGTTTTATTTTTTATTTAGAGATAGGGTCTCACTAAGTTGCTTAGGGCCTCACTAAATTGATGAGGATGGTTTTGAATTTATGATCTTCCTGCCTCAGCCTTCTGAGCTCCTGGGATTACATGAGTACACCACCACACCTGGTTCTGTTTATTTTATAGATGTAAAATTTTCCACATAATAAATTTTTTAAAAAACTAAGAAATATGATACAACAAAAAAATGGTACCTCAAGTATTATAATAGAAATGTTTTTAAAGAACAATTTAAAATATAACAGCATGTTCCCATAAGGAAAAAATATTTTAACTAAATAATAATACTAACCAAAGTTTCAACTCGATTATTTTTCTCAGTAGCTTACCTAAAATGTTATATTTTTTAAGTAATAGCAGATCTCTTTATTAAATAATGCTAGTACAGTGAAAACAGCAATTTGTTTGAAAAGTACTGACTGTTTAAAACTATTAGCAAATTGCTAGACTTTAGGGTTGTTTTTAACTTACAAAGTATTTTATTCATTGCTACTAACATCAAAAACACATTATGATGAGTTAAATGGTAAATTATATTCCTCAAGTTTGGAAAACGCCATTTATAATTTATTATATTATGAAGCCTGCTAAGTGAGAAAATTTAATACAGCATAAAAGGGCAAAAAGAACAAAGGTTTGAAGTTCAATTTTGACTCTACCACTTATTACTTAATATTACTTCAAGAAAATTTTTTCTTCCTCATCTGCAAAATAATGAAAATAACTGCTTCCATCCAATGTTGTAAATATTAAATGTGGATAATTATGTACACAGTAAATTTCATGTTTTAATCCTTTATATAAATTATATATATTACATATATAAATGTTTATATATATGTATATAAATACATATTTCCCAACATTGCTCCTGGTAATGTTTAGTACATAATATTAAATGTTCTCATTGTCAACATCCAATCATTGCTCTGGTAGTTAGCATTATTTTTATGCTTGCCAATATTAGACTTGATTCTCAAATGCCAATACTTCCTGAGGATGTAAATTGTCATTCAGAAACACATCCACTCTCATGTTTAATAAGGCCTTCTGAGCATTTCAGCAAGTAGTGTTTATATAATCACCAAGGTTTCTGCTTGTAACTCCTATTCACCTAAGTTGTAAATCTTGCAGATAAATACCATAAGAAAAGTTTAAAACTCAGCTTTGTTCAGTTAAATACCCAAAGTAATATCATCATTGTGATATCATCTACCATGAGGCGCTCTCCAGAGGCTTCCTTTCAACTCACCTGATGCTCAAGGGCATTTTGTATGTATCTTAAAGCATTTATCATGTTGTATCAGTCATTTGTTTACATATTTGTCTCACAGTTGGAATACAAACTCCAAAAAGAGAGAGACTTTCTTTCTTTCCTTCCTTCCTTTCTTTCTTTCTAATAATAATAATAATCATAATCATAATAATAATAACAATAATATCATCAACACCTGCAAAGTGGCAGACGGTGGGACTTTGCTGAACCCAGGTAGAGCACACACCTTTATTCCAAGGACTTCTGAATCAAGTCAGCTATTTGGTCATGGTTTGAGTGTGTCCCACAGAAGTTCATGTATTGGAAATTTGATCCCTAGTGTGATGGTTCTGAGAAGTGGTGTACCTTTAAAAGGTGGAATTCATTGAAAAGTAATTAGGTCACTGGGTATACCGCCCTTAGAGGATTAATGCTCTAATGAAATGAGTTGGTTGTTCAAGGAATGAGTTGGTTGTTCTCAAGAAATTGAGGTGTTCTAAAAGAATAAGTCTGTCCCCTGAATCTCAGGTTTCCCCTCTCATCAAATGATCACTTATGCAGGTACTATCATCATTGTGATATCATCTACCTTGAGGCCCTCTCCAGAGGCTGACTTTAAGTGCTGCCTAGTATTGAAATTTCAGCTTCCAAAATTATGAGATAAATAAACCTGTTTATTTTATAAAGTATCCAGCCTCAGGTTCTTGGTTACAGTACTAGAAAATGGAGTCATACAAAATTAAGTATTCCATAGTTAAACACTCAGTAATGGATCTAGTTCTAACAAATCTGGGACTAAAATCTGAAGAGACTTATACTTTGGTCTTATCATTTTCCCTTACTCCATATAAGACACATCTTCTGCAGATCACTCTTACTTATAGCACAGACTATATCCCTGGATTACTCTTCAAAGCCTAGAACCTTCCATCGACAATAGCTAACACTACAGATAGCACTTTACATGACAGGTACTATACTAAACACATTATATATCTTAGTTCATGTGATCTTTACAATAACCTGTGAGTATACATTATTCCCTTTTTACAAGTGAAGATTCTGAGGTTTAAGGAGGTAATGAAACATGTTCAAAGTCTCAATTCATAGAGAAAAAGCAGCAGTTGAGGCAGGTCTGACTGACTGTAGAGACCACTCCATCACCAAGTCTCTTGAACAGAAGGTATCATTATTAATTCTAGGTGTCAAATTGTACTGTACTAGGGACTATCTAGAGAGTTAGTAAAGCACTATTTCTGGGTGTGTCTGTGAGGGTATTTCCAGAAGAGAAAGGTATGTGAGTTAGTGGACTGGATGAGGAAATCCTACCCTGCCTGTGAGTGGGCACCATCCAATCATCTGGGAACCCACATGGAACAAAAAGATGGAGGAAAAGCAAATTCTTGCTATCTCTTGCAGAGCCACAACACCCATTTTCTCCTGCCATGGATGTCGGAACTCCAGGTTCTCTTGCTCTTGGCCAGTGGGCCTTGCACCAGCAGCTCTCAGGGTTCTTGGGCCTTTATCCTTAGACTGACTGTTGGCTTCGCTGGTCCTGAGGTTTCTAGATTGGACTGAACTTTGGATCTCCATTTGTAAATAGAGACTGGTCAGCCTTCATAATCTCTTGAACTAATTCCCCACATAAATTCCCTTTCATCTATCTCTTTCTCTGTACATCTTGTTGGTTTTCTCCCCCTCCACCTCTCCCTCTCTTTCCCTAATATAGAAGGCTACTAGTAAACAAAGCTTTTCAAAGAAGGCTTTAAAGGTCCCTTGAGGTCACTTTAGATGTTTTAATGAGCTTTTAAAAAGTAATGTTGGTATCCTTATGGGAGTTCATCAGTTTTTCCTCTTCTGTTCTCTGATACACAGAAAACAGTAACCAAGAGAAGTTACTCTGATATGGCAGCAGACAAAGTTGAGGATGAAAATCATGCTCAAAGAAAGAAACCTGAGCAGTTTAAAAAACTTATGAACAAAGACTCTGAAAAACTTCCAACTGGTAGATACACAATGTTATTGCATAAAGGATAAGACTACAGCCTATGGCTAAAATTTATAGAAAGCTTAAAAACTACAGAACACACAGAAGTACACGTGCTAAATACACTGAATGGAAAGTTCCTGAAGTACAAAACTGCTACCAGAACACAGATGTCATGACAGTGAAATTTTCATTAATGCCAGTGGAACAGGATGAGCTAAGGAATAAGATTGGTTTTCCCCATTAAATCTCAGCTCTGTAGATTACTTCGTGACTTTAAGAAAGGTACTTATTAACTATTCTGAACTTCAATTTCCATGTTTGTAAAATAAAAATAATAATACCTCCCCTGAAGGAAAATTAAAAGATTCACAGTTCATGCATCATTTTGTCCACAAGCATTAGGTAAAACACATTAATGTGGACCGGTAACAAAAAAGGAAAAGTTAACATTAAAAAAAAAAAAAAGATGCAATTTGTATTTGGGGTAAAAATGGAAAAGCATAACTCACATGAATCAAATGTATGAAAGATGAAAAAATAATTAAAAAAATGGTGTGGGGGGCTGGAGTTATGACTCAGTGGTACAGTGCTCGCCTAGCATGCACGAGGTACCGAGTTCGATCCTCAGCACCACATAAAAAATAAATAAATAAATTGTTTTAAAAAAAAAAAAGACAATGGAGCTGGGGATGTGGTAGAGTGCTTGCCTAGCATGTGTGAGGCACCGGATTTGATCCTTAACACCACATAAAAATAAATAAATAAATAAAATTTTCTGCTTCCTCCTCATTTAACTAGTCCTGAAAGTAATCAATTGAGTGCAGACACTGTTCTAGGTGCATGCATAATATGACAAACCAGAAATAGACTAGTGAGTAAAACTGACCAGAACAACAACAGCTAATATTTGACAAGTTGGTAGCAGATATTTGCTGCTTAGAATGCTGTTCAAAAGGGTTCCCATATTCAAAAGGGTTCATTTGTCTCTTTTTAAGTGGTAGACTCTTAAATGAGAGGCTCTTTTTTTTTAAGTGTTTTACATGCTTAATAATTTAGTTCTTACAACAAATTCTTGGAGGTTAATAATAATACCATCTTACTTTAGAGGTGAGAAAATTGAAACATGGAGATTTTAACCACTTGCTAATTCGAATATGGCTACTCAGTGATAAAGGCTGTTTTCAAATTGGGGCAGATAATTACAACAGTATGACAAATGCTGTTGTCATACTCCATTTGTAAGTAGAAATATTTAGGATAGGGGAAGGTCAACAACCACACATATAAGTACACTGGGCAGTAATGAAGAGTATAAGTAAATATTTTAAAAATTCTTTTGTGGACTCAACTGAACACTCAACTATCCACTGTTTCAAACATTATTTATAGAGGTCTCTTCCTGTTTCAGAGAACTGGTTTTAAATGAGCAGCTTTAAACCTACCTCACTGCTCATTACAAGCTAAGTTAATCATTCAACAAACTTCAGTTTCTCATCTGAGAAACAAAAGGACAGAATAGATCAGGTCAGGTCATCAAATACCTGGCATTTGCACGGCCACTCCCCATTCCCAGAGCCATAAAGAACATCAATACTGATTGTTACACTCTTTAATGCTGAACCTCAAGTGTGGAAATCCTCAACAGTGCTCCAAACAGCAACTACTAATTTATAAAGTGGGCTTTGATGGGAAACCATGTATTACCTCTGCATTAGAAAAGCTCTATGTACCCCACCCCCAAAAAAGATCCCATAACCCAAAGAAAAAGAGATCACTTCTATCAGGTGAGCTAGCAAAATACAAAGCTATCATTATCCTCCTTCAAATTTTTACAAATACACAAAGAGAGGGTAAGTAACATCACTGTCCCCAATTTTTGAATTGTCATAGACCATAAAGAGAATAGCTTAGGTTCTCCACCTCTGATAGAAACATCCACAGCTTTTATATTTGGTTTCCCCCATACATAGAAGTTTAAAACAACAAATGATGAATGACCAGGGCAAATACATTGCCCAATGAAACTGGTTTCATTATTAAGTTAAATTATCATCATGCAATAAATGCTGTCATGCCATAAAGCCTCACCAAGCCACTGTGGCAATGACTCAAGGGTGACACCATTTGCTGTAACACATATGTTTTACCTGATGTTTCACCTTCAACTAATACTTTTTATTGGAGAAAAAGAAGCATCACAGAGCTATACAATAGGGTCAGTAAAGGTCTTTTTGAGGTGAACCTGTCTACACCAGTCTCTTAACCAGATGTCTCATTTAGTGACACATATAATACATAATTAATTCTTTCTTGAAGCGGCAGCTGTGCAGAGACTCTCTGGAGTTCAGCTGCCCTCAATAGTAGCAGGTGGAGGGATTGGTCCTTTACTGCTTGCTTTCCTTCTAGTCTATCCCAACCACATGTATAAGTGAAAAGTAGAATGTCAGACCCAGGCTGCTATCTGCCTAAAAAAAACATTTCTTTTTGATGTTCTAGTTTATTCCAAATAGAATCTGATCTTCCCCATAAGTTGACCCTTCAAAGTTTCTCATGAGGCTTCCTTTCTCCTTGTCATCCTAGCATTGCCTCCCCCTCCTCCTTATCTCACTCCCCATCACCTCATGCCTGGATTATTAAAATAAGTACATCAGATCTTCCTACTTCAAATAACTTCCACTTTTAACCAATCCTCTTTTTCTAAGGTCCAACTTTTCCCTTGCTGCCTCTCTGGGAATCGATAATGGCAACGTAGGAGGTCACATAATCGGAAGCAACATTAGCTTACTGAGTTCCAGGCCCAATTACTCCACTAACAAATCTAAGCAACTCAATTTAGCTTCCTGGAAAACAAGAGTCCTGCATTACCAGAGTTCTGGGAATCTCCTACTTAATGAACAATACATCTCCTATCTGGAAGTCATGGTCCTTCAAGATCTGTCTAGTGAAAGTCACCTAAAATCATCCCCCAAAACATATTTTCCTACTCTCAGCTACTGTTTGTCTCACTAATTCCTCCTTCTAAAATGATTTAACCGACCCCTCTTAACCGAAAAGTCCTCCAACAGAAGAGTAAACAGGGGACAGTCTTCTTCATCCTTTTCTGGCATTTTCAAACTCTCCATAATCGAATGCAATTCAGGGGGAAAAAATGAAATTTCTCAAATGAGAACTACAAAGCAAACTTATCTCAATAAACAATGCCTAACCTAGTAAACTTCAATAACATACCCTCTTTCTTCCTAGAGATTTTATTTGCTATGCATATTTGGCCCCATTAACTTTAAAACTTAACCTGTGTAAGCAGTGGCTCCAAAGTAAGAACTCAGTAGCTAATGGACTGATTTTATTTTGGTTCTCTGAAGTGTGCAGTCTAATTTGTTAATGCCTGATTGAAGTGGATATTGTATATAGTTAATGTGGTTATGCAAAAGTACTTAATCTTAGTATGTTAACAACCTCATTCCCCATTTCCTAAAGGCTCAGCTTATTTTTAAATGTCAAAACACATTATTTTATGAGGAGCAGATTAGTTCCAATAGCACCAATGCAGTAATTTTATAAGTTAAATTATTTTTGTGAACTGCTCTAAGAACCCCCCAGTCAACATTTCCAAAGCTGTATTACTAAGAAAGTGGCAAGAAATAAGAACTCAGGAGGAGCCCCCAAGACATTTTCCTCCTCTCCAGAGGTCAATCAGCTTACAAGAAGAAAAATCAGTAGTATACAGATAACATCCATTTCTCCAGAATCTGCAGTAACTTTGATATTAAGAAGGACAAATAGCTATATTTAAGAACAAAAATAGTGCTTGCCTGTAATCCCAGCCCCTTGGGAGGCTGATGCAGAAGGACTGTGAGTTCAAAGCCAGCGTCAGCAAAAGCAAGGTGCTAAGCACCTTGTATTTTATTTAGAGATAGAGACCCTATCTCTAAATAAAATACAAAATAAGGCTGGGGATGTGGCTCAGTGGAAAAGTGCCCCAGAGTTCAATCCCCAGTACCCTCCCACAAAAAAAAAAAAAAAAAAAGTGTGTCATACAAACTAAACAAAGCACAAAATTTTTATCAAAGGGACTGTTCCAAATCCCACCACCTAATAACTTATTGTTACAGTCAAGTCTCATTTCTTCTAATCATCAAATTCCTTATCAGGAAAATGGAGGCTATCATAATACCAGCAAGGATCAAATGATATAACAACATGTAAGTGTTTGAAAACTGCAAAATGTTTCAAAAATATAAATTAAGACAGTCTGTAGGAAATATTCCTAAGTCACGAAATGTTAAGTAATTGTCTCTTATCAAATAAATCCACCTAGTGGGAAGATTAAAGTGAATAGGATTAAACAAGGAAGAATTATCCTCAATAACATCCATTTTCTAAATCTGGGTTTCCATACACCTTGCTTTTTTTTTTTTTTAAGTAGGACATGCAAAGCTCTATACAAACAATTTCAGTTAGTTAAGTGTCTGAACACCTTTTCTTAAAGATCTCCAGGGAGAGAAATTCCACCCATCCCTTAGTATTTTTCACTCTGGAACTGAACAACTCCAATAAGGAATAAACAAGTAAGTTCTCACTTCTTTCATCTGATAAAAGTAAAAAAAATATATACCCATTTGGGTTAAAACACTAGATATACAATTCTATAACAAGTTTTATGGCAGGGAAAAAAAATATCCAAGGAATAAATGACCTATGCTTTTTCTCTTTCATTTACATTTCCTCCTTGTAGAAGTGAGAACATCCATTGCCTTACCCACTCCCCACCAAAAAAAAACCTAATCTAGTTTTCCCAGTTTTCATAATGGAATGCTAACTTTGACACTTGCTAATCCAGAAAAGATATGTTCTTCTCTTCCTTCCATACCACAAAAGATCAGCACCTCATGCGCTTACAAATACAAAATAAGCATCTTAGTATGTTAACAACCTCATTCCCCATTTCCTAAAGGCTCAGCTTATTTTTAAATGTCAAAACACATTATTTTATGAGGAGCAGATTAGTTCCAATAGCACTGTTATGTTTCAACTCTTGACAAAAGCAAATATACTAAGACAGTTGATAGATATTTTGGATGAGAGCAGCTTCAGATTTGAGTACATTTTAGAATTCAGATTTTCAGACTGGGATGCTTTACCTGTAAAGTTTATACAAATATTTCAAAGTCTAAAAATTCTGAAATCTGAAACACTTCCAGGCATTTCAGATAAAGTACACAAGAAAGAAAACCTAAGAACATTACCATTAAACAGGGACGAGAGGTGGGAGGGAATGGGAGAGAGAGAAGGGGAATTGCACGGAAGATGGAAGGAGACCCTCATTGTTATACAAAATTACATATAAGATGGTGTGAGGAGGAAGAAAAAAAAAGAGAGAGAGAAATGTGTTACAGTAGATGGGGTAGAGAGAGGTGATGGGAGGGGAGGGGGGATAGGAAGGGCAGCAGAATACAACAGACACTAGTATGGCTGTATGTATAAATGTGGCTGTATAACCAATGTGATCCTGCAATCTGTACACATGGAAAAATAAGAATTCATGCCCCATTTGAATCAAATGTATGATATGTCAAGATCATTGTAACATTTTTAGCAACTAATAAAAAAAAAAGAAAGAAAACCTAAGGCCCATGTAAATTTTTCAAGATCTATAACAGTGTTCTCTCTTAGAAGAACTGAATTTAATATAACTGAACAATATTACTTTCATTGCTCACAGAATGTATTGATTACTTGACTATTAATTATACCTTAGGGGCTGGAGATATAGCTCAGTTGGTAGACTGCTTGTATTGCCTGCACAAGGCTGTGGGTTCAATTCCCAGCAAGACCACCACCACCACCACCACCACAACAACAACAAAAAAGATTATGCCTTAGGCTCTCATTGAAGATCAACTTAAGAAATGAGTACTTAAAAAGAGTATTTTTGTTCTGGGTTCCAACAACATCCAACATGTTTTTCAATATATTTTTAATGTAATATCTTCCTACTGCACTTACTGTTTGTAGCATTTCAATGACAATTCACACATTATAATTTAATGAAATTTTTATTTGCTCGTCTATCACTTCCCCTGGGCAGGAACTTCAAGAGCAAAAACTACATCTTGTTCAATGTTATTTCTGAAATGTTGAGCATAGTTTCTGGCACATAACAGAGCTCAATAATCATTTGTTGAATGAATAAATCATTTACTATAATTTCTTCCAGGACATATGTTCAGTCCTAAATAGAAAATAATCTTCTTAAAAGAAGAAACCACATCTTCCACTTATTTATCTTCTTTACACTTCCTGGAATTGTGCCTTGCTAATAGCAAGGACTCAATAAACATTTGATGATGTCAATAATGATGAGGATGGTAGTGGTAGTAGTAAAGAAGATAAATTAATCTCATCAAAACAATATACAGCATATTGTTTGTCTTCAAAATCAAACAAAATTATTAAGTGATTATATATCTTGAGATTATGACTATTTTCTTCTTTTCTGTTTTTCAATATGGGTTAGTTTCTTAGTTTTGAGCTAAAAAAAAAAAAAAAAACACTTAGTTTCTTTTGTAAACAAAATCTAGTAGACTATAGTAATTCATCTAAGAAAAGTGTAATCTTCCTTAAGATATTTACCTTTTGGAAACCTCAAACCTCCTGTCTTTTGTCCCCTAGGTCTAAGATTTCAGATAACTTTCCTCTATTTCTTCCTGCTGCAGGACAACTGCTTTGAGAAGTAGGCTCTTTCTGAACCTGCAGGGTATTTGGATGAAGATAAAGAGAAAGCAGGGAGCTGAGAGTAACAATGATCTCCCACCCTGTAGAGGATACACCTGCCACTCCAGTGCTCTGTGTGCATTTGTCATGGTCCTGCCCTAATTCTAACTCCAGTTACAGTTCAAAGCTAGCAGAAACAAAGTCCCTAATTGGCAAAACTGGCTATACACTCTGTCCTATGACAGACATATATGCACATGCACAAAAAATGTTA
Source organism: Callospermophilus lateralis (assembly GCF_048772815.1). Lineage (NCBI taxonomy): Eukaryota > Metazoa > Chordata > Mammalia > Rodentia > Sciuridae > Callospermophilus > Callospermophilus lateralis. The sequence goes on from NC_135308.1 coordinate 83,933,747, forward strand.
TATTTTCATATGAAACAATGTTTACTGCAGTTTGAGATGATTTGATACCATAATGTACTCGATGAAGATAAAAACTAATGAAAAAATTTCTTTACTTGTATCTATCAAGATAACTCCCTACCATCACCAAATTTGATTATATGGATCATACTCTAGACAAGTTCCACTTCCCTAAAGTATTCGTGTTTGAAAAGTGTATATCATTATGGTCTAAAATGGACCACCTGAAGTCCAGAAGTATGAGTACATAAAAAAATGAATCTGATACCTAGAAACTCTGACTCCAGTGACTAATTGCATTAACTGTGGTTGACTTTTATCACTTTCTTCATAGCTTTTATTTATGGGATTTTTGAATTTAAAAAATTCTTCTGATATTGCTGATATAAACATGTTGACTAACATAAGCAAGTTTTAAAGAATGTTTCAGAAACATATCCACCAATTTAGATGCTGAATTTAACTCAAAAAGGAGACTCTTAGAAACAAGAGAATATCATGCTAAAAGAAACAAGCCAAACGCAAAAAAAAAAAAAAAAAACGAGGCCAAATGTTTTCTCTGATAAGCAGATCCATAATGGGAGGCGGAATGAGATACTTTGGATTAGGCAGAGGGGAGTGAGGGGAGGGGAGAGAGTGATGGGGTGGGAAGGATGGTGGAATGAGATGGACATTATGACCCTATATACATTATGATTATACGACCAGTCTGTGATTCTGCACCAGGTACAGCCAGAAAAATGAGAGGCTGTGCTCCATTTGTGTACAATGTGTCAAAATGCATTCTACCATCATGTATAACTAATTAGAACAATTTTTTTAAAAGAGCATCTTATATGCAAAAAATTTCCCTTCTTTTTTAGTATCAAATAACAATCTGAATCCTTCAGTTTAAATGGGAGTACACTGAGTACAAAACTCTCATTTGACAATAAATGAGAAGGTACAGACCTTTGCTTCTCTCCTTGTCACATGAAAGACAATGCTCACCTCAGCACTCAAAATTTCACTTTATCAATTTCAGCACTCTAGCATCAACTCCACTAATCGCAAAACTTATTCATTTATTCAGAAAAAAATATATATATATACAAAGCTACAGCAAAAAATGAGTTTGCAATGACCCCAGTCTTTAAAAGCTCAAGTTAAAGTGATCTCTAGTAAAATTAGTCAATTCACTGTGTCCCCAAACACACATTCGACAGGTATTTACCAGACAAGCTAAATGCAGGAACCATTTCCCACACTAGTTATGTAGCAGTGAGAATAGGACAAGATTCCTTGTGAATAAAGATATCTACCAGTCCCTTTATACTTTTATGCTTCACATGTCATTTCCTCTCTCCTCCACAATTCCTCCATACTTTTCTTTCTCCTTAGTGCCAGTCCCTACCAAATTCTTCATATACCATAGTTCCTATAACTCTGACTGCAGATGAAAAACCCAAGACTCAAGCACGGGTGAAATCTGGGAAAAGGGAGAAGCAAGAGGCCAATAAAGTTTAGGAAATCAAAGAGATTTAAGGAATTCTGGGCAGGTTTCTAAGGCTAAGACAGAGTCAACATAAGAAATCAATATCTGGATCTACAGTACAGTTGAGGATTTCATTGTACAAGCAAGACAGACACCCAGTGACCAGACGGGGACACAAAATTAATACAGAATCAGCAGTAATGGTCCTTGGCATCAAGACAGAAGCTCCTAATCAAGGTTCTTATTTTCCCCACAGGCAGAGCTGGCCCCTCCAGCAGGTCTGAACTTCTAGTATGAGTCAAGTATTCCTAACAATGAGTTGAAAGGAAGTCAGAAGCCCACAGTCAGAGATGCTATCATGCTGAGGCCACAGATTCTCTGAGGGGGGGAAAAAAAAAGTCTCTAATTAAAAACAACCATTGGGGGCCAGGCACTGTGGTGCATGCCTGTAATCCCAGCATGACAGGAGGCTGACAAGGAGGATCCTGAAGTCAAAACCAGCCTCAGCAAAAGTGAGGTGCTAAGCAACTCAGTGAGACCCTTCTCTAAATAAAATACAAAATAGAGCTGGGGATGTGGCTCAGTGGTCGAGTGCCCCCTGAGTTCGATCCCTGGTATCCACCCACCCCCCAAAAAAAGCCATTGAGTATGATTTCCTTTGGATTTTCTTTCTCTTTTGTGGTCAGAAAGTAGAAGAGATGGGTCTGAGAAGTTAAACTCCAACAGTGAGGATGTTAACAATGGTGATGCTGATAGTGATTAATAAGAAAGTCAATTGTTAAAATTTATAATTGTATTGCCCCTTTCTACTTATTGATTACTTAACACCTTTAAAATACTTTTGAATCCACCATCTCATTTCACTGCCATAAACAACAATCATTATTTTTCTAATGACATTCATAATACTAGTTGCATCATTTTAGTTACATTATGGAAAAAGAGGCATTTGTAGGCCAAACCTCATTTATTTATAGCACTACATCTTGCAGATATATGACTCAGGCAGAAACTAGACCCTTAAGAAATCAGCTACAAATCCAGTGGTATACAAGGACCCTGTCTAGGCCATACCAGAAATATGATTTCCCCTCAAAATGCCAAAGTAATTTAGCTTTGTTTAGAAACATTTATGTGTTTCAGAAACATTCTCAATAAAGTTATTGGTCTTTTCCAGTTACTTTACCCAAAAAAAATGTTTAAGCAAAATTAAATAAAATGCAACTGTATGAATAATTAATTAATAAATTAATAATTATGTATCATAATCATAGACGGCAAAGTCAGTGTTGAAATAGATCTGCCCACAGGAAGCCCTGGGAAATGAAGAGGTCTTTTTTTCCTTTTCCAAATTCCTCCTTGATATCTTCATGTATTTCCAGCTATATTTGAGATTGTGAAACAAATCACATCAACTATAAATACTATGACATTATTTAGATGAGGCATACCTAACATCACAATATAATCCAGGTGCAAAAGCACAACAATCATCAAATGGATATACTTCCACCTAAAGGAGACCTTGGATGTTCATTTCTATCTTTATAGATGTCAAGAAGTAGCCAAAAGGTAAAAGGTACTAATCTATTTAATTCATGCAAATCTCAATGAAAGTCCTTTAGCAACCAAAATATATATACACTACATGGACTACACTAGTTCAGTCTAATTCAAATCTTCCCACTTCTTCTCTGTGTTCAGTCCAGAAGCTCTTACTCTTGACGAGTTGGTGTTAAATAGATTTCATTCCTGAATTTCACCAAGTAACTTACAGCTTTCATAATACCAGTAAAATCATACTGATAGTACTACAGCTACAAACTTAAACAAAACTATGTAAATATTAAGTAACAGTGAGGGCAATTACTGTTTCCACAGGCTCACTCCTGCAAGGTAAGGGACAGCTGGGCATTTTATCCTAGACCTGAGGAGGCTGAAGAAAGGCTAGAGCCAAGGGTTACCTGCTAGGTTGCCTCCTGGCGTGGAACCAAACCGAAGAACAGAGCTTGGCAAATGAGTCACTGTTTTGTGCATCCAACTGGACATTAGCTTTATCCCAGTGGACACTGTTTGGGTACACAGTTTCACACCATTCTTCTACTGTGTGAATGCTCTCTCTGTGCCAGGGAGGATGAGGGGGAAGATTCTGTCATACTAGGTGTTTGCCTGACCTCAATTAAGACACTTGTTCCATTTGGGAAAAAAAAAAAAAAAAGAGTTTAAATGACTCCTATTCTATAAACTCCCCGAGAGCCCAAGGAGCTAAACCCAAACTGTAGACAGATGAAGGGAAAGATTAAGTTGGCAGAAGTCAGAAGCTTGGCAGGGAAGGGAAGAGCTGGGATGGAAATCCTGAATTTCTTCATACCACATCATTATAAATCTGAAATACAGGGGGAAACTCAAGAAGGTGAGTCACATAATAACATACTCTGGTTTTATTCAGCTCTGATCTAAGGACACACTAGTTGACATGGCTTGGTAGTAAATGAGAAGTAAGTGAACAGACATTCATTTATCCTTAGAGCCTAGGAAAATACTAATAGTCACGTATACTGCCAGCATAAAGACATCCAAATAGCTCAAACCCTTTTTCTGTAATGGGAAGTTTTTTCTCCTTTCCAACACCCAACTCTGTGTTTTCTAAGCAAACTGCCTACACAATCTAGCTAAAAATGTTAAGTGAAATAAATGAAAGAAACCAAAAACTGCAACAATATTAGCTTTCTTTTTTTTTTCTGAAGTGTTGGAAACAGGGTTGTAAGCTGGCTGAGTCACATGTGATGTGATGTGATATGACAAGGCCAAAGCGATCATAAAGCTCCCTGGGCGGTTCTGCCACTTGGGTATGTTCTCGTCCACCTCTTCAAGGCACAAAGGTGACCCTCTTCAATGCTGCTCCTTCTCTGAAGACTAAGCCCTTGGAACTACAGTTCCTCTCTAACACTGCTCTCCACCACAATATCACCCTGGCCTGATGAACCCACACTCAGAAAGCCATGGAGAGGTCAGATCAATTTGATCTTCTGTGAAGAATGTCAGGAGAGAAGCTGTATCAAAATTACATCCATCACTGGGAACTTTGGCATGAGCCTGGAATCCCAGTTACTTGAAAGTCTGAGAGAGAAGAATTGCAAGTTCAAGGCCAGCCTGGGCAATTTGGTGAGATCCTGTCTCAAAAGAAAAAAAAATTACATTTATCAAAGGTATATATAGTTGATAACATTCACATGGATGCACACTTTCAGAGAATTTTCAGACTAACAGCCCATTTCTTTTGTTTTCAGGTTTCTGAGAAATCAGGCCTTCCTCCTTGACACTTGGCGTAGTCATCTAGAAACCACCTGCAATGACATTGATTGTGCTGGGTTCCCTGCTCAGCAAATCCATACACTGGTCTCTCTTTCCTAAGCATCCAAATCCACAACTCCACTCCAAAATTTAACAAGCTATTTTAATTAGCTCTATATTCCTGAGACCTGACAAGAACAACTTAAGAGAAGAAAAGCTTATTTTGGTTCATGATTTCAGAGGATCTGCCTGTGGTCCACTGACTCCATAGCTCTGGGCCTGAGGTGAGGCGGAACATCATGGCAGAAGGGCGTGGAGAAGGAAAGAAGCTCAGGACATGGCAACCAGGAAACAGAGAGAGCTCTATTCACCATGGAAAAAATATAAACCTCAAAGGCACACCCCTGGTAACCTACTTCCTTCAGTCACACCCTACCTACCAATCCATATCAGTGAATTAACCCACTGATTATGTCACACCTCCCATAATCCAATCACTTCAATGTTGAAGATTCTTGTGTTGTCTCATGCATGAGCTTTTGGGAGACACCTCGATTTTAAACCATAACACAAACCTACTCTCCTCCCCTTCTTTCCTGTCTGCCAGCACTGATGTCTTCCCCATTGATCCTTTCCTGTCTCTCTCGACTCTTTACTCTGCAATGTTATTCCATTTTTTAGGCAGTCAGCCCTATTTATCCACAGGTTCCACATGTACAGATTCAACCAAACTTAGATCAAAAATACTTGGGGAAGCCAGGAACAGCAGCACAAGCATGTAAACCCAGTAATCTAGATTGATTTAAAGATACAAAGGTTGTGTGTATATCATTTTATATAAGAGACCTGACCTTTGTGGACTGTGGTATCTGCAGGGGCTCCTACAACAATCCACATTCCTTCACATTTACCTCACCCTCCCAGAGTGAAACAAGTCTTCGTATTCCTGCATGCCTCTTAGAATCTGACACTTTCCAGAACTCACTTATAGTTGGGCTGTGCTTTCCCCAGCTACAGGGCTCTTCTCCTCTATCATCCCAAAATTATGAAGCAGTACTGAACATACTTCCCAGGTATAAAAATGTAACATTGTTGTACTTAGCAAGAGTTGTGTTCTGATTTGTTTTACTAAATTGTTAATTGATTCATTCATTCTTTCCTGAGATTCTTCCTATAAGCAACTTACTTGGAAGAAAGTGTTCCTAAATATTCAATCAGAGAGAAAGAACAAGGGAAACTGTATACCCCACAAAGGAATTAAATATCAGGAGCCTGGTAACATTAGCAAATTGGTCTAACCAACAGGGTTTCACCACAAAGAGACAACAAATAAATACGCAGGGGACTAATTCCTTCTTGTTTGTTTTAAATTATACGTTTTACCGAGAACTTAGAATATACATCTGCCATTTGGTACAGAAAAGGCTAAGTAAATTTTCCACTATGAAAATAAAAACAAACAAACAAATGCTTCCTTACTTTTTTATCCCAGACCAAATAAACAAACAAGAAGAAAACTATGGGGTTTTATTGGAAGAACAAACTTTAAAAGCACTATTAATACATTTTATTAATAAAGTAACAGGAATTATAAAGCACACTGTTATAGAACTTACCCAATCAACAACTATTTAGGGTGCTAACTATATAAGGTGCTACATAGTTCCTAAATCAAATGTACCCTGTATTCTTTTTTTAAAAAATCAACAAATGGTATCCATAAAATCTTTAATTCATAAACATTCATTTAGCTCAAAGTATATCTTGTTTATATAAAAAGAAACTTTGGACTTGGCAGATGTATATTTTAAAATATATAAATTTATATACTTAAAAAAAAGATACATTTTAATCCCTGAAACACAGGACCAATAGAACTTCTAACACAGAAGTAGGCTTTTAAAAAATATCTTTATCTTTTAATTCTGTATAAAAACATAATTCAGAAAGTAGTGCTAATCAATCTTAGAAAGACAAGAGTCTACATTTACCATGGAAAAAATATAAACCTCAAAGGCAAATTTAGAAAATACAGATCTCAGCAAAATCATATTGAAACACAAATTATATATGACCCAATCAACCCTTTGAATTCTAGACATGTTAACAGTCTTCATCCATAAACTACAACTAGACTGTCCCCAGTACTGCAAAAAAATAATTAAATAAATATATATATACACACATATACATACATATATACATACACATACACACATGTATATGTATATATATTTTTATTTATTAGTCAAGAATCAATAAGTGGGATAGATTCAAACTAAAAAGCTTCTTCTCAGCAAAGGAAACAATCAATAACTTGAAGACAGTGCCCTTATGTATTTCTATGTTCCCAGTTTCAAAGCAGTAAACATAATGGAAAACTATCAATGTTTATTAAATCAGGCTACAATATGAAGAGATTAATAAAATTATTTCTATGATTGTTTCAATTTTAAAATTCACTCAAAACAATGATATAGAAGCCTGGGAAGGATATGGGGAGGAGGGATGGAAAGAGAATGGTTAATAGGTACAGGGGCACAGATGGGTAGACTAAATAACCTCTAATGCAGCACAGTATAATAACTATGGCTGACAACAATTAACTGTATATATCAAAATAGCTAGGAAAGAATATTTTGAATGTTCCCAATGCAAAGAAATGTTAGGAGATAGATATGCCAATTATATGATCTAATCATTACACTTAGTACAGATGTACTGAGATATCAAACCATACACCATAAACAAGCACAGTTACTATATATCAATGAAAAACAACAAAACATTTTTTTAATTGTGTGGAGTGAAATGTTGACAAGTAACTTGGCAGAATATTGTCCTATACAAAATCAAACATTCTTTCTGGTGCCACCACCTTAACCAAGTATACAAATTTCACCAATAACAGTTATAGTGACATTGCATACCTCCTACCATGATACAATGGAAAATGCACACCATCACTTACAAAGCACTCTTGCCACAAACATTTAACCTAATAATTATATACTGCTGCATAACAAATTCCCCCAAAATTTACAAGTTTAGAAGAACAATAATTTCTTAGCTGTAATAGTTTCCATGTGTCAGGAATTCAGACAGCCCTCGCCAGGTACCATTAATCTGTTATATTGTATCTTAGGCCTAAACTGGAAGCACTTACATGTCTGCCTGGCAGCAGAGACCCTCACTGGTGCGGGGTAGTGTCTTTATATCACTGAACTTGCCTCACTACATAATGGCTAGGTTCCATTACATGACATTACATCACATGACCTCCTTACTTCATTGGTCATCTTTCACAAGTCCTTGCCTACATGCAGAAGGAGGGAACAATGACCTCTCCTTTTAGGTGAGGAAGTGCCAGTCACATTTTTAAAAGAAAGTGAGATAAACTAAATACATTAATGCAGCTATCTTTTGGAAGAACAATCTTCCACAACCTGAATCTAATCATGAAAAAACAAGACAAATCTATATGAGAAACATTCAACAAGACAACTGGCCTGAACTCTTCAAAACATCAATTTCAAAAAAGACAAAAAGAAGTAGAAAATATTCTAGATCTGTCCAATGGAATTTTCTGTGATAGCCAGGCACAGTGGCACACGCTTGTAATCCCAGTGGCTCAGGAGGCTGAGGCAGGAGGATTGCAAGTTCAAAGCCAGCCTCTGCAACTTAGCAAGGCACTTAATAACTCAGCAAAACCCTGTCTCTAAATAAAATATTTAAAAGGACTGGGGATGTGGCTCAGTGGTTGAGCACCCCTGGGCTCAATCCTCAGTACCAAAAAGGAAAATAATAACTTTCTGTGATAATGGAAATTATGTTTGTGCTATCCAACAGAGTAGCCATTAGTCATAAAGGGCCAGTGAGCACTTGAAATGTGGCTAATGTGACTGCTGAAAATAATGTTTTATCATATTTCCATTAAAGAGTCAGATTTGGCTGGTGGCTACCACATTTCCTGGTATAGATTAAAGGATGCCTGTCCTAAAGAGATATGATAATCAAATGCAAATGCATTCGCCTTGATTAGATTCTGGCTCAAACAAAAAAAGGTATAAGTTTTCATATGATTAAATGGCCTACATGATGGATGATAGTATTGAACAGTGTTAAAATTTTCAAGTGTGAAAGTTGAACAGTGCTTATGACCTTGTTCTTACAAGATAGATAGATAGATAGATACATAGATACATAGATACATAGATATATCAGTGAAGTACCTTATTGTCTGCAATTTACTATCAAATGATGAGAGGGGAAAAGAAACATGTACATGCTTATTGGGGGGACAAACACAAATGTGAGGAAATGCTAATAATTAATTTGGATAAAACATGTAAGTCTCATAAACACATATTAACTGGTTAATTTTAAAAGGAACACCTGTTAATTCTACTGGGAAGCAGAACTACTTCTGGTCAAATAAAGTTTATATAAATTTTTATCTAATTCAACACAACTTAATTTGTAAAATAAAGATATTCTACAATGTCCATCTATTGTGTTTAATACTTTCCCTTAATAAAGATATTAGCATCTACAAATTAAATTTTTATATACTAAAAACTATAATTAAAGTCATCTTTAAATTTTAGGTGAGAAATCAGATTTCCAAATATGTCTTTTTATAAAATTTTGGTTAAGGATGGGGGAATATTTCAGTGGTCAGGACCCAGATTTGATCCCCAGCACCACAAAAAAAAAAAAAAAGAAAAGAAAAGAAACCATATACATACATACATGCACAGACATCTCTCTCATATATAGACCTACAGATACAGAAAAGGGTTTTTTTTTTCCTAAGTCAGTTCATAATCAAACCTGGATAGAAGAAAAAGCATATATGTAATGCTAACGATTATTAGTGATATCTAACTAGGTTCAAACACTTAACTTTCCAAGTTGGCATCAAAAAAAAAAAAAAGCGAAGAAATATAATAGTTAAGAATGATACATCTAGGTCAATTCCAAACTAAATGGAGAGACTACTGTAAGTACAGAATGCAGAAATAGTCTCACCATTACTCAGTCTTCCAACATAGATCTTTGGGGCAGGAGAAGAGCGGAGTCCTGCACCACAGTGACTATGCTGGCTTCACAACAGGGGTTTCTATTCCTAGAAATAAAGGACTCAGAGATTCTCAACTTTAAATGGCATTTATAAAGGGAATGAGGTTGCTTCAACTAGATGATAAATTGGGGTGGGGGGGAACCTCACAGGTCTGTATGCACATGCTACATGGCTACTCTCCTTTCTCTGTCCCATTTCAACCTGGTATGAAAATTTCATGAAACTCTTCTATACTATAAGCCAGTGTTCTAGTTTAGAGATCAAGGTAAAAAATTCTGGAATCACTTTGTACACAGGAAATTCCATCCCATCCCTCTTCCATCATTTTTGCTCTCATAACTTTTTATAAATGTCTACAAAAAATAATTATCTCCCAAGGAGATTTCTTGCTACTGTGAAAACCATAATGTACTTTTTATTCATAGCCTGCTCAGCACAATACCTGTACAAACCTGGAATACAAAAATATTATATCAGAAGAGACAATCTGTTACAGTTCAAAAGCATCAGGCAAAAGCAAATTTAAAAATAGCCCAGGATCAACAGGAGAGGGCAAAATATCAGATTCAAGCTATCAGAACCAAAGACTGATTTTATGTAAACTGTTAAACAGTCCTCTTAAGACCTTTTTCCCTCTGGATTTATAACTATAAATCCTGGAGTTGGTAGAACTTCGGTGAAATAAAGCAATACTCAAACCTCAGAAGTGAGAAACTGTACTTTGTCGATTTATCTCCCAAGTCAAGTCTGTGTTTGATGACAGCGCTTATGTGGAGCTAAATTCTGGAAGAAGGGGTTCTGTTTAGATAATCTGACTAAAAACCTGACCTTTTCTTCCTTTAAGCTCTCATCTTGAAGTAAGAACATAAGATCTCACATTTACTGGAGAAACCAGGTACTAACATAATCAAATCAATAAAAATCAAGTAATAGCTACAATCATTACAATTAAGCACCACAGATATCAAGTATGATGTCAGTCTCTAAAAACAGTAGACCATTAATCATTTTTCATTAAATCAAATTTTATTTAATTCAATCCCCAGTGCCTCACATATGCTAGGCACATACTCTACCACTGATCTACATCTCCAGCCCTAAATTATATCATAAGTCAGGAAACATCCTTTTCTACAAACTGAAGTTAAGCTACATTTAATGATACCCACCAGGTTATAATTAAACTTACAAGCACTTCAAGTTACGGGGTCACAATCAACTTAGAAATCCCAAAGAAATCAGAAAGAAAGAAACAGACAATATTTAGCATTCTGAAGCATTTTTAACTCTCAAATTAAAACTTTGTGTGCTAGACTTTCTTTATCAGAAGAATCTGGAAAGAGCATCTTGATGAATAAAACAAGCATTTCTCCCAAAGATTAATGCCTCGTGAGGTGTTGCTTCATTCTAAGTGACTGGAACACAATAAACAGGACTACAAGTGAAAGCCTCATTCATACACACTTCAAGGGACATGGGTGGGTGACTCCACACTTGTGCTCAACCCCATATTAGCTGGTGATCTTCACATGCTGCTCAAACAGATCTCAGTGCAGTCAGGCATTAAAAGGAATTTGAAAAGAAGTCCCTTGCTAGGGGGACAAAAACAAAATGGAAACTTATCTCTCTCTTTTTTTTTTTCCCTTCCCTTCCCCTATTGGAATCAAATGTATAATATGTCGAGTTCATTGTATTGTCTTGAGCAACTAATAAAAAAATTTAAAAAAATTTAAAAAAAGATCCTTATCTGGCAACCTAGTGCAGGCTGGTAACTGCATGGTGGAGGAGAAGAAAATTTTATTTTTTCAGATTCCTGAAAATGGGTCTTCCACCCTCTGCCTTCAAGGATGTTGCTGTTTGATTTTCTTCTTCAACTTATATTTGACGTCATCATTTTGTCAAAAGGTGATAAAAGTTGAGTACATGCATACCTTGGAGATATAGAGGGTTTTTGGTTCCAGACGGTTACAATAAAGCAAGTATCACAATAAAATGAGTCACAGGAATTTCTCTGTTTCTGTGGACACAAAATTTATATTTACACTATACTGTACTCTATTAAGCATGTAATAAAATTGTGTTTAAAAAAGCACATACTTTAATTTAAAAATTATTGTGAAGAAATGCTAAGGATCATCTGAGTTGTTGGAAAAATGATGCCTATAGGCTAGGCTTGCATGACACATGGTTGCCACAGACCTTCAATTTGGAAAAAAATGCCATATCTATGAAGTGTTATAGAGTGAAGTGCAATAAGAAAAAAAATGAAACAAAAGTCCCCAAAAAAGAAAGAAGAAAGGATTAATAAACTGCTCTCTTCTGGAACTTTCAGTAAGGAAAAAAAGATGTTCGTTTTTAATTTTTAGAACAAAAGTATGAGACAATGAAATTACTGGGAGGAGAAGGATAGCAAAAATCCAATGAAAACTGTAAAAAAAAACCCTTCTTCAGAAAAGTAAATTGGGTAGTAAATTGATATTACTAAAGAATGATTTTCAAATCATCTGTAGAAAGTTGAAGTATTTTGGCAATAGTATTTTGATTTTAGATACAGTTCTAATAGAGAAATGAACACTTTTCACTGATTTATTTCAGTGTTAAAAAACAGCTTAAGAAAAAAATTATATATAGTCAGCTGGTGACTGATCTAAATTATATATATATATATATACACATACACATACACACACATACACATACCCCTTACCCCTTATAAAGCTAAATAAATGAAACTGCTTTTCATTCAGGCTTCAGCATGTAAGATGGGATCATTTGAACATCTGATTTGATTCTCTGAAATGAACCAAAATCATTCAGTCATTACTACCAAAAGGAATCGGTCTTAAATTCCATAACTATGTATAACATTTGTTCACCTTAAACACCAGGTCTAACATTTTAAGAATCTCAGTTGTATATTTCTCACAAATTCTACAAACCAGTATAGCATCTCTGGAGCTTAAACACATATTTATGATAATGGCAATGGTGGTGATAACAACGATGATAATGGAGAAAAATGATGACCGTAGCTAACGGCCCTTACAAACACGGTGAAGAGAATCAGATATTGGAGAACCTTAAAGTTCAGCCTCTACCTTTTTCAGAAATTAAATTTTAGAGCAATAGGCTAGTTCTACTGAAGTCTGATGAATACTGCTCATCAATTTCATTTTATGCCAAAAAATATTGTTTCTGCTACAAAATTTACTTTGAAGCTTTCTGTTCTAAAAACACAATAACTTGCACCAGAACAAAGACATTAAATGACAGAATGGTATAAAATGAAATCCTCTAGGAATATTCTTACTGGATGAAAGACACAAAAGTTCCAAGTATCAGGTCACTCTCAAGCCATAAAAAAGTACTTTATTACCAACACTGTTATTCTGTTCTCCATAATAGTGAACTACATGCTCTATTTTCCAATACATTTAAAAAGGTTCATAGTCATCCACCTCCTCCAACACCAAGCACTTGCTTCAAACTGTGATATCTCCTCCTCTGTACATGTGGGTGTTATAACAAGGAGACTGAAATAGTTGTAGGCACAGCTCTCCTTCCATGAATAACTGTCAAAATACTCATTTCTCAGTTTTAAGCTATCCGGAAATCTGTTTTTACACTAGGATTTCCCAAAGTGGAAACAATTCATGTGGGAAAAAAATTATAATAATTTTTATTATAAAAAAAGAGAACAAAAGCAAGGTATTTTTTTGGTTGCTACTTTACTAATAAATTTTCTACTCAATTTAGGGCAATGTAAAGAAATAGTAATTTTTACCTTAGAAATTGGAATCATGCTACCCTTCCATTGTAGCTGATGACTGACCTTAATGAAAATCAAGGTCTTATAGACTACTGGAGTTATAAAGAGTTTTGAAGATATTCAATTAAAAAAGAAACTGTCTTGAATTATATAATTAACTACTGAATAAAAATACTAGGAAAAGACAAGGATAATTGAGATTTAAGAACATTAAAAGCAGAAATAATGAGACTTGCCTAACAAGTTACACAAATTTTGATATGTATTAGTTACAAATTATTAATTAATGAGAATACCACCTTAAATTTGAGTTCAAAATACTTTGTCATATATTTCCAGAAACCATTTTTTTAAAGGGAGGAAAAAATGAGTTTTTCAATATTAACATCTAGCAAATAAAATCTCTTTTCATCATAGTAATGATTTGGCTATCTACAAACTTATGCATAGAAAAACCTTTTATTCCTAGCTGATACAGGCAGATAGCTAATGGTAGGCCCTACTGATATTTGTCTCAGCAGTCATCTTAACAATGTTATCAGAGAAAATGTGACACGGGAGTGAAAAGACAATGGAGAGGTTCTGGCACTCTCAAGATTTTCCAGGTTTACATATCTTTCGATTCAGTCAGAAAAGGAAAAGAAAAAAACTAAAAGATCCAAAACCATTTCCTAAACATAGACTATTTTAATCAGACTCTATTTTCAACAATTTATAAATGAAATTGGAATCACATGGGCATGTAAAATATAAAATAAAAATTATGCATAGCCACAGTTGTTTATAACTGCATAGGCAAACAGTTCTCTTAAAAAATATTTAAATTCTCTGTAGAAATATTCCCCTTCCCTTTTCATGTGTCTTCAAGTCAAACCTAATCTCTCTCCCAGCCACCTATACAATCTCACTTTATTGTTCTATTACTCAAGATTGCATGAAATCAACCCCAAAGGAAAGGACAGGAGTTTTCTTTCCATAGAATAATCTTGGCAAAATAAATTGATGTGTGTTTAACCAAAAGCACACACAAAAAGCGACAAAATCAGGCAAATGTAAGTCTTTTCTCCATTCTTACTACAAAGTAGTACTTCTGTCAATTTTATCAACAGATTCTCATTAAAACAAATGCCACATTTGATAAATAATATAACAAGAAAAAGAAAGAAAGAAATTTAAAAATGCATTTAAGGAGACTTTTTAGAAGAATCTTTTTTGAGTTTTAAGTAAAATAAGCAAACTAGTATTAGGATAATTAATTAACTTTCAAAAGGTTACACAAATATGGAATAAGACAATGATACTGGCATATGTTAGGATAAAACATTTCATAGAAATATTTCAAGTATCATATCTAAAAACCAAAACATATTTTAAGACAGTAAAGTGTAAGATATATTTATGATTTATAATCATTGCTATAAAATTGTTCCATATGTCATGAGAATACTCAAGATTCCACTGAATTTCTCCCCAAACAATAACATCTCTAAATAGTAACCACATTTTCAGTCCATTGTCTAACACTAGCATCCCCAAGAATATGATTACAGAGCAAAATAAATTGAACACAGTATAAAAATGTCCTGGACGTTCTGACCAAAGACATGTTTCCCTATTTTCAGTTCTTTGCCTTATGCTTATTTTATTTTTAGCAACTGAATAATACCCAAAATAGTTCCAATGCCATAGTTACTTATAATTTTCATATTTAATTGATTTTTATTCAATATAAAAACCAGGATTAAGAATTACCTAATAAATAATTCCCAAGGAAATAAGGGTGAACTCAAGTCACTTTATCAAAGAAAATAGTGCAAAATAGGTTTCATAAAGCTGGGAACAGAATAGATAACATTATTCATACTATTAAAACTATTCATAATCACAGTGAAACTTGGTAAGAAATAAAGTACCAAAGCATGGCTTTTAAGGCCCTTGTCACAAGAGTTGGTTAAAGAGAGAATCAGAATGGCTCATTGTCCATTTTAGTTTTTTTTTTTTTTTTTTTTTTTTTTTAATACACACCTGAAAATTGTCCTCTAATGACAGGAATGAACAGAAAAGGCAAGTGTGAGACTGAAATACTTCATCTTTGTTGGCTTTTTATCAAGAGTTCACTTTCTTCAAGGAATAAGTTATAACACACTTTAAAACAATGCTTTACTTATAAACTCTGTGAAATGCACAAGAGAATAATCGTAGCCCACATTTAAAAGAATGAGAACTTGAAAAACAGGCATGCTTGCCAGAAGGTTGTGTTCTAAATAACACAGTGCATTCTGACTGTCACCAGGATGAAGATTTTGCAAGGTATATCAATTTAGTCTCAGTAAAAATTGTGCTCAGAATTATGTTTTCCTTTTCAGATTGGGAGTTGGGGAGTTACTGGCACAAATCTCATGATGGAATACATGAGACAAAATATCATTTACTTCATCATTTAACAGAAGTATTGAGCTTCTACCATCAACCAAAGCAGCCCTCTATGCTTTGTGGTTTCTCTAAAAGTACAAATCATATGTGGAAACTACCATGGAGAAGCTTGATGCTGAACAGCAGGTAAGACATATAAATTATAATACATGTAAAGAAATAGGTGCCTACAATATCCTGAGGATTCATATTGGGTATGAAAGAAGATGAAGATTATTCTGCAATGCCATTTAATCCAGATCTCAAATGACAGATTAGATTTATATATGCTAATAAAGTAAAAAAGATATCCCAAAGACAAAAGAGACTCTAAGGGCAAAAAAAAAAAAAAAAAATGGAAAAACTGAAGTATACAGGGAGAAGTGTACAGTGATTCAGGACTGACACCATCTGAACTAAACTTTAGCAGAACTGACCTGAAAGTAGTAATTAAAATTAATTGAAACAGACTGAAGCTGATCTAGAGACAAGTGTGAGAAAGTGATCTTTAAGGGGACAATAGTTTAAGAAAATGGTCACAGGGTCTTAGATAGTGAAAAATTGAGAAGGGGCAAAGGTGAAAGGAGCAGATTTGGCAGACAACTGAATGCAGCAGGTAAAGAAAAGGGGTCAAAGATATGTTATCCTGATGGGCTAGAAAGTTTCCTTAAAACTGAATTATTTCTAATGCTAACTCATAATTAAATGGGATTATTTGAGGCCAAACTGAGAGCTAATTTCAAAATAAAAAAAGGGGGAAATATTCTGTATAATCTAACCCTGAATTCAAATGAGACACCTAGAAAGATTACCCCACATTTCCTTCACTCTTTTATCTTTTTTTTTCCCATTTTGTTTTTACCTTTCAAAATGAGTTGGCAAAAACATGGCTGGAAATCAGCCAAGTGAGAAAGGAAACATGAAACTCAAGTGTCATCTGATCATAACTTGCCTTTTGAACTCCAGGCATTAAGCACTGAATGTAAGAGTAAGCTTTGCCCAAAAGTAAAGTTCAATCCATGGATGACAAGAGATAGGGGAATGAAGGACACTGTATACAAACTCTATCTCCTCACAATATCGCCTCCAGATATTCTAGGAAAGAAAGCAGGTGAAATAGTCAAATGGGAAACAAGTGATGTCTGCTCAGCTTATCTTCCATATTTTTGTTTACATGAAAAGCAGGGAATAGAATCACTAGCTTCAAAAAAAATTCTTAGCATTCATTCATTGAACACATATTCGAACAAAAACAGATTGCATATGGTACATCAGAAACATTGTGCTAAGGCACAGCAGAGACAAAAGATTATTCAGACACTGGCACTTATTCATAGACTGATTAGAGAGAAAAATAAGCAAATAATCCATAAATTGGAGTATAGTTACTAATGAAAAGTAAGTAATGAGATACCATTTGGGCACAAAAAAAGAAATGGCATTTTCCCCCTTTGGAAAGTGATCTCTAAGCAGATTCCAACAATTATGAGTAGTTTTCCATGCACATCAGATGATGGAATTGACCAAGAAAAAAATTCAAGGTAGAGGGAACGTCACGTGAAGTAATAAGAAGTGAAGCTAAGCATGTTCAAGAAATTGCAATTATGCCAGAAGTCGTGGCCCATGCCCACAATGCCAGCAGCTTGGGAGGCAGAGGCAAAAGGATCACAAGTTTAAGGCCAGCCTCAGTAACTTGGCTAGGCCCGAAGCAATTTAGCAAGACCCTGTCTCTAAATAAAATATAAAAAGGGGAGTGTGGCTTGGTGGTTATGTGCCCCTGGGTTCAATTCCCAGTAGGAAAAAAATATATTGCAATTATGATGGCATTTGTGGAATAAATAGCGAAAAATAAGGCTCAAAAGTAAACAGGAACTGTGTGTTGGGGGAACTGTTATAAAGAGGAGCTGGACTTTATAATGAGCACATCATAAATGGAGAACCACTAAAGAATGTCAAGCAAGTTGGTAAAGATTAGTAGTGAGACTAGGAGAACATGATACTCCGGGCCATTTTGAATAAAAATCAATAGGATGTAGTGACTGCTCACTTAAAGGTGGGGCAGAAGGATGAGTATGGCACAGGAGAAGAGTCTAGAAAAACGGAGACTTCTGTCACTGTGCTGACAGCGGCTCCACTTAGTGGGACAAGAAAAGAGGGACAAAGAATGGGGTTGAGTAAAAGGCAACAAATTTAATTTGGGAAATGAGAAGTCTAAGAGGCCTGTATGACATTCTAGTACAGTCAGGAAAGAAAGGTCAGAGCTCAGGGGAAAGGCATGGGCTGAAGAAAAAGAACTGAGAATCATGTTCTAAATGAAATAATGTAAGCAACTGAGGTCACCTTAAAGGGTACTGAGACAAAGATTGTAACACAAAATGAGATGAGGGCCGAGAAAACAATTCCAAAAAAACTCAGAAACTTTCCAACTTTTGAGTGTTCAGATAATGAACAAAACCATGAACTGAGTCCAAAAAAAAGGCTGGGGGTGGGGGTGTCTCACTATCACCATCTGTTGGTGCTGGATCTTACTTGAGCAGCCTTATACCTCAAACAGCTTTTAGATTACTATTCCATCCAAGGAGTAAAGCTTCTGAAATAACATCTAAGTGCAGACGGATAACAGAGGAGAGGAAGGTGCACACCACCAACCAACAGCACCATGGCAGCCAAAGGAAGAGGCCTTCTTGAATCAAGGAAAAGACCATTACAAACACACATTCACTCAGCAAACAGACAAATCAGTGAAGCACAAGAAACTCCAGGTGATAAACATTCACAGTGATCAAAACACAATGCGTGTCCTTGAAGAGGTGATGGGTAAAATTAGAGCAAAATCAAGTAAGAAAAAACTAAACATGTTCCTCTTGGTTTGGCTCTTTGAAGATTGCAGATGACCCAGAGACTGAGCTCAGGCACCAGACCTCCCTGTGCTGACTAATCGTAGAAGTGAGACGAGGGAACAACAGGTACAAGCTTCTCTGTAAGAATCTCAGCTGGGAAGAGACAGAAATAAGGCAGCAACAAGAGGCAGTTAAGAGAATATTTTACAGATGTGCATGATATCAAAGCAAGAGACATCTAAGCTCCAGGAACCTACGACATAAGCAGTTAAATACACATATATGACAGAGAAGAACAACATTTTAAACCCACTGTCATTTTACAATAGACAGAGGCCTGAATTATTAAAATTACAATCCAACGTTATTAATTTTAATTATTAATGATGCTCTTACTACACTTGGGTCTAAGTCAAGTTGAAAATTAGAAGGCAATCCTGAGGTCACAAAATTCAGTTACCCTTAGAGGAAGAGGAAAATGAATGGAGATACCTGAACATAGTTGGTATTAAAGACAGGCATGGGACCAGCTCCCTGTTAAAGAGAAATACATGAAACATTTTAGAACCGGGTTTACTAGCTCCTTCAAAAGATGCTGGAGAGGGATAAGAAAGACATGATGGGAAGAGACACACAAAGTGACAGAAGCAAACAAGTACTCTAAGTACTTAAGGACAATGTGATTTAAATTAGTCTGACAGAGTCTGCATCCATTTCATCACTCCAGCAAATAATCTCAGTATGATATTATTCTGATGTAACATAGGACATAACCATATACATGGGAAGAAGAAAAAAATTCCTATCTATCTCTAACCAGGCTATTGAGAGCCAAGGAGGCAATTAGGAGAAGTCAATATCTAAACGAACAAAGATAGTAATTCATATTGATGTCAATAATTCAACTTTATTTTTGCAGTTATCATTTATAAAAGTTATAACAAAGCCTGGAAACCTTACATGACTTTAATAAAATAATCAATTGCATGTACTCATGAATGTTTATTAAATGAAAGATGTTATTTGGATAGTTGAACAATTGTCAAAATAATTTACTATAGAAGAAAAGCACAGAAATGATTCCACCATCTCCTCCCAATACATTCAAACACTGCCTTTCTTTTTAAAAAAGTCTTCAAAAATAACAATATTTTAGTATAATATCAATTTTTGGAAAAAAATGGAAAAAGATCTTCTAGTAATGATTTGTTTGAGACACAAACAAAAGACTAACTAGAATGAGAAAATAATTAACTAAGTTTTCTTTCAGAACAAAAGTGCAGAGATAGATTTATATATGTACCCCTTCCTTCTTCTCCCCACTCCACCCCCAACTCCGTACAAATCTCATGTTACTGAACCTAACAGCGTACGATTATAACTCTCCAGTTAGGTAGACAAAGCTTGGAAAATTAGGTCATGAGGTTGCTACAGGGACTCCAACCATCTGTCTGGCAAGTGTGTATGACTTCCTCCTCCCTGTGATCCTGTGGTACAATGCCCAGTAGGCAAGATAAGGAAAAGGTTAGCAGCACTTTCTATAACAGAGACAAAAACATTTTCATCCAATCTCCTAGAATGTGGTCAAATTCAGGTACCTCAATCCTTCCACAGCCAACAAAATAATCAATGATTTTATGACTATTTATCTAGAATTTTCTTCATAAACAAAAATCATTTATTTTAAATTCAGTACCAATTATGGTCCAACCTATATAAATTGACAGAATTTAAAAGAAATTTTTGATTCTGCTACCAATTAAGCTCTCTGCAATGCAAATAAAGTTGTTTTTGAAACAGATAGTTATGAATCTTTCATTCATAGTAGCTAACTAGAAACACATGAGCCAAACACATTGTGAGGATCAGTTCAATGATGTGTAATTTGAGAGGTATGTTAGAAAGACTTGGCTTCACTAAAGGAGGCGGAGTCCACATCTTTCTTTCTTGCATGTGAAATGCAAAAGCAATTTAACAACTTTGCAATTCATATGGTGATCTTAAAGCTGCCAACAATTAAGTTCAAGATAATAGATTTTTTTCCTATCTCTAGTGTTTAACACTTAAGGCTGAAATCTTTAGTATGACTTCATTTTATAAATAATGGTTTCTTCATTCCCAGAATTTCCAAGGAAAAAATATTGAATACTACATATAAAATAACACAAACCATACTTGTCTAATCTGATCTGAAATTGACCTTAATAGTTAAAAATCCTTCAAAGGGAGTACTGGTATAATGTCATTTTCCCCAAAGCTCATAAATAACAAATGTTCCACTATGGAATTATTGTAAAATAATATGTAATTTAGACACAGACTTATTTTATAACCCACAATATCATTACATATAAAAACATAATCTGAAATGTGATCTCCTACATTTGAATAGGAAAGTGTAAAGTTTAAATATTTGAACAGAAACATGGGAGCAATTCAAGAGAAAGAGAAAAGCCACAAAGGTTATCCTTTATTTTCCATATTTTTTACCATTTACCTAGAATTTTATTGCTTCTTTTAATTTAAACATCTAACAATGGACACTCAGAAAGGACAAGAATCAAGTCTGTCTTGTCAATTACAGTATCTTCATTATTTAGTAACATAACAAGCACTTAATAAGAATTTAATATTTATTTACTAACAGATAAATTTCACTATCTGAAAAAAAAATTTATTTCCTATTCAATAAAGCTGCACATGTCCAGGACTGTAAGATCAAGAAAGTAAACTGGGTTATATTAGCCAATGGGCCTACTAATAACTTACCCAAACCTTAATCTTGCATGACTATCTCATATCTAAGCACATCACAAGAAAGACCACTGAAGAAAGCTGAAACAGATCAAACAAGATCTAACACCACAAAAAAACAAAACAGCTTCATAAGGGAAAACTCACTGTGTATCTCCTTTCGTTATGCATTTGTGTACATAATTACCTTCTACACTTTTTCCTCTAAAATAAAGTTTTGTCCTTTTTGTGTCCCAAAAGTTTTGTCCCTCTCCAACGACTGTTATAGTTGACAGAAGTAATAAAAACAGGAAGAGTAAGGGCCAGGTGGCTCAGTGGTAGAGTGCTTGCCTAGCATGCGTGAGGTTCAATACCCAGCACAACATAAAAATAAAAACAAATAAAATAAAGGTATTGTGTCCATCTACAACTATATATATATATTTTTTTTTTTTTTTTTAAACTCAAAAACAGCGAGAGTAAAGAAGAAGGAAGAAGAAGCTGAAATGATCACAGCTAGAAGCTTTAAAAAAATCTTTTTTGGGGAAAAACACACTTCTGGCTGAATTAGTTGCTCTGTCAAAGTTAAGCCATGTTCTCAGATCAATCCCTGAAAAACTCTACAGATTCTTAAACTTCTTTGGAAGAAAGAAAAAGCTGGCAGGCTTGGATTAGCTGCCTAATCTGAAAAACAATCCAGATTCACATCTACTCTCTCTCTCAGGAACTAACAGAGAAGTAGTTCCCTTTACAGATCAGCAAGGATCCTGTCACACCTAATGCCCAAAATACAGTTAATGTTCACATTAGCCTAATAAAGTCAAGGTCATCAAGAAACACTTAGCTGTTAAATCTTGCAAAAATAGGAATTCCCACATTAGGAACTCATAGCCTAGTGAATACATATTTATTATATTCTTACATCAAATAATATATTGTTTCTTAACAACATATAATCATAGTGCCTTAGACAATGCACATGAACAACATAGTGGCAGTAATGGTTCATTGGTTCTTGAGAAATTTTAGTTTCTATTTTTACTACCACGGAACTATTTCTACATCTACCAAATTCTATCACGACTTGCTTTCCCAATAATTTTAAGCACTTACTGATTAGTTTAGAATCTCATTTAAATTTTTCATATTTCTAGATAACAATAGCTTAATGATACCAGCACCTCTGAAAACCACAAATATTACCCAAAATGTAATTTGCCTCCATTGGTCTTCTATACTATATAATTAATACATACAGGTGGAGGAGGAAAGCTCTGGAAGACTTTTATTACTGTTTGAAGACCTATTAAATGCTATGGCATGGCTGGGCATGGTGGTGCACACCTGTAATCCCAGAGGCTTACAGGGTGAAACAGGAGGATCACGAGTTCAAAGCCAGTGAAGTCTGAAACAACTTAAGGAGATTTTGTCTCAAAATAAAAAATAAAAAGGGTTGGGGATGAGGCTCAGTGGTTAAGTGCCTCTGGATTCAATCCCTGGTACCCCCCACCAATTTTTTTTTTTTTTTTAAATAAAGACAAGAAAAAGAAAATGCAATGGCATGTCCTATACAAAAATTAAAATTTTTATGTAACTTCACTTGAGATATAATTTAAATCAAATTCTGAAATTCGTTATAGTGATAAGGGACTTCTACAAAATATAAAAGAAAATCAGTAGCATATATGTATTTTAATATATAAATAAAACTACTGAAACTATCTTTCTTTTTTAATATTCATTATTTTTTAGTTGTAGGTGGGCACAGTATCCTTATTTTATTTTTATGTGGATCAAACCTACGGCTTCACACATCCTAGGCGAGAGCTCTACCGCTGAGCCACAATCCCAGCCCATGGACACTATCTTTCTAACTAGTATAAAAACTCAATATTATTAAGATGCATTCTGGCTAAAGTAAAGCACTGTTAACATATTTAATCTTATCTGGACAGTATTTCAGTCTCTTCATAATGAAATTTTACTATTTTCAAAACAATTTACTTATTACCCAAATAAGTGGGAAGGTGATGAGGGCTTCAAACATTCCTTTGTTTCAAACCCTCTAGCTGCCTAAACTTGACCTTTACTGTCCTAACCACTGTGAATGTCTCTCTTATTCTGACTTCGCTCTCCATGACTGAGCTCTCACCAGACAGTGAGTTAGAATACTAAATGGAAAGATATCAAAGTTATAAAAAGTATACTTTTTAACTAATGTCATATGAGGGTTGAAAAAAGGCTGCCAGATATTGGGTCTAAAGGATGGGGAAAAGCAGGGAGGAGGGAAGCAGGTTGGAGAAGGGGCGGTGAGGGAAAAACCCACAGGGTCATTTATCTGCTTCAAGATCTTTATAGGACTATTTTCTTCATGAAACCATGGAAAGTAGCAAGGCTTAAGATAAAGTTGAAAAATGTGAAATGTAGCCAAGCACATGCATGCTGTAGTAACTGGTGCTAAGACTTTTTGTTGCAACAGTCTGAGAAAGAAAAATATGAAAATTAAAATAGTAAAACAAAAAGCTGATGCTTTAAACAATTGATTCTGCAATTCTATAAAAATAACAAATACACTAATATATAAAATTATTCCTAAATTTAAGTAAAATGATTTTTTATAACTCTTTACAAATTAATGTTTAGGTTTGGCCATCACAGACTATTCATTTTAAAACTCAAGTGATAATACTTTAATTAAATCTATGAATTAATGCACATTAACGTCATTAGGGAATTATTTTTTTCTAAATTATTAAAAAAATCTAACACATATTCTTTCGGTCATGCACATTAATCCCACACCTTTATATAGGTGAGTATCATGTAAATAATGTTACAAGAATTGGCCCAATGACCAGATTTTTATCACAGAAAGAATTCCATTGCTTTTAAATTATTCAAAATCCAACAAGGCTCCACAAAAGAGCTGAATGAAAGAACTACCAATAAAATAAATGTTCTCTCTTGACTAAAAGGATCTTGATATATAAAAAAATATATATATATAACGCTGTAATTTTTTGTACCAAAAAGAGGCTATACAAGAGAAGTTCTAATAACAGAGAAACACAGTAAAATAACAAAACTCAAACTAAGATCTGGTTTCAAAATAAATGTCCTTAGATTAACAAAATATATTTTAAACTCCCAAATACATATATGTTGTCAAAAAAAGTTAAAATTTTTAAAATACACTGGAAAGAGAAATTAGAGGTTACTTATACATACATACAAATAAGCTGAGAATATTTTGTTAGAGGAAAAAAATTCACATAGACATATTAATATTCTATTTTCTTCTGTATATCAAAGAAATGATCAAGTGCAATTTGCCTGTTCTGACAGAAAACAAGTCATTAATATTCTAAGTTACTTACAGACTGAATTTCAAGAAATCTAGACCCCCTCAAAAACAAAGCAAAGCAAGATTTTTAAATGTGACTGACTTCCACTAGCTGTTTAGTGAATCTTCTCTACCCTCACAAGTATATCTTTCTTTATATTTTGAAAGTCAGCATGCCAAAAACTGTCTCATTGTTCATTCATGTCTAAAATCACCATTAATCTCAATTGTCAAAATTGTAGAAAATTAGATAAATCATATTTGACATATTCAAAAAGGATGAATTTCATACTTATTTTTCTTTATGCTTTATTTTGCCACTTGTACTTTATTCAACTTTTAAATTTCTAATGAAAATTATTATTAAAAATTATATTACGAACATTATAATTAGTAGGAAAAAAGCATGTGACCAGTAAATATCCCAATAACATACATGAACTTGGAGAATAAGATTAACTTAGAGAGGTAATAATCTTATGATATTAATATAAGATTTTCCAAATAAAATGAAATCAAAAGCCTTCAATAATGGACTTTTAAAAATATTTTTAAGTACAAACTTCCCTTCTTCTATTGATTTTTTTTACTATTTTCCCCTTTTCTTTTTAATCTCCCCTATATTATGAACACGAGTTTTCAACTTTCCTCTTATCAAACACAAAATTTATTTAACAAACAATTTTAGCACATTCTTAAGTTCTATGATTGAGGTTCTGTTTAGAAACTGTTTATGGCTCAGAACTGTAGATAGCTCAAACAGGACCAGACTGTGTCTGCAAAGAATATTACATTCGTAAATTGCTATGCTACAAAATAGAAGAATGGTTTAACACAGGACCTCTGATTTCACCCAAAGGCATGCAAGTCGCCTTTCTTAAGTCGTATATAATCACTTGAGTATCACAGGACTGAAAAAGAACACATAAAAGGCTATATTCAGAAAGCCATATATTTACAAGCAGAAATTCACACAATTCTCAGGTTTGGTATCTTTATTCTCTCTATCACTATGCAACAAATAGTATACTGTACTGTTACTTATAAAAATGAAAAATTACTGGTTATTCAATTCTCCATGAGCTCTGAATGTGGGAATGTGCAGATTTCCCACCACTCCCATCCTGAGGATCCATTTCACACTTGTCATACACACCCATCTCCTTGCCTGGAATGCCTTCATGTCTCACCTCATTCTCTCCTTCTCAGCTTCAAAAATTCATCCTGAGATTCCCCCAATACTTTTCTGGCTTCCTCAGTAACAATGAGCCTCTCCTTTACTATGTTCTAGAATACAAACAAGTATTTATTTGTGTGTTTTTACACACACACACACACACACACACACACATATTCACATACACTTCTTTTTTCTTCATTTAACCTCCCTTTCACCTACAACTGTGACCAGTGAGTACTACTATTCTTTCAATTTCTTAAATAGGAAAACTAAGGTAGATAAGGTTTCTCTGATTTCAGAGTCCATTGTCTGTCTTTTAATACACACTTCCTTCAGCCCTGCAGCACTGAAATGGTCCTCTACCTGCCTCTGTTCTCTGGGTCTCCTGAAGACAGAAGGCAGAGACCCTGTCTCCACCTTTTATTCCTCGTGCCTGGCACAGAGCAGACACTCAACAAATGCTCAACAAGTGAGGAATGAATAAACAAATGAAATTCAGTAATGTTCAACTTCCTCTGTGAGGAAAAACTCATTCCCTTCTAAACTTTCTTTTAAATTTGTTTAAGCTGTAGATGGACACAATACCTTTATTTTATTAATTTATATGTCATGCTGAGAATCAGACCCGTTCCTCACACATGCTAGGTACCACTGAGCTACAGCCCCAGCCCCCCTTTTAAACTCTTATTCTGCAAAAAAGTATGATCACACGTGCAAATTTCACTCAACAAGTATTCTGTGAGTGTGTACCCTCTGTGATGTGTTGTGTTTAAATACCACAGGGAATTTAAAGATAACTGTCCTCAAGAAACTTAAAATTCGGTGGGGAAAAGGGGTAAATGACTAGATAATGCTACCTGTACTTGTTTTATTTTTCTTAATCCTCACAACTGCCTCTTTCAAAGATAAAAGAATCTCATTCTTCATAAATATGTTCCAACACTACACACTTCTGGGTTGTTGAGATATAGATCGATCAATAGGAAAAAAACAGTTTAAACAATTTCTATGGATCTTAAATATACAATCTCTTGAACCATTCTCACTTAGCTCAATAGTCATTTAAGTAGAATATATTATTAATGAAGATAATAAAATCAAGGATACTCTGCAACTACCCTTGCTTTTTCTTTTGTGAGAGGCAGCATAGCCAAGTGGAAAGAGCATGGGTTTTGAAGATCAGGATTCCCTTTCCAACTCTGTCCTATTCTCCCCATGTGAACCATACATAAGTCCCTGTTTTTCTGAATCTATTCTTAATTTATATAATATGGAGATTGAGGGGATGGGGATATAGCTCAGTTGGTAGAGTGCTTGCCTTGCATGTACAAGACCCCTGGGTTCAATCCCCAGCACCACGAAAAATAATAATAATAATATGGAGATAAAGACCTTCTAGAAAGACCTCTTATAAAGAGCCACACGTGTCAGTCTCTCTTGATGCATCTTGAAAGGTACTGGTTCTAACTTTCACGTAACAATATAAGTACTTCTGCTCCAATGTCAATAACACATAATGTTTATCAAAAGAGAGGTACTTGAAAAAAAGCTACTTGTGATAGGAAAAGGTGTCTTGGTTAATATTCAAGACCCATAAAATGTAGTTAAGCCTCAGGTTTCTAGATCATTTGCCTCTTCCCATCACATACTCTGCAAACCCCTTATTCCAGATTCTCTGCATGGAAAAATCAAACTTAGTAATTATTTTCTATGTTAAGATCTAAAAGAGCAGAAAGATGTTACTCTGTACTAAGAAAACCATTTTCACAACAAATCTTGGAGTAAAGAAGAGAGAAATAAATCATGTAAGTGCCCAGGAACCAATCTCAGCACAGAGCATACGTGGTATTACTTTCCAAGTCATTTCTCAACTATTTCTATTAAAGCAATTTTGCAGAACACATAAAAAGTTTCCTGTATATTCTAAATCTAATTTATAATCTATTGACTTAAACAACACATTTACTGGCGTTAGTACAATTGAACATTCATATGCAAAAAGAAGTTAATCACATATCTTAAGCCTCAAGATGGATCATAGACTTAAATGTAAAATGCAAAACTATTAAACTTTAAGGGGGAAAAAATGGCTCTGGACATTAGCACCATTCTCTTAGAAACCTTTGCACCATGACAAAGAAAGGGAAGAAAGAAGTGAAAGCACAAAAGATAAAGGAGAAATTCTAGTTAACTTCTAGCTTCTGCACCATGGAGGTCAGAAGAACAGAAATAAAGAATGCTGGAGGCCAGGGACACTGGCACAAGTGTTGGACTGTATGTTACAGACTAGAGTTTGTCTCTCAATGCATCTAGACTATCCAATCATCAAGACCACCTCTGAGACATTCACCTTGCTCGTGTCAAAATAGTCCCTATTAACACTTTGCCTTGGACCTGTGACATTCTGGACTAGTTGTTCTCAGAGTGGCAGAGTATGCTATGTGTATAATGAATCATATCTTCTATTGTCTTAACTGAAAAATCAAAAAATCAAAAATAAAAACCAGTATAAAATACAGGTGGCCTTGGGCTTAGCAGTGAGTTCTTAAAATGACACCAAACCATGAAGAAATTGGTAAATTGGCTTTATTAAAATTAAAAGTATCTGCTCTGACAATGACACTGTTAAGAGAATAAAAAGACAAGCCAGTCTTTTTTAACACATATCTTAAAAATATGCTTATATACTATATATATGTATATATACACATATATATGTATAAAGATATAAATATGATATATATACACATGTTTTTTAACTCTGAGAGGTGGGGGTAAACTTCAGTGGTAGAGCACATTTTATTTGTATGCACGAGGCCCTAAGTTCAAGCTCCAGAATTACAAAAGAAAAAAACATGTAATTTTTAAAACTCTTGAAACTCAACAGTAAGAAAACAAACAACCCCATTAAAAAGTAAACAAAAAGCCTGAACACATACCTCACCACAAAACATATGTGGATAGAAAATAGCAAGCATAAAGATGTAACATCCTATGTCATTAGGGAATGGCAAGTTAAAGCAACAATGAGACATTACTATGCACCCATAAGAATAAATAAAACCCCCAAAATTTACAGAATTAAATGCTACCAAGGATGTACAGCAATAGGGACTCTCATGCATTGCTAGTGTGAATGTAAAATGGTAGTCATTTTGGAAAGCAGTCTGGCAATGTCTTACAAAGCTAACTATAATCTTACCATATGATCTGGTGATCATACTCCTAGGTATGTATCCAAGTTATTTCAAAACTTGTGTCCACACAAAATCCTGCATATAAAGGCTCATAATAGCTTTATTCATAGTTGCCAAAACCTGGAAGCAACCAAGATTCTATGTGATACTGTTAAGCAATAAAAAGAAATGAGCTATTAAACTTCAGAAGGCATGGATTAACCTTAAATATATATTGTTAAATAGAAGAAGCCAATGTGGTAAGGCTGCATGAATTCTGGAAAAGACAAACCTACAGATATAGCAAAAAGATCAGTGACCGTTGGGGTAGAAGGTGATAGGTGAAGCACAGAGAATATTAATGTGTTGGAATTATTCCTGATACTGTGACATTATGATGATAGAGATATCAAAACATAGAACTAATAGGACAAAGAGTGAACCTTAGCATATGCAAATGTAAGCAAATCATTGTGAGGTCAAAGGATTCCAAGATAGAATGCAGATTGTGACAAAAAGACTTTTAACTGTATTATAAATGTGTGCAACAATCTCACTAAAGTGCACACAAGAAAAAAAGTGTTTAGACAACTCTGGAAATGAGAGAAGACAAAAAGACTAAAAAGCAAAACGAAGCCAGGTGCTACCACACACACCCGAAATCCCAAACACTCAGGAGACTGAGGCAAGAGGATCACAAGTTTGAGGCCAGCCTCAGCAACGTAGTGAAACCCAACTTTGAGTCCTCAATGTCTCAAAAATAATTTTTAAAAAGAATGGGAATGTAGCTCAGTGATAAAGTGCTCCAAGGTTCAATCCCCAGAATAAATAAATAGATAAGTAAATGCAAAAGGAACTACACATAAGCACTGTACTGTAGTTGATAAAGTTGTTTCCCATGAGAGCACAGGTTAGCAATTCCAATATTGCTATCTTTGTATAATGGAAATGAACAATTACGCAGATGGTAGGAGCCAGGTTTCTTCCAACTGTTGGGAGTACATTTATAGATAAATGGGTAAAGACCAGAATGATACATAGTGAATAGATTACAGTTAAAGATATAAATATGAATTCATATTTAGCTTAATACAGCTAGAGAGTCACACAGAAATATATATGCATACATATACACATATGTACAAATATGTATAGTCACGTTCCTATACACAGGTTTGCATACATACATACACTCCCTGCCTTTTTCACATGAAAAAGCCTGATAGCAATGACATCCCAGTAGCAACAAGTACACCTGGCACCCAACCTTGATTTCTAATACAATTTCCAAACAAAAGGAACCAGATTCCTTGGATAAATGGCTAATTCTCAAACTGGTACAGGATATATATACAAGAAGAGCCTATAATATCTTATAGTACCAGAAAGTAAAGAAAAATGCTTCCAAAAAGAAAAAAAACTCACATTGATGGTGGTATGTCAAAGGGACACCAGGGCCAAACTGTAAGAATTGGGGTAACAAAATAGACTGGATTATAACCCAAAGTATAAAACATACATCCATGACAGCATAAGTAAATGATGACCAATAAGAGTAAACAATGAGTAAATAAAGTGGAGAAAAAAAGAAAACTCCCCATGAAGGAGAATTCCAAATAATGAACACAGATACTCTAACCATGAGGCTGGGGGTAAGGCATGAGCATAACTCTCTAGTTCTTAAGTATGAGCTGTACACAGCGACTTCCTTCCAAGAGTATAGGATAAAAAGTGGGAAAATGAGGAATTTCACAGTGGATAACCTTATACTGCCTCAGTCAGGCAATCAAGATAAGTATCAACCATGATAAATCACACTGACAATATGTACCCTTGAATACGATGTGATAAAAATGGCAATTTACCTCTGTCATATTCCTTCCCAAAACCCATGCTCACGGTCTAATTGTGAGAAAAACACTAGACAAATTCCAAAGGAGGGGAATTCTACAAAATACCTGACCAGTACTCCTCAAAACTGTCAACATCATCAAAAACAAGAGAAGTACACGTATAAAGACATGAATTGTCATGGACATATTTTATATACAAAGATATGAAAAACTGTGCTCTATATGTGTAATAAGAATTGTAATGCATTCCACTGTCATGTATTTAAAAAAATAAAATCAATTTAAAAAAAATAGAGAGAGAGAGAGAGAGAGAAGGCTGAGAAACCACCCCAACCAAGAAGCACCTAAAACATTTGATTACTAAATGTAATGTAACATCCTGGACAACAAGATCCTGTAATGGAAGACATTAGATAAAAACTAAGGAGGGTTGAGAGTATACTCAGCAGTAGAGCACCTGCCTAGCATGCAGGAGGCCCTGGGTCTAACTTCTAACAACACACAACACACACACACACACACACACACACACACACAGAAAATATAAAGTATGAACTGCAATTAGTAATAACAAACTGATAACTAGTTTGTTAATTGTAACAAATATCAATATAAGTTGTTAATGAGAGGGAAAACTGGTATGGGCTTATATAGGAAGTAACTGTACTATTTCTGTACTTTTTCCAGAAAACTGTTCTTTAAAAAATGCATTTTTTAGATCCCATTTAGGAATGTGTCTGGAAAACACTGAAGAAGTTTTTATTGCAGCACTGAAGAACCTTCCACTTTCTTATATATATTTAACTTAAAATGTTTAATACTGCTCCACTACAGAATTTTTCTCAAGAAAGTATTTTCAATCACTAACAGCTGCAAACAATGTCATGCAGTAATTCCCAGCAGGGATGTACTACAGCCAGAGTACTTTAAAGTTCCACTTTTCCCCTTACACACCTCTGCAGATATCTGAAAGTTTGTAACCTATTACTAATTTATGTTGTTTTGTTCTGATCCAAATACCTACCAAATATGTTTAATATGACTCAGAAAAGCTAACCTAAATTTTAAATAAATCAGATTAATGCTAAAATACTCATTCCACTAAAACTTTAAGAAAGCAAAAACAACTTTTTAAAAAGTATCATTTTCTCTTCTGGATACTATTTATTATTATTATTATTATTATTATTATTATTTAAACCTGATTAAAGTGTGCTGCTGCAGAAAACAGATAAATGAACAAAAGAGGAAATAAAAAGCAGTGGGGGAGATGTTGTGTAGTATAACATAAGAAAAAGACTAGGTTTGAAATGGATCAAATAAGAACAGTAGAAGCAGAGAGAGTAGCAAGCCTATGTCATGACAAAAAAGGTACCTCCAAAGAATTAGCATAGGTCAAAAACTTGAAAGGAGGAAGAAGCTAGAGACGTCTTTAGTCACAAATTGTTCAAAATTAACAAAAGAAACATCTTAAATACAATTTGACTTAAAGTACTCTCCACTATTAATTCCCCATTAAAACTGCTATATAATGACGCTCAGTGATATTAGCAAGTGAAAATAAATTATAGAGTGAATGCACCAAGTATTGTGAACTATGGTTTTCTCAGAGTAAGAATTAAACACAAATTTTCTTTCTTTTCCCTCCTGTGAAGTGAATGATTTGTGGAATTTTTCTAAGTCTTAATCTATGTATTCTGCACTATAAGCATCCTATGAACACATTACATTTCTGATATATTGGCAAGTCTATAAAGTGTTTTAACTTACAATTTTTAAATGTGAATCCATGACCAAAAAAAAAAATTCCACACCAGCAACTTAAGAACTACAGCAACATGTTCAGAAAGCTCCACTTCCAAAAAGAAAATATACACTAGGCGAGAGAGAATGAAAATGATTTTAACTTCAATAGACTCACTGCCACGTTATCTACATTTGTACACACTTTCCAAAACTCACAGAGCTATAGAATGGCATCTTTCCAATGGCAATAAAGTAGGAGCAATACACAACACAGATATTTCAAGCTTTCCGGGTTTGTTTTGTTTTTAACATAAGGAAGCCTTCCAGGAATCCCAATTCTGCCCTCCAGAGATGACAAAGCCAAATATCAAACTGTTCATACACATGTGAAACCAAGTTTTATCTGAATTCATCCTAAGATATTAGCTATTTTACCTACTCCCATTAGAGGTAAAAACTGAAACCTTTTAAAGAAAAACAATTACATATTTCACTGAAACATATTTAGTAAAGAAAGATTCCAATTAATGCTTTACTGTTCTAGATGTCTACCTACCGATTCAAATCCTACTACCAAAGAGACCTGTCCCCAGGAAGAATCCGGCAATCCTGTGTGAGTACTACAGGAAAAGAAGGATTTAAGAAACAGCATGAAAACAATCGGTGCAAAGATTGTTCATACAGGTATTACTGAAATTAAAAAGGAGAGAGTAGGGTCTTTTGGGGTGGGAAATCTATCCCAAACGCTTTAACTGGCAACAACAGAAGAAAGGCCATCATCCCCAAAGTAAAATGGTGCAAGTAAAGTGGAACAAGCTGAGAAAGGAAAGTCAACAACAATCAGAGACTGACAACCATCCCAAAACAATGAGCTATCTTAATTTGAAAGGGTGAGACCCTATCCCTATGGATCACTTTGAAAAGACCCTCCCAACTTGGGGTGGGGGAGAGTAGTTTTGAAAGCCCTAATGGGAATACTGACCCACCTAGCAGATAAGCGCAGGTGTATCTGCAGAAGCCCACGTTACAAGGAGTATTACACAGAATCTTCCCTTCTCTGCCTTCCCAAAACCTGGAGCCGCGAGTGGGGGGACGCGGGTGGGCACCCACTCCGCGGCGCGCCACGATGAGGCGCGCGGACGCGCTCCAGCGGCAGCGTCCGCGCACACCTGGCTGCCAACACCAGTTGAAAGCAGTCAAAGTGAATGAGGGCGGACACGATGCCGGGCACCGCTCAGATCCAAGCACACAAAGGCGGGTTTTTAAAGTCAAGGGGTAGTCAAAGCCGCCGAGCCCCCGGGCGGGCGCCTTTTGCCGAGGGGCTCTTACCTCGGAACCGCCCTCGAAGCCACGGCTCTTCCCGAGGCTCCACGAACCCAGACGAGGTGGGAGGCGAACGGGAGAAAGACCCTAACCTGGAGAGCGCCCTCCAGATCTCTCTTGAGCCGCAGAGTCGCCTTCCGCGCCCGGCAGAAAAGAAGGGCTCTCAGGGCGAGCACCGCGCCCGCCTCGCGCCAGGCGAGACCGCCTTGCTTGCCGCTGCCTGTGAAGTCTGGAGCTGCCCGCCCGCTCGCGGCCAGAGCCTGCCGCGCCGCGCATGCCCAGTGCCCGCGCGAGGAACGAGCGGGCGAGCGCGCGCGTGGCCGGGAGCTGGCTCCGCTCTCCGGGTCTTGACTGCAGCCGAGGTGCGGAGTCTCCGGTCCACCCCAGTGCCCGAGACTAAGGGGCCGGGGCGGCCGGAGGGAAGGAGGCGGGGCGCCGCGCCAAGTTATCAAGGCCGCGATCAAAGTCAGACCGGGGTTCCGAGCCGCAGGCGGGTTTCCAGAAGTGCCCCAGCGAGACCGACTAGCAGTAGGAAGACACGGCATGGGCAATAGAGCTTGTGGAGAGGTTCGACCTGGCAAAAGTGGATGGCCCAGGCAGAGGGAGCTCTTCAGTCGCAGCGCCTCGAGTCCTGCTGCACAGATCCGGGCCATTCTCCTGTGGCAGTAAACCTGCCGCACCCAGTGACCAAAACAGCCTTTTGTCTTCCTTCTCTGGACCCCTGGCCTATTTCCCCCTTTTTGTCGCTTTCCTGTTTTTCGTCTCCCTATGCGGTAAACCGGTGGTACCCAGGGTCCTCCAGTGGTTCCTGAGATCTCCAAACTGCCTGTCCTGTGCTTCATCCAACAAGCCCAGACCCGCCTCCCGCAGCGCTGCCTCGGATCCCATTTTTCATTGTAGCTCTTGCCAAGAGCCTGATGTAGTTTGAAGTAGTGAAGACTTTTTTTTTTTTTTTAACTTTTTACTTTTTGTCTCTTGTACCTTAACCAACCTTCATAAACTTCACCTCCTCGCTGAGGTGGATCCACAAAATGAGAAGTCTTGTGAACATCGTGCTTTCTTACTGTTATAGCATCTTAGTTGACATAGCTACGCCCCCACACACCCTGGTGTTCTAACTTCCTACTCAATTGACTTCCAATAGTCAACGAAAGACTCTAAATTAAACTTGGTTAAAATAGCCTGAACCTGCCTGCTTTGTGAAGCATATGAAAGCACAGTCAGGGGGAACTGAGATATCAGGCCAAGGAAGTAAAGAAAGTTGCAGAAGAACTGCACTGTCAGGTCCCCTGTTCCTACCTTAGTCGTGAATCCTCTCTCCAATAATTCCACTAGGTCACCATCCACTTGAACATTTCCAATGTTAAAACCCTCTATTTTTACCAATATTATGTATAACCATGATTATCTGTTTAATATTTACCTATGCCAGGAGCTAAGCAATCTACATGCATTAACTCTAACCCTTAAAATAAGCCTTATTATACCTATTTAGCACATTAGGCAAATGAAGAGCAGAAATTTCTTTCTTTTGGCCAAAGCCAATTCTGACATCAGAATTAAAATTTAGGTCTGCATATTCCAAATCCTGTGTCATTTGATTTATGAACCCTAATCGACTTTCCTTAAATAATACCACTAGTCCTGGTTCTACCCTTAAAATTCATACAAAATTATTTTTATTCCATTAGGCATTACAAGCCATGAAATAGTAGAACAAAACTATTAATTAACAGCCAGAACATCTAACACTTGTCTTCAAAATTTTCCTTTCCCTTTCCTTAGAAGACATAGTGAACCCTAACTACAATCCTTACCCTGCTTTGGATGTGCTTTGTTCTTTCATTCTCCCCATCACCAAATTCTACGCTCAGAACAGAACACTACTTTCAAATACAGTGGGCAGATAACTGAGTCAGGAAGAGATCACTGGCCCCTTTCATCCAAGCTGCCCTTCCAGTAAAGCATCCTAAACTGTTTTGGGTGTTTCTGTTAGCAAACATACTACTTAGAGTCAAATAGAACACCCAATTAAAATTAAGCTGTATCTTTCACTTTCCATCATCTATATTTCTAAATTCTACATGTTCAAAGCTTTCCCCTTTTATCCTTATTAAACATATTTGTTTTCAGACACCATTTCAGATAAAGAAATATTAGTGATCACTTCAGGTTTAATGAATATGCCATCTTTGTCTCCATTTAAGTACTATAAAAAGTTCTTAATAACATTGCAATCTTGCTTATGCTTTTGCTAGAAATACATGTTAAGCTTACCTATCTACAATATCATCATTATACAAGTTTTTCATCACCATTATACAAGTATGCAAGTTTTTCCCTTTCAAAAATCTCATTTGTTAATTTTGACATGTGGGACAAAAATGATGTAGGACAGAATGAATGGAATAGATGGGGGACATGGAAAGAATAAGGCATCCAAAATGTGGATTCAAGTAGCAAAACTCAGGAATGGACAGAGTCTACAGCTGAAGATAAAGGCCACACACAGAAAATAGTATTGAATATTTCAAAATAACTAGAAGAAAGGATTTTGAATCTTCTCACAAAGAAATGATAGATGTGTGAGATTACAAATATGTTAAATACCCTGATTTGATTATTTCATTTTGTATACATGTATCAAACATCACAGGACACCCTGAAAATTTTTAAAAGACATTAAAAATGAAATAATATAAAAAGCAGAGAATTTTTAAATGTGTAGAAATTATAATGGCAGAATTATATTTGTGGTGTTTAGAAACTCCCCAAATACTACCCAAAGGGATGTATTTCTCAAACATCCCTCTTTACTCTCACCTACAGTCAGATATATGAATGTCATTTAAGGACTTGCAGTCTTAATGCCATTTAATGCAAATCAGACCTATAAGTAAGTGTAGAAAAGGTATAGTGTAGTATAGTATATTATAATTGTTGTAAACCAATCTCAGTATTCTACATATAACTTGGTAGACTAGTAATTTCTCTTTGACTGTCACCATCATTGTTATTTCTCATTTGAAAGAACAAACCAAACTGCTTGGGTTATTTCATATGCTCTCACTTCATAAGGTGCTTGGACTTGCTTCCTACTTAGTAATTGATGTTTATATTTCTGCTTTGTTATGGTTCTTTACATTCATTTGGGTTAATGAACTCAGTTTGGTTTAGCCTTCAAATGCTTTAAAGCTAGAACTTTAAAATGCTTTATTATATACCATATGAATACAAATGTGTGGAAATTGCAAAGCATGATAGGAAGTGAAATATCACTAACAAAAAGGTTTTTTCCATAGGTAACCTCTATTTCACTTACAAGAAACTTTACTAGTTAAAAATAAATAAATGAATATACACAACTGCTTACAATGGATGAAACCATTTGCATTTATCTTTTTTTTTTAATAATCAAGAGTTATTTTGCAGGGCTGGGATTGTGGCTCAGCAGTAGAGCACTTGCCTAGGCACATGCAGGCCCTGGGTTCAATCCTCAGCCCACATAAAAATAAATAAACAAAACAAAGGTATTGTGTCCAACTACAACTAAAACATAATTTTTTTAAAAAAAGAGTTAATTTGCCACAAAAAAGATGAAAATCCAACAATGCTAACACAAATCCTCTCTAGAGAAAAATGATAAGATCAAGTTAGCATCCCAGAATTTCCCATGAATTAACATCAACCAAGTGTAATTCATAATCAAAGATCACAAGATATATGAGAAAATTAGTCACCATGAGTGTCAGCAGAATAAACAAAGATAATTAGATATATGAGACAAAAAAACCTAATTAGCATTTATCTAGCTGCCAGAAGAAATAAAAAATAAAAGCATAAATAAAAGACTGATAAAAATGGACTAGGCATACATGAAAAAGAATGCAGCAGAACTTTTGGAAGGAAAAAGTAATAATTGTTGAAATCTGACACTCCATGGATGAGTTAGGATGCATGAGTTAAAGTACATTAAAAATAGTCAAAAAGAACAATGTAAGCTAGATATGAAAATTTTTTCCAGCATGCAGCATGAAGTGGGTAAAAAGAGATGAAAAATAAAGATTAAGAGATATGGTAGATATGTTACATAGCTACTCAGAATCCTGAAATGAGACAGCAGAAAGAATGCAATAGAGGCCAGAGGTGAAGAGACAATAGGTATAGTAATGTTTCAAGGTTAATGTAAAATATGACTCTACAAAGAGGAAGGACTAGTATATACTTGTATCACATAGGATACCTGGAAAAACTAGATAGAGGAAGCACAACATAGATATCACATAAGACATGTGAGAACAAAAGCAAACAAATATACAATAAGTGGAACTAGCAAACACCAGAGGAAATGCAATCTTAAAAGCATTGAGAAAGGAAAATAAAACTATCTACAAAGGAAAAACCATGTGAGGAATTCTCAACAATACTAATGGCATCCAGAAGACAAAGGAATATATCCACCAATGTTGAATGAAAGTAACTGTTAGCCTATAAGTGTCCTAGGGAAAAAAAAAATATGTTCAGGAAAGTTGTATTTCTAAAACAAAAATGGAATTAAGACATTTTTAGATAAGCAAATCTGTCCTTTTTACCACTTTCACTAGATGAACTTCAAAAGCACATTTGCAAAGGCAGAAAAGTGACCCAGTAGGAAATACTGGAAGGCAAGAAACAAATTGTGCAAACAAATTGTGCAATTTGTGCAAAAAAATTGATAAACATTTGGGTTAATCTAAAGAAACTTAGTCTGTATAAAATAATAATAAATAATATGAACTTTGTGGAGTTAAAAAAGGACACAACTAAAATACATATTTTAGTTTTTTAATTTACATATAAATAATAATGTAAATAATTTACATATAGAAAATAATACACATAATTTAATTTACATATAAATCAGGAGGAAGATGGTCAGAGTTAAACTTCTGAGACTCTTCTATTGTTCTAAGGAGGCTAAGATACTAATTTCAAATGTCCTCAAGCAAAACAGTCACAATAAAACTAACCATAAGGTACTTACGGTATCTAAATGCTTAATATGAATTAACTCATTTAAATTCTCAAAATAATTTTAATAAACTCCACTTCTTAGGTTAAAAAACACTCATAGGTACACACATATGCACACCATAACTCATGGAGCTAAAATATGATGAAATTGAGATGTGACTTGAAGAAGCTTGGTTTCAAAGGCCATGATTTTGACCAATATGCTCTACAGTATCCTAAAGACTCTAAAAGAATAGAAACAGTACATAGAAATTCCAAAACTAAAGAGGGAGGGAAAGAGAGGAAGAAATGAATGAACAAACACTGACAAGTATAGCTCAGTGGTAGAGTGTGTGCTGTCCTAGGTTCAAAACCCAGCACCAAAAAATAAAAAAGCAAAACAGGGCCAGGGTTGTGGCTCAATGGTAAAGTACTTGTCTAGTGTGTGTTAGGCACTGGGTTCCATTCTCAGCATCACAAATAAATAAATAAACAATAAAGTTCCTTCAACAACTAAAAAAAAAATTTTTTAAACTATTAAAAAAAAAAGCAAAACAGTCAATCCTTCTTTCCACCCTGTGCAAAAATAAAAACAACCAGAAAAAAGAAAGTAAATAAGTATAGAAAAGCGAGGGGGGCATATAAAAAGATTAAAAATAATAACTGAAGGGAAAAGCATTCAAATACATACATAATACAATATACAACATTTATTAACAAAAGAATGTAGAGCCAGCATGGTGGGGAACGCCTATAATCCCAGTGACTCAGGAGGCTGAGACAGGAGTTCAAAGCCAATGTCAGCAACTCAGTGAGGCTCTAAGCAACTCAGCAAGACCCTGTTTCTAAATAAGATATATATAGATATAGATATAGATATAGATATAGATATCCCTGTCTCCACATGTATATGTATGTATGTATGTATATTTAAGTATGTGTGAAGATAAGGTATATAGCAATTACAGAATATACATTTTTCATCAAACTCATGAGAAATATTTATATAATAAGCATATTTTAACACATTTCAAAGAATTTATGTCATCTGGACCAGGGGTTAAGAAACTTCTTTGTAAAGGGCCAAATAGTAAATAGCTTTGCAGGTCAATGGTCTCCATTGCAACCCTCAATGCTGTCACTCTGTAGCTCAAAAGCACATACAGACAATGCATAAGCAAATACCATGGCTGTGGTCCAATAAAACTTTGTTTGGATGTGCAAATTTGAATTTTACATAATTCCCACACACCAAAAAGTATTATACTTCTTTTGTGCTTTTCATCCATTTAAAATGTGCCAACTATTCTTAGCTTGCCAGCTATGAAAAACCAGGTAGTAGGCTGAGTTCAGCTCATAGGCAGTAAGTAGTTCACTGACCTCTAATTTAGACTCATCTTTGTTTACAAGGCAATAGAGTTAGAAATCAATAGCAGAATAATTTTTAAAGGTTTAAGTTTAAAATTAGCTTAAATTTTAAATGACAGTACGTTTCTAAAGATTAACTTAAATAGGGATCTACAAAGACCTTCAAATAAATCATGAATCAAAAAATAAAACATAATTAAAATTTAAATAATACTTAGAATTTTCAAGAAAGAGAAATATATTTTGGCATATTCAGATAATGAAATATTCTATTGCAGTGAACACAAGGTAGCAATCACTCTGTCTGCATAAATTACTCTTATATGAGAAAAGTCGCAGAAGATTATGTACAATCAGATATGCCTTTTACAAAGCTCAAAACTAAATGGCATGTTATTTAGGAGCATGAACATTTGTTAATAATTTGCTTGTAAATAAAAGAATGTTTATCATAAAATTGAGAGTAATGGTTACTTCTGTGTTTCAAAGAGGGGTGAAATAAGGAGACAAACGTGGATAATTTGTAGTTGAAGTGTAAGGTGAGTCGAAGTTATTTGTGGGGTGTTCATCTTAATTATTATCCTTGTTCCTGCAGAGGAAAAGGTTGTGAAATTGCATACAGTAGGGTGGAACATAATGCAGGGAGACAGCTACTTGCTAGGGAAGGGATGGAAAAAATGAGACAAATTACAGAACAGAGACAGGTAATTGCTGCTCTGATTTGTGTGAAAGTGATCCATTATATCCTCTTATTTATCTGGACTGGGGTCATCAGAATGCCTCTTTGCCTTATCTGTGACCTTTGAATAACTGATAAGATAAAATATATCCTCCAGGCTTTCTCAACTGGACCACAGGTAATCTGTTTCTAACCTTAAATGTGGAAGTTTACTTTTATGATCAGGTTTATTTCCACTGGAAATTTGAATGCTTCTGTATAATTGAAGGAAATTTAATTTTTTAATCCAAGAGTCATTGAGTCACAAAATAGCAATATCAGAATGTTCTTTAAAATGCAAAAGAGACAGCATCTGTTTTATCTTTTTGAGATAAAGGTGCTGCTTAATCCACATAACTGCAAAGTTACCACTTGAAAACAGCACTTATCTCATTATTTACATCTTTTTCTAATCAAATCTAGATCCACCTTGTCTCTGAGCAAGAAAGCAGGTGAGCATCAAGATGAAATAATAATAGTAACAGTGAAGAAAGGAACTTAAAACATTTTTGTATTTTAAGTGATAGTATGACCATAAAATGGAATTCTACCTCACAATTAAAAAGAATGACATGGAACCATTAACTGCCTACTTGGATGAAGAGCAAGATATATAGTTGTGAAGTGAGGAAAATATAGGCATGTTGCAATAACATGTGTGGCATAAATTACGTATGTAAAAAAGAGTAACAGCTAGAAAAACATAAGCCAACATTTTAGAAGTATTTTTTGGTGGGGAAAGGATGCAAGTGTAAATTGGGAGCTACTTTCATTATTTCAGTTAATATATTTCTATAATATTTGAGTTTGCAACTATAACCGACAATTTTTTGTAGCAGAGAAAATTTAGCATAGTAATATTTTATTAACCATTGTGCATCCTGCGTATTTCATTCTTTATTCCTGCTGGTTTCTAGATTCTTAAAATTTATATTCCTAATACCTAATTTTTTTTTTTTTGTATCTTTAATTTGCTAAGCTAGAGTAACTTTTAAGCTATTTAACAATTCCCCTTGGGTAACATTCATTGGTATTGCAAACACAAACTCTGCTTCCTTTAGTTGGCACCCAAACTTTCTTCTTCTTGACAGCAGGATCCTCAAGGGGAGGAAATAAAACAAAACAAAATGAAACTTCTATTACAAATTTGGAACATTTTAAAATGTAAATTCAATCTTTGAGTAGCTACCTCACTCAGGTAGCTTCAACAACCTTAAAAGTAATTTTCCTGATCAAAGTGTAGAAGCCTAAATTTTGGCAGGGCAAAAGCAAATATATCATACACACAGACATCCAAAATCTCCAAAGGATACTGAAAACACTTGTTGACTTTCCAAATATACTAAACATTTCTCATCCCTTTAATGAGCACTTTTTCTTTTTAGTTGTAAATGGATCTTTTATTTAATTTATGTATTTATGTGCGGTACTGAGGATCAAACCCAGGGCCTCACACATGCCAGGCAAGTGTTCTACCACTGAGCCACAACTCCAGCCCCTTTAATGAGCACTTTTAAAATGCAACACTTTTAAAGCATTTTCCATACTTACTTATCTTCTTAACCACATTCATGTTTGGGGCATTCATGACTATACTGCATAGGTACACAGACTTCCCATCCAAACTGCTCCCGATCAATTTTTTTTTTTTAATTTTGTAAAGGCAATGTGTTGCTTAGACCATATATTCATCACATCTCTAGCAAGGTCTGTAATGAACACATTATTTCTACAGCAAAACACATCCCCATAAATTAGAATGAAGCTCACAGGCAGCCTCACATCAGTTCAGATCAGATTTGCTAACAAACTAGTGCAAGTGAAATTAGTCTTTGCCATCAGATGGAATTTGAAAGTAAACAAACAAAACAACAAGAACATTTTAAAAACTTATGAGTCTTTTGATTTGACATTGCAGAAAAGTCTGTGCCGCTGCGTAGTAGAACCTACGTGGACAATTTAATTGTTTGCCTGGATCTAGAGGCCCTCAACTCTGTCACTTTTAAAATGTTCAACACCTGCGTCTTGAAATCTTTCTGCTCCTTTGGTGCCATGAGGCACCCTTCCATCCATTTTGTTGCCATGAATTCCTTTACCAACTTTTCTGCACTGATAACTTATTACTTCTAATCTTCTGTGGCTTAAAAAACTGAGATGACAAAATCATCATAATCATGTATGAAGTTAGAATATGTAGGGTTTACATAAAGAGCCCAAAAGTTTTATATGTTAAGCTATGTAAATTCTGCTCACATTCATGATACTATATTATTCAACAACTTTAGAGTCTTTCTGTTTGTTTGCTAATGACTCTAGCTTGTATTCACAGTTTTGAGATTCTTCAAAAAAAAAAAATAGCTCCAACTTTCTGCTCTAAAAGAGAGAAAAATACATTGTTTTACTAATGCCTGCTAATTTCAAGGAATTGAAGCCATGTTGTTTTAATATATGCACATATGACATTTGGTCATATGAAAATAAACTAAGATCTAAAGTTTATTCATCCTTACACAAAAAGGGGTTACGTCAATAAGGAAGTATTTATAAAACTTTAAAAGTTCAATCTCAGGGTGGCATTTGTAAACACCATGGTCAATTGACAATATTTTTCTTCTCTGCTCAACCTGCAAGTTCTGACCCCACACTTGCATTTGTCCCCACTTACTTGCACTCTCAGCATGAACCTTCCCAGAGCTCCAATATGTAGCACCCTTGGGTGGCACTGCTCATACAGGTCACATTGACCAGTGCCACACAGAAGAAATCTGAAAGGAATAGAGAGTCAGGATGGGAAGTCAGCACAGGTATATCCATTGATCCAAGTTTCTGGGAAGGCAGTAGCCAAAGCTGATAAAACATGAATACACAGTGCTGAGCGCAACACAAGAAAGGCCTAACCCGGAATTATGAGAGCAGTGAGAACTCAGTGACCCAATCAGTTGACACAAGTATTTTCTTATGCATCTAAGGCCTCTGACTCACCCATTCAGCAAAGGTCCAGGCACCTGCCAAGCGCAGGGATAGACCTTAAGGATACAAAAAAGAGAACAAGATGATCCTCACCCTTCAGGGCTTGAGTTTCGCAATTAGACATAAACAATGGCAACCATATACCATGTTGCAACAGTACTGTGTAATATCAGACACCATTTGAGCTCTAAGAAATAGGTACCCGTCTCTGCTGTGCAAAACCAGGAGTGACCTCACAGGGACTTGCTCTGCTACCTTCCAACTGAGTGCCTTCCAACTTCCATGCTGTTTCTAGAGTTCTCTGGTACCTTAAACAGCACAGCCTTAGCACTTGAAGCTCCCTTGTCTTGGTTTGCCCTTCCTCTTCCAGAGAGCTAGAGCTCATTCCCTCATTTCATTCAGATTTCAGATGTAACACTACATCATCAGAAAAGATTTCTCTGACCAACTGCCCTATTTAAACTGTATTTCCATCCACCTACATATTCTCTCTCTCTCTTTCTCTCTCTCTCTCTCTCTCTCTCTCTCTCTCTCTCTCTCTCTCTTCCCCCACTCTGTGCCTTTCTATCTCCCTATTATATCACATTGTCTTTTTTTCCCACAACACTTATCACAATCTGAACATCTGGTTTAATAATTTATTATCTGTTTTCTGTGAGAATAAGGATTTTTCAGTTTTA
Organism: Callospermophilus lateralis; assembly: GCF_048772815.1. Classification (NCBI taxonomy): domain Eukaryota; kingdom Metazoa; phylum Chordata; class Mammalia; order Rodentia; family Sciuridae; genus Callospermophilus; species Callospermophilus lateralis. The sequence goes on from NC_135308.1 coordinate 83,978,701, forward strand.
TTTATTGCTATATCTACATTGTTGAGCAGAATTGAATGAAAGAAGGAATGAATGAGTAGAAATTTGAGCTGAGTTATAAAAAACACGTAGAAGTTTGTCAAGGGAGTGGGGAGTGGGTAGGGACGGACACAGAAGATAACTAGGCACCAGGATAATCAAAGGGAGTCAAGGTACCTTGGAGGGAATTTAGAGAGAAATAAAATGATCTGTGCCTGGCCCACAGCTGATTTACATTAAATGTTATTAAGCAGATAAGCAAGTGAAAGAAATGATTGAATTAATGATCAGGGTTGTTCTTGAGAAAGTGTATGAAGATAGACTGAAGGAATGGAAGATAGAGTGGAGACAACTTTGAAGGCTGGTTTTCTATAAAGAGAAAAACTACCAAGGCATGAACTGGGAAGGTGGGAATAGAGAAAGCACCTGTAAAGAAGAAGCAGAATTGCCAACTGTGGGATGTGCCGCAGTTGATGAAGGAAGAGATCCTGATCAGGGATCCTGGGTGGGTGGCAGTGCCATGGACTGCAGAGTCAGATCAGGTTTGGTGACTGGAGGCTGCAGTGGGGAGATAATCCACCCATGTGGGACATTTGGGGATGGAAGTTTGTAATAACTGGAGACAATTTATAGATAGTCAGAAGTATAGACCTAGAAGTACAATCAAGACAAAACTCAGATCTGCCAGAATCACACAGATGCCTTCATCTTCAAGATTAGACAGTAAAATAAGAAGACAAAATATAAGAACTATTTAAGAGACCAAGAGGCAGAGAGAGGAAGAGGAGTCTACATGGAAAACTGAGAATTAACTGAGAGGTTGATAAGAGGAAAACAAAGTGTAAGAACCCATGAGAACATGTCTGTGCTATCTCGCTTGCTATGGTAACACCAGTGTCCTGATAGCTCATAGTAGAGACTCAAATTTTGCGGGGATTGGGGACAAAACCTAAGGGAAGAAGGAAAGAGAGGGATCAAAGAAAGGTTGGAACTGGTCAACAGTAATACTACAACAGGATCAAGAAAGATAATAATAGCTAAGAATTCAACATGTATTTTATTGGGGAATTATAACACATCAGACACTGTTAGAAGCTGTTTACATGGCTTAACTTACTAAATTCAAAAAATAGCCCTGTAAAGTAGGGATGCTTATTACCATCCTCACTTTATAAATGACAAAATGAGGCACAGAAAGGGATTTTGCCCACATTTACCCAGGAAGTTAATGAGAGAAGCAAGATTCAAAGTCCAGGCATGATGCTCCAAAACCATGTGTGCACAGAAGGAAGAGTCACTTTGCCAGGGACTACAGGGAGGGTAATGGGCAGGAGTGGCAGCTCTGTGGCCTGGGAAGATGCAAGGAAGGTGAGGAAGGTGAGGAAGTACAGAGGCGCAAGGCAGACTGCAGCCACAGAAAGTGTGACTGGAAGAGAAGAAAGGAGTAGTAGCTGGAAGGGAGCAGAGGAGTGACGGAAGCCGTTTTGTGTTTCTAATGAGCAAGTCTGGAGCATGTGGACTCATAGGTTCTGTTTACATCACACTCTAGAATTGCTAAGGAAAAAACGAGGGGGTTGGATAAAAAGACATGTGGGTTCCTTCCAGCTCTGATTCTAGTATTCCACAACTTTGAATTTTTTTCTCAGTGAAGCCAGATGGAAGATTTTGCCTGATAAAATGAGTTGAAAAAAATTATTTAATACACTTTCAAAGAGGCATTTAAATAGAAACCTAAGAGCATATCGATTCTAATTTCCTATAGCTCATGAACTTTTAATGATTTACCATTTTTGTTTGTGGCATTTGGGGGGCAAGTTACTGGGAATTGAACTCAGGGGCACTCAACTACTGAGCCACATCCCCAGCCCTATTTTCTTTGTATTTTATTTAGAGACAGGGTCTCACTGAGTTGCTTAGCACCTCACCATTGCTGAGGCTGCCTTTGAACTCACAATCTTCCTGCCTCAGCCTCAGTTGCTGGGATTACAGGCATGCACTACTGCGCCTTGGCAGCATTTTTTAATCCTTAAAAAAAAATCTAGTCTGGTCATTCTGACAATATTAATTCTGCCTATCCAAGAACAAGGGAGATCTTCCCATCTTCTAAGGTCTTTTTTTGCTGGTGGGACTGCAAACTGGTGCAACCAATCTGGAAAGCAGTATAGAGATTCCTTGGAAAACTTGGAATGGAACCATTATTTGACCCAGCTATTCCACTCCCTGGTTTATACCCAAAGGACTTAAAACAGCAAATAGCAAACTATAGTGACGCAGTCAACATCAATGTTTATAGTAGCACAATTCACAATAGTTAATTGTGAAACCAACCTAAATGCCCTTCAGTAGATGAATGGATAAAGAAACTGTGCTATATATACACAATGGAATGTTACTCCGCATTAAAAGAGAATGAAATCATGGCATTTGCAGATAAATGGATAGAGTTGGAATGCTAAGTGAAGTAAGCCAATCCCAAAAAACCAAAGGCCGAATGTTTTCTCTGAGAAGTGGATGATGATCCATAATGGAGGTTGGGGGGAGCATGGGAGGAATGGAGGAACTTTAGATAGGACAAAGGGGAGGGAGGGGAAAAGGAGGTGACTCCTCCCACCTCCACAGTTACCCAGGAAGTCAATGAGAGAAGCAAGACTCCAAGTTCAGCCATGATCTCCAAGATGGGGGATAGGAAAGATGGTGGAATGAGATGGACATCATTACCCTAAGTACATGTATGAAGACACGAATGTTGTGACTCTACTTTGTGTACAACCAGAGAAGTGAAAAATTGTGCTGTATATGTGTACTATGAATTGAAATTCATTCTTCTGTCCTGTATAACAAATTAGAATAAATAAATAAATTTAATTTTTTTTTTTTTTTTTTAAATCTAGGGCTGGGGATATAGCTCAGTTGGTAGAGTGCTTGCCTCACTCGCACAAGGCCCTGGTTTCAATCCTCAGCATCACCAAAAGAACAAAAAAATCAAAAGTTTAATGTCTTTAGATTTGGCCTAATTACTTTCCAAAGTCAGTAAAGAAGGAAGGCCTCTGGATTTATATTCTTTTTCTCCATTGTCTTTTCCCATTTGTACTCTGCCTCACCTTCCTCAAGGAGGGGTCAGGGAGGCAGTACAGACATTAAAAGAAAAGTCATAAGGTTTCAACTCTCACAAAGTGTTCTACACTAATATAATCACTAGTGTTTCTTGCAATTCTCTCTCTACTGTCTCTTGAAATACATTAGCTTTTCTTCCAACCTGGATCTTTTCTTTATGCCAAACTTCTTTCCTCTTCCTTCTGGAAGCATGTGAAATGGATGTATATCAGTCCCAGAAATTATACCACGACTTTGTTTTACCTCTACACCACAACATAAAATTTTCTCCCAGCACACTTTCTTCAGTTACATCTATTCCTATTTTTTGGGTATTCTTTTGCCCTTTTATATTTCCAGCTGTTCCTTTTTCTATCTGCATAATGTCAGTTTGCCACTATTCTTTAGTAGGGCTGAAAAATGGGGCAAGATGGGCTGCAAAATGTAGAATTCATTTTTTTTCCCGAGTTGAGGATTTATTTTCATACTTACCAAAACTGGTATATACCCAATTTTGGAAATTCACAACACTTCAAAATAAAGTTATAGTCATGTCTCAAAAGGAATTAGAAAGCTATCCACTTAGCAAATCTTTGCTCCTTGCTCATTTCTATTCTGGGCAGTTCTCCATGCAATGGATGAATAGCATTATCTCTTAGACAAATGCAAATAATCTTCATAGAGAGATCTTTATTTTCCTCTCTAAAGTATGCTATCTTTCTTTCTCACAATTCCCTGGAGCAGGGTGATAATTAAAGTGTTTCGGGTTCAAAGGCATTCTCTCTAAAATTCCTGATGAGCTAGTTTTAGACAAGAATGAAAGTAAACAGAAGTGGCAATGATATCATAATTGGATCAGGTTATAAAGCTAATAAGAAGTTGAAAATAAGATGTATCATCTGTTTAGTATCAATAATTGACTCTATTCACATTTTCCCTGACACATGTGAATCCAAACCCCAGATTCATATTGGTAGTTATTTTGGCAGGCATATGTACCAAGCTGAGATGAACAGAGCACAAATAGAGAATCTGTCAATGCTGTAGTCCATACCAGGATAGCACCTCATTATTAAGAGAACTAAAACATCATGTGCCAGCAGGCAACACTTATCTAGAAATAGAAGAAGTCTCAATATCTTTAAATCAAATAAGGATTGCACTCTTTATCTTTACAGGTTGTGCTTCTGAAACTGTAAACTATTTCTCAGCAGTAATTTGGAACAACCTAACTACTTTTCTATTTAGTTGAGCAACATTCTCAAATACTGACAATGTTGATGATTCTAAATCAAATTAATCAACATAATCAAGTAAGTGTCCCTCCATTTCACTCTTGGGAAAAAATTATTTTTTATGTTAATTGTTTAAAAAAAGTCAGTCTCATGTTTTTTTTCCCCCTTATTTCTATTTTTTTTTTCTTGGTTTAAAAATGCTGAAATTCTAATTTTTAAACCAGGAAAATGTTCCATTGGAAAAGTTTCCAATTTCCAGGAAATTTGTTCTGTCAAATATGGGATAATTTAGATTATAGATTAAAACAATTAAGCTAGGCATGGTGGCACTAATCTGTAACCTGAGGGTCTTGGGAGGCTGAGGTAGGAAGATGGAAAGTTCAAAGTCAGCCTCAGCAACTTAGCAGGCGCTAAGCAACTTTAGTGAGACCCTGTCTCAAAAAAAAAAAAAGAAAGGGGTTGGGGATATGGCAGTGGTTAAGTACCCTGGGTTCGATCACTAGTACCAAAAAAAAATTAATTAATTAACAAATGTCCAATGTAAACACTTTTCATTTCTTAAAATTTTGTATTTAAGCCAGGCACTGGAGTGTGTGCCTATTGTACCAGCTACTGCAGGAAGATCACTGAGCCCAGGAGTTCCAGACCAGCCTGGGATATACAGCAAGACCCTGTCTTAATAGCAGCAACAAAATTTCTCTGTTTTTACAGAGACAAAAAAGACCCTGAAATATGTGATTTTTCCTATTTAAAAGTTAAATTTGTCTGCATTCGAGAATAATCCATCTGTAAAAGGAAATTTTTCATTAAATGAATTTTGAATGGATCTATTTTCTATAATCCTGGGGCACAATAGTTTTTTGACAAGTCTTGTTTCCTAGAGCTTCTGAGCCCCTTTCCAAATCATCAGGAGCAAGAATATTCCGTTTACTTATTCTGAACAAAAAAGCTAGGAAGACTCTCAGTCTGCTCTACCCTCTCCTGACCTCCTGTCCTTCCCCACTCTTAGCTCTCAGGAATCTTGCCAAAGATTACTGATTGGTTTTAATCCAACTCCAACTTTTTAAGTGAGGGCTTGTAAGGGCAACCTAGACTTTTAAAATTTTTCTTTCTTGCTTTATAAAACAGAAGATAAAAAGATTATTATAAAATATTGACTTTCAAACACCTTCATGGCCTCTGCCATGCTTTAATTGGCAGAGTCCCCAAGAGCACTGTGGTCCCAAGGCCGGTGAAGAGGTGGAGTGTTATTTCTGAAAAGGATTTGGACCATATGCAATACATGTTTTCCCGCCACAGTGGAAAACATCTGTTTTGCTAATGGATTTGGTTCTACTTGCCAGAATAACTTTCCAGATGTTTTGAAAGCTCTAAACAACTGAATCCTTTCTGATCTGCTCTGGCTCAAAAGTTGATTTGCTAAGAAAACACGTAAGTCTGTGACATAAATAAAAACAATACTATTTATCTTAACATGTCCATAATATCTAAATATTTTAGACATGGCCTTGAATTAATGCCATTCCGAAGGTTGTTTTCCTTTCTAAAATATGCATACAGACATGTATACACATAGTTTCTTGGGAGGGATAATAGTGTGAGTAGAAAATTATTCCCAATCTTCTCAATGTAAATAACTGCTACTGGTAGACACTTCATGCTCCTTGTCATTTCCCCAGCTTTTTCTTTTTCTTTTCTATTTATTTATTTATTTGTTTGTTTGTTTGTTTATTTATTTATTTATTTTTATGGTGCTGGGGATTGAACCCAGAGCCTTGTGCATGCGAGGTAAGCACTCTACAACTGAGCTATATCCCCAGCCCCTGCCCAGCTTTTTCAGTGGTTTAAATTAAATGATTCCCCCAAGCTTGGCATGGTGGCACACACCTGTAATCCCAGTGGCTCAGGAGGCTATGGCAAGAAGATCATGAGTTCAAAGCCAGCCTCAGCAATTTAGCAAGACCCTAAGCAACTTAGGGAGATCCTGTCTCTAAATAAAATATTAAAAGGGCTGGATTCAATCCCCAGTAAAAAAAAAAAAAAAAAAAAAAAAAAAAAACACCTATATAAGAACATCCAGTCCATATTAGATCCTCTTTAAGGATTCTAAAACAGCACAAAAAGTATATTACACATTTTTTTCCATTCATGTTGGCATTTTTAGCTTTGATTAGAGCTATTCCCAGCTAGCTTTTGTCGATGTTTTGTTTTTGCTATTGTTTATTTATAATTTAGAAATTCTTTTTTTTTATTTTGTTCAACTGCCAAACAACATAGTATTTCTTTTTTCTGCCTCACTATAGCTACTGATTGCACTGTCTTATTCTAATCGCATTCAGATCAAAACCTATGTTTTTTGTTTCATTTATATTTTATTTTTCAGTTTTCCTTTTTGCCAAAGACAGAACCTAGGGCCTTGCACATGCTAGACAAGTATTCTGCCACTAGGCTACATACCTGACCCCAGGTTATCTACTCAACTTTTTACTCTTTATTTATTTATTTTTTTACAGACTCTTTTAGCAGATCATGTTCCCAGGTCCACTCTGGTCCAGAAAGGCAAATGTTTGAAAAGGAAATTCTGAACTGAACAAAGCAAACCTATTGTGTATTGAAGTTCAGATGTATTTTTCCCTTGTAAATATTAGCCAACCTTTTGTTTATCTTTTTTCATTTCACATAAGTTTCCAAACTTTAAGAATCTGTTAATCTGTTGTTTTAGATGCTAAAGTTGGTTTGTCCTTTCTAATAAACACACTTTTTTCATTTTCCCCCTAGAATGTAGGCTACATCATGTTTACCTTTGTGTTATCAGTGTCTAAAGCAGAGAAACTGGTATGCATTCAAATACCCATTTTTGAATAAATCTAATATTTGTTTGCAGGGTGGTGTTACACCCCAGAGACTGTGCTAAGCTAATGTATCTGTATACATAAAATAGGTAGATATTTATGTTTATTTTATGTAATCTCAAGAAATTGTACAGTATTATTATTTCCATTTTACAATTGATAAAACAGAAACTCAGAGAGGTAGAGAAGTAATTTAGACAAATGTACACAAGTAGAAGTGTGTAAATTATTTATCTACAAAGATAAATAAATGGGTAACATGAAAGATAAACAGGAGCCACCCAAACTCTTTTCTCTCTCATTTTTCTCTATTGTGGCTAGGACTAAGGGAAACTTTGAAATAGAATTGATATTTGCTAAATTTCTCCTTCTCCCTCAAAAACCTAACTTTGGGTGCCCCACCCTTTGACTTATCCATCCCAACCAACCCCAGAAGCTTCTACTATGGCCACCTCCCTCATCCAGGATTCATTTGCAGCTATCCTCAGTTATACCATATTCTTATTCTTGGAGCTGGGGCTATAACTCAGTGGCAGAATGCTTGCCCAGCCTGTGTGAGACACTGGGTTCCATCCTCAGTACCACATTAAAAAAAGTGAAAAATAAAATAAAGTTATGCTGTCCATCTACAACTATAAAAAATATCTAAAAGTTCTTATTCTCCCTCCATCAAATATTATGTCCTGTTGCTTCAAAATATTTGAATTTTTGACTTTGGAAACTTGCTTTATAGCTGATTTTCTTCCCTAACATTGAATAGCTAGAAGAGTTTAAAGAGTTATCGGGTCATAATTTTATGGGCAAAACATCGGTGTTCGATCCTCAGCACCACATAAAAATAAATAAATGAAATAAAGGTATTGTGTCCAATTACAATTAAAAAAAATTAAAGGCTCAAACTTAAATTGGGCTGAATAGACACTTAGGGCAGCATATTGTCAGGAGCCTGATCATTTGTCTCTAGTCAGACTTCCCTGTACTACACCAGCCTCTATCCTATTTCCTAAGAGGTATCTTAGTTGAGATACACAAATGGCCTTTTTCAGTTTCTTATATAAATTTCTGTGTTAACATCAGAATCAAAACTGTATTTGATGGTAGGATCCAAAGGTGAAAAGAGCAATAAAACTACCAGCAAATTAGTTAATGTATTTTCACACACACCACAAAGGTACAGTCTTCCTTGGAAATTTTCCTCAAGAAATCTGTGCGAAATTATTTTCTCCATTTTACAATTGACAAAACAGAAACTCAGAGAAGTAGAGAAGTAATTTAGAAAATTTTACAGAGGTAGAAGTCTGTAAAGTATTTATTTACAAAGCTAAGTGATTTGAAATGATTTTGGCTGCATTTCGTATAGTTGTGTAATTTAAATACATGGACTTAATCATTAGTTCATTCAATGAATTGTTATTATCTACAGAATAGAAGGCTATTTGCAGTACAAAAAAGAGATTACAATCCAGTAGACAATATGAATCATGTACACAAATGATTAAAAGTTAAAGCATATGAGATTATTGTCAAAAAAAAAGGATTAAAATATCTGAAGATACCCAAGTGAGAAGAAGTGTGAATAAGTAGGGGGATCCGTGGTGATTTTGACATATTAATTTTTATATTTTACCTTATATTTTGCCAAGAATAATAGTCAAACACATGCTATTTTTCAGGCACAGAGTAGGCAGTTTATAGCATAATTAAATCAGGTAAGATTGCTTTCAAACTTTTCAAAATACTCTATTGCTACTTATTTAAACATGGTTATTTAAACATGGTTATTATTAAACGTGGTTATTGAGACATGGTTATTTCACTCAAAAAAGAAGTTTGGAGGCAGACGTTTCAAGAATAAGAGAAGGTGATCAACAATGTCATCAGGGAAATCGTTTCCCTACAACAGTTTTGTGATTACAAGATGGCTAGAGAACTTTTTCTAGAATCCATTATTTACACAAAAACTTCAAAAGAGCTATTCTCTTCAATGGTCTCTCTTATCTAGAAATGAAATAGTTTCCAAATGCCTCCATAAATCTGGACAGGGGTTGGTAGGGATGAAAAGCCGCAAATCTCCCATGGCATCAGTTGAGACAGCCTGACTGGGGCAGAATCCACTTCTAAGATGGTTCACATGCATAGCTAATGCCTTACTCACTTGGGACTACTATGATGAAAACATCACAGACTGGGTGAGATCTGTGTGCCAGAATGATTGGGTTCTTGATGAAGGCCCTCTTCCTAATTAACAGATGACTGTTTTCTTATATCTTCACATGCTGGAGGGAGAAGGACAGGAAAGGGAGTAGGAGAGAGAGAGAGACAAAAAAATTCTTTTCTCTTATAAGGGCACTGACCCCATCATTAGGGCTCCATGCTCATGACCTAATCTTTCAAAGACTCTGTCCCCAAAAGCCATCATATTGGTGATTAGAATTTCACAAAGGAATTGAGGGAGGGGACAAAAAGTTTCAATCCATAGCAGCTAGCAAGTTGTAGTACCTATGCTGCAAACTCTACCAGGGTATGGGCTGGGAAGTTGGTTCCTTTGCACATGAGCTTCTCCCTGTGGACTCTCCATAGATCCTCAGGCTTCCTCACAGCATGGCAGTTGGGTTCCATAAGTGAATATTCTAACAGGAGATTGAAATTGTAAGTGTCTTAAGGCTTGGCCCAGAAACTGTCACAGAATCAATCCTGTTTTATTTCATTAGCTAAACACTCATGCAGACCCTGCCTAGACTTAAAAAAAAAGGTAGAAATACATTCCTAGTTTGTATGAGAGTAGTGTAAAAAAAAAGTTGTGGCCATCTTTTTTTAATATTTATTTTTTAGGTGTAGATAGACACAACACAATACCTTTATTTTTATGTGGTGCTGAGGATTGAACCCGGGTCCCACCCATGCGAGACGAGCGCTCTACCTCCAAGCCACAATCCCAGCCCCAGTTGTGGCCATCTTTAATCTCCAGAGATGGAAAAAATACTTGAGTCTATTTTCAAGGTCATCCCCAAGAAAATTCTATATTCTTTATAATATGGTACAGTTGAACCCAAAGATTACAGATTTTATTATTATTATTATTATTATTATTATTATTATTATTTACAGTAGAATGCATTTTGACATATTGTACATAAATGGAGCACAACTTCTCATTACTTAGGCTGTACATGGTGCAGAGTCACTCCAGTAATATAATCATACCTGTATATAGCGTAATAATGTCTGTCTCTTTCTACCGTCCTTCCCGTCCTCAGAGTCACATACCTCCCCTCACTCCCCTCTACACAAGCCAAAATTCCTTCATTCTTCTCTACCCCTCCTACCCGACTACGGATCAGCATCTGCTTATCAGAGAAAACAATCAGCTTTTGGTTTTTTGGATTCACTTAGAATGATATTCTCTAGTTCCATACATTTACCTTCAAATGCCATAATTTAATTCTTCTTTAAGGCTGAGTAATATTACATTGTGTATGTGTAGTATTCTCTGTATCCATTCATCTATTGAAGGGCCTCTAGGCTGGTATAGTTTAGATATTGTGAATTGAGCTGCTATAAACATTAATGTGGCCGCATACCTGTAGTATGCTGATTTTAAGTCCTTTGGGTACAGATCAAGGAGTGGGATAGCTGGGTCAAATGGTGGTTCCTTTCCAAGTTTCCTGAGGTATCTCCATTCTTCTCTCCATAATAGTCGCACCAATTTGCAGTGCCAGCTGCAATGTGTGAATGTACCTTCTTCCCCGCATCCTCACCAACACTTATTATTGTTTGTATTCTTGATAATTGCCATTCTGACTGAAGTGAGATGAAATCTTAGAGTAGTTTTGTATGATCAATTGTATTTCTCCTTCTGTGAAGTGTCTGTTCAGTTCCTTAGTCCACTTATTGGGTTGTTTGTTTGTTTGTTTGGTGTTAAGTTTTTTGAGTTCTTTGTATATCCTGGAGATTAGTGGTCTGTCTGAGATGCGTGTGGTAAAGATTTTTTCACATTCTGTAGACTCTCTCATCACATTATTGATTGTTTTCTTTGCTGAGAAGAAGCTTTTTACTTTGAATCCATCTCATTTATTGATTCTTAATTTTACTTCTTGCACTTTAGGAGTCCTGCTAAGGAAGTCAGGGCCTAAGCCTACTTGATGGAGATTTCGGCCTACTTTTTCTTCTATTAAGCTCAGGGTCTCTATTCTAATGTCTAAGTTTTGATCCACTTTGAGTTGATTTTTGTGCAGGGTGAGAGATAGAGGTTTAATTTCATTTTGCTATGTATAGCTTTTCAGTTTTCCCAGCACCATTTATTGAACAGGCTATCTTTTCTCCAATGTTTGTTTTTGGCACTTTTGTCTAGTATGAAATAACCATATTTATGTGGGTTTGTCTCTGTGTCTTCCATTCTGTACCATTGGTCTACAAGTCTATTTTTGGTGCCAATACAATGCCATTTTTGTTACTATAGCTCTGTAGTATAGTTTAAGGTCTGGGGTTGTGATGCCTCCTGCTTCATTCTTCTAGCTGAGGATTGCTTTGGCTATTTTTTTTTTTTTTTTTTTTTGTGTGTGTGTGTGTGGTGTTGGGGATTGAACCCAAGGCCTTCTGCATGTGAGGTAAACATTCTACCAATTCAATTATATCTCCCCAGCCCTGCTTTGGCTATTCTGGGTCTCTTATTTTTCTTTTTTTTTTTATTTTTTAAATTAATTTTTATTGTAGGTTGTTCAAAACATTACATAGTTCTTGATATATCATATTTCACACTTTGATTCAAGTGGGATATGAACTCCCATTTTTACCCCATATACAGATTGCAGAATCACATCAGTTGCACAACCATTGATTTACATATTGCCATTCTGGTGTCTGTTGTATTCTGCTGCCTTTTCTATCCTCTACTATCCCCCCTCCCCTATCCCCTCCCCTCTTCTCTCTGTACCCCCTCTACTGTAATTCATTTCTCCCCCTTATATTTTTCCTCCTTTCCCCTCACTTCCTTTTGTATGTAATTTTGTATACCCCTGAGGGTCTCCTTCCATTTACATGCAATTTCCCTTCTCTCTCCCTTTCCCTCCCACCTCTCATCCCTGTTTAATGTTAATCTTCTTCTCATGCTCTTTGTCCCTACTCTGTTCTTAGTTACTCTCCTGGGGCAGCTGTGCACCTCCGCAGGTTGCTGGGCCTGACCTGCCGTTGGGTCGCAGGTCTGCCTACCTTGCAGGCTCGGGGGGTGGCTCTGCCGCTCTGCGGATTGCTGTGCCTGTTCTGCTGGTGGGTCGCGGGTCCGCCTACCTTGCAGGCGCCCGGCGGCTCTGCCCCTCCCCCAACCGGGGCGATGTGTCTGGCGGGCCACTGGGCCTGTTTTGTCGGTGGTCACGGTTCCGCCTACCTTGCACGTGCGTGGAGCAGCTGTGTCCCTCCGAGAGTTGCTGGGCCTGACCTGCCGGTGGGTGGCAGATGCACCTACCTTGTAGGCACGGGGGTGGCTCTGCCGCTCCGTGGGTCGCTGGGCCTGATCTCTGGGTCTCTTATTTTTCCAAATGAATTTCATGATTGCTTTTTCTAGTTCTATGATGAATGTCATTGGGATTGTAATAGGAATTGCATTAAATCTGTATAACAGTTTTGGTAGTATGGCCATTTTGACTATATTAATTCTTTCTATCCAAGAACATGGGAGATATTTCCATCTTCTAAGATCTTCTTCAATTTCTTTCTTTAGTGTTCTATAGTTTTCATTGTAGAGGTCTTTCACCTCTTTTGTTAGTATTTCTTTTTAGGTGATTGTGAATGGGGTGGTTTTCCTAATTTCTCTTGCAGTGGATTCATCATTTATGTACAGAAATGCATTTGATGTATGGGTATAGATTTTATATCCTACTACTTTGCTGAATTAATTCATTAGTTCTAGTAGTTTTCTGGTGTAATTTTTTCAATCTTCTTGATATAGAATCATTTCATAGGCAAATAGTGATAGTTTGAGTTCTTATTTCCTATGGGTATCTCTTTATTTTCTTTCATCTGTCTAATTGCTCTGGGTAGAGTTTCAAGAATTATGTTGAATAGAAGTGGTGAAAGGGGGCATTCCTGTCTTGTTCCAGTTTTTAGATGGGATGCTTTCAATTTTCTCCATTTAGAATGATATTGGCCTTGAAAGATTACCAATTTTGTAAGTAAAAATCATAATGAAAATATATCAGAGTTTAATGATAGATTTTACTCTAGTTTGGGGACCTTATAAACCCTAACTGGAGACATCAGTATTCTCTAAAATTAAATTGCATACTTTTTATTTTGTATGCTAATGTAGCATTATGCTAATGTTGCATATTATTTTACATATTTGTTTAGTTTGGGTTTGAAGTATTAGGAAGTCAAAACTTGACTGATTTCAAAGTTATGTGGAAAATGTTGGTACTTTGGAACCAAGATTAATAGTAACCTCTAATTATAAAACCCCAATTTTTTTTCTGAATCTTTTTATATGATGTTATTTTACCCTTATAACATATACCATGAGAGATATTTTTATGATTTTTATAGACAAAAATTAAAGCCTAGGTATGTTGAAAAATTTTTTTCAAAACTATTAAAATATTAGTAACAAAATCAGGACTAAAGTTTAGTATCCAACTAATACTATTCTACCAAGATGCTGGTCAAAACAAATTTTCACCAAGAAGCAACAGTGATGTGCTATTTGATACAGTATCAAAGACTAATTAAGAGGTATTTCTTGTTGTATTTCTTTGTATTCTAAATTCACATGACTTATGGTACTTTTTCCCTTTTAAACAGCAGAAATTATTACATATTCTTAAATTGTACTTCGATAATTCAATTTAAAAGTAAGTTAGAACTTTTTTTATAGAGTTAAATGGAACATAGCAAGGTAACTTCTGACAACAACAAATGAAAAATTTTATTACAGAGTGAGACACTGGTACTAACTCAATGTGAGGTACACTGAAGTAGTTTTCAATTAACTTTTATTTTTATGAGGATGATGTGCTTGGACTTTATAGAAATTGAAAGATTTCATGATACAGTAAATGACAAATCTTATAGTGTTTTCTCCCTCTACTATTAAGCTGCTGAAAATGAGGATACCAGTTTATTTCTTTGATTTGTGAGAAAACTCTTCGTTCTCTAGTTTTATAGGCATCGTTAATATTGTTTGTCAGTTATTGTTCAGCAACAATGTGCAAAGCTAGGCATGAGCAGTCAAGGCAATGGAGTGAGAGAATTAAAAATGATCAGCTGGTGGTCTCTTTCCTTCCAAGGATAAGCCATTCAGAGTTGCCAGAGCTATCAGTCAGAGGACCACTTCCTCCTTGAATATTTTGATGACACTGCAAAATTTTTTTCACCTAGGCTTCTATTTTTTCTACCCAGTCTCTCAAACTCTTATATCTTCTTTCTAACCAGGGAGTATTAGTGTTTTGTAGTGTTGCTCTTGTCCCTCTTCTGTTATAATTCTATATTTTTTAATCATTGTCCTCAATATCTGTATCTCTAGTCAAAACTTATCTACTGCTGGGCTCAGTGGTACACACTTAGGGGTTAAGGCAGGAGAATCATGAGTTCAAAGCCAGTCTCAGCAACTTATCGAGGACCTAAGCAACTCAGCAAGAACCTGTCTCTAATAAAATATTAAAAAAAAAACGGCTGAGGTTGTGGCTTGGTGGTTAGGGTTCCCTGGGTTCAATCCCTGGTACCAAAAAACACTTCTCTATGAGTTCCATACCTATGAGCCAACGAACTACCTACATGTCCCACAGGATCTGTTTGCATCCCCTACAGGAACCACAAAGTCAATCCCAAATTAGAATTGTTGTTCTTCCTAAATGGTTGATGAATGCTCCCAGTCATTGGGTCCTAAATTCCATCTTGACCCATACTTGTTTCATCCGGGTCTCCTCTGAATTTCCTCCCAAGGTTGTTACAAAGGTCTCCTGATGGGTCAAATCACCTCCAAGTCAAACTGCTGCCTGCCTCAATGAACCAAAATACAAACACCACCCTTCATTGCTTACCACGTAGAACCCAGTCTTTATCGTCAGCTGTAATAAACTGTCTGTCCATGACATGACTCGTGCTTTCCTCTCTGTTGTCATCTTCTTCCACTGATTCCTTACAGCTCTGAAGAGCTCCTAAAAGAGTCCACACTTCGTTTCATGACCCTATACCTTTATGCATGCACACTAACAGGAGTGTACACACACACCCCATCCCCCACCCTGAGAGAGAGAGAGAAAGAGAGAGAGAGAAAGAGAGAGAAACCTAAGTCAAATGCCTCCCCCTCTTTCATCTGGTAGTTTGCCAAGACCTAGTGTAAACATAAACTACTCTTTGACGCTTTCTCTCACCCTTACTCCTTTGCTGCCAGATGGTTTATTACCTCCTATATTATGCTACAAATTCTGCTTAAATAAAACAAAATCTTTTGTTATTGTACTTATGAGACTGTATTTCTATTATCTTTTGCATGTGTATCTTCTATAGAAACGCATGAGTCCTTTAAAAGTAAAAGCAATGACCTATCTACTACACCCTATAGTTGTGTTACCCTCCATAAAAACCTGCTGCCTAAGCTGTGTAAAACTAATGGAAGAAAATCTAAAACTCTATCACATTATATACAAAATGCTTATTAATTTCTGGAGTTATGTTGAGAGGGTAAGAATTGCATTTTTTAGATAAAGAAAAGGCTTAAAATTCAAACATCTAGAAGTAACAACTTGAAATCCATTCACAGTTATATATATATATATTATATATATATATATATATATATATATAGAGAGAGAGAGAGAGAGAGAGAGAGAGAGAGAGAGAGAGAGAGTGAGTGAGTCAGGTTTTAATGATTAGTATCAGTTGCTTTCCTATGTAATGATGAAAGCTAGAAATTTACAGAAAACATGCATCAGAAAAAGGCAAACTAAAATAATTGGTATTCCAATCAACTGTAGAGGCAAAAGAGACTAAAAAAATTTTGCAATTATATAAAAGTTTTGATATTTGTAGAGTAATAATGCAGATCTAAGTGAAGCAAATAAAATAATGCAGTGGAAAAGGAAGAACCAAAATTATAAATTATAATAATAGTGATAATAACAATAATAACAGTCACTACTATTTATTGCTCATTACATGTCAAGCACTGTACTGGACTTCTGCATATCTTACTTCGTTCAATCTTCACAATAACCTTGAATAGTTATTTATTCCATTTTACAGATGATGAATCTATGACTTAAAAAGAGCTCTTTAAGTTAAATTGGCAAGGTCACAAGGTCATTTACAAGATCTTTTTAAGTGATAGAACCACGCCTTAAAATATGACTTGGGAGGCCAACCTTTTATTTGTTAGACAAAAATAGACAATTCTTACTCACGTATGATCTTGTTTCTCCAGTTCCTTAGTGACAACAAATTAGAAATCACATAGAAGATAAACTCCATAAAAATTGTAGCAGTTGGATGAAATAAATATTGTATTTACACTCTTGGGATCATGAAACCAACAGCTGGGAGTAGTATTTCCCCTGGAGGGAATATATGCTTCTGCGGTCAATCATTAAAGCATTACATAAACCTCAGGTCCACAACTAAAAATTGGTTAGCAGGTAATAGATAGAGAAGAGAGGAGAGAGGATTTCCTCTGTTTTGGACTACGAAAATGTTATTGTTGTTGTAGTCGCCCAACAAAGGACACACACAACATAGTTTTGGTGGGAATTGATGAGCTTGTCCCTGGCACATAGATTTAGTCCAGGTGTCTGCATGATCAAAGAAGGGGGATGAGAATAGGGATTTGTAGAGAAGTTGTCATTAATTCTCAGAGTTGTAAATCCTTTCTGTAGTTATGCAAATTTCAGTGAGATCCCCGGAAAAGTTCTAGACTGATCTAATCTAAATTGTAAAGAGTTAAATTGGAACTAAACCTGTGGCCTAACTTAAAGCAAAGCAAAAGAAGAGGAAGCAGAGTAGAGGTGGTAAACAGAGTGATCAGGGAAGGCAACTGTGCCCAGCAAGGCAGGTGTCACCAGAGTCAGTGACAACACAGCATCCCTGAAGAGAGAGTAGAGAATTTCAGATTCAGCAAATTAAAAAATGATATGTATGAGAACGCAGCTGTCACATAAATAATGGCTTATAAATGCATCATTATGATCAATATAAGTTGATCATTGTGAGTAAATATGATCTTATTTTTCATCCCAGGTGGTTGCACTTAGACCACTAAATCACATTAATCATATTAATGTGCTCTTAAGATCTTTAGTACCTCCCTGATGTCTTCAAAAGGAAGTTCAAATTTTTTAGCCTGTCACCAACAAGGCTGAAAAAGCCCCATGGCTAATGTCCTCTGTTACCTCTGTTGTTACATACGGGTCATCAAGTTCAAAAATTCATGAGAATTTTTCTAAATTTGTTTTTGTCCTTGTTTGCTTTTGTATACATGATGCTTTGTCTGTGTGTAATTAATAATCTCTTCATGTGACTCTGGCTTTGAAACTCATTCTTTGAGATGTGGCTCAAAAATTGCCTCTTCGAGAGGGGCTGAGTCTGTGGCTCAGTGGTAGTGCACTCACCTGGCACATGTGAGGCACTGGGTTCATTTCTCAGCACCATGTGTTTAAAAAAAAAAAAAAAAAAAAGTCTATTAATAACTAAAAAAAAAAAATTGTTTAAATTGCCTCTTCGAAAAAGGCTTTCGTGACTAAATGGGTTTTTGTTGTTTTTATTGTTGTTGTTTTGTTTTGTTTTGTGAGAAGGCCCATAGGCCAGAAGTTTGTTCTTCTATTAATTTGCAAATTAATCTGACTAACTAGTGAAAGTGGCAAAAAGGACTTAAGAAGAAAAAATTGACAATATTTTATTTTCCTTCTTTAGTTTCTTTCATCAAAGTTATTACTGAGCTCATGCTCAAAAAAAAAATGTATACTTTCCCTTTAAACAAAGTATAGTATTTGAAAGAAATGAAAGTACTTTAAAAACAGCTTTTATTAATTTTTCCAACTCATACCAACGGTGACCTCCTTACACAATCATGTAATTTTCTAGCACTGTTATTCCATTCATGGAGTAAAAGAATATATTGATCTGATCCTTGACCTAATAATAAAATTCATCAAACTTTTTAAACAGATTTGAATTATAGCAGTCTATAATAGAGATCAGATTTGCATTGTAAACTTAACATTTTTACAAGTTCTGTCCCAGATTTTACAATCTCTCCATTTTTAAATTGTCAAAGGAGAAGTCACTCGCCTCTTTGTCTCACTGTTTCCATTTCTACTGTTCTGCTAGTACTTCAGTGCATAATAATGGTTGTGGGTGACTCATCAATGACATTACAACCTTGTAATGCCTGTTCCTTCTAATTGCAAAATGGATGTTTTATATTTTTATGCTGTTTTTCTCTTTTCCAATAATTGAATAAATATTCTTTCTATATGTTCTATGCAGCTTTGTTCCAAATATGTATCTAAAAAAAGGAATTTCAAACGTTATTCTTTTTTTCAGCATTCACCCACATCAGTGTTAACAGACTCTTTATGCCGTCAGACTCCATACCAATATTGAATTTGCAAGGGTTGTTTCGAGTCTTTTTTCTTTTAATTATAAAATATTTCATACATTCTAATAGGCACAGAGGCAATTAGCACATGAAAAGATGCACATCATTAGTCATCAGAGAAATGAAACTCAAAACCACAATGAATTATCACTTCCTACTCAATAGGATGGCTGTAATCAAAAAGACAGAAAATAATGTGTGTGGATGAGGATGTGAAGAATGTAGACTCCTCCCATATTACTTGTGGGAATTTAAAATGATGTTTCTGCCCTGGAAAACAGTGTGGCAGGGCCTCTAAATGACACACGCAGTTAACACATGATCTAGCTATAACTCTACCACATGATCTAGCTATTCCACTCCTAGGCAATGTAAACATATGTTCACCTACAAACTTGTACACAATTGTTCATAGTGAGATAGGGATTTAGGAAAAAGAGAACTCTGAATCCTAAAGGAAATGCCCACAAGTCATCGAGATTCAGAAAGCACAGTTGTGAATCTTGAGCAACATGCCCTTGGCCTATGCCCTTGTAAAATCGGGGTGAGGGGTGGGGGGGTGCGAGGGGGTGGGGGTGGGGACATGCCAGTGCAGGGAAAACTGACACAAAATTGTGCAGCTCCACCTTGGCTCCAGTCCAACCCCCTATAGCCCTTCTATAAATATTGGACCTCAAGCCCAAGTCGGGGCTTCTTTCTCTTGAGGTAGCCTGCATTCTCCCTTAAATGTTTATTTACCTTCCTAAATAAACCTCTGTCTATGCCTTTGGCTTGTTCTTGCTGAAATTCTTTTTCATCCTGTATGTCAAGAAGCCCGCTGCTCCTAAGTTGAGTTCCTCTTCTCCTCTGGGAACTCCTCTGATCCTTCTCCAGAGGCTTCTCCTCTCCCCTGACAATAGCAGCATGTTACAAAATCAGAACCACCCAAATATGCATCAACTCATGAATGAATAAAGAAAATGTGATATACTCAAATGAGTATGATATTCTTTGGCCATAACAAAGGTAAGCAGTACAGATGCATGCTATAACATGGCTGAACCTGGGAGACATGTCATTAAATGAAAGAAGCCATCACACAAGACCACAAATGGTACAATCGCATTAATATGAAATAGACAGCATAAGGCAAATTTATAGACATAGAAAGTAAATTAGTAGTTTCCTAGGGCTGTGGAATGTTGGGAGAAATTGGGGTGTGACTGTTATGGGTATGTGGTTTTTTTGGGGGGAAATTAAAATGTTCTAAATTGATTGTGGTAGTAGATGCACAATTCTTTTGGGGTAGGGGCATGTAACAGGGTTTGAACTCAGGCGCACTCAACCACTGAGCCACATCCCCAGCCCTATTTTGTATTTTATTTAGAGACAGGGTCTCATTGAGTTGCTTAGAGCCTCACATTTGCTGAGGCTGGCTTTGAGCCCAAGATCCTCCTGCCTCAGCTTCCCGAGTCACTGGGATAACAGGCATGTGCCACCATACCCAGCTAGATGCACAATTCTAAATATATTAAAACCTATTGAATTTTATAATTTTAAATTGGAAAATTTATATGGTATATGAACTGTATTTCCATAAACTCTCAAAAAAATAATTAAAATGAGAAAAAAATTTAAAACCTGACATATTGTACAAAGAATATGTAGGAGACACCCATTAAAATATCTCTAAGTTTTAAAAATATGTTATTTTGCCAATTTTTCATGAGTTTTTTTTTTAAGAAACGATAAATTACAAAATAAAATGAAACCTCTGATCTTGACATTGCCCACTTTTCCTAAAAATAACCACTGTATGAAATTGGTACACATCATTCTCATGCATAATTTTCTTTTTTACTATTTATGTGTATATTTTTAAGCAAAACATGAGTCTATTTTGAATGTTTTTTTACATAAATGGTAAATGAAAAATAGCTTTCATAGCTTACATTTTACACTTTGCCTGGTGTTTAAAAAATTTTAAATGTGTCCATGTAAACATGCAGATCTAGTTCATCTATTTACATTATGTGTTGTATTCCACTGTGTTAAAATAACAGAATATCTTATTGGTTTAGTGGTGAAAATTGATACTGTTTCCAAGCTTTGAATGTTACCAAAAATACTGGGGGAAAAAAATTCCTTGCACATGTTTTGGTGGGCACATCTACAAGTATCTATCTGGAACTACACAGATGAAATTGAAAGTCTTTTGGTTGGAGGTTATGATCAATTTAAGTAAGTGTAAAATTTTCCAAAATATTAGTGCCAAGTTATTTTCTTGATGGCAGTGTTTGAAAACACTACTCCTCTGACCATCACCATCATTTCAAATTGTCAGTCTGAGGGTGGTAGAATAATATCTCATAACATTTTAACTTTGTTTTCTTGAATTCAAGTGAGATTGAGCATTTCATCATGTTTATTGCCTTTGGGTATTCTTTCTATAGATTTTCTCACATATCCTTTGTAAGAACTCTTCATATATTCCAGTGATAATCTAGTTATACTTATTTGAAAGGTCTTTTCTAATTTTGGTTTGCATTTTAAGTTTTAAAATAACATCTTTGTCAGATGAAGACTTTAAATTTTTATAACATTAAATTCAATGGTCAGTGGTTTCTTTGTGACATGAACATACTCAGTAATATTTTTATAAACATTTAAGGTTTAATTATCATATAAGGCTCTTAATTCTCCTAAAATTTATTTCTGTTTTGTGTGAAATAGAGAAATTCTTTTCTCCTTTTCTTCAGATAGTCACTTGCCCCAGAAAACTTTCCCTAGTGATTGATAACAACTATATATAAATTTTCTTGTATAGATTTTTGTCTGTTTCTGGAATCATTATCCTTTACCCTTAGTCTATTTGCCTTTTCTTGCACTAATATACTGTTTTAATTGCTTGGTCGTATGAGTCTTGGTATCTTGTGATTTTTTTGTACCTTACAACCAATCATTGAATAAACCTGTGAAATAGAGTGCTTGAGAAAATAATTTCTCAAAATTATAAGATGTTGGCATTGGCTCTGGAACATTATTTGGGATCATTCACAGTGGTATCTGTTAGTGAAATGTGCAACTATCTTAAAATGTTTTGAATCGTGGTCAACTGCAAAGATTTTAGTTTACAAAAAAAAATGATTTTGAACTTAACTGTATCTACTAGGTAGAAGAATTTTTATCAGAAGTTGCCTAGAACTCCTTCAAAATACTGATACTATGAGAAACACGTATAGTTTCATCCCTCTATACTCCCCTCCCTCCCATTTTTTATATTATAATATGAACTGGTGTGTCAATGGGAAAATAAATTTCTATTTTTATTGAACAGATTAATGTGATTTACTGTGATACTTCTATATGTGCCAACAGAACGAATTGAGCAGGTCCATTCACTTTCTGTCTTCATCTACTCACCCCTGTATCCTTCCTAGTTCCTACTCATCCCTCTTCTACTTTCATGTCTACTTTTTTATTTATTTATTTTTCTGTTTTTACTTTCCACAAATGACAAAGAACATTCCATACATGTCTTCTGTGTCTGGCTTATTTGATATCCTCCAGTTTCATCCAATTTGGGGCAAATGACAGGATTTCATTCTTCTTTATGTTTGAATAATACTCCATTGCATATAGTATATTTTCTTTATCCATTCACCTATTGATGGCCACATAGGCTGATTTCATATCTTAGCTATCATGAAAAGTGCTTCAAAAAAGATGGGCATGAAGTATCTTTTTAAAATACTTTTTTTTTAAGTTAAAGATGGACACAATATCTTTATTTGTTTATTTTGCTGAGGATTGAATCCAGGGTCTCATGCGTGCAAGGCAAGTGCTCTACCACTGAGCTTCAATCCCAGCCCTGTAGATATCTTTTTTGTGTGTTGACCTAATTTCCTTTGGATATATACCCAGGAGCGGTCCTGCTAGACCATATGGTAGTTCTAATTTTATGTTTTTTCCCCCACCAATATTGTATTTGGGTACCTTTCCCACCCCCACATACTTTTCAGCATTTTTTAAAAATAATAGCCATTCTAATGGGGGTGAGATATAATCTTGTAATTTTGATTTGCATTTCCCGAATGCCTAAAGATGGTGAACTTTGAAAATATTTATCAGTCATTTGTATTTCTTCTTTTTTTATCAGAGTTTAATGGTTGTACATAGCAGTTGGGTGCATTTCTTCTTTTGAGAATAGTTTATTCATATCATTTGCCTATTTTTTAACTGGATTACTCATTTTTGTTGTTGTTTTTCTAAAATACATTCTGGATATCACCCCTCTGCCTGATGAACAGCTGGCAAATACTTTTCCCCATTCTGTAGGTTGCTTCTTGTCTCTTAAATGTTTCCTTTGCTGTGAGATTTTTCATTTTGATGTAGCCTCATTTGTTAATTTTTGCTTTTGTTTCCTCTGTTTTTAGAAAATCCTTGCCTATACCAATAATTCCCTCCAAGCATTTCCCTATGTTTTCTTCTAGTAGTTTCATAGTTTCTGGTCTTATGTTAAGGTTCTTGACCCATTCTGAGTTGAATTTTGCACATGGTAAGAGATAAGAGTCAAGTTTCAATCTTCTGCATCTGGTGACCCAGTTTTCCTAGTACCATATTTGTTGAAGAGGCTATCCTTTCTGTAATGTATGTGTTGGGTACCTTTGACACATGGATTTATCTCTGGGTTCTCTTTTCTGTTCTATTGATCTGTGTCTATTTTGGTGTCAATACCATGATGTGTTTCTCTGTCATATGTCTGAAAACAGGTAATGATGCTTTCATCTTTGTTCTCTCTCACTCAAGATTATTTCGGCTATTTGTGGTCTTTTCTGCTTCCATGTGAATTTTAAGATTGTTTGTTGTAAGTTTGTGAATAATGTAATTGATCTATTAATTGGGTTTGCATGAATCTTAGATCATTATGTGTAGTATGGACATTTTAACAATATTTATTCTTCTAATCCATGATCGTGGGAAGTCTTTCCATCTTTTAGTGTCTCTTTTCTTCAGTATATTGTGATTATCATTATGCAGGTCTTTCACTTCCCTACTTTATTGCTAGGTATTTTATTTACTTATTTATTTTGTGGCTATTTGTGAGGGGGATTGCTTTTATGATTTCTTTCTCAGCAAATTTATTATTGATGCATGGGAGAACTGCTGATCATTGTATGTCAGTTTTGTATTCTGCTGCTGCAGCTTGCTTCTCACTCCCTTAGGATGTCTGCCAGGTCAGGATGTGGGGGGTAACCGAACCACAGAGTTCTGCATAAGGGGAGAGACAGCAGAAACTGTGTGGACCACTGCCCTCTATACCAGTGCCCTCATGCCCTCCTCTCAGAGGGTAGCTTCACAGAGTCCCAGTTCTAGAAAGTGGAACCTTCCACTCCCCTCTGCATCACAGCTCTTGGTCCCCAATATGCAGAACTCTCAGAGGATCTGCATCCAAGGCACACACCAAGCCAAATCTGTCTCATGAAGCTATTACCCCCTGAGTTAGTGCAGTGGAATGAGTATGAGGGTCCCAAAGATGGGGACATACAGAGAGTTTTGCTCCCCAGGCAGTCTTAACTCAGATAGTAGGCCCCTTCTCAAGATGAATCCCAGCTACAGTATCCTGGAAGTTCCCTGGGAAATATAGTAAATTCCTTCTCCAAAGGCCACCCACTGTACAGCCCCAAGCTTCTTATATTAAGCCTAAACATTGCCAGCTTCATGCTGATACAGCTTGCTGGGATTCTCTTTCATCTTATCCCCTTCCCCACCAAGAAGGGAGACTCCCCATGCCTCAGTGGAGGCTGGTAGCTGGTGCTAGGATATTTTCTTTCTCTTGTTATGTTGCTCTCCCAGGTGTCTAGACGTCACCAGGTTTCTGTATTTCTGTTGAGTTCCAGAGTTCTCCCATCATCACTCACCTCAATATGCAGCCACACACCTATTGCTTTGGTTCCATCACATGGCGGAGCTGATGAGTGCTGGATTCTTCTATTCCACTGTCTTTCATGATTGTGACCATGGGGGAAAAATTTTTAAAGGCAAAATTAAAGTTCTGTAATAGAAAGACATATTAATCATAAGATGAATATCTATGATGCATAGCAATCATCTAAAGCCACTCTTAAGGGTTACTCCAAAAACTTACTGAATATATTTAAATATATAAATAGAAAAGTTAAGAACATTGAAAAGATCTTATCATAGTAGTAATTAGCATCAGCTAAATCACAATGATTTTACCCCTCAGTACTTTGAATTGTCTATGGGGAAATGTCATTTGAATAGCACATGAGTAAGTAAGCTCAGCATTTGTCAAATGATTTCTGCCACAGTCTGGCTGGGCACAAAATCACGAGACACTCAAGCAGGAACAAACTTTATTTCTGAACTCCACCAGCACATTCCACCCACACTCCCCTGGAATTCTTTCGCAAACCACGCATGCAGCATTCTCCCAGGACACACTACACCAACAGGAAATCCCTCCTCCGAAATTCCCTCCTACCGCACTTCCCCAACCAATGGGAAATCTCTGGGAGTCCGCAGAGCTCCAAAGTAGCAGGTCTAGGCAGAGAGCAGGGGTCTAATCTCCAATTGAATGCACATCTTAACATAATCATTATCATCTCAATGGCTTGCTGGGGTCACCTTTCAACCAAAAATGCCATGCGTCATTCCTACTTGGCTATGGCTCTCAGCAGATTTGCCCCTCTCAGCATTCTTATTTCTGTTATTTGTACTATTGTCTTTATAGTTGCTCAGTTTCAAAAGGTTGGCACAATCCTTGATTTGTTTTACCTCTGTACACTCTATCCATAATGTAACAACCCCCTACCCCAAAAACATCCATGTCTTAATCCCTGGAACCTATAAATATGCTGTGTTACATGGCAAGGGAAATTATGGTTGCTAATCAACTGATTTTTTTTTGTGTGTGTGGGGGTGGTGGTGCTGGGGATTGAACCCAGGGCCTTGTGCATGTGAGGCAAGCACTCTACCAACTGAGTTATATCCCTAGCCCATCAACTGATCTTAAAATAAGAAAAAATTTTTAGATTTATGGGTGAGTTAATCATAATCACAAGGATCCTTCATGTACAGAAGACAGATACAAAAGAGTGAGTCATCACTGTATTACACACCTGTAATGCCAAGTGCCCCTGGCACCCTACTGCCAAGAAAAATTAAAAAAAAAAAAAAAAATGAGCCTGTGTGAAAGTGATTCAGCTTCAGAAAGACTCAACCAGATAGTTCTGGCTATGAAGATGGAAGACATTCATGAACCAAGGAATGGTGCAGCCTGAAGAAGCTGGAAAAATGATCCTTCCCCAGAACTTCCCAAAAGAAGGCACCTATGGGCTATACCTTGATTTTCACCTGTTGGAGGGAGCTCATTTTAGACTTCTGACCTTCCACAACAGAAGATAATAAATACATTTGCACTGTTCTAAGCCATCAGGTTTGTGGTAATTTGTGAGAGTAGCAATAGGAAGCTAAGATCCATTCTAATCACTAATCATATCTTCATTGATTCATGTTTTATACTACCTTTCAAGTGCTTTTTTCATCTCAATTTCAAATGATGGTAATCTAATTCAGGTCTGTATGTGTTAGCTCTGAGAAACTGTAATGGATTCCTAACAGTGATACAATGAATACAGTCTGGAGACCTGGGTTCTAGTATGCCCTGCCATTAAATAACCTATGACCTCAGGAAATCTGTATGTCAAGCTTTGTCATTCTTCACCCGGAATGCATGCGCACATGAACACACTTGCACACGCGCGCGCACACACACACACACACACACACACACACTCAGAAGTGGAGTAAATTGAACAAGATGATTATTAAATTTCTCTCTTGCTAGGGTCATTGTGTAGTCTGTCTGCTTCTTTCTTATGACATCAATTAATCCTATACATCAAATCAGAATTATTCTTAAATTTAACTTAGTAGAAATTTGACTTTTAATTAGAAACTTGCATTGACTTTAATTGCTTAGAAAAAGACTTTTTTAACCTGCCATGCCTTGCATCTCTGCAAAGCTTTTTTCTTTTCCAGTATTTCCTCCTCATTTCAGGCCTAAAAAATTCATCCTTCCAACTTGGACTGTTCTGACTCTTCCTCCTTCCTGTAACATCCATCCCACTTCTATAGAGTTATCAGATCCCTGCATTTTCTGCAAGCGGCTCAGCAACCTACTGCTCCCTGTGTTTGCTTCTCCCCTGCAACCTGTCTTCACTTTGTTTCTCAAACTAAATTATAATGAGAACTTACACATTATCTAAGTTTTCCAACACGTAGGATTAAGGATAGTAAAGGGATGATAGGAGAGGAATAAAGTCAAAGAAAAACTAGTCCAAAGGAGTAAAGCTTTGCCTTTCAAGACTCTGGAGGAAGTAGGGACACAATTGTGCTCAGAACCCATCTGGCACAACTTGCATTATTATTTCTCCTTTATGGTTATATTTTGTCCCCCAAGGCATGAGCCCTTAACAACCTTATTTCTGATGTTTCTTTTTATCCCCCGTCATTTGGAAAAACTTTCGTCTTACCAACATAAGTTACTTGTCTGATCAGTGTTGTAATACATAAATAATAAGGACATTAGCATACCAAATCCAGTTTTCACCTTCACCATTCATGAGGATATGAAATACTTAATGAAGATTTCATCTATGAGATCATTAATCACATATTTATCAAAAGCCTCCTTGAGCTCAGTGTGTGTATTCCCCAAAGTATTCCCCAGTATTGGACCATGTAGACTTTTACTTAATCTCCCTAATTTCCTGGCCTCCTAAGCCACCTCCCTACCAGCACTTTGCCAAACATGACTCATAGTTCTCCAATCCCTCTTGAATTTCTCTGTTTTCTGGGAGGGAGTTCCTCCTGCCAGTGGTCCAAAGTCTACTTTGTTGCAAGCTATACAATCACAGACCATTGGTCAGGGAGGGCAGTCAGCTTCAGCCCATCGGGCAAGGCAGAGACCTTGAATAAATTCAAGACCCCATTTTCCAAAAAGAGGGGCAACTTCTTAAGAAACTGGGCATCCAAAGGAGGTAGTATAAAAGCTAATTCTATCCTCAAACCTCTCAAGAAATTTTTAATTCCCTTAGTTAATTCACAATAGTACCTAGTTGAGTTCTTTGCTTCAAACTCTCTGTCCAAACCATCTATCCAGCCAATATTTGCAATTCTCACTAGAACATTATCTCTACATGGGCTTCAGAATTTGCATGTATTCTGAAAACAGAAGGATTTCTCTATGGTCAATTTATGCTCTATGCTTTATGATGCTAACAGCTGAGTTGTCATGATGGATGTGAGCTCTTAGCTCAAGTCTAGGTAACAATTTTAATCCAAAGTGAACCTATGTACTTGGTCTGAAGTCCTAGGCACTATGTTAGCACATACCCATCCTTGAGAATGTAACACAATAATTTTTAAGAATTGTTATATGTAGCTAAACATTTAATTTTTTCTATTTGTTATTCTCTCTATATAGTTTTCTCTCTTCCAGTTTTTTCTTTTTTTCCCCACACTTAGATTTTATTTCCACACACATATTGTACCAACTGTCACACATATGAATGCCTCCTTTTTTGGGCTTGTCAGTGATATAAACGTTCTCTAATGTAACTTGACAAGAGCATTGTATTAGCAATGCCATTCATTTCTCTCATTGAGTCATACATTTTAAGTCTTTTTCAAACATTTTGTATCTTTCTCAGACAAATTCCTTTGTCTATTCAACATTTTTCTTTCCCACACAGATCATATATTTCTATGTGACATTATTAAATGAGTAAGGAAAGGACTTTCAGTTTTTGAAAACCATACTAGTATCTTAGACCTAAAGTACTGTGAGCTAGTTATTCCCATCAAATATTTGTAATTATCCATAACTTTCCATACAATAACATAACCACTTCTAAACTATATGTTACATACAGACTCTTTCACATACATGGTCATATCTATGAGCTAATGGAGGCCATATAATAACAATCTCTTACAGTTCTATTTTCTCCCAAACTTTCTTTCTAATTTCTACTTCTTAATTATGTTCATCACCATCAGGATGGTGGCATGCTGGTTAACTGGTTAGTATGCCCAAGACTGTCTGGAACAGCATGCAGATACACTTGTTTACCATAATGAACACAACCAGAATCCAGAGAACAGTTCAACGTATTTATTTATTTTTATATTATGTTCTTTTACTTGAGGATATAGTATAAGCCTTATATGGCCGCTGTCACATCCTCATTCTTCTAAGCCCTCACTTTTCTCTCAACACTGTTGTCTCCACCCTGTAACACACTAGCTCTATCTTGAGAAAGCAAAGGTGAATTGATGATCCTTCCTTCGTATAAGTAAATGTGGATGTCTCAGTTTGCAAAGCAAAACAATTATAGGACAAGTCAACCTTTTTTTCCTAATTCTGGTCATCATTCAAAGCAAAATTTCAATGTATAATTATTCTGCAAAGAACTAGAACTGAGTCTAGGAATAAAGTTGAGGAAGACGATTTCTTACCACAGATATGTAACAGCTAGCTGGATATAGTAGATGCAGATGTCCAGAGTCTTAAAGGCCAGCCCAAGGTGACTCAGGCTGAGCAGTGGCCTGGGTAAAACTGCCTGGCCTAAGTGTTCAGGCCTCAGTGAGCCTAGAGAGACCCCTGAAGGGTATTCATGATTTGAGGAAACTTCCTGGGAGTGTTCTGAGGATCTCAGTCTATCCTTTATGCCTGCAGTTTGCTGGGATGCTTGGCAAGTCTGACTAGTGCCTGAGACTTCTCAAAGAAGGTCTAAACAGCAATGGAAGCTGTAAGCAGCAGAGAGTATAAAAACTGGAAATGAGAAACAGGTCAATGTAGACTTCAAGGTAGTGTCCATAGCAGTTCAGAAGAAGTAGAACAACCTAAAATGAAATTCCTCAACCAGGAAGAACTCTCCTAATTTCAGAATGTAAGCCCTGTAAGGGTAAGCACCTAGGGATCTTACTGGGAGAGGCAATCTGCTAATAGGCCCTAAGAATCCTATATTAAGAAAGTAAGGCTGTTTCTGGTCTTTACCTGGGCCATTGTTCAGGGTTATATTTGTAAGCAATCAATCTTAGAGCGATGAGGTAACATCCTCCCCTGAACAAGGAACAGTCTTGTCACTGTTCACTCTGAAAGGGACAAAAAAAAGCACAGCATTCCTCTCTCCAGTGTGTGTAGACATTCATATAGGCTGCCTGTATCATCCCCATAGAATTTGGTGATGGTAGGAAATGAACACAAGCAAACAAGCTCATGCTGCCTGCTGCGTCATAAGCGATAAAGCCCTTTGTCTCTGACTCTGCTTTTGCCAGCATCCATGACACAGTAACAGGGTAATCACCAGCTTAAAAATCGAGTAAAATCCCAGGCCCCTCACAGTTCCTGATAGCTCTATCACCATAATACAGATGGTGCTTAGCAGAGAGGTGTCAATTTGTTAAATGAGTCCCTTATTTTAACAAAAAAAAAAAATTGAATTTGGTTGACCTTACCATTACCTTCATTTCTGAGCACCAAATTAGTCAACATATGCTTGTGTAAAAACATGGTTTATGGGTTACTACTATAAAGCTTGTGCTAGGTGTTCACTGTTCCAATTCAAATAAAATAGAGTTAATGGGACTTCTACCAAGAAATGCTTCTAATAATTTCTGAATATTCATCAAATTATGTTAATCAGCTGCCATAGAGTATTTAAGACAAAGCATCAAAATCTTGTTGCATTACATAGAATGTTTTAATTCATGTATATGATATCAAAACTAGCCATTTTATGAAGATAGTGAATAGTGACTAATAAAGGTTTGAAAAAAGAACTACCACCATTAATTTTTCAGCATATCCAGACCAGGATCTAGGACAGGAAGGCTTCGAAAAATAAGCAACTCAGTTTTCCCCTTCATCCAAAGGCATTGATCCTGGGTCCTCTGAGTTTCAGTGAAACCTGAGATTTTTCTGTCTGTAATTGATTTACCAATAAAACAAATAACCTCAGATTTGTGATACCTTTCAAAAGAATCTTTTTCCATTTATGGACTACAGAATAAAGCATCTTAGACATGAAGCTCACATTTGCAAGTCATGCTGTGTGTGCCAGGCTCTGTGCTATATTTTTTCACACAGACAGTTAGCATAATCTCTTAGTAACAAGGGCCAGTGTTATGTCCTGGTAACTGGTTAGTTGTATTTTTCTCAATATGTTGCAATCCTTTTTGCATGTGGGTTCCACACCTTTCTAACTCCTGAGTACTTTATGGAAAAGCCAGCCCCTTTTTCCTGGTGAGAGTTTGTAGAATTTGTTTTAACTGAATTAGAGAACTTCCTCTTCATTTCCCACAATGTGAGACTGTAAACTTTGAGCAGTGGTGTAAGTAACGCTGGAACAAAACTTCAGCAAGCACAATGGATCCTCGGTGTTTCATCCAAATGTTTGAAAATGGTGATTGCCTAGAGATGATCCTTGTGAATAATCTTCTACAGATGTCAAACTACATTAAAGATGAGAAGTACTTTATTATAAAGAGAGTAAAATGGGACCCTGTAGATAACCTCATTATACTTTTTACCACCACTTCCTCCAAACAATTCACTCATACAAGATTCTAGAGCCTTGGGATTTTTGACTGGTATGGCCATTCAAATCTCATCTTTAAAATGAATGTCAAAGAAACCATTTAAATTATTCGGGTCATTGCATTAGACTGAAAAAATAATTCCCTTGAAATAAAAAGAAACTTAGAGATATTTGAGTTTTCCTAGCTCCTCATAACAAGGCAAGACTTACTAAAATGTACCTCTGTAGCCTAAGCCGTTACACAGTCAAGATGACAAACATTATGCAAATTTGCCTCACTTAAGCTCCGGCACCGAGTTTTTAAAGATGATCAATAATTTTATGACAGGAAATAAAATTTCCTTTCTTTTGTCTTCATTTTTTAAAGCAATTTCTACCATTGCTAGTCACACCCACTACCTTGAATATTCTGTCTGAATGTACTATATGTTATGATCATGTCTTTTCGAGCCTGTCTCTAGTGCCATTGGTGACCAGCAGATCCTTGATGAGAGAGACTATTTCTTATTCTTTAATTATACAGACCATCCCTGACCTCTAATAATTTGACTCAATTTTTTTAAAATTTTGTGATGGTGCAAAAAGCAATATGTGTTCAGTAGAAACTGTATTTTGATTTTTTATTTTCTTTTTTTAAATCAAAGATTGAACTCAAGGTGCTTAACCACTGAACCACGTCCCCATCCCTTTATTTATTTATTTATGAGACAGGATCTCACTAAGTTGCTTAGGGCCTCACTAAGTTGCTGAGGCTGGCTTTGAACTTGCCATTGCCTCAGCCAACTGAACCACTGGGATTACAGACACATGATACTAAGCTAGGCTGAATTTTGAATATTGATCTTTTTCCAGATTAGCAATATGTGTCACAGTGCTCTTCTGGGATGCCAGGCTGAAGCAGTAAGCTGCATCTCCCAGTCAGCCATGAGACTACAAGGGTAAACCACCCATGCTCTACAGGGAACTGTTGCTAAGTAATAATGTTGACTAGTGCTATGGTTCGAGTATATGCCCAAAAGTTCATGGGTTGGGACCTTAATTCCTCAAGTGGCAGTGTTGGGAGATGGAGCCTAATGGAAAGTGATCCGGCCGGGTCGTGAGGGCGGAGCCCTTATAAATGAATTAAAGTCTTTCTCACCAGAGTAATTCCAGCTCTCATTGGTCTAGATTAGTTATGAGGGTAGGTTGTAATAAAGTGAGACTACCTCTCATGTTTTTTTCTTCTGCACATACCCACTTGTTCTTCCATTTTCCAATTGAAGCAACATGAAGTCCTCACCAGATTCACATATTGGACTTCCCAACCTCCAGAATCTTGAGCCAAAATAACCTCTTTACCTTGTAAGTAACCCAATCTTGAGTATTCATTATAGCAACAAGAATTGAACTAAGACAGTAGATTAGATGTATTCGATACATTTTCAGTTTATGATATTTTTAACTCACAATGGCTTTACAGGATATAACTCCATCATAAGTCAAGAAACATCAGTATTGTGCCTAAGTTCTTGGAACATTGTAAATTAAATTAATCGAATAAGTAAATTTATATCCCCATCCTCAGTTTAGTGCTCTTTTGTCTATATAAATACTTCCTTGGCTTCACATGCATATGGAAGTCACCCAAATACATTTATCATCCATGCACTCCCTCCAGATCTTGAGTCTTTCAACTCCAACTGATTGTAGGATGCTCTGCAACATTGTAATCTCAACATGTGTAAAATTATATCCTCAAATTCAACATGTCTTTGAAACTACCATTCCAAAGTCATTTGTTAAGGCCATGCATGGTGGAACTTGCCTATAATCCCAAGAGGCTGAGGCAGGAGGATATCAAGTTTGGGGTCTGTGTCAGTCTCTCAACTTAATAAGAGTCTTTCCCAAAATACATATATAAACAAACAAACAAACAAAAAATAACTCTGGGGATATAGTTCAATGGTAAAACATCCTAGGGTTGAACCCCAGTACCACACACACAAACACATTTGTTGATCATCTGTAAGTACAATGGACCATGCCAGGTGATACAGGTAATACAAACAAGAGTGAATTATGAAAAAAGTGGATGTGGAACCGATGTGAATCTGCAATATGTATATGGGGTAAAAATGGGAGTTCATAATCTGCTTGAATCAAATGTATGAAATATGATATGTCAAGAGCTTTGTAATGTTTGAAAAACTAATAATAAAAAAATAAACTGTGAAAAAAAAGAGTGAATTATGATCTCTGTCCTCAAGAAGTTTACCAATGGTAAGGAAAATGTACATGTACAAAGTACAGCAGGAAGAGTATTGTAAAGGAAGTACAAACTAAGGACTGAAAATTGTGGAACTATCTCACAAGCACTAACTCTTTGGAAAATATGAATGTTTTATCTTGAACTGGACATAAACTTCAGAAAAATCTCCAAAATGTTTTGCTTCACATTTACCCCAGAATCATGCTTTGATTTTTCACCATTGATCTCAATGCCCTAGTTACATTTTAAATTGTGGCCATGATGATTAACATGAAGCATCTGTCATTTGTATGATTGGCAGGCCACCCTGACCTGCTTTCCCTCCTGCTCCATATTCCTGGCTTTAGCATGTGGAGGTAGTGTAGGCATCTCTCCAGCCTCTAAGCCCTTATTTGCTACTCCAAGTCTATAGCATCCTGGCTGCCTTCTATGTTTCCATCCTACCTCGGGTTGCTTCTAAATTTGTAAGATACATGTTAAGAAGAAGAAAAAAAATCATATTTCAGTAAATACTTTAAGAAATGGTTAGCATTTAAGTATTAAAAGGTGGGTTTGATTTTAATAGATCAAAAGTGGGAAAATTCAGGTAAAGGGACAAATAAG
Source organism: Callospermophilus lateralis (assembly GCF_048772815.1). NCBI lineage: Eukaryota > Metazoa > Chordata > Mammalia > Rodentia > Sciuridae > Callospermophilus > Callospermophilus lateralis. Next base: position 84,012,921 of record NC_135308.1, read on the forward strand.
AGCAAAGACAGTAGAGGTTTTAGGCAAATTGGATAGAATATGATTCAGCTGCCTGATATTGGACTGATTTGCTGTGCTTGAGCCTGGTGGGTTCCCACTTTCTTATTCTATTCACAAGAAGAATCATTTTACCCACATTATCTTTACACTTAAGAACCAATTAAGACATTAGGAAAAAGGAAGAAGATTGTACCAGAAAAAAGGAGTTTGGAGGTAAGGAAGAAAATGAATGTATATTAAAATAAAGCAAAAACTACTTTGAGGACTGGGATTGTGGCTCAGTGGTAGAGTGCTTGCCTGGCATGTCTCAGGCACTGGGTTCGATTCTCTGCACCACAAATAAATAAATTAAATAAAGGTCCATTGACAACTAAAAAAAAATTAAAGATAGGAAGAAAAAATGAAAAAATGAAAGAAAGAAAGAAAA